>NC_141874.1:623653883-624278883 GCF_056163025.1 Triticum urartu | reverse complement strand
CCAAATATTAATTTGTACTTACGTATCCTATTCTTATCCTTAACAATAAACTCATGTGCTACCATACTCTTATAATCTAGAACAATAGGATGCCACAACTTTTCCTCTTTCTCAAAATGCCTGACAGGTATGTTAAAGTGTGCAGCAAGGCACGAGGCAAAGATACCTTCGAGGACGGGGCCCTTTGTACGGTTCAAATTTAACCGTTTAGCAACAATTGCGCCTAAACTGAAAGTAGTATCACGAAACATGGCATGGCACAAAATAACAATATTAGGGGCACTAAGGTTTCTGCGGTTCCCACGACCAATTAAACACCTACTAGCAAATATTGCGAAGTAACACAGAACATGAAAATGTATGCTAGTGATTCTTGCATCGGAAACCTTTCTAGTTTCCCCTACAACAATCATATCAATAAACCCTTCCACATCGTTACGATGCGGTTCCTCTATGCTGCCCGCAAAGGGTATCAAACAGACCCGGCAAAAATCATAAAGTGAAATCTCCTTATGCTCATCATATAAATAAAATTCCACCGAAGGTAGCGATCTCCTAGCATGTAAATGAAAATTTTGCACAAAAATATTGGTGAGTAAGAGATACTGTTCACGCTGGTCGTGGAGGAAGTCGGTGAGGCCTGCATTCTCAGCCAAATAATAAAAATCTTCATAAATCCCGGCTTCTCTCAAGAACTCATCACAAGGCCATTCACACGGCCGAACCTCCGCAGTATGAGGGTGATTATACTTGGGGCTTCTTGTTTTCTTCACTTTGCTTATCCTTCGAGCTTCGGCTCGATGAGCCCCTCAAAAATCTCTTCATATTTTTCTGAAAATTTATGAATTTTTTTTAGTAACTTGAAATAAAAGTGAACCAAACTCAACAAGATTGATAGCAACTACTCCTAAAGTGTCTATAGGCTATATCATGCATTAAAACTACTTTTGACCACATAAATTTGACGTACAAACTCAAGAATAGGGTCACCTAAGCAACAAAAAATTGCAATAAATAAAGCACTATAACAAAAACTAATTGGACCATTGGAGGAGTCACATACCAAAGAACAATCCCCTTAAGCAGTTTTGCGAATGGAGCTTTGAGCAAGGAGATCGAAAATGGCAGCAAGATGGGCAAGAACTCGGGTTTGAGCTGGTGGATGATTTTTTCTGGAGCAAGACGAAGTGTGTGGGTGCAAGAATAACTGGAGGGGACCCACGTGGGGTCCATGAGGCAGGGGGCACGCCCAGGGGGGTGGCACGCCCTCCACCCTCGTGAGCACATGGTGGGTCCCCCTGGTGTGTTCTCTGTGCCAAAAATTCTTAAATATTCTAGAAAAAAAATCATATTTCATTTTCAGGGCATTTGGAGAACTTTTATTTTCTGGGTATTTTTTGTTGCAAGGATAATTCAGAAAACAGACAGAAAATACTATTTTTGCTTTATTTAATATAAATAACATAAAGTAAAAGGCGGGTACATAAAGTTGTGCTTTCTAACTTCATCCATCTCATGCTCATCAAAAGGAATCCACTAACAAGGTTGATCAGGTCTTGTTAACAAACTCATTTCGAATAACATGAAACTGGAGAAATTTTGAATAACACTAGGTTACCTCAACGGGGATATGCACATCCCCAACAATAAGAATATCATATTTCCTCTTGACAGTAGGAAAAGGAAATTCAAAACCTCCAATAGTAATTGTTGAAATTTTTCCAATAGAATTAATACTGTGGACTTGAGGTTGTTTCCTCGGAAAGTGTACTGTATGCTCATTACCATTAACATTAAAAGTGACATTGCCTTTGTTGCAATCAATAACAGCCCCTGCAGTATTCAAAAAGGGTCTACCAAGAATAATAGACATACTATCGTCCTCGGGAATATCAAGAATAAGAAAGTCCGTTAAAATAGTAACGTTTGCAACCACAACAGGCACATCCTCACAAATACCGACAGGTATAGTAGTTGATTTATCAGCCATTTGAAAAGATATTTTAGTAGGTGTCAACTTATTCAAATCAAGTCTACGATATAAAGAGAGTGGCATAACACTAACACCAGCTCCAAGATCACATAAAGCAGTTTTAACATAGTTTCTTTTAATGGAGCATGGTATAGTTGGTACTCCTGGATCTCCAAGTTTCTTTGGTATTCCACCCATAAAAGTGTAATTAGAAAGCATGGTGGAAATTCCAGCCTCCGGTATCTTTCTTTTATTTGTAACAATATCGTTCATGTATTTAGCATAAGGGTTCATTTTAAGCATATCAGTCAAAAGCATACGCAAAAAGATAGGTCTAATCATTTCAGCAAAGCACTCAAAATACTCATCATCCTTTTTCTTGGATGGTTTTGGAGGAAAAGGCATGGTTTTCTGAACCCATGGTTCTCTTCTTTACCGTGCTTCCTAGCAACAAAGTCTCTCTTATCATAACATTGATTCTTTGATTGTGGGTTATCAAGATCAACAACAGGTTCAATCTCTACATCATTATCATTGCTAGGTTGAGCATCAACATGAACATCATCATTGACATTGTCACTAGGTTCATGTTCATTACCAGATTGTGTATCAGCATCAGAAATAGAAATATCATTGGGATTCTCGGGTGTGTCAACAACAGGTTCACTAGAAGCATGCAAAGTCCTATCATTTTTCTTCTTCTTCTTAGAAGAATTGGGTGCATCGAAAGTAGTTCTCTGAGAATCTTGCTTAATTCACTTAGGGTGGCCCTCAGGATACAAAGGTTCCTGAGTCATTTTACCCCCTCTAGTCATAACTCTAACAGCATTATCATTTTTCTTATTATTTAATTCATTGAGAAAATAATTCTGAGCCTTAAGTACTTGTTCTACTTGAGTGGTAACCATAGAAGCATGTTTACTAATAAGTTTAAGTTCACATTTAACTCTAGACATATAATCACTCAAGTGTTCAAGCACATCTGCATTGCGTTTCAATTGTCTACCAACATAAGCATTGAAGTTTTCTTGTTTAACAATAAAATTATCAAACTCATCTAAGCATTGGCTAGCAGACTTATAACGAGGAATATCACCTTCATCAAACGTATAGAGAGAATCTACCTTTACTACCTGTGTCGGGTTATCAAGACCATGTATTTCTTCAATAGGTGGTAAATTCTTAACATCTTCAGCTTTAATACCTTTTTCTTTCATAGATTTATTTGCCTCTTGCATATCTTCAGGACTGAGAAATAGAATACCCATTTTCTTCGGAGTTGGCTTAGGAGTTGGTTCAGGAAGTGTCCAATCATTTTCATTACTCAACATATTATTCAATAGCAACTCAGCTTGATCAACATTTCTTTCCCTGAAAACACAACCAACACAACTGTCCAGGTGGTCTCTGGAAGCATCGGTTAGTCCATTATAAAAGATATCAAGTATTTCATTTTTCTTGAGAGGATGATTAGGCAAAGCATTAAGTAATCGGAGAATCCTCCCCCAAGCTTGTGGGCGACTCTCTTCTTCAATTTGCACAAAGTTAAATATCTCCCTTAAGGCAGCTTGTTTCTTATGAGCAGGGAAATATTAGCAGAGAAGTAATAAATCATATCCTGGGGACTACGCACACAACCGGGATCAAGATAATTAAACCATGTTTTAGCATCACCCTTTAATGAGAACGGAAACAACTTAAGGATAAAGTAATAGTGAGTTTTCTCATCATGAGTATACATGGTTGCTATATCATTTAATTTAGTAAGATGTGCCACAACAGTTTCCGATTCATAGCCATAAAAAGGATTAGATTCAACCAAAGTAATTAACTCAGGATCGACGGAGAAATCATAATCCTTATCAGTAATAAAGATAGGTGAAGTAGCAAAATAAGGGTCATATTTCATTCTAGCATTCAAAGACTTTTCTTTAAGCTTAGCTAATAATTTCTGAAGATCAGATCTATCATTGCAAGCTAAGAAGTCTCTAGCAGTTTCTTCATCCACAACATAACCCTCAGGCACAACAGGCAATTCATATCTAGCGGGAGAATCTTCATCATCACTTTTCATCAATATTATTAGTTTCAATAATTTCATTCTCTCTAGCCTTAGCAAGTTCATCAATGTTGGGAATATAGCTACCAGGTATGACCCGCCCAGGAGGGGCCGGGTCAACCCCAATGGCGGGTTACAAAAGAAGCCCAGTAATATTCAAGGTGATGGTTTATTAAAGACTTGTAGAAGGCATAAGCCCAAAGGCGGCTTAAGGCCCAATATTATAAACCTCCGTATGTAAAGAAAGACTTGTAAAGAAAGGCATATAAAGAAGTCACCGAGCCGGACATGTTTTATGAACCAGCCGGGACTCTGTAGGCCGCCAGGCATCAACCCGTGTATATAAGGGGACGACCCGGCGGTAGCTTAGGGCAAGAAACAACAATTCGAAGCTAGGCAAAGGGGATTCGCTCCCTCGCCATCTAAACCCCAACAATTCCAACACAACTAGACGTAGGCTTTTACCTTCATCGTAAGGGGCCAAACTAGTATAAACCTCTCGTGTCCTTTGTCCCGATTAACCCCTTTAAGCTTCCTAGTTGCGATGGACCTACGACTAAGTCCTTTTGCTAGGACATCTTCCGTGACAATTCAACAACAGTTGGCGCCCACCGTGGGGCCAGCGCATGGTGGATTTGAGTTCTTGAAGGGCAACTTCAAAGGGCTCAAGGGATACGCTGTGGTCCGGATGACCAAGAGTCGTCGCGGCAAGCTCTACATCGATGATGAAGGCTGGGGCCCCGAGGCCGGCTCAATTGAGTACGGGTACCGAGTCCCCTTCGGAGGAATCCATGTCATCATCAGCCGGATCGATGAGTCAGACCCTGAACCGGACGTCTACACCAACCTCATCGAGATGGCGTAGTGCGCGAGATCCACCCGAGCTCAACCTGCCGTGAGGCATGCCTTCGTGGGTTGCATCCATGGAGGTGAGTCCTCTGAAGGATCAGTGGATGGCGGTGAGACGGCCATCTGTTCTGACGTTACATCATCAACAGGCAAGACAGATTCTTTCTATCAGCTGCAAGATGGCATGCTTGGGGGCTATTCAGATGGCAACAGTATTATGGACCCCTTTGAGCCGCCGAATCGAACTGGAGTCTTCATGGCTGGCACTCAACCCGGGCAGAACTCCACGGCTGCAGCAGCAATAACCATCGGGTCGGTAGCGGCCGGGTCAGGAGACCCCACACGCCCCGGCTCAGATGCTAATGGACCTCATGGATAAGTTGACGGCTCTGTTGACTGCTATGGTGGAGCCGGCGGATAAGGCTCAGCATGACACGGAGGTAGCAGGGCTACGTGAAGAGATGGCACAGGCCAAGGAAAATTTAGCAGCAGAATAGGTCAGGATGGTCGTGGAGCGGGCGGCTTTGGATGCTCATGCTCATCAGCTTCAAGCGGAGACTTTCTGGCTCTCGGTGGATCTGAACACGTCAAACGAGGTCATGAGGAGAAGGCACCACAAAACTCAGTCACGTCTACCTCTGACGTATGATCCTAGGAACCTTTTCCACACACCCGGGGCTGGTCCAAGTAACCCATCGGAGGCAAACCGAATTACGACGCCCGGGGCTAGGGCACCGGTTCAACCACGGGCCATGGAACCACCTCGTATGAATACCGCTCCGCCTCATTACACACCAATACCACCGGGTCACTTTTCTAACCCTTTGGAGAATCTCATTGCTGCGTCGGCCCGTTTGGCGGCTCTCCCGATGGAAGGCGACTCTGCGATAGCAATTGAAACACGAAGGGTGAGAGAACTTCTTCAGACGGCTCTGGCGCAGTAGGATGCGTACTCTTACAGTCGACACAGAAGCCATTCAACCCCTCGCCCAAGCCGGAGCCCGAGCTATAGCAGGCATATGGACTCAGCCGCTATGTCGAGCAATGCTCAATGTCGTAACCAACCGTGTAGGCATTAGCCAGCGCAGGGTGGAGCCCTTAACTTGGCGGATCAGGAGAGAATCCATCAAGAGGCTGAGCGGGCGGCTCAACTGGCAGCTGAGCAGGCGGCTCATCAAGCTTTTCCGGTTTATTCGGCAACCTCTGTTGAGGCAGGAGTAGCCACAAGAACAGGAGGTGTCCCTTTCCTGGTGCCGTCTATACGTAATGAGCGCTTGCCAAAAGACTTTATGGGGCCTCGTAAGGTGCCTAATTACACGGCTGACTTACATCCTGGGGCATGGATTGAAAGTTATGAGATGGTGATGGAGCTATTGGAGGTCGGCGATGCAACAATGGCTAAGTATTTCACTATGATGTTGGATGGAACGGCTCGCACTTGGTTGGAAGGGTTGCCACCCAATTTCATTGGCTCATGGGCGGAGTTAAAGGCCTGGTTCATTCAGAACTTCAAGGACACATGTAAACAACCTATGTCAATCATGGACCTGACTAATTGTAAGCAAGAGGAAGGTGAGTCCACGACCCATTGGGTGCCGGCTCGACGGTCTTAATGTTGGAGAAAAATTGCCGTTTTGAACCTCTGAAATAGAAGCTGGGGTGGCTCAAGTGTGACTGTAATGACATGGGCCAGTTGATGGCGGCCCTGGTCAAATATGCTGATTCTGACAGTACCAAGGATCCGGTGTCTGATGAAGAAAAAACAGGGAAGGGAAAGAAGAATGGCAACGGCAAGGGTCACCAGCATAACCTGGCGAATCAAGGAGGTAATAAACGTAAGGCTGACGAGTTTGTGGCTAACACCAATACACAGGGCAAGAACCAACGCCGCAAGGGTAGTCCACCTCCTCGGTCAGGTGAGTCAGGCCCCACCCTCGAGCAACTACTGAATGAACCTTGTCCAAGACACGGCACCCGGGAGAAGCCAGCTACCCATCTGTGGAAGGACTATACGATCATGAAGGCATTTAAAAATTCCAACATGTTTGATGGTAGCCATGGACCGGACGCCGGTTCAGGCGGAGGCGGCTTTCATGGTCGGGCGCCGGTTCAGGCGGAGGCGGTTTTCACGGTCAGGGCCATCCGTGTAACTAGGATGGTTACAATCAGCAACCCGGCCAAAGTAATCAGCAGCAATAGTCCAGGTATCAGAGCAACCCAAAATAGTTGAATAGTGGGCACACTACAAAAAAATACACTTCTGTGATGATACGTGTTTGTCCCAGTAGGCCGCGTTTTTTGTCATGCATGTACATCCATGACGATTTTATGACAGAATCAAGATAGTCATACTTGTGTTGTCATAGAAGAGTTCCATGACATTACCAAAATTATCATCGCGGAAGTGTGCACTTCCATGACAATAAATCGCGCGTCACATAAGTGCTTTCGTCAAGGGTGACCAACACGTGGCATCCACCGTAACGGAACGCCGTTAAGCTATCAGGTCGGGTTTTGGATCCGATAACCCGTTAACAGCCCCGACCAATGGGGATTTTCCAGGTGTAAAATCATCATTGGTTGGAGGAAACACATGTCGGCTCATCGTTGGGACAGATGGCATCCACTCATTGGACAGAAGGCTCCTATGATACGTCGACACGTGGCACGGCCCAACAGAGGCCCATTCCCGTGAAAGCCTGTTAACGGCTTGTTCGCATATAGCCCATTTACAGCCCGCTAACCCAAGGCCCGTTACGCCCTATCCGAATTAGGCCCAGTAGCGTCATCTGGGCCATCCAATATGATTCCAGCCCGTTTTCACTTCTGGCCCATGTATGGCCCATGACGTCTTTAAGCCCATATGAGGCCCTATGTAACTCTTGGCCTATTAACGGCCCGTGGTGAAACCGGCCCGTAGTGAACGGTGTATCACTTTACACCCATTAACGGCCCATGGTGAAACTGGCCCGTAATGAACAGTGTATCACTTTATACCCATTAAGGGCCCGTTATTCCGTTGGGCCGTTTCTAGCCCATGTTATCTTTCGGCCTTCTCAGAGCCCATTTATTCTTGGGCTCATTTCCAGCATTCGTTTACGTACGGCCCGTTACTGTCATTTTCTGCTTGGGGCCAAATTCAGCCTGTGGTTACAGTCGGCCCGTTTGTGGTCCGTTAATACGTTGGGCCGTTTTCATAGCGTCATCAAATACGGCCTATTAACGATGGCCCGTTATGGTCGGCCCATGAACGGATGATTCCAACTCTAGCCCGTTTATGGCCATAATGCGGCCTGTTATTGGCCCATGTTTGGCCAATCGATCATACGACCCATATAAGGCCCATTGATGATACGGCCCATAGAAGGCCCATTGTTTCTACGGCCCGTAGAAGGCCCATTGTTTCTCCAACCCGTAGAAGGCCTACTGTTTCTACGGCCCGTAGAAGGCCCACTGTTTCTACGGCCCGTAGGAGGCCCGGTGTCACTATAGTAAATATTAGCCCATGGTTATCGTGGCCTAGTTTTTGAAAATAGGTTATTGCAGCCACTGCAAACCGCGGAAAAAGAACTGCACTGACTACAAGCAAACAAATAAACAAGACAACAAGGAAATAAATAAGCAAGCAACTTATGCTAGGCTATCACGGCTATTACACATATTACATCCACTGGGCATCAAAGTTCGCCACCAGTGCAAATATACGGAACAAAGCAGCATATAAACGCTGCAGCAAAACAAGTCCAGAACTGAAACCACTTCAGAAGAGTTCAAGAAACAATATCCTGGGTACCCATAATGCTGGCAAGATTCTTAGCAAGCTTATTAACTTTCTCTTGTTTGGCGCTTAAATCCTCCAGCGCTTGCTGTTGCACAAGAAAGTATGCATTTGAATTTTGCAAGGACTTCCTCAGTCCTTCGGCTTCTTGCCGCAGCATAGCTGACTGATTCCTTTCAGCTTGTAGCTGAGACTGAAGAAGCCGAAGTGATTTAGGCAGCGAGTTCGAAGAGCTTGTGCCAGCGGTACTGGCCAGTAACTCGAACACTACATCAATGCAGGACTGTGGAGTTTTCTCACTGTCTACAAGATCATTTTTTATCACCTTTCTTGGAGAACAACAGGGTTGTCTCACTATCTTGAACCTTATATGCATTACTTTCTCTACCATCGCATAGTGGGGCGCTCTTCTCCAATATTCTGTTTCCATACTACAAGAGAAACAAGCAGACACATCATAGGTTTAGCTTGTAGTATACGGAACTCATTTTGGTAAACCGGTTCAGTAGTAAGGTGGACATGATAATAGCATGAAACAAACATATATCTTTGTACTATGGTCACTGTATTGTCCATACCATTCTAGTTTATGTTCCCTAATCAAGATAGAGACACAATTCAACTCATATATTTTTAAGACACATCATCATAGACAGAATATAAGTGTGAGAAACTACACAGCATTGGCAGCACTTGTAATGTGCATCACATGAGAACATAACTGTTTATACAACTTAAACTGAAATCACTTGTAATGTGCAGTCAACCTGGGTGTTTGTCTCACATGAATTGGAAGAACATAGGAATGGAGAAACTAAGTGATGCGACGAGTGTACAACCTCTTTGGCATAGCCTTGTGGACCTCAGCATCATTGGGTTGGACGTGGAGGATGGTGATGATGCTGGTGTGACTGTCGGGGGCGGGGAAGAAGATCCGAGGCCTCTGGAAACGGCGCCGAGGGTACTGCTCTGCTGTGATGGACAGTTCCGTCGTTGGAGCAGCTTCGCTAAGGTGTACGGCGACGAGGCTGAAGCATGATAAGACAGACAACGTTAATCTGAAGTGGGACCCTAATATCATCTGCAATAGATGATGTAAAATACATCACCAAAAAGTGCTAGATGTAAAACGCATCAGCCGTGCCACAGCCGCTCTGACAGATGCTGTAAGTACTGTTCACTCTGAATTTAACTGAAGAAAATGAACTTCACAGTCGAAACTGAATTTTACTGTCGAAACTGATTGAACTAGTAACAGAGTATTGCAATAGATGTTTAGGGCGTTCGAGCACTAGTACCAGAGAAGCAGTGATCGAAATCAACAGACGCTCGAGTACGGAACGCACTAGCAGAGAGCAAGTCGTGCAGTAGCACCGCGAGCGAGTGCTAAAGCAGCAACTCCTGTAGCTGCCGGAGGTCGTGCAACAGCAGCAGCAGTGCAAGTGAGAGCAAGAGCAGAGCAGCAGCACGAACGAAAGCAGGAGCAGAGCAGCAGCGTGACCGACAACAAGAATAGAGCCGCAGCGTGAGCGAGAGCCGGAGCAGCTGCAGCTAGTGCCGTTGTGGAAGTCGCCGCCGAGGAAGCAAACGACATGTGGGAGAGATGCCGTGGATGATGTGGCAGGCGACGGTGCCGTCGATGGAGACACGCCATGTCTGCTCGGTATCGAGCGCCGGCAGCCCCGTGAGATCGAATAAAAGATAAAATGCAGTGGTGAGTGCAGAACCTCCTTGGTGGCGTCGAGTTGGCCTCGGCTTCATCGGAGGAATTGGTGAGGGTGCTGCGGTTCCGGTGGGGCAGGTCAAGACGGCACTGTGGGGATTGAGGTGGCGCGATAGACAAGGCGAACGTCGGGGCAGCTCCTTGGAGGTGGAGGACGGGGCGGCTGATCCGGCGGGACGACGAGATCGACAACGGATCCTCATCCGGTGCGGTGGATGAGGGACGGCAAGCTATTGCGGTGGACGATGTAGTCGGGGAAGAGTCTCCGGCTGGGCGGCGGTCGGGAGGCCGACGGAGGAGCGTGGGGTTTCACGGGTTTTGGCGGCCTCGGTGTACAAATGGGGGGGGGGGCGAAGGGGGAGGGGGAGCCAAGCTTAGGGACGCGCTTGTCCGAAATGTAGGGTAAGTTACCAGCGTACCCCCACTGGTTTTGACACCGCGACGTGGAGCTTCATTTCCGGCTGAGGGGTAGAAGGGGGATTTCACGTGTCTGGGCTGCGGGAGCGATTTCGGATGAGGAGGGAGTTCTCGTGCGCGTCCAAATTTCGGGATAATATGGCGCGGTGCTGGTTGAAGAAGCGGGAGTTTCAAAGCAGGTGAGACAAAAGATACTCGAGCTTGAAAATTTCGGGATAACAAGGTGCGGATTCCTTGTTTGGCAGAACAAACTTAACATGTAAAAAAACAATTCATACAAGACACAAGGGAGTCATGTCCCCTTTTACTATATTGCTATAGATGCCATTGAAAAAACTACAAGAAAAATGTAAAAAAATCGGGAGAACAAGATTACCCTGCACAGTACCAAATCAATTCCCACTTCCCTCAACAACAACAAAAAACAAATCAATTCCCACCAAAGAAAGAGTAATGTCCCTTTTTATATGATTACATATGCCATGATCTCGAATTTCAATTTTTGAATCCATGTTATGTTGAATTCGAATATATCGTTAGGTGACCTTGCGGTTTATAATTGATGTAGTCATACATTTTGATCTTCCATCATATATGAACATTTTACTCCACCATGTGAACATATATATTGTCGTCTACCATATGGACTAAATTTGAATCAATTTTCCTTATTTGAATACGATTATTGTCAAGTTATACAATAATTTAAATATTATCTTGATAAAAAAAAACATACATATAGTAGTAATCATATTTCACTATGAACTACATGTACCATATGCTCTCCAATTCAAATATTTGTATCCATTTTATGTTGAATTCAAATCATAGTACATTATTGATCTAGGTAGCGAGATGTTTGGGATAATCTAAACCCTGTTTTCATACGTTTAATTTTTGGCTGAATTGGGACAAGTTTTGGTATAAGCCTCTTGCAAAACCGGAGATTCTCTCAACAAGCCTCGTGGTTCCGATAGGGAACGTGTCACCTTTGTGTGCAAAACGATATACGCTGCCTCCCCCTGATTTTATTTACAGAGGCAACATAGAACTATATGAGTGCCCTGTTAAATTTTGGAATTATTTTGGGTTCATTTGGCCTTTTTATACATTAATTGAGTTTCTGGACTTTTAATGTGCATAATCTAAATATGAATTGCATGCACATGCTCCGGTGCACCAAAGTGGGTTGAAAAATCACATGTGTGTCCTTGGTTGAATTTCTAGGTACCATGGAAGAAATGAGAATGAAATTCAAACATCTAGGCGTCATGACTCGGCCGAGAACATCGAGAAACTTTGATTTTAAATTCATGTAAATCCAAAACTCGCCTGGAAATCATGAAACTTGGCACGGTGTCATGTCATGGCACTAACATGTTGAGGTAAAAAAAATCGGGCCGACTTGGAAGCTCGTGGTTCTAAGACGGAACGTGCCACCTTTGAGTGTGAAACGATATACGCTGCCGCCCCTTGAGTTTCTTAACAAAAGCAACATAGAACTACATTAGTGCTCTGTTAAATTTTGGAATTATTCCCGGCTCGTTTGTCGTTTTGTATACATTAATTGAGTTTCTGGTCATTTAATGTGTAGAAGTCAAATTTGAACTACAATCACATGCTCTCGTGCACCAAAGTTGGTTGAAAAATCACATTTGTGTCCTCGGGTGAATTTCTAGGTCCCATGCAAGAAATGAGAATAAAATTAAAACATCTGGGCATCATGGCTCGGCCGAGAACATTGAGAAACTTGGTTTTAAAATTCTTGTAAATCCAAAACATGTTTGAAAAAATCATGAAACTTGGCATGGATGTCATTTCATGGTACTACCATGTTGTGGTAAAAAATTGGCTGAATAGGAACAGATTTTGGTATAAGCTTCTTGCAAACCGAAGCTTCTCTCAAGAAGGCTCGTGGTTCTGAGAGGGAACGTGCCACCTTTGAGTGCGAAACGATATACGTTGTCCCCCTTGAGTTTATTTACAAAGGCAACATAGAACTACATGAGTGCCCTGTTAAATATTGGAATTATTCCGGCTTCGTTTGGCCTTATTTACACATTAATTGAGTTTTTGGTCATTTAATGTGCATAATTCAAATTTGAACTACAAGCACATGCTCCCGTGCACCAAAGTTGGTTGAAAAATCACATTTGTGTCCTCGGGTGAATTTCTACTCCCTCCTTCCATCTATATAGGTCCTAATGCATTTTTCGAGGCTAACTTTGACCAAACGTTAGAGAAATAATATATGACATGCAACTTACACAAAGCATACCTTCAAATTTGTATGTCAAAGGAGCTTCCAATAATATAATTTTCATAGTATACATCTCATGTGCTATTAATCTTATCAATAGTCAAAGGTTGTCTTGAAAAACACAATAGGCCCTATATAGATGGAAGGAGGGAGTAGGTCCCATGCAAAAAATGAGAATAAAATTCAAACATCTGGGCATCATGGATCGGTCGAGAACATTGAGAAACTTGGTTTTAAAATCATGAAAGTTGGCATGGTGTCATGTCATGGTAGTACCATGCCGTGGTAAAAAAATTGGCTGAATAGGAACAAATTTTGGTATAAGCTTCTTGCTAATCGGAGCTTCTCTCAAGAAGGCTCGTGGTTCTGGGAGGGAACGTGTCACCTTTGTGTGCATAATTCAAATTTGAAATACAAGCATATGTTCCAGTGCACCAAAGTTGGTTGAAAAATCACATGTGTGCCCTCGGGTAAATTTCTAGGTTCCATGCAAGAAATGGGAATGAAATTCAAAATTCTGGGCGTCGTGGCTGGGTTGGAAACATTGAGAAACTTAGTTTTTTAATTCCTGTAAATCCAAAACACGGATGAAAATAATGAAACTTGGCTTGGTGCCATGACATGGCACCAACATGCTGTGGTAAATTTTCAATCCGATTTGCGAAGGCGCACACATTAACAATCAACAATTTCATTTTGGAACAAGTGTTGTCACGTTACAATCGGAAACACAAGTATTATTGAAACCATGGGCGTTCTACTTACTAGTACCATTTACGTGCCGCCACGCGTCCCCATTTTTTATTAGCTAGGAGGCGCCGTGCAGGGTAGCTATTTGAGTATGAGAGGTGTGCGATCAGACCCCTGCGCGTGCTTATTGGGAGGAGAGCCCTTTGACCTCCATCTGCCGTCCACCTCTCTCCCAAGGTGTCCATTAATGGCGCTCGAGCCTCTGTTTAATGGCGTGGCTATGTCTCACTCGACTGAGATTTAAGAGAGAAAAAAGAAAATCTGAAAGCACAGATCTTGATGTAAGATCCGATGGACCTATATAGCATCTACTGCGACTTATAGCAAGACTGATGAATATATAAGGACGATTAATTTTTTTTGATCAAAGAAGGGCTTGCCCCTTCTGATTTTCATTACTGAAAACCACCACAATTCACAAGAAGTTCAGCATAACTCCAGCCTAACACGAAGGACTAAAGGCTACCGGATTGAAATCGCAACATCCCAAGAGGCCAACAAAGGCCAAACATCCGTGCTAGAACCCAACATTTCACAACTGACGACACAATCCACATCCTAAACTGATTATTACATAAAAAAACCAGGAAACTGAAGGAAGCCCAGCAGCAACTAGAAGAACAGCAACGCCAGGGTCGCCATAGCAAGAGTTTTCTTCATTCCAGCCTCGCAACATTGATCTTCCACAGAAAGATAAGGACGATTAATTGTCTTACATAATTAGAAAGATAATTTAAAAAGCCACATGCGGCTACGCCCGAAATACACAAGGGCAAAAGAAGAAGGAAGACAAGGATCTCGCTCGCTGATCTCTACTTTCTTGATGCGTTGCTGCAGGCCGCGGGAACTAGTCTCCACGGCGAGCGGCAATGAGCTCTTTCGTGTCCTCAAGACGCTGCTTGAGAACATCCACGGATTCCTCCACCAGCCTTTGGCGCTCGTTTCAAAGCATGTTATTCTCGTCCATAAGTTTCTTGACGATGACGCCGGTCCTCTTCAACAAGGCACTGGTCTCCTCCTGCTGGTCTGCACTTCGGACGATCTTCTCCCTTAGCAGGTCGCGCTCGTCCCGGAGCCTCTCATTGCCCTCCCTTAGTTGCCGGATGACGCTGGTAGCCTGTTCAAACGAGGCTTTCATGTCGTCCTGCAACCTCGCCCAGCCGGAGATCTGATCCATCTGGCTATGGACGATCGTATGCATGCGCCTGTAACAGTTGTCGCCTTCCCGCGAGAAATTTTCCCAGGCAACCGTGGTGCGGCGGGACATCTCTATTGCATTCGTGGCGCGGCGGGACATCTCTGCTACTTCCGCGGCGCGGCCGGACCAGTCTGCTGCATCGACGACGCGGCGGGACCTCTGTGCTGCTACTTCCGCGCGGCGGGACATGTCAGCTGCTCTTACAGCGAGGCGGGACATCTCTCGTGCTTCCGCTTCCATGCTCGTCTCTCCCTAGTGGCAATCTCTCGACCCAGAACTCATGCTGGCCATGGCAGACGCAAGGGAAGGGTGCTTAATGACTTGTTTGTTTTTGTGGATGAGGAGTTGAGGAGGAATGTGTAGTCATCTTGGCATACTAGTATTTGTAACCGAGTACTAATACGCTCCTAAGTGGGAAACCGTTTAGGTTGTGATCGGTGTGAACAGGTTTGCAATTCAATATAGCGTGGAGTAATTTGGAATGTGACGAGACGCAAGCTCAAAATTTATTGTCAGTTCTAGTTTTGAAGTGCGGCACTATTCCCGGATGGAGTACTTCTTTTTCTACTCATTCCTTTCCGGTTTTATAGGGCTTATCTCAAAATTTTAGTTTTTCCATTTTATAAGGCTCAATTTGGTTGTTCCCCAACACATGTTCAGATTCCAAGGTGCATTAAATCATTGCATGCAAGTATTAAGAGAAAATTGACCAATGCATGAATGCAATTAATGCATTGATAAACATAATTTTTTGAGAAAAACAAGAGCATTAATTAGGTGCTTTTGCAAACTACAGAAAATATTCCACCACTCACCATCTTGGTTGGTGAGATTTTTGAATTAAGCCCTATAAACCGGAAAGGAGGGAGTACTGCTGTGTATGGGCAATAACTGGCACCGTAGTATACATATCTTACGGTTAATGGGGCGTTCGACAGGAATAGCCGCGTGCCGAGCTCTAAGCTAGTCTTTTTTTCAGACGCATTAAACCTATCTCTCGGGACTTCTCGCACGCACCATCGTGCCACCCACAAAAACTTGTACTCTGAGTTTAGTAGTACGTTATACAGGAAGAGAAGAGGTGCACGCACGCACTCACACACACGTCTGTTTTTTCTCGAAAAGGAGGATGATGACCCCCAGCCTCTACATCTGGGAGTCACACACGCATCTGTAGCTACGAATTGTAGTGTTCTCAACCATCCGATTGGCTCTATCATGGATGTACCTATATACTAAAACATGTCTAGATACATCTATATTTTGACAAATGGAAGGCATGTATTGTGGAACGGAGGGAGTGCTTGTCATCAAAATGGATAAAAAGGGACGTATCTAGAACTAAAATACATCTACATACATCTCCTTTTATCCATTTTGATGACAAGTAGTACTTCTTACCCAAAGGAACTTTATATCCAAGAGACACAAAATATCCGTTCGACTGTTGGAAATTACTGATCTGATGTCGAAGTAATTGCTGCATCGCCACCAAAACCCACCATTTCTTAAGCTAAAGTAGACCAAGGTAATCCCGATATTAGCATATTAGTAAGATAAACAGAAGGCACTTTAGAAACATTTAGGACGTGATCTTGTCAATCTGAATGTGGCGGGCCTTCTTAGCCGCAAACGGGCACGGGGCATTTGCAGGGCGTGAGCGGAGACACGCTCTGGTGATCGGCGAGCTTGTGGTAAGTGACGTAGAGCCCACAGCCTTCGTGCGGGCACTCCACCCTCACCGACGAAAGGACGGAGTCCACCGCCGTGTTCTGCACGTCATAGCCACAGCCGTGCTTGCACTTCTGGCACTGTCGCTGGTTCCCGGGGCGCTCGATGCGGCAGTCCATGCAGGCCAGGTGCCCTCCCTTGCACTACAGAAATCAATCGAACAACACATCAATCAAGAAACCTGCACCTTGCTCAATCAGCCGAACGGACGAGATATATTCGAACCTCATACACTGGAGGCGTCAAGGGGCGAAGGCACAAGGGGCAGTGGAGCACGATGAGGTCCATCGAGACCTTAGAGAGCTCCATCGTCGGGTCCTGTTCGGTCTGCATGATCTCGCCCTCCTCGTGCACAACCATCTCTCGACTTGGGCCGGGGTATTACAAAGCTTTACCGTCACATATTTTATACTACTTCAAGGTGCATTAAATCAACACATGCTGTCGGTGTACTAGAGTAGGGGTACCCTAGTATCCCGAACTTGTGCACGGGCAGTCGCAGCGTTCCGCGGCAAGGCTTGTCGGGTGACCGCCAAGGTCCTCCGTGGTTCCTTTGGAGCCATTCAAGAACAAAGTGTCTAAGCCAAGGAGACAAGACCCCGGCAAAAGGAGCTTGCCGGGAAGGCCAACCAAGGCAAGGCGCTTAAGGAGACAAGACCCCGGCAAGAGGAGCTTGCCGGGAAGGCCACTCAAGGCATCTCAAGAAACTTGCCGCGGCGCACCTCGCGCCCCGGCAAGGCCCGGTGAGCGACAAGCTCCCGGACGCGACAAGACAACAACCGCGGCAAGGCGCTTGCCACGGCAAGCCACCACTCCGCGCCCGCGCTCCAGCACATCCACCAACATGTCGCTCTGGGACCCTTCCAGGCGTACGTGGCGGGAGGCTGTGCGGCCAGGGGTGCGCGGTGGCAAGCGGCGCTGACAAGATTGCCATCGTGGCAAGCGGTGGCATCCCTGACGATGCCTTTTGCACTGTTTAGGCGACACAGACGGGCATTTAATGCCCTTGTCCCCTGCCGTCAGGGTTAGGTATGATACACTGTAGCAGGTAGCTGTACCTACCGCAGCACCTTTCCATTTTTCCCCTGTCTACGTTGCCACCTGTCGGTGACCCCTTGAGCATATAAAAGGAGGTCCATGCGCAACGTAGAGGGGGTCAGCTGATTCAAGTTAGCTAGCTCAGGGAACACTCACGCTCGGTTTAGTTAGCCGCTGGTGTGTACTGTGCACTCCGCGCTCCCAAGCAAGAAATCAATACAAACCACAAAGCAGGAGTAGGGTTTTACGCATCCGTGCGGCCCGAACCTGGGTAAACTGCTCGCGTGCCTCGCCTCGATGTGCTCTTTGCACGACCTCCGCCCTCACCGAATCGAAAGGGACTTGGCCCGCCGGTCCCATAGGTGTTCGTGGATCAGTCCCCCGACATCTTTGGCGCGCCAGGTAGGGGGCGTCGAGATTGTGCGAACCAGGTCCGGCGTTCACGCAGGCTAGATCTTCATCATCTTCATCAACATGCCGCCGAAGAAGAAGGTTTCGGAGGCAGCTACTCTGTCCGCGCCGAACCCACCACCGCCGGAGCAAACGGTTGGTGGGGCGGACGCCAGCAGAAGAACGGGCGTCGATGAGGGAGCTCGCGGTGCTGCCAGGTCCAAGGACAAGGCTGCGCTGCCCATCGGCAGCGTGGCCGGCTCCCACAATGACCGGGCGCACTCCAAGACCTCGGCGTCCGTGCATGCACCGCGCCCATCTCAGGAAGCGCGGGACCGGCAGCGTCATGGTACTCACGGTACCATGCGTTTGCTGGACCAAGATCGAGCTGGTGGGTCCCGGAGTGCTCAAGACCAGCATGTACGCCAACATGCTGGCATGAGCGAGGCACAGTCGCCTGGACGGGATACTGCTCCTTCTAACATAGTTAGAAGTCCGAGCATATCTCGCTCCTCGCACCGTTCGCCACCGCCACCCGCCACTGCCGCAGAAGCTTTGGCGCGAGCTCAACTGCTCCTGGACTACCCTCCAGCGCCGGACAAGATCGACGACTGGAGGGCCACCATTCGGAGTCTCATCGGCTTCGCCAACGGCGACGCCCAACGGCAACCGAGCACGTCGCAACCGCGGCAAGTCAGCCAGGCACAAGCCGGTGGCGACAAGACCGGTGGGGGTGCAGCCACTGTGCACTCTCCGCTCCGAAGGCCAAGATCGCCGACTCGCCGGATCCACCTCGACAGCGACTCCACCGCGTCATCAGATCCACGAGCTCGTCGCGATCAGCGCCAAGTTCTTCACAAACGACAACAAGAAGACGCTCGTACTCGCATCGAGCGCCAAAGAGAAGTGCGACGTCAATCAGACCAGCGCGCTGGGCCTTCTGTCGACATGCATGCGCCAGGGGAACCAGGCGACTTGCCGTACGCGGTAGGTTGCCCTGCGTTTACTCGTGAGCTACGGCAAGTCCAGTGGCCCAGCATGAAGAACTTCAAGCCAGACGTACCAGAGAAGTACGACGGCAAGTCGCATCCGTCGGAGTTCCTCAGCATCTACACCATCACGGTGCAGGCTGCCGGGGGACGGGACGACAAGATCCTTGCCAACTACTTCCCGCTGGTGCTCATGCCCAACGTCAGGTCCTGGCTCATGCACTTGCTGGACAACTCCATATCCTCCTGGGCAGACCTTTGCCATCAGTTTGTCGGCGCCTTTACAGGCGGCCACAAACCTCATGGCCAAGAAAGTGACCTTCATCTGCTCGTCCAGAAGGAAGGAGAGCCTCTGCGCAAGTACATTCAGAGATTCAGCCGTGTACAGCACAACATCCCAGATGTCCACCCTGCCGCGGTCATCAGCGCGTTTCATCAGAACGTGCGTAACCGCAGGATGCGGGAGAAGATGGCGATGTGCAAGATCAGAGATGGCAGTGAGCTATATAGCCTGGCCGACAAGTGTGCACGTGCTGAGGAAGGGAGGAGACTCCCCGGAGAGAATATAGGAGCAGGAGGATCTGACAGTGAGGATGCCGCCCCGGCAAAGAAAAACCGGCGGCGGAACAGGAAGAAGAAAGGCAAAGATGTGCTAGTCGTTGAGCAGTCCGGCAACGAAGGTGGCGCCAATAAAGCCAAAGTTGGTAGCTCCGGCAAGGAGATTGCCGCATGCACCAACTGCCAAGCTGTGGCGGCCGCCGACAAGCAGGACGGCTCCGACAAGCAGTACTGCAAGATCCACCGCACCAAGGGCCATGACCTCTAGAGCTGCAAGAAGGTCGAGCAGCTTGTCCAGCAACAAAAGGCTAAATACGAGCGCCGCGACAAGGAGAGGGCCCAAGGCGGCGATGGAGAATCCGGCAAGAAGTGCGCCGGCCGGGGAGGACGCCGCGGCAAGGCCAAGCAGCGGCAAGGAGACAGACCTCCGCGCGGCCGCGACAAAGACGAAGATGACGATGACGAAGACATGGAGGATGTCGAGACCAGTGAGCAGGAGTTCCAGAAAGCCACAGAGGTCTTGTGCATTGACGGTGGTGCTTCTCTGCGTACTTCGCACCGCCAGCTCAAGCAGTGGGTGCGGGAAGTCAATGCAGCGGAACCACCCGTCGAATCACGCAAGCTTCTGAAATGGTCCAGCACGCCTATCATCTTTGATATTGAGGACCACCCTGAACGCACAACTGCAGTCGGGTGCTTGCCGATGTTGGTTTCACCAACTATCCGCAACCTCAAGGTCACTAAGATGCTAGTTGACGGCGGGGCCGGCTTGAACCTGATCTCCTCCGCTGTACTCCAGAAACTCCAAATCCCTGACAGCGAGCTCGAAGAGACCGGCACATTCCAAGGAATCAACCCGGGAAGGAGCAAGCCGAAGGGGAAGGTCACGTTGCCAGTAACGTTTGGCAGCGAGCTAAACTTCAGGACTGAGAGGGTCACTTTTGACGTTGCCGATATTCCATTGCCTTACAATGGGATACTTGGCCGTCCATCAATCGCCAAGTTCATGGCAGCCTCTCACTACGCATACAACATGCTGAAGATGCCAGGCCTGATAAGCGTCATCTCCGTCCCCAGCGACAAGAAGGATGCTCTTATCTACGCCGACAAGATCTACCGGGAAGCAGCAGCCGCGGCAGATCGCAAGTCACTTGCCGTTGAAGCTCCCGGGGGGAAGAAGACCAAGTCCGGCAAGAGTTCTGATGCCCACTCCGGCAAGCGCACCTCTTTGGAGTGCCGCGCTGCCGTCGAGGACGCACCATCGAGCTCCACCGGCAAGTGTAAGAAGACAATGGCAGCTCCGCCAGAGACGAAGAAGGTGTCCGCCAAGGAGGACGGCACTGGTGGTACCTTCACCATCAGTGCCACTCTCGACCCTAAATAGGAAAGCGCGCTCGTTACTTTCCTGCGGGCGAATGTCGACGTGTTTGTGTGGCAACCGTCTGACATCCCCGGTGTTCCCATGAAAGTAATTGAGCACCACCTTGCCGTTTGTCCTCATGCGCGGCCCGTCAAGCTGAAGGTCAGGAAGCAAGCAGTGGAGCGCCAAGAATTCATCACAGAAGAGATCAAGAAGTTGGAAGCAGCAGGCCTTGTCAGAGGAGTGCTCCATCCTACGTGGTTGGCCAATCCTGTAGTCGTGCGCAAGGCGAACGGGAAATGGAGACTTTGTATCGACTTTACTGATGTTAACAAAGCTTGTCCCAAAGACCCATTTCCTTTGCCGCGCATCGATCAGATTGTTGACTCCACGGCCGGATGTGATTTGCTTTCATTTCTTGACACGTACTCAGGATACCATCAGATCTTCATGGCAGAAGAGGATGAGGAGAAGACCGCATTTATTACTCCATGTGGCACGTACTGTTTCGTACGGATGCCTTTCGGATTAAAAAATGCTGGTTCAACATTTGCAAGAGTAGTCCATGTCGCCCTTGAGCCGCAAATACACAGAAATGTGGAAGCCTACATGGATGATATAGTGGTCAAGAGCAAGGACAGGGCAACTCTGATTCAAGATTTGGATGAAACCTTTGCAAATCTGTGCAAGATCAGCCTCAAGCTCAACCCAGAGAAGTGTGTGTTTGGAGTCCCTTCCGGCAAGCTTCTCGGGTTCTTCGTGTCTCAGCGGGGAATTGAAGCCAATCCCGACAAGATCAAGGCCATTGAGCAGATTGAAGCACCAAAGCGCGTCAAGGATGTACAAAGACTTGCCGGTTGCGTGGCTGCTCTCAGCAGGTTTATCTCTAGGTCTGCTGAGCGTGCCCTGCCGTTTTTCAAACTATTGAAAAAGGCAGGTCCAATGAAATGGACTCCGGAAGCGGAGGCTGCGCTGCAAGACTGGAAGAGATACCTGTCCTCCGCTCCAACACTTGTCGCACCTAAGCCACAAGAGAAGTTGCTGCTGTACATAGCGGCAACCAATCAAGTGGTTAGTGCTGCGTTAGTAGCGGAGAGGGAGGTAGATGACGAGCCAGCAACCACGGCAGGCGCATCCAGCGACAAGCAGGGGGCTTCCCCGACAAGCTCTGGTACCGACAAAGATGAATCTGCGCAGATGCACGAGGAAATACAGAAAAAATGGTGCAGCGCCCAGTTTACTTTGTCAGCTCCCTTCTGCAAGGGGCTAGGTCAAGGTACTCTGGCGTGCAGAAATTGCTTTTCGGCCTCCTCATGGCCTCGAGAAAGCTGCGCCATTACTTCCAAGCACATGAGATCACAGTTGTCACTCGCTTTCCGTTGAAGAGGATACTACAGAATCCAGAAGCGACAGGCAGGATTGTTGAGTGGGCACTGGAAGTGTCGAGCTTTGGCCTTAAGTTTGAGAGTACTTCAACTATCCAAAGAAAAGCATTGGCAGAATTCATAGCAGAATGGACGCCAACACCAGATGAAGAAATTCCAGAAACAAGCATCCCCGTCAAGGAAGCAAGCAAAGAGTGGCTGATGTACTTTGATGGTGCCTTTTCGCTGCAAGGCGCCGGTGCTGGCGTGCTGCTCATCGCACCCACCGGAGAGCACCTCAAGTACATAGTCCAGATGCACTTTCCCAAGGAGCAAGCGACAAACAATACTGCAGAGTATGAAGGTTTGCTTGCCGGTCTCAGGATCACGGCAGACCTTGGGATCAAGAAGCTCATTGTCAGGGGTGACTCGCAGCTTGTCGTCCGCCAAGTGAACAAGAATTATCAGAGTCCGTTGATGGAAGCCTACGTCGACGAAGTGAGAAAGCTAGAAGAGCACTTTGACGGCCTACAGATGGAGCATGTTCCAAGAGTAGAGAACGACATTGCCGATGGCCTGTCAAAGTGCGCCGCACTTAAGTTACCTGTGGAACCAGGGATCTTTGTGCTCAAGCCGACTCAACCTTCCGTAACGCCATCAACCGGACAGAGCAAGAAGAGGAAGTTGATTTCTGGTGACTATTTTCCGGCAGAGCTTCCCGAAGCCGCCGCCAAGAAGGTCCCCAAGATCAACGCCAAGAGCGCTGAGGAGCAATCTGCTCCAGCAAACCCCAGGGTTTGTTCCGTTGAAGCAGAGGCTCCCAGCAAGTTTTGCTCCGGCAAGCTTGCCGGGGAACGTCAAGCTCTGGCAGAGCCACAGGTTCTCGCCGTAGAAGCGGACGTTCCCGCAGCGACAGATTTGCCTTGCGCTGAGGAGCAGTCTGCTCCGGCAAGCGCCAGGGTTTGTTCCGTTGAAGCAGAAGCTCCCGACAAGTTTTGCTCCGGCAAGCTTGCCGGGGAACGTCAAGCTCCGGCGGAGCCGCAGGTTCTCGCCATAGAAGCGGATGTTCCCGCAGTAGCAGATTTGCCTTTAGTCCTTGTTGTCGAGCCACAAGCTCCAGCATGGGCACAGCAGATTGTCCATTTCCTTCAGACAGGAGAACTTCCCGAAGAGCAAGAAGAAGCAGAAAGAGTAGCCCGGCAGTCAAGTATGTACCAGTTTGTCGACAAGACACTGTACAGAAGAAGACTCAACGGTGTGAAATTGAAGTGTATTCACTGGGAAGACGGACAAAAGCTGTTGGCAGAGATACATGGAGGCATATGTGGTCACCACATTGGCGCAAGAGCACTTGCCGGCAAAGCTTTCCGGCAAGGTTTCTTTTGGCCGACAGCCCTCCAGGATGCAACTGCACAAGTGACCAAGTGTGAAGCGTGCCAGTTCCATTCCAAACAGATACACCAACCAGCTCAAGCTCTCCAGACGATCCCTTTATCCTGGCCATTTTCGGTCTGGGGGCTCGATATCCTCGGCCCCTTTCCCCGAGCAGTCGGGGGCTTTGAGTACTTGTACGTTGCAATCGACAAGTTCACAAAGTGGCCGGAAGTGGAACCAGTGAGGAAGGTGACAGCACAGTCAGCAGTCAAGTTCTTCAGGTCGATTGTTTGCCGCTTCGGGATCCCTAACAGGATAATCACCGACAACGGTACACAATTTACGAGCCGCACCTTCATGCAGTACGTCCAAGATCTTGGCGCCAAGGTCTGCTTCGCTTCTGTTGCTCACCCGAGAAGCAACGGTCAAGCGGAGAGGGCAAATGCTGAAGTGCTGCGCGGGCTCAAGACCAGAACTTTCGACAGGCTGCACAAGTGCGGAAGAAACTGGATCGAGGAGCTGCCGGTGGTTCTTTGGTCGATCAGGACGACGCCAAATCGAGCCACTGGTCAGACACCTTTCGCTCTAGTCTATGGAGCAGAGGCAGTTATCCCCACGGAACTCGTATACGGGTCACCTCGAGTGCTCGCTTATGATGAGCTTGAGCAAGAGCAGCTGCGACAAGATGACGCGCTGCTCCTTGAGGAAGATCGTCTTCAGGCTGCTGTGCGAGCTGCTCGCTACCAGCAAGCTTTGCGCCGCTACCATAGCCGCAAAGTTAACGCCAGAAGTCTCGAGAAAGGCGACCTTGTTCTTCGGCGAGTTCAGTCCACCAAGAATTCCAACAAGTTGACGCCGAAGTGGGAAGGCCCTTACCGGGTGAAACGAGTCACTAGGCCTGGCGCTGTCCGCCTTGAGACCGAAGATGGCATTCCGGTGAGCAACTCCTGGAACATTGAGCATCTTCGTAAGTTTTACCCGTAAGGCACGGTTGTCGGAACCTGTTCCGGCAACCACCTTCTGTACAAGTCTTGCCGCTGTTGCATGTAATCCTTTGTACAAAGCCGGGCGCAGACCCCGTGCGTAAGTAAAGCTCATGTGCTCCGCACATTTTGTCGATTTTATGCTTTCTATTTTTGGCATATATGATCTGACACTTTGTGCAGCACCTACACCACGGTGAGCAATAACGAGCTGTAAGGCTCCGTATCTCTATTTTTCTCTCCTTTCTTTTTTCTCAAGGAAAAGAAGGTTCCCTCGCCCACAAGTTTGCCGGGGGGAAAGGAGATGATAGTGGTATGGACCAGGCGTCGCTCAAGGAAGTTTCGCCTTGCCGGGAAGCAAACAACAGAAAAGCTAAGTTGCCAAAGTTTGAGCAATCAAATTTTTTAAATTTTAAGTTATCTCCCTTGAACGACCACACTTTGTATGGAAAACCTGTGCGCGGAGGAACCAACTCGTAGCTAGTTGCGCCTTTACTTTGTTTCGAGTCCGCTCAACAACTTAAGTGAGCTGCTAGCGCCCTTACTTTGCTTCGAGTCCGCTCAGCAACTTAAGTGAGCTGCTAGCGCCCTTACTTTGTTTTCGAGTTCGCTCAGCAACTTAAGTGAGCTGCAACTAGTTGCGACAAGGTTTCTTGCCGGTAGCGGCACCGCCAGCAGGCTGCTGACGTCCCGCACTCAGCGCTCGCGGCCCAGGTGCCTGCACCGGCAAGTTCCCTAAAAGCGTAGGGTAAAAAGACATACAAAGGGAGGATTCAAGTAAAGGGAATAACGTTGCAATCATTCCATAGAACAAAGCTATATTTCAAAGATACCTTGTCGCAACTCTAATAGATTGTTTTCATGACATGATAAACAGCGACAAGGAAAGAAGAAATGGGCGGCCTAATCTACGCGATCGCCTTCGACCCTCTTGATCCCGCTCACCTTGTCCACAATGGGTGCGACAAGGGCCTTGAGCTCCTCCAGATCAGCTTCCGGCGGCAAGGTCCTGAGGATATTGGTGAGGCGGAGGCCCGGATTGCGGAAGGCCACCTTCATCAACACTTTCTGAAGAGCTCCCGCGCGACTCGTCGGCCAGCTGCTTGGGGATCCTTTCCCGGAGCCGCTGAAGGGCCGTCGCCATGCCCTTGAAGAACAGGACGAGCTTGGCGCTGGGTTGGAGGTTGTCGTCGGAGGGATACCCGAGATCTTCCATCCCCAGCTACGCCAGCTCCTTGTCGATTTCTGTGGCGGTATTCACAAGACTCTCTGTCCAGTGCGTCACAGTCTCCCTGAAGGCGTTCTGGGCGGCGGCAGCACTCTCCAGCAGCGCCTTGTCGGCCTTGATTTCCTCCTTCGAGGCCGCCTCCCGCTTCTTGGCGCTGTCCAGAGTCTTGGTCAAAGTGGTTAGCTTCAACTCAAGATCCACGTTGGAGACCTTGGCGGCGCTGAGCTCTCTGCCCTTCTCGGCGAGATCGGCTTCTAGCTGCGCCACCTTCGTCTTCAACTCCTCCTTGGCGGCCTCGGCGGCGGCGGCGGCATCCTCTGCTTGTTTGAGGGCTTCACCGAGTTTTCCCTCGCATGCGGCAAGCTCCTCCTCGTGGGAGTCGAGATTGAGCTTCCGTTGCGCCAGTTCGCCCTCCTCCGTGGCTAGCTTCACAGCGGCAAGACGCTGCCGCTCTTCGGCTTCGGCCTTCTCAAGGAGGAAGGCCTTCTGCGCTTCAGCAAGCTGCTCCCGCTCCTCCGCCAGGGATCGGAGCGCTTCCCGGTGGAAACCCCCGAGCTCTTCTGCGCGCTTTTCGATGTCAGCTCCTGCCTTCGTGACAAGTGCCTCTCGGGACTCCAGCTTGGCTTGCCGCGCGCGGTAGAGCGACATCAACTTCCGCAGCAGCCGCTCTTCTTTGGGCTCATTGCTGCTGCTGCTTGGCGCGTCAACCACCGTCAACCCCGCGGAGGCAAGCACTTCTCCGTCGAAGATCTCCCCCTCGACCGGCGCCCTGGAGCTTGACGCCCAGGGGAGATTGATGAAGACGTCGTCGCCGGCCTTCAAGTAAACGCCCGGCTGGGGCTCCTTGGAGCTTGGCGCTGCGGCTTCGGCTGACGGGTCGGCGGTCGGTGTAGCGCCTGGCGCTCCTGCGGCCTCAGTGCCGTCAGTACGATCGCCAGATCCCTCGCCAGTTGCTGCGGCGGCACCCTTGGCGGCCCCGGCGCCGGCAGGATCGCCAGCGCCGGCTGCTTCTTCAGCGGCGACCTCGATCTCCATCTGCTCCGCAGCGGATGGATCTGACGGCCGGAAAAGGGGAAAAGAGTCAAACAAAATCCAGCGAAAACCCAGAAAGATCAAGAAAAGAAGAAACCGAGGGAAGTTTTGAAGCAAGAGGAGTACCTGCACTAGGCTCTGCAGTCTTGGTCTCCGCCGTCGGGGGGCCGCTGGTGCTGTCTCTCGCCAGAGAACCCTCCCTTGCCGGAGACTTCTCCCTCACCGGGAAGCCTTCCCTTGTCGGAGAATTCTCCCTTGTCGGGGGATTCTCCCTTGGCTCCTGGTGGGGGTGCTCGGCTCCTACACAAGTCAACAAGCAGATATCAGCAAAGACAAGTACCCAAGCACGCCTCGCAGCAGAAAGTAAATCATACACTTACGCTGGGGGCTGCCCTGGAGGAAAGTCGCCGGGTCCGGCAAGGTTGTCTCGGGCGCGCCACCTGCTGTTGCAGTGGGCTCGTCCTCGATGACGATCACTGGGACCTTGGCCCTCTTTGCCGCTCTGTGGGCCAGAGTCCTAAAGAGGGACAAGTTCAGAGAAAAGCAAGTGAGATACAAGACAAAACAACAAGAATTGAAGAAACGCAAGTACAGCAAGAGAAGCTTACTCTTCTTCTTCTTCCTCGTCGGAGCTGAACGCGGAGAAGTCGAAGTCCGGCGCGCGCCCGGCGCGAGGAGGCGGAGGAGAAGCTTCCCTTGGCCGCTTGGCGGGAGCAGTGGCGGTGGTCTGAGACGACCCCGCTCCGGCTACCGGCGCGGTGTGAGCAGCGGCAGGAACTGAAGCGGTGGTCCGGCTAGACTCCGGTCCAGTTGCCGTCGCCGCATGAGGCGCTCCCACGGCAACGGTGGTTGCCGCGGTGGAGCGCGTCACGCGGCGTGGCGACTGTTGACCCGCTTGCCGCTCCGCCACGTCACCGGCCTTGCGGAGACGCCTTCTTGGTGGGGATGGAGGCTCTGCTTGCGACGAGCTGCCTGAAGATGAGGAGGAAGAAGAGTTGATGTCCAGCGAGCCGCTCGTATCCTTGGCGGGATCGCTTGGCTCGGCGTCACGCTCGGCAAGCTCCTTCTTGCCGGCGGGCTCCCCTCACTCGGCACGGCTTTCCGCCTCTGCTGCATCTGCCTCCTCCACGTTGAATCCAAAGTCACCCGCGGCTGCGGCTGCCGCCGCCTCTTCCACCCTAGTGGCGATGAGTGCAAGCTCCGCATCGGTGGTGTCGCGGGTGAGGCCCTTCATCTCGTCGGAGCGGATCGGCACTTCCACCAAGTCATCGAAGAACTTCTGCACGACGTCGTCTGCGGGCTCCTGCCAAGTCGGCACAATTCCGTGCGAGTCGCACTCCGGCATCATTGCACGGATGCGGTCGAGCGAGGAATTGTTGCACCGCGGAACGACGCCCCCCGGCAACCTGAAGACCTCGGGATGTTGGGGGTCATACTTGAAGAGCTCCTGAAGCATCGTGTTGAGCTCCAGGACTGTGAAGTTGTAATTGAGGCCCAGCCGCAGCCTCATGATATCTGCCGCATTCTTGAACTCCCAAGTAGGCCTCCCCCGTTCCTGCAGGGGGGCGATGTGGCGGCGAAGGAAGTCTGCGCCAACAGCGCCAACAGTTAGCCCGGCAAGCCTGAGATGCAGGATCCTGGTGACGGCAATCTTCAGCCTGTCATCTTACGGGGCCACGTCACTCCAATCGCTGCCGCGCGCTACTGGGGTTTTGCACCGGGTGGTGAATGGCTGCGGGTTCTCCTCGTCAATCCAGCACCAATCTGCCCTCCACAACTCCCACTTGCCGCGGAATTCTCCCTCCAGATACGTCTCCTTCTTGTTGGGCCTTGAGATCCAGGCAATTCCGCCGGATAGAGGCTCCCCTCTCTCTACTCGGGGTATGAAGAAATGGCGGAAGAGGGCTACACTGGGGTGGACTCCGACAAAGTTTTCGCAGAGATGTGCGAAAACTGCCATGGTCAGAACAGCATTGGGGGTGAAGTCAAGGAGGTGGAATCCGTAGGTATTCATGATGTCGCAGAAGAATTCAGAGAAGGGCGGGCAGAGCCCGCAGTAGAAGAACAATGCGAAGAAGGGGTATCCGTTTAGGGCCTTCTTCCAAGCGGCGGCGGGGAGTACCTTCGTGCGCGGATGCGCGCACGTCTCCGTCGACCAGAAAAGATAGTAGTTCTCCCTCAGCTCCTCCGTGCCAAGATTGGGAGGGAAGACGGCCCGCTCCTTCCGCAGCGCCGCAAGCCGCTGCGCCTCGGTCGACTTCACGACCTTCCCCTTGTCGGCTTTTGGAGCCATGGCGGAAGTAGTAGAGGAGGTCGACGGCGTTGTTGGTGCTGGTGGCGATGTGGGAGCGGAGCGCTGCTCTCTCTCTCTCAGTTTTCGGAAGGCGAGGGAGCGGCGGAGATTTCTGAGATTGGAACGGCAACGGGCAAATGGGCGAACTGCCCCTGTTTCCTCTGCCTATAAAGAGGGAGGGGGCGGACGTTTCGCATTTCCGAATAAAGAAACCACCCATGACCTCTCCCACGACGCCGCATTCAACGCGTGCCGTTCGGGGAGGGCGCGGTGGATACGGAGAGAGATACGGCGTAACCTAGGCCGCGCGTGCCCGTGCCCTGTTTTGGGCCTGGCCCAACAGCGCTCGGCACCGTGTATGGCCCAGGCCTGGGGGCTCCTGTCGGTGTACTAGAGTAGGGGTACCCTAGTATCCCGAACTTGTGCACGGGCAGTCGCAGCGTCCCGCGGCAAGGCTTGCCGGGTGACCGCCAAGGTCCTCCGTGGTTCCTTTGGAGCCATTCAAGAACAAAGTGTCCAAGCCAAGGAGACAAGACCCCGGCAAAAGGAGCTTGCCGGGAAGGCCAACCAAGGCAAGGCGCTTAAGGAGACAAGACCCCGACAAGAGGAGCTTGCCTGGAAGGCCACTCAAGGCATCTCAAGAAACTTGCCGCGGCGCACCTCGCGCCCCGGCAAGGCCCGGTGAGCGACAAGCTCCCGGACGCGACAAGACAACAACCGCGGCAAGGCGCTTGCCGCGGCAAGCCACCACTCCACGCCCGCGCTCCAGCACATCCACCAACGTGTCACTCTGGGACCCTTCCAGGCGTACGTGGCGGGAGGCTGTGCGGCCAGGGGTGCGCGGTGGCAAGCGGCGCTGACAAGATTGCCATCGTGGCAAGCGGTGGCGTCCCTGACGATCCCTTTTGCACTGTTTAGGTGACACAGACGGGCATTTAATGCCCTTGTCCCCTGCCGTCAGGGTTAGGTATGATACACTGTAGCAGGTAGCTGTACCTACCGCAGCACCTTTCCATTTTTTCCCCTGTCTACGTTGCCACCTGTCGGTGACCCCTTGAGCATATAAAAGGATGTCCATGCGCAACGTAGAGGGGGTCAGCTGATTCAAGTTAGCTAGCTTAGGGAACACTCACACTCGGTTTAGTTAGCCGCTGGTGTGTACTGTGCACTCCGCGCTCCCAAGCAAGAAATCAATACAAACCACAAAGCAGGAGTAGGGTTTTACGCATCCGTGCGGCCCGAACCTGGGTAAACTGCTCGCGTGCCTCGCCTCGATCTGCTCTTTGCACGACCTCTGCCCTCACCGAATCGAAAGGGACTCGGCCCGCCGGTCCCATAGGTGTTCGTGGATCAGTCCCCCGACACATGCAAGTATCAAAAGGAGAGTCACGGCATGCATGCGTTGTAATTAATGCGTCGGTAAACGCAAATTATTGAAATATATCGAGTGCAGTGCTTTGATGTGCCGCGTCAACTCGTACATCAACGAGAAGTTTGATTATCCTCTCCCTCACGGACATAACTGCACCTGCCTTTGGCTGTATGACAGGTTGGCCACACACCTGTCGGGCCCACCTGTCATACACGCAAAGGCAGGAGCGTCCCTCCCTCACCCATGAGCGTGGTGGCTGGCAAGACTAGGAGAAGCTTTCGCTACATGCTCTCCCTCCCGCACGCGGTGGACATGCAGCAGTTCAATCGGTGTCAGATGGCCAGAAGCGTACTGTAGTACTCCTCCAGTGTAGTAGTACTCCATCATTGTTCGACTTCCCGAAGAGGCGAAGAGCCAAGCGTAGCCCGGGCGCTCGTGTGGCAGTTTCATGTGTAGAGTAGTCTAGGATAGTGTGTACCGTGCCTGTAAGCTTAAAATCGTTGGGGTCGGCTCCATGCTATGTGGCCGTCTCGAAGTTTTTTAAAAAAATTTAAAATAGTCTTCTGGCCCTACCTGACACCCTGGTGATTGTAGTTTACACGCTCATCTGGTCAAGACAGGAATATATATTTTAATTTGTTTTTTTCGAAAAGGGGGGACTCCCCGGCCTCTGCATCAGAACGATGCATACGGCCACATATATTTTAATTTGTGGTGGGTAAATGTTAGAGGTTGCAGCAAATATATTGTACACTACGGGTCTTTCTGCCCAGTTTAGAGGCAAGCATGTGGGGCCAGTGCTATGATGTGTCGTGTCAACTCGTACAATGAGGAGAAGCTTGATTTTACTACACGCCTTCTCCCTCACCCATGCGCGCGATTGCTCGCAAACGAGGACAAGCTTTTGCTTAGTAGTACTTCTACAACAAGCTATCTGTCCTGCTCGCGGTGGAGGGACATGCAGCAGTGGATTCAAGATTGTAGAAGCACTAGTAGTAACATCATTGTTCGTCTTCTCGAAGAGGCGAAGAGCCAAGCGCAAACCGAACGTTGCAGTTGCGAACATTGGATCACGGATACAGCCAGGCTCTTGCATGAGACAAAATTGCTATGTGAGCCCACTATTGTACTAGTACGTACAACTACTTGCTAGTATAGCCCTGTAAACCAAAAAGGAGTATTTGCCCTTCTAGAGATTTCAACAAGTGACTGGACTACACCGAGACGAAAAAATATGGAGCAAAATGAGTCAATCTGCACCGTAAATAAATACGTACTAGTTTTATCATTTTCCTCTCCGAGGTGCATAATATTGAGTATACTGACTAGTCTCTTTTTGACATGCAGTGTGAATTAATTGGAGAAGCAGAATAGAGCCAGCACAATGTGAATGCAACAGAGTTTGGACTCTCATATAATAAAGGCGCCCCACCACTCCAATCCATCTACTCCCAAGTCTTTGCGCAACACTGCTCACTCCAATCCAAGACCAAGTGACCAGAAGCCATAAGCACCTATGGAGGCGATGGACGCGAGCGGCAGTCGGCTGTGCCAAATCATCCAAGGCGCCGGCCTGCGGCCCCGCACCGCGCAGCATTTCCAGACGGTGCTGGCGACCGCAAGCATCATTCACACGGTCATCGCCGCCGAGGGAGGAAACCCACAGCTGCCGGAGGGGCCCGATCCTCTGCCCATGCCGTTCTTTCCGACACAGCGCCGGCTCGGGAGGTCCTCCGACCCTTCTTCCTCCCTGCCGTATTGTCCGCAGATCCGACCTGCCGCCGCCGACATCCCGGTGACCCTCAGGTATAAGTTCTTCGAAAGCGGCCTTGCTCTACTGCCCCAGCTCCCCACGTGTCTACATGTGCATCTTTTTCTACTCCCATCAGATCTTCCAAATCCACCTAAATTTTTAGTATTATTAGAGGTAAAGCTACTTCATGCATTTGAATCTAGGGCTTTGTTCAAACAACGAAGAAAGGGGGGAAAGTTGTAGCATGAATCTAGGACTTGATTCAAAGATGAAAAAATATGGTGAAAGTAGTAGAGACCGGATACCCAACCGGTCTCTTGGTTGAAAAGGGAAATAATGGGAAAATGCAGTACAAACTGGATAAGGAACATATCTATTATTGGTTGAAAAAAGGATAGAAAGTGGCGGCTGGTGGACAAGTCAACAAAGTATGTCCAGGATTAGATTTGCTGTCATCACATAGTAAAAGGTCTCCAGGATTAGATTTGCTGCCCTCACATAGTAAAATGTCTCAGCATTAGATTTGCTGCCCTCACATAGTAAAAGGTCTCAGGATTAGATATGCTACCCTCACATAGTAAAAGGACTCCATGATTAGATTTGCTGCCCTCACATAGTAAAAGGTCTCCATGATTAGATTTGCTGCCCTCACATAGTAAAAGGTCTCCAGGATTAGATTTGCTTCCCTCACATTGTACAAGGTCTCCAGGAGTAGGTTTGCTGCCCTCACATAGCATGAACAAACTTGGCATCACCACTTTATGCCTCCTTGTAGGTACATTGTGCTGATGCGTCCACTATCACATGTCCTTATACCAACCTTTTGATGTTGTTAATTTAAGGGTGAATGTGAAATGAAGCGATCACACTGTTACCTTAGGGACATGTCTAACCAGTGTTATTGTTAATCTAATGCCTCCAGTGATAAGATGCAATTAAACTATGTTACAAATGGCACTCCTATTGTTTCCCCAGTATGATAAGTAAGTTGCTCCTTTACGCTACTGAGTGTCCTGGTGTCCCCACGGTCCCATGCCCTTAAACCAACTGTTTAGTTGCTGTTGATTTACTGTGTCTGGTAAACAAGCAATGCCACCATTAAAGTAATCCCATATTTGAGGAATCTCATTGTTGATCGTAATGCTTTTGGTAACATGAAGCATTGCTGATGTTTTAAAATTTCTATTGTCCTTGCGTGATTGCCATGAACATAATTAAGATGCTTCTTTTCATTTTGTATATGTTTCGTATATTCTTATTGACCAGCAATTGTTTACTTTCTATCTTTTTGTGCAGATAGGGATATCCATTTCACCTTGTTGCTATTGTGACCTTTTGGTGAACTGCACAAAACACTTTTTTTGGAATGAGTGTCTTGTGCAGTTGAACTAAAATGTCACATGGGCAACATCTCTCAATTTTGGTGGAACTGCACAAAATGGTGATTGGAGTTTCCAAAATCGCTGTCAAGTTCTGCTGGTAATCTCGTGCAACATTTTATTAGCCTTTGCAAGATGGAGCTGTCACTGTCACCACAATGGCACTTTATTTTAGTGGAACTGCATAAAAGGATAAGAAAATTACCTTTGCAAGATGGAGCTGTCACTGTCACCACAATGGCACTTTATTTTAGTGGAACTGCATAAAAGGATAAGAAAATTATAGTTGCACCTTACATGAGCCGGACAGCCAACCTTAATGTTCCTCAATTTTAGTGCAACAACTAAAGAACCTGCCAGCTCACAAGAGCAAGTACTTCTTGATAGCTGAATGATGCAATCTTTGCTTCATTTCAGGCGAACTGCAGAAAAAGGCGCATGACTTGAATCATGGAACTCCAGGCAGACCTCATCCAAGTAGAGTTGGAGGTTGAGTTCAAGGAGGCCGCTATTAAAGCGAAATCATGCTCTGCTGTCTCCTTGTTTGTGCTGTGCAAACATGCTGTGCAAACATGAATACTCAACTACAGATGTTGTGACGGTCAAGAGCATTCACCAAGTTCTTCGATTGTATGACATGGCTATCCAAGATGGATTTAATCCCGATATTCACTTTATCAAAAGGCTCTAATGGGTTGGTTTTGAATCTTGCAAGCTGGGAATCAGTGAGATGTGTAGGCATCTTTGTTGTACTTATTATTTGAATCTTATTTGTTGGTTCTGAATCTTGCAAGCTGGGAATCAATGAGATGTGTAGGCATCTTTGTTGTACTTATTATTTGGATCTTATTTGTTGGTTCTGAATCTTGCAAGCTGGGAATCAATGAGATGTGTAGGCATCTTTGTTGTACTTATTATTTGGATCTTATTTGTTGGTTCTGAATCTTGCAAGTTGGGAAACACGGCATGATGATGCAGAGGACAACAACCATAACAAATAGTTCAAACTTGGTAGTATTATCTTTGTGAAAGTGCGACAAATGTGTTGATCATGTGCGTCCTGAGAATAATAATTCTAATAGTTGTGCATGTTGATCCTGTGGCACTGATAGAATGAGCGAATGCATTGCTTGTTTTAAGTATATATTTCTATTAAAGCTAATTAACTTTAATTAAAGTGACCACTAACTCATGTTATTATAGTACCAATACAGACCCGCTCGTGAACCGACGTGTGGCCGAGGGTGCATCTTCTGCCGGGCGTGCATCGGATGAGGGAGGGGTAGTAACTGTTGTCACCTGTACACGCTCAGCTTACTGTTGAATCCAGTTCCCCAAGAGCTAAAAAATGAACTGCTGCTGCCGCCGCCTACACACTCGTTCACTCGAAGAGACTCCAATGGCAATCCGAGGGGTGAGCCTACAGGATATGGACTTCAGCAAGGAGTTCCCCTTTGAGTTCGCCGTTCAGTCCTATGGCTGCACCAAGTTGAATGTGATGTACACCAACGATACAAACTCGGTGAAGCTCTGCCTCGCCTCAGTCCTATGGCTGCACCAGGTTCTGGAGCATTCGCCTGTTTCATCAGCAGCGCCGACTGCAGCTTCGCTACGATGGAGAGAAGGAAGAACGCGATGATTCGGCCATCTGGTGCAACAAGCTTGTCGACATCCAGAAGCAATACAAGATCATCAGCAACGGGCAGGAGAAGGACTCCGTGGTTGACCTCGCTGAGACCATCATCGACCCCTGATACGCCAACATGAAAGAAGACGACCTGAACACGTGCGAGGTACCTCTGAATCTAGCCTACATAACCTACGCGGCCAAGGACGCATACGCATGCTACAACATGTACAGGGAGATCTTGGACATGAGGGCGTGTCTGCTTCCCATAACCGAGGAGTACACGGACAGCCGCAACGTCATGATCAAGCGTGCCAGGAAGGTCTAGATGTTGTACTTTATCTATTTATAAGCACCTTTATCATGTGAGTGTTTCATGCATTAGCCTATGTGTCGTAATTATCTGTTTTGTCCGAAATATTTCTTTTAAGAACCCATTAACCTGATTGCTTTTTAGTGGCTATTTGCTTATGTACGTAAACTAGTTTACTTGTCCGTAAAAAAAACTAGTTCACTTGGCTACCGTGCTTTGAATCTCCTTCCTCCCAACATATTCCCCTCCTTAGGTGGACCCAGCAGGTCTCTGAATTTTCTCCCACTTTCTTTTTTGATGTAAACTGAGTTTTCTCCCAGTACTTTCCCCTAGAACCAATTCAACTGTCCCACGTCTAGCCTAAAAAATAATAATACCCCATGTACTATTAACTCATCAAATTAAAATGATATTTTATTTCGTAAGTTGAAAGTTCTTACAAAATAATAATAATAATTGTTTATATTTAACTTGGCAAGTTAACTCCTAGTGATTGCGTACATAAGCTTGCAAAGATTTTACTGACGTGCAATCATGTGTTTATGTTTTCATAACATTTCTCCGTCTAGCCCAACATGATATTTTCACCCAGCCCAGCAAGTCCGCGGATTTCGAGAAAAATGCAAATGGGATTTAAACGGGCTTTGTAGATGCTACATCATTGTTTCACCCAGCCCACCAAATGGACTAAAAAACAAATGGACTGGCTGACATGTGGGCCAGTAGGTCGAAGCCTAAGAAGGCGTTGGATTTACATCCAATGGCCGGCATTCTTCTTCAATCTCTCGTCTTCTTCCCCCAGCGCTGCCGGAATCGCCTGCTCCAGCCTTCGGCGTCCAGCGGCGTTGTTTTGCACTCCTCAGCGAAACGCGACCCCGCCGACGGCCAGGCCATCCCTGCACTCCGTACCTCCTGTTATTCTCTGCCGAGTGTAGGCCCACCCCGCACCCGAACCAGTCAAGTTTCCCACTTCTCTCCGTTTGCGACTCCACTGCCGCGTCTTCCCCATCTCCGGGTCGTTCCAGTCTGGGGCCTCGCCGTTGTCCACCACCTCGGTGCGCTCGGCGCGGCGTGGTCAACATACGAGAGTCATCGGAAGAGGACTGTACGTGGAGAGCCTGATGGCTGGGACCCACGAGGTCCATGGTTGCACGCAAGGAAAGTTCCTCCTTATTACGCACTATACGTGGGAAGGGCTTCTGTATTTCACGAAAAAAACGTCCCCCCGCTGACAGGTCGGACCCTCCAGCTATATCTTCACATGCAAGGTAGTGCCTCCTTATTACGCACCAAAAAATGAATACCCCTGGTAGCTGGGACCCACCATAGTGGGTGGCTGACTTGTCGGCCTACTAAGTTGACGAGGACGGAGGGCTTTGTCAACTTAGTCAATATGAACGATTCTAGCTCTAGTGACCGTACTATGTCCATCCAACGACCATAGTGCTTCTTCAACCTCTGGTCTTCTTGCTCCAGCCGCCCAAAGCAGCGCCGGTCATGCAGCGTGATCCTGCCTCTCACGGTCGGCTATGATGCTGCGGAGGCCTCACCGCCCCCTACTACTCCCACCGCTGGCCTAGGGTATCCCTCTACTCACCCACACCCCCTGTTATTCTGCGGCGACGGCAGCCTCATGCCGCAGCCGAACCAGTGAACCCTCATACTCCTCTCTGCGTGGGCATCCACTGCCGCGTCTTCCCCGGCTCCGTGTCATCCCGTTCCTAGGCCTCGCCGTCGTCCACCGCCTTGGTGCTCTCGGTGCGGCCTGGTCAATGTGGTCAACGACCAACTTCCATCGGAAGAGTACTGTACGTGGAGAGGCTGGCAGCTGGGTCCACGGCCACAACCCAGTTTTTTTGTGATTTGCCAAGTATGTCGCTTTATCAGGCCTGTTGGGCTACAAATATTTCAAGACGAGGAGAGCTTCATTCGGCTGGCCGAGAAAATGTCCTATCAGTAATGAGAAATGGGTTGTACATTTTTAAAACACATCAAACCGGCAATTAGTTTCAAATATCTTTTTTTTTCATTTCGAGATTTTAAATTACATTAATTTTTATGCATGGAGAATTTGTTGGATTTATATTGATATACATTTATTTTTAAAATCAGTTTGAATGTGATTCGAAATTTCGGGATTAAAAACAGTTCGGACCGCACCGAAATATGCAAAATTTCATATAATTTTTTAACCGTGGCCACAATATGGGCTGTAATGCTAACAAAAAGAATATGGGCTCCAAAAAAACCTTAAGAATTAGCAAATGGGCTGTAAATTATTAGAAATAATGGCAGATGGGATGTATGCTGTTTTCCACAGATTTGAGGCTTTCCTAAAAAAAGGTTGACGCACAAGTAGTGACTGTTGGATATCCATCGAAAGGCCGTCGTGCTTCTTCAATCTCTGTTCTTCCTGCTCCAGCCGCTCAAACAAGTGCCGGTGGGACTGCCTGCTCCCTCCTCCCCGCGGCAGGCTGTGCTGCCACGCAGGCCTCACCGCCCCACCGTACTCCCATCGCTGGCCTAGCCATCCCTCTACTCACCCACACCTGCTGTTATTCTCCGGTGATGGCAGACGAACCAGTAAACCCTTGTATAGTCGTACTCCTCCTGCGTGGGAAACAACTGCCTAGTCTTCCCTGCCTCCGTGTCATTCCCTTCCTAGGCCTCGCTGTCGTCCACCGCCCTGGTGCTCTCGGCGCGGCCTGGTCAATGTGGTCAACGACCGACATGCATCTGAAGTGCACTATACGTGGAGAGGCCGACAACTGGGTCCACGGCCGTACGTAAGGAAATGCCTTCTTATTACGTGCAAAATAATGATTCCTCCACCTGACACCAGGGACCCACCGATAGGGCCTTTGTATTTTGCGAAAAAAACGTTACCGCTGCTGACAGCTCGGAGCCAGGAGTTATATCTTCGCACACAAGGAAGTGCCTCCTTATTACGCACAAAAAAATGAATACTCCCCCTGTTAGCTGGCACCCAGTATAGTGGCAGGTTGACTTGTGGGCCTACTAAGTTGACGGGGATGGAGGGCTTTGTCAACTTAGTCAATATGCATGATTCTAGTTGCAGTGACCGTACGATGTCCATCCAACGGCCGTAGTGCTTCTTCAACCTCTGGTCTTCTTGCTCCAGCCGCACAAACCAGCGCCGGTCGTGCCTCGTGCTCGTGCCTCCCGTGGCCGGCTGCAATGCGTCGGAGGCTTCGCCGCCCCCTACTACTCCCACCGCTGGCCAGGCCATCCCTCTACTCACCAACACCCCCTGTTATTCTGTGGCGATGGTAGCCTCACACCACAGCGAACCAGTGAACCCTCGTACTCCTCTACGCGTGGGCATCCACTGTCGCGTCTTCCCCGGCTCCGCGTCATCCCCTTCCTAGGCCTCGCCGTCATCCACCGCCCTGGTGTTCTCGGTGCGGCGTGGTCAACGTGGTCAAGGAACAGCTTCCATCGAACGTGGACTGTACGTGGAGAGGCTGACAGTTCAGTCCACGGCCGCAGCAAGGAAATGCCTCCTTATTACGTGCAAAATAATTATTCCTCCACCTGACAGCGGGGACCCACCAGACGGGCCACCATATTTCGCAAAAAAACGTTTGCCCCTGATTGCTGGGACCCACCAGCTACATCTTCGCACGCAAGGAAGTGCGTCCGGGCAAAAAAATGATTCACCCCCCTAACTGCTGGGACCCACCAGCTACATCTTCGTAGGCAAGGAAGTGCCTGACAGTCGGGACCCACCTAGTCGAAGCGTACGTAGAGTTGTCATTCTGGTCGTGAACGTGTACGTACATATATACTGGTGGATGTAGAGGCGCACATGTGTCGTACTAGAGGCGCATACGTGGCGTAGTAGAGGCGCGCACGTAGCATGTACACGTACGTACAGCGGCCAGGGTGCAAGAAAGAAAATATGGCCACGTATGTGTACATATGGGCGGGGTCTCGAACGCCTACTCGTGCATATGTACGGCCAGGGCTCGGGTACATGGCTGGGTCGGAACGGAGAAACAGCGTCGTCGTCGTGTTCATGGGGAGGCAACGGAACGCGTCGTGTTCATGGGGAGGCAACGTAATGCGTCGTGTTCATCGGGAGGCAACGGAACGCGTGGGAGCCAACCAGCTGGGTTAGAACGGAATGCGTGGTCGTGTTCATCGGGAGGGCTTGGAAGGAACAGGCGATGGACACGAGGCCTAGCGTACCGTACAACGGAGGAAACAGACCTCCTACATTCGGAACAGGGTCCTGTTGATCGGGAGGGGTCTGGCGTACCGCAAAACGGAGGAAACGGACCTCCTACGGTCGAAACAGGGGTCCTGTTGATAGGGAGGGGTGTGGCGTACCGCAAAACGGACGAAACGGACCTCCTACGGTCGAAACGGGGGTCCTGTTCATCGGGAGGGGTGTGGCATACCGCAAAACGGACGAAACGGACCTCCTACGGTCGAAACGGGGGTCCTGTTCATCGGGAGGGGTGTGGCGTACTGCAAAACGGGACTCCACGGGATACTGTTCATCTCCACCGTCGACCTCCTCCAGCCTCCACGGGCTGCTGTTCATCCAGCCTCCACCGCGCGCTACTCCACCGGCTACTGTTCAACCACCCCTCCACGGGCACCCCTCCACCTTCTACTGTTCATCCAGCCCTCCACACCACGGGGTCCTGTTCAACCACCCCTCCATGGGCACCCCTCCACCGTCTACTGTTCATCCAGCCGTCCACCACACCACAGGGTCCTGTTCATCCAGAGGCAACGCCACCGCTCACTGTTCATCCAAACCCCCCGCAACGCTCACTGTTCAACCCAGAGGCAGGATCGATCGGCTTTAGTTAGCAGCAGTAGCGAAGGAATCGCTCGATTGGGTTCAGTTAACAGCCATCGATCGATCGCTCGGGTTCAGTAATGCGTAGCCTGTAGTGCAATCGCTCGGGTTCAGTTAGAGCCCAACACCTCGCTCAAGTTTAGTTAGAGCCAACTCCTCGCACACACGCGCGTACGTGTACGAGAGAAACGCGCATCGCTCGGCCCCCGACCTCCCACCGTAACCGGGAACTCGCCGAAATTTTCCTCGCCCTTGCTTCTACCACGGTTTTTTCCGTCATGGACGGCCCAAAGAATGTCATGCAGCTGCGTCTCCGGCCCGCCCAGGATGAAAAGCCCATTTTCTATCATGATTTTTTGTCATAGAAGTATTGAAAGTGCAACTATCCCTAGGTGGTTTTGGTAATTCATAACAACATATAGCTCATTGAGCTAATGCTATTCCAAGATGACCATTTCAGGAAAGCTCAATGATTGGCATGGCATGGATGTGAAAGTGGAACCCTCAAAATGCTAAGGACAAAGGATTGGCTCAAGCTCAAAAGCTCAAGACTCTTCATTTTATATTTTAGTGATCCAAGATCACATTGAGTCTTTAGGAAAAGCCAATACTATCAAGGAGGGATGAGGTGTTGCTTAATGAGCCTCTTGCTTCATGTGCTTAGTGATATGCTCCAAAACCCTCAACTACTTTCCCATATCCACATATGACCTAAACCCTAAGCCAAACTCGGTCCTACCGATTCTTTCTATCCGGCGCCACCGAGTTTCACTTGTCATAAGCCACTGCCAAACCCTAGCAATTCGGTTCTACCGATAGGGATCTCGGTCTCACCGAGATGGGATTGCAAACTCTCTGTTTCCCTTTCGTAACTTTTCGGTCTCACCGAAAGAGCGAATCGGTCCCACCGAGATTGCAATGTAAACTCTTTGTTTCCCTTTTGTAACTTTTCGGTCTCACCGAAAGAGCAAATCGGTCCCACCGAGTTTGCCTGACCAACTCTCTGGTTAGCTTATTACCAAACTCGGTCTCACCGAGTTTGTGTAATCGGTCTCACCGAGATTACGTTATTCCCAAACCCTAACCATATCGGTCCTACCGAGTTGCATGTCAGTCCCACCGAAAATCTCTAACGGTCACTAGGTTTACCTTTTCGGTCCGACCGAGTTTGTTGATTCGGTCCCACCGAGATTGGAAAATTGTGTGTAACGGTTGGATTTTGTGTGGAGGCTATATATACCCCTCCACCTCCAAACCCTTCCCTTTACATTCTTGCAAGTTGCATGCTTTACTTTCCGCTGCCAATATACTCTTTGCATGCTTGCTTGAATTGTGTGATGATTGCTTGACTTGTCCTACAATAGCTAAAATCTGCCAAGAATTAAAATTGGGAAAAGGTTAAGTTTTTATTTGGTCAAGTAGTCTAATCACCCCCCCTCTAGACATACTTTCGATCCTACAAGTGGTATCAGAGCTTTGGTCTCCATTTGCTTTGATCTCCATAGCTTTTGGTGGTCATAGCCTTGGTTTCACAACCTAGGAGAGTATGGCGTCTAGCGAGGGAAATTATCACCGTAGAGGTCCTTACTTTGATGGTACTAATATTGCTAGTTGGAAGCATAAAATGAAAATGCATATTCTTGGACATAACCCCGCCGTTTGGGCTACTGTGTGTGTTGGTTTGCAAGGTGACTTCTTTGATGGGAAAGAACCAAACCGTGAAGCTACCGCGGATGAGTTGAAGATGTTGCAATACAATGCTCAAGCTTGTGATATTCTCTTCAACGGATTGTGCCCCGAAGAATTGAACAAAATCAGCCGTCTTGAGAATGCAAAGGAAATTTGGGACACTTTGATTGATATGCACGAAGGTACCGACTCCGTCAAGGAATCCAAGTTGGATGCGCTTCAAAGTCAACTTGACAAGTTCAAAATGAAGGATGGTGAAGGTGTCGCTGAAATGTACTCTAGGCTTGCTCTCATCACAAATAAGATTGCCGGCTTAGGAAGTGAAGAGATGACCGATAGATTCATCATCAAGAAGATTCTAAGAGCCTTGGATGTAAAATATGATACCGTGTGCACATTGATCCAAATGATGCCCAATTACAAAGATCTCAAGCCAACGGAGGTGATTGGAAGAATTGTTGCTCATGAGATGTCACTTAAGGATAAAGAGGAACTTCACAACAAATAAAGTGGTGCCTACAAAGACTCATGTGAAGCCCCTACATCATCAAGTGAGAAACAAAACTTCAATGAAGAATTGAGCTTAACGGTGAAGAACTTTAACAAGTTCTACAAGAGTAGAATCAAAGATAGAAGCTTCAAGTCAAGGTCCTACAATGACAAAAGATCTTCTAGTCGAGAGCGAAACTGCTACAATTGTGGAAGACCCGGACACTATTCCAATGAGTGTACGGCTCCCTACAAGAGAAGAGAAGATTCTCCAAAAAGAAGAAGCAAAGAATCACCACCAAGAGAGAGAAGGAGTAGAGATGATCGTTATGAACGAAGATACTCATGGAGAAGCAAGGATTCGGAAAGGAAGGAAAAATCATCAAGGAGCTACACAAAACAAAGACATCAAGCTCATGTTGGTGAATGGGTATCCGGCTCCGACTCCGACAGCCACTCCGAGAGAAGTTATCACTCCGACTCCGAAGATACTCAAGATGAAGGTGTTGCCGGTCTAGCACTTGTGTCAACCAACTCCTACGACATATTTGACTCACCAAATGAAGGAATTGGAAGATGCTTCATGGCCAAAGGTCCTAAGGTAACACACCCCGAGTATGTTGATTTCAATAGTGATGAAGAGGACTTGTTAGGTGATGATTTGCTTGTTGACAACTCTAGTGATGAATACTATGATGAAACATCAATTAATCATGCTAATCAAGATAAAACGAATGACAATGATAAGGAGAAGATTGAGGCTCTAACTAAAGAACTAAACACTCTTAAGTTAGCTCATGAAACTATCTTCGAAGATTATCGAGAACTTTTAAGAGCTCATGAGAAATTACGCTTTGAAAATCTCAATCTTGAGCAAGAGCATGAGCTCTTAAAAGCAATCAATGATGATCTCCGCAAGAAAAGTTCTTCTTACATTGCCAAGCGTTTACTCTTATCCACTTACATGCCTCAAGTCAAGTCTAGTAACAAGAACAAGAAAGTTTCTTCCTCTAGCAGTAACAATGATCATGCTAAATCCAATATTGTTGCTTCTAATAGTTCTCTTGATTCCACTAACGATTCTCTTAGCCAAGTTACACTTGAGCAAGAAAATAGCTTATTGAAGGGAATTATAGAGAAAGGAGTGTACAAAAGCCTTGCCGGGAGTAAGCAATTCGAGGAAATTGTGTGCAAGCAAGGAATGCACCGGAAGAATCAAGGTGTTGGTTTTGAACGAAAGTTCAATGCCAATGGAGTTGAGTGGGAAGAAGATCAATACCCCAAGACAAAGTTTGTTCCTCAACAAGAGAAGTATGATACTTCTTTCAAGGGGACACAAGCTCAAGATGATCTTCCACCACAAGACTACAAGCAAAAAGGCAAGGACAAGCTTCAAGAGGAAATTGATGCATTTGAAGAAGCTCCTAAGACCTTAGTCAAGTGGATTCCCAAGACTACTTCAAGTTCCACTTCATCAAGTACGACTACGAATCCAAGGATTCCCATCAAGATGGTGTGGATCCAAAAGAAGAAGAACTAGAGAGTTCTTGAGGGTGACTCCGCCAACATACTTCACTCTTATCATTTTGGCAAGAACAAGTGCAATCAACTTCCACATCTTGCACTAGTTCAAGGAGTCACAAACCCTCTTGTTGGTAAGACAAGGGACAAGGTAACCTAAAAGTTTTCATGGACATCATCTTGTGTGTGCATCACTCTATGTCTATGGATATCCTTGTTTGTTCCTTGTGGGACTAACCCATGTAGGTATTGAAAGTGCAATTCACTCAAATGGATAGCTCCAAGTGATCTACATCAACATTGAGCATCCACATCTTCAACATCTACATGAAGTCATCATCGACAAAACCCGAGGTTAGTTCATCCCTCTAAGGGGGGATATCACATCTAGGGGGAGCTTTACTCTAAGACTTGAACTAAAGCAACTCTAAAGATGTGAACACAACAATGCTTTATGTAAAAGTGGTAACCCCACTTGAGCTTAAACGATGAGTATGACCTATGATCAAGTGTTCTCACTTGACTCCTAAGTCAATATACTCATATATAGATGACCTTGTCATCGCAAATTGCTAGATAGATGCTAGAATTGGTTGTGCATGCCTTGTCACATATTTCATTTGCCATCTTATTGTGTGAGCATGCTGGTTGCATATTTCACTCATTCGAGGACATCCACTTGTTGTTTTGATTGTTTGGTTTTATTTCCTTTTACCAAGTGGATGGACAAGAATGCCTAAGAACCTCCTCTAGCTATCTATGCTTTTCTCGTCTCAAACTCTATTCATGCTGCATCACAAAATTTGATCAAGTCAGATTCGAACCACTCTGTGTCAGGAGCGCTCGGAGTCCCCGATTCGTCATAGACTTAAACTTCCAAAACCTCTTTATGATTCTCGGTCTGACCGATACCCTACTTTCGGTCCTACCGAGATCATTAAGTTGATCTAGGTTTTCGATCTCGGTGCAACCGATTTGAACCATTTGGTCACACCGAGTTGCAACAACTGTATACAGTTTTGCATCTCGGTGACACCGAGTTGTTCCACTCGGTCACACCGACAAGGTTGGGCTATATATAGTCACGGGCAAAAATTTGGAAATTTCTCTGAACCCCTTCGCCCGCGCGATAGCCTGCTCTGCCAACCTGGTCTCCGGATCGTCTCCTCGCCGCCAGCTGCCTCCAGTCGCCGCTCTCCGTCGCCGTCAACGGAAATTCGACCCCGCCGTTGCCGCCGTAGCGAGTCTCCGCCGAACTAGGGTATGGACTCGATCTTTGTGCTATTCCCCAATCCGATTCTTAGCACATTGTGATCATCATGATTCTTGCCACATTTGTTAAACTTCTATCCAGTCAATGAACTCGTAGATTAGGTTTAATTCGAAAATTTTAGGGTTAGGTTTCCACCGAAACCATCTCGGACCCACCGAGTTGAAAAACTTGGTCCCACCGATTTGGCTTATGCCATTGCACAAGTGAGACTCGGACTGACCGAGAATTACTTATTGGTGTGACCGATTTTGGAACTCTGTGAAACCCTAGCAGTCTCGGTGCCACCGAACTGTGACTCGGTCTGACCGAGTTCACTAGTTTAGGTGCCAAAACTGCTTCGGTATCATCGAGTTTAGAAATCGGTAGATCCGAGATGCTTTCAGTGGGAAACTAAAACTAAGTTTTTGAATTATTCTTTTGCAAAAATCTCTGCATTTTGTGATGCTTATCCACTCTATCTCATCTATAACCTATTCACAGGGTCAGCAGTCATAGTTTGCATCATGTCAGACCAAAGTGATAGCCAGAACTTGTCAAAGCAGCAAGTGTAGATGAGTGAGGGCACTAGTCCCTCAAGTTCCTCAGATGATGGCAGCAGGAGCACCCCTAGCAATCTGCCTAAAGCTGCCACAAGACAGAGAAAGAAGAGAACCTCAGACTCAGAAGATGAGGATTATGTGGCAGAAGAGGAAGCAACTTCCAAGAGAGTTGAGCCAGCACAGGGCATAAAACTAGGGATGAAGATCAAAAGGCCAGCAGGCAGGAAGCCTATGTCAAAGGCCAGAGCTTCAACTGAGAAGCCCACTCCCATTGAGCCAGTTGCTGCTGAAGGCAAGAAGAGGAAAGAAAGGGTGAAGAAAACTGTAGCCAGAGTGCTTGGCAAGGCTTCCATCATGGAAGATGAGGAGGAAGAAGAAGAGGTAGCTGCACCAGCACCTAAGGCACCCAAGCTGATGGGTGAAGCCATAAGAACAGGGGCAGCTGCTTCCAAGGCCAAGCCAGCTCCAAAGCCAAAGCCAAAGAGGAACACAAGAAGCATCCCAGCTACTGAGAAGAACAAGGCCCCAGTGCCTGAAGCTGCAGAAGAAGAAGAAGAGAATGTTCTTAGAAAGCTCAAGCCCAAGATCCCAGACCACAACGATGCTCATCCTGTGGCTGAGGATATGAAACTCAGGAGAGATCCAGGGCTCCGGAAGTGGAGAGAAGCAGACCCGTATGCTTCAAGGAGAAGGACTACAGTTGACTACAGGTTTCACACCAAGGAGCAGCAAGACTTTTATGAGACAGTGCTGCTAGACAAGAAGCCAATTGTCTGTGATATGAGATGGGTTGATTGGCAATACATCAAGGACAACAAAGAGTACTACCTTGGAGTGCAGGACAGCTTCAAGGCATGTGGAGTAGAGGACTTTGTTGGGCAGAAGCTCACAAAGTGGAACGAGGAACTCATCATGCAGTTCTACTCCACAGCCCATTTCTATCCAGATGGCAGGATTGTATGGATGTCAGAGGGTACGAGGTACCAATCTACAGTTGCTGAATGGGCTCAACTGATTAATGCCCCAGAAGAGCATGACGATGACTTGGACATTTATGCCAAGAAGAAGATGGACCACAACTCAATGTCAAACATGTACAAGGAGATTCCGAATGAAGCACTTGATACGTTCAAGTTTGGCTCAGTACACTATCTTCTGTCAGGGCTGCCAACCATCAACTGGATTCTTAGGCACACCCTATTGCCCAAGTCTGGAGATCACAAGATGATCAGGGGCCACGCGATCAACTTGCTTCATATCTTTGACGTGCCACAGAAATTCAAAGTCATGAGCCTTATGATTGAAACAATCAAGAGGACAGCAGCAGACCAGAAGAGGAGCTGTGGATATGCCCCATAGATTCAGGAGCTCATCAACTCTAAGATGGGCATGGGCATATACTTATTGGACAAGGAACACCTGCCCATCCGTCCAGACTTTGAAGATAATCAAGTGGTCATGACTGAGAATTAGCCATCATCTGCCCAAGCACAAGCCAAGAAGGAGAAGGCGAGGAAGGAGAAAGCTGCCAAGATGCCTACTCAAGAGGAGGCATCTGAATATTTCCTGAAAACGAAACAAGAGCAGCTTGGTTACTTGATTGCATCCACCCTGCGGATTGAGCAAGGACTAGCCACCCTAACTCAGAACCAGGCAAGCTTAGAGAGGATCATGGAACAAAAGTTCTATGACTTGGATGTCAAAGTGACAGAGATTCAGACTGCAGTAGAGCAGCTCCAGGATGACATGCAGGAGAGGAGAGGCAAGACTACAAATGATGCCTTTGCCAGAGTGCCACAAGGTCCGAGGTCGTCTGCAGTGCCAGTTGCTGACCCCAGAGCCACCACGTCTGCACCAGCTACAGCCTCAGTTCCACCAGCTCCAGCGTCCATTTCAGCCTCGACTCCGACCATGTCAACAGAAGGCTTCGTCCTTGGAGTGCTCCGGACTCCACCACCACCTGAAGATCAAGCCTGAGTGTCGACTTAGCACTATGCATTTTCTAGGAACTTTTTGGTAACTTGTTGCCAAAGGGGGAGAAAATGTATAGATCATAGGCTTCGAGAGAGAGTGTTGCTTTTATTCTCTCTTGTTTTATTTGGGCTTCGAGAGAGAGTGTTGCTTTTATTCTCTCTTGTTTTATTTGGTGGTTTTTCGAACTTTGTTTGCTTTTGTGTGAGATACTATGTCATTGCTCGTGAGTCATTGATGATCATGTGTTTGATCATAAGCTACACTTAATGTTTGCTTAATATTATCATCTTATCTATCTTATGTGATCATTCACTATTCTTGGTGATGAGTGCATGTATTTCATTCTTACCATTTTAAGCGCTCCACCAAGATGTATGTGACATGGAAGAGTAACCCATGACTCTAACTCTTTGTGCATTTGCAGTCCAAAGCAAATTTTAAATATGCACAAATTTAGGGGGAGCTCTTACTTGTCACATACATCTCAAAGCGACGATATATTTCATGCTTATTATCATTAGTCGAAGCTTTGATCTATATGTTGTCATCAATTACCAAAAAGGGGGAGATAGAAAGTGCAACTATCCCTAGGTGGTTTTGGTAATTCATAACAACATATAGCTCATTGAGCTAATGCTATTCCAAGATGACTATTTCAGAAAAGCTCAATGATTGGCATCGCATGGATGTGAAAGTGGAACCCTCAAAATGCTAAGGACAAAGGATTGGCTCAAGCTCAAAAGCTCAAGACTCTTCATTTTATATTTTAGTGATCCAAGATCACATTGAGTCTTTAGGAAAAGCCAATACTATCAAGGAGGGATGAGGTGTTGCTTAATGAGCCTCTTGCTTCATGTGCTTAGTGATATGCTCCAAAACCCTCAACTACTTTCCCATATCCACATATGACCTAAACCCTAAGCCAAACTCGGTCCTACCGATTCTTTCTATCGGGTGCCACCGAGTTTCACTTGTCATAAGCCACTGCCAAACCCTAGCAATTCGGTTCTACCGATAGGGATCTCGGTCTCACCGAGATGGGATTGCAAACTCTCTGTTTCCCTTTCGTAACTTTTCGGTCTCACCGAAAGAGCGAATCGGTCCCACCGAGATTGCAATGTAAACTCTTTGTTTCCCTTTTGTAACTTTTCGGTCTCACCGAAAGAGCAAACCGGTCCCACCGAGTTTGCCTGACCAACTCTCTGGTTAGCTTATTACCAAACTCGGTCTCACCGAGTTTGTGTAATCGGTCTCACCGAGATTACGTTATGCCCAAACCCTAACCATATCGGTCCTACCGAGTTGCATGTCAGTCCCACCGAAAATCTCTAACGGTCACTAGGTTTACCTTTTCGGTCCGACCGAGTTTGTTGATTCGGTCCCACCGAGATTGGAAAATTGTGTGTAACGGTTGGATTTTGTGTGGAGGCTATATATACCCCTCCACCTCCTCTTCATTCGTGGAGAGAGCCATCAGAACACATACACAATTCCAACTCATATGTTCTGAGAGAGAACCACCTACTCATGTGTTGAGACCAAGATATTCCATTCCTACCATATGAATCTTGATCTCTAGCCTTCCCCAAGTTGCTTTCCACTCAAATCTTCTTTCCACAAAATCCAAATCCTATGAGAGAGAGTTGAGTGTTGGGGAGACTATCATTTGAAGCACAAGAGCAAGGAGTTCATTACCTACACACCATTTGTTACTTCTTGGAGAGTGGTGTCTCCTAGATTGGCTAGGTGTCACTTGGGAGCCTCCGACAAGATTGTGGAGTTGAACCAAGGAGTTTGTAAGGGCAAGGAGATCGCCTACTTCGTGAAGATCTACCGCTAGTGAGGCAAGTCCTTCGTGGGCGATGGCCATGGTGGGATAGACAAGGTTGCTTCTTCATGGACCCTTCGTGGGTGGTTGCTTCTTCGTGGACCCTTCATGGGTGGAGCCCTCCGTGGACTCGTGCAACCATTACCCTTCGTGGGTGGAGCCCTCCGTGGACTCGCGCAATCGTTACCCTTCGTGGGTTGAAGTCTCCATCAACGTGGATGTAGGATAGCACCACCTATCCGAACCACGGGAAAAACATCCGTGTCTCCAATTGCGTTTGAATTCTCCAAACCCTTCCCTTTACATTCTTGCAAGTTGCATGCTTTACTTTCCGCTGCCAATATACTCTTTGCATGCTTTCTTGAATTGTGTGATGATTGCTTGACTTGTCCTACAATAGCTAAAATCTGCCAAGAACTAAAATTGGGAAAAGGTTAAGTTTTTATTTGGTCAAGTAGTCTAATCACCCCCCCCCCCTCTAGACATACTTTCGATCCTACAAGTGGTATCAGAGCTTTGGTCTCCATTTGCTTTTATCTCCATAGCTTTTGGTGGTCATAGCCTTGGTTTCACAACCTAGGAGAGTATGGCGTCTAGCGAGGGAAATTATCACCATAGAGGTCCTTACTTTGATGGTACTAATTTTGCTAGTTGGAAGCATAAAATGAAAATGCATATTCTTGGACATAACCCACCCACCACCCACTTGGTATCCACTGTCGACAATTTAAACGACGTGCTCAACTTCGACTCCGGAGACATCGACAGCATGGATGACGATGCAGGAGATACCGATGAACCAACGCCCATAGGGCATTGGACAGCCACCTCATCTCACGATGTGTACATGGTGGATACCCCTAAAAGAAGCAACAACGAGGAAAACGGGGAGGGGGATCGATCTCTCGAAAAACAATCAAAGCGTCGGCGTAAACGCTGACCTAAGCCCCGCCTCGATAAAGACCCAGCCATAGAGCAGGATAAGCCGGTAGACGACGAGCATGCCTCAGAGCAACCGTCCCAACAAGACAACCCGGATAGAGAAACCGAACATTCCTCCCCCGGCGAAAATGGCATTCCGGACGACCCTACGCCGGACAAGCCCACGAAGCAGAAGAACCTCCACAAACGGCTCATTGCAACCGCACGCATCCTGAAAAAGCAGAAGAAGAAGCTAAAGACTGCGGAAGATGCACTCAGGATCAGATGGAGTAAAGTAATCAATACCATAGACAAATACAGCGGCAGTCGTCGCACTAAAAGCTATCCAAGGAGAAAACTACTGCCTGAATTCGACGAGGAGGCCTTAGAGCCCTCGCATTCAAAAAGTAAGAAAGCCACACGGTCGGATAGACGACCCCAGGGCCAGCTTAAAGCGGCAAGCAGCGCCACACTTAAGCCGGCATGCGACCCACTTAAGGATTCGCATCGCGGCCCAGCCGGGTCCATTTACGGGCCAAGAAAGCAAGCTCTGATAAGCAATGCAATAAAGCCATTATCAGAATCCGCACACCCAAATACAGGGGTGCCGCACACCCCCTATGTTTCACCGATGAGGTCCTGGATTATGAATTTCCAGCGGGATTCAAACCCGTAAACATAGAGGCATATGATGGAACAACAGACCCTGGAGTCTGGATCGAGGATTATATCCTCCACATACATATGGCTCGAGGAGATGACCTCCACGCCATAAAATACTTACCCCTCAAGCTTAAATTGCCAGCCCAGCATTGGCTTAAAAGCCTTCCTGAAAACACAATCGGAAGTTGGGAAGAGCTCGAGGACGCATTCCGAGCAAATTTTCAAGGGACCTATGTCCGCCCTCCGGATGCAGACGATCTTAGTCACATAACTCAACAGCCCGTAGAGTCAGCTCGGCAATTCTGGAATAGATTTCTTACTAAAAAGAGTCAGATAGTCGACTATCCGGACGCTGAAGCCTTAGCAGCTTTTAGGCATAATGTTCGAGACGAATGGCTCGCCAGACACCTCGGCCAAGAAAAGCCAAGAAAAATGGCCGCACTAACAAGCATCATGACCCGCTTTTGCGCAGGAGAGGATAGCTGGTTAGCAAGATGCAGCACCAGCGACCCAAGTACATCCAAAACTAGGGATGAAACGGAAAACCGCAACGCAATAAGGACCGTCGCCAGACTAAGGAAAAAAGTCCGAAGAGCACAGCAGTCAATGCCGGATTCAAAAGCTCACGACCGAATCAGAAAAAGCCGCCCCTCCAAGATAATAGGGACGACCTATCCAACCTAAACAAAATCCTGGATAGGATATGTCAAATACACAGTACTCCCGGAAAGCCTGCTAACCATACCCACAGAGATTGTTGGGTTTTCAAACAATCCAGCAGACTCAACGCCGAACACAAGGGGCTCGACACACCAAGCGAAGACGAGGACGAACCCCAAAAGCAGAGTAGCGGGAAACAAAAGAATTTCCCACAAGATGTAGAAACAGTAAACTTACTCCACATAACAAAACGCGCGGCGCCCATAAAGGTACGCGCCCCACGGTCTATCCCAAAGGAATCCCGCCACTGGTTGTCAAAACCAATCATCTTCGATCATCTGGATTATTCTAGAAGTATCAGGAACCCAGGATGGACTGCCCTGGTACTCGATCCAATAATTGGCGGACTCCAGTCTTCAAATGTCCTTATGGACGGTGGCAACGGACTCAACCTAATATATCAGGACTCAATCTGCCACATGGGGATCGACCCAAAAAGAATTCGCCACAGCAAAACCTCCTTTCAAGGAGTAACGCCAGGTCCGGACACCCATTGCATGGGTTTTCTCCGGCTCGAGGTTATTTTCGGCTCTGCCGATAACTTCCATCGCGAAAAGCTAACTTTCCACATCGTCCCATTCTCAAGTCGCTATCAAGCACTGCTAGGACGCGAAGCTTTCGCCCGCTTTAACGCAATACCGCATTATGCATCTCTTACGCTTAAGATGCCCGGTCCACGCGGCATCATCTCCTTAATGAGGAAGCAGTAAGGGCGCCTCCCCCAAGCGGAGGATTGTGCGGCTGCTTTAACAGCCCCACAATACAATGGCTTCACCAGTTAGAACATCGGAACAGGTCATTAAGACCACGGACACGGACAGACGAGTCCGGCACAAAAGTATCATTGATAAAGGCTTAGTGGCCATATACCCCTGCACTAGGGGCTTCACACATATAAAATAAGAGACAATAAAGCTCAATTTTCCATATTTTACTTTACACTTTGTTTATTTCATATAACTTTTCGGCACGCCCCTTTTTCAACTTAGTTGCTCTCTTTTTTACACATGAACGTCGTGCTGCGCCCGTCCAGGATACTGCACAACGGAGACACAGGCGCAGACATGCAGTAGGGACCCGTTCCAAGGATTCTTTTCAGATTAAGACCCTACGTAAACCTTTTTTACTGTCTCTTGTTGATACACATCCCCTGGTTCTATGACCAAGGAGGAGGCTGGCGTCTTGGCATGTGGCCACGTCAGAATTCTTGCGCGTACCTGGACACTAGGGGCTTATACCTTAGAGCGTTACTTAGCCCGCTCTCATAAAGACCGAATACCTTAGGGAGTGTTCGGCGTCGCAAGTTTCGCCTTATATGCATCAGCTCCGAGTCATGATTTTGGTCAAATGTTGGGTTGCCCGGCTCCTGTGTTCGGACGCCTTACGTTCCTCTCTATCGGCTAAGGCGGCACCAGGAGAACTACTGCGATTGTGCCCTGGTTCGGCCAGGCGAGCACCCCAGTAGAGAAAGCCGAAAACTGACTGTCATGATATGGCGTGAGACTGGTCAACCACTCGACGACTCTCCGGAATCTATAGGATTCCCCCACATTAACGAAGGGCCGTTTCCCGGCCAGGCACATACGCGCCCCGAATTCGGGCGAGCGCAGTCGCCACCAGGGGCTACCTAAATAGTCCCATTGTCAAGCTCCTATGGCTAAGTGAAAGTGTTAAAGCATTATAGTCCGGTTGCCTAGCTCGCTGCGCTATCACCTCCTTTGTAGGACCAAGACGTTGGATTAAGTGTGAAAATGCGCCTTCTGTGAGCACCCCCGCACTATGTGTGTGGGGGCTGAAGCCAACGACTGCCATCTTTCAGATTTTGTATGTATATCTTAAAACGGCCGCACAGCAGGTGTTCCACATACTTGCAGGCACAAGTATAAAAGGCTACTACAATTCATCAAAATATTGCTTCATAATTACATATGCTATCAGAACATAGCATCCTTCGAGCACTGCGTCTCTATTACACGAGCGCCTTCAAGGACTTCCTGAAAATAGTGCTCAGAGGGTACTCGGCTTTGGTCTGAATCTTGGGATGCAACAACGATGGTCTCCATCCTTGCCCAGTATGTCTTGACACGGGCAAGAGCCATCCGTGTGCCCTCTATGCATGCTGACCTCTTCATCGCATCGATACGTGGCACCGCGCCAAGGAATTGCTGCACCAAGCAGAAATAACTCTTCGGCTCCGATCTCCCCGGCCACAGATGACCCAAGACGTACTTCATGGAGAGTCCGGACAATCTATTCAGTTCGGCCCATTGAGCCAGACGATCGTCCACTCCCAGTGGACGCTCTGGATTGTGGAACTGCGACCAGAAAAGCCTTTCCACTTCGTGATCCTCTTGATCTCGAAAGTGTTCGGTCGCATCAGCAGCACTCGCTGCCAAATCCAGATAGGTGTCCTTCGCACTCCACATCCGGTCCAACGGAGCAAACTTTGGATCGCCAAACCTCCTCCGCAGCATAAAGGGGCTTTCCAGTCGCAATCTGTCCAGCCTAACGCAGCTCCTCCTTCACAGCTCTCATCGCAGAGCGAGCGTCCTTGGCATCAACAACGGCCTTCTCTAAGTCCGTTTGTCTCGCCCGGTCTTCTTTCTCAAGAGACTTGCAATGGTCAGCAGCGCTTTTTAACTTCACGGCCATCTCGGCCATCTCCTTCTTGCTTCGGTAGTGAGCAGCCTGTTCGGCTCTCAGCTCTTCAAGTGCCTTCTCGGCAGCCGCATCACTTGTCCTAGCTTGTTCCTTAGCTCGGGCAAGTTCCGCCCGGAGACTCTCCACGGCGGCCGCACCATCTGCGTCAAGCACACACATTGTAAGATACTGGCATAAAAGCTCCTCTTACCAGATGCCGCCCGAGGAATTGCATACCTTGAGCATCATCAAGTCGCTCGTTGACGAGCGCGATGTCGGCATCTGCCACGTCAAGTTGCCGCTTTATCTCGGCAAAATCATAAGTTCAGCTCGATTCCGGAAACTTCGCCACCTATATACAAAGGCAAAAATTAGACCTGGGATTATGATCCTCTGCGCGCCGTCAATTTTGACAACGCACAGAGTCTCAGGGCCTACTATCTACACAGGGCGCATCTTGTTTATGCGCAACTGACAAAGAAGTACATTATCAAACATACCTCAAAACCCGTCAGCAAACTTCTGACGGCCTCGTGCAATCCGCTTTCCGTGGACGAAATCCTTCCAATCACCGTACCCATCAATGCACGGTGCTCCTCTGAGATAGAAGCTCGCCCCAACAGAATCATCAGCTCCTCCGACCGCGCACCAGACGATGCCGGACTCGTCCTATGACCTCCATCGAAGGCAGGACGCGGAGAACCTTGGGGGGCCATATGGCTACCTTCCACCCCTGCCGGATTCGGAGAAACCCTCCGCGACGACACCTCAGGGTCGCCCGCCTCGCTAGGCGGTACGGCAGGGGGAGGCGTTCCACTCTTCATCATCTCCGGAAGAAGATCCCCCGAAGACGAGCTCTGCTGAGAAGGGCTGAGGTCCGAGTTGCAAGGTAAAATTTCGGTTAATCTTCTCAAAAAAAAGTAAGGATTTCTCTCATCCCTCTAAAGGAAAATCTTTCTCTACTTACGGCTCGCTGGAGGGCTGATCCCTTTGGGGGCATAGTTCGGCCGAGGATCTCCCCGGCGCCGGACCCTCTGACGAGGACTTCTTCCCCCGCTTTGAGGCCATGGTCTCCGGGTCATCAGAGGCGACCCTCTTCTTCCCCCTAGGAGAGGAATTGTCGGTTCCTCCCTTCAGAGTAGCCTCCTTCGAGGAGGCCATAGTTTCCTTGTCCTCCCCCTCACTTCCCTCCAAAGGCACGATCTTCAACATCCTGACTAGCACGAGATCCGGCCTGGTCTCAGGAAGGGGAGCCGGACACCTGATCAGCTTCGCCTTCGCTACCCACTCCTGTTTAAAAGGACAGCTCTTTTAGGGGCGAGTTTATGACAATTTTACGGATAGCGAGTCCGGGCACAAGGTTACTTACTTGAGTATCCGGGCGATTGCAGCTTAAACCTGCGTCCTCGGTCAAATCCGGTCACATTGCTTGTGATCCGAAGAACATTTTATACATCTCCACGGGTGTTGCGCCCATAAAATGCTGGAGAGCTCGTGGTCCCTCCGGATTAAACTCCCACAGACGAAGGGAGCGACGTTGGCCGGGCAATGTTCGGCGAATCAGCATGACCTGCGTCACCCTGACCAGGTTGAGGTCTCTTTCTAAGAGATCCCTAATGCGGCCCTGCAACAGGGGCACGTCTTTGGATAACCCCCAATCTAATCCTTTGTTGACCCATGACGCTAGCCGTGGTGGGGGACCCGAGCGAAAGGCAGGAGGCGCCACCCACTTGGCGCTCCTGGGAGCGGTGATATAGAACCACTCTCGTTGCCACAAGCCGAGCTCCTCTTGAAAGGAGCCCTCGGGCCATGGAGCATCAGCATTCTTACTTATGACAGCACCTCCGCACTCTGCGTGCCGTCCCTCGATCATCTTCGGCTCCACTCCAAAAGTCTTGAGCCATAATCCGAAGTGAGGAGTAACACGGAGGAACACTTCGCACACAATGATGAATGAGGAAATGTGGAGGATGGACTCCGGAGCTAGGTCGTGAAATTCCATCCCATAATAGAACATCAGCCCCCTCATGAAGGGATCGATCGGGAAGCCTAAACCCCGAAGGAAGTGAGACATGAACACTATGCTCTCACCAGGCTGGGGACTGGGAATAACCTGCCTTTGAGCAGGCAACCTATGCGAAATTTCGGCGGTCAAAAACTTAGCCTCTCTCAACCATAGCACGTCCTCCTCCGTGACGGAGGAGGGCATCCATCGGCCTCGAAGGTCGGAACCGGACATTGTCGAAGGTCCGAAGCGCCTGGAATCTGGAGCCTAGGGTGCTGGAACTCGAGGCGACAGGCGAACTTGTTTTGAGATTGGAGAAAAGGAGTAAGGCCTTGGTCTCTTTATAAGAGGTTGAATACCAGGAGCCCTCCCCGTAACCGTTTGGGACTCGCCTTTAATCGAGAAAACATGCTAACGGGCACGATTGGGTTACCCACGTCCGTATTAACGAGGATCCCGTAAACAAAGGGGACACGATCTCTGCTTTGACAAGACGTGCCAAGGAAACCGCCTCGCAAAACACGCTGAGGTGGAGAAGTGAAAACGATTCGAATAAAGGCTTGGCCGTAGTGTGATGTCACGCTGCGGAATACGTCAGCAGATTAGATTTGTGTTAATATTATTCTCTCTATGGCAGTACGTGGAAGCTTATTTTGCAGAGCCGGACACTACTCTTGGTGTTTACAAACTTTTATGAAGAATTTGGAGGACGAACCCGCCTTGCAATGCCGAAGACAATTTGCGCGCCGGACTCGTCGTCATTGAAGCCTGGTTAAGGGGCTACTGAGGGAGTCCTGGATTAGGGGGTGTTCGGGTAGCCGGACTATACCTTCAGCCGGACTCCAAGACTATGAAGATACAAGATTGAAGACTCCGTCCCATGTCCGGATGGGACTTTCCTTGGCGTGGAAGGCAAGCTTGGCGATGCGGATATTCAAGATCACCTACCATTGTAACCGACTTTGTGTAACCCTAACCCTCTCCGGTGTCTATATAAACTAGAGGGTTTTAGTCCGTAGGACAACTTCATAATACAACAATCATACCATAGGCTAGCTTTTAGGGTTTAGCCTCCTTGATCTCGTGGTAGATCTACTCTTGTACTACCCATATCATCAATATTAATCAAGCAGGACATAGGGTTTTACCTCCATCAAGAGGGCCCGAACCTGGGTAAAACATTGTGTCCCTCGTCTCCTATTACCATCCGGCCTAGACGCACAGTTCGGGACCCCCTACCTGAGATCCGCCGGTTTTGACACCGACAGGCTTCAGTACCCATCAATATGGCGTGAGAAGTCCGTCCACTTTCACAAGTGCAGCACCCCGAACTTATAGCACCATATGCATCGGCTCCGAATCATGATTTGGGTCAATAGTTGGGTTTGCCCGGCTCCTATGTTTTGGTGCCTTACGTTCCGCTATATCGGATAAGGTAGCACTAGGAGAACCACTGCGATTGTGCCCCAGTTGAGCTAGGCCGAGCACCTCAGTGGAGAAAGCTAAAACTGACTGTCATGATGAGGCGAGAGACCGGTCGCTGTTTGAGAGGTTTTTCGAGTCCTTAAAGGCTTATGCCGCTTCGAGCGAGGAACCGGCTTTGTTCGGCAATGGCGTGGATAGCGCCCCGAACTCGGTCTTCCGAATACTAGGGGCTTCGCCGAAATTTAAAATTATAGAGTTCTATGGCTAAGTGAGAGTGTTCAAGCATTATAGTCCGATTGCCTTGTTCGTTGTGCTGACCGCCTCCCTCGACGGACCCAATCATTGGAAAAAGAGCGCTCAGGTTTATCCCGAACACCGCAGCACTAGTGGCATGGGGGCAGAAGCCGACGACTGGCCATCTCTCAATTTTTTGATAAACGGCCGCACAGAAAGTAATATTTTAAATTCAAGCATTGCTTAGCGCATATGAACAAGTTTTCAGTGCACAGGGTAACACGAGCGAGTTCATTCAAAAATTACATCCTTGGTACATTCATCCGCCACAAGGCGGGCACCAGCAAGAACATCCTTGTAATAGTTCTCGGGCTTGCGATGCTCCTTCCCCGGCGGTGGCCCGTCCTTCACAAGCTTCTCACCGTCCAGCTTACCCCAGTGCACCTTTGCACGGGCAAGGGCCCTACGGGCACCTTCGATGCAGACGGAGCGCTTGATGACCTCGAGCCTTGGACAAGTCTCCACCAGCCGCTGCACCAGTCTGAAGTAGCTCCCAGGCAGGGCCTCTCCAGGCCACAGCGGAACTATGAAGCCCTTCAGGGCCTGTTCGGCCGCCTTGTGGAGCTCGACCAGCTGCTTCAGCTGGTCGCTCAAGGGCACAGGGTGTCCGGCCTCAGCATACTAAGACCAGAACACCTTCTCCGTCGAGCTGCCTTCCTCGGCTCGGTAGAATGCGGCGGCATCGGATACGCTGCGGGGAAGATCTGCGAATGCCCCTGGAGAGCTCCGGATTCGGGTAAGTAACAAGTAGTTTACTTTTATATGTCTGCTTTGCATATAGAATGCCTTACCCGCCGCTATCTTTTTCACCGCATCCAATTCCTGGAGGGCCTTCTGAGCTTCGGCCTTGGCAGATTTGGCAGTTTTAAGGGCCGCAACAAGCTCGGACGCTCGCGTCTTCGAGTCGAGCTCCAAACTCTCATGTTTTTTCATGAGAACCTGAAGCTCTTGCCGCACCTCGCTGACCTGCGCCTCAAATTTCTCCCGCTCGGCGCGCTCCGTGGCCGCTTTCTTCTTGGCCTCGGACAGCGCCTGCTTGAGGGTCGCCACCTCAGTTGTGGCCCCTACAATAAGCAGTATACTCCTGTCATTTTTTGCAATTGCGCCTTCCTATAGGCATTTTTTCTATAAGGTATCTCTTACCTTCTTTCTCCTCGAGCTGCCGTTTGGCAAGGTCGAGCTCTTGCTCGGTCCGCTCGAGGCCCTGCTTCAGGGTACCCACCTCCGCAGTCAGTGCGGCGGTGGCCAGCAGCGAAGCCTGCATACGTATATTGACTCCTTTTTAGTTAGACTCCTGCGATATTTAATAGATCCTCTATTCGGCTTTTCCTTCCGAACGCCAAACAGAGCATCAGGGGCTGCTGTCTATACGGTAATATTTTTACATATTTTTACTTACCTCGAAGCCTGTTAGAAGGCTAGCACAAGCTACAGTCAGTCCGCTTTTGGCGGACCGAACCTTCTGGACCACCGTACTCATGATGGCACGGTGCTCCTCGTCGATGGAGGCGCCCTTAAGCTCCTCCAGCAGATTGTCCGGCGCCTCCGGTTGGACGGAGGACGCCGGCTCAGTAGGCTTGCTCCTCTTGGCAGGAGTTCGCCTACCGCGGTCCGGAACTGTTGATGATTCCGGCGCAGTGTCCGGCTTAAAGTCGGACTTGGAGCCCAGGGGGGTCTTGTCCCCTTCACTCCTGGAGTCCGGGAGGTCGCCTCACGGCTCCTCCTGGACCACCTCCTCTTGCCCCGGAGCTTGTCGCGACACCACTTCGGCGTCATCCGCAGCACAGGGGGAAGCAGCGGGCGGAACTGAATTCACGTCCGATGAATCCAGGGATCCGCTCGACGACTCGTTGAGCCCGTCCTTGGGCCGACTGCATGATCATATCCGACATTAGGGAAAGCTGTGCAATAAAAGGAATATCATGAGTTACTCTGGAATCCAAACACTTACGATCTCGCCGGATGCTTGGCCCTGTCCGGCCACTCCTCTTCGTCCTCGTCGGCGTCGGGGACGTAGTCCGGCGGATGGGTTTTCCTCTTCTTGGACCCCTCGGCCTCCCCTACTGGGGCGGCCTTCCTCTCCTTTCCTCCCCCCGCTGGAGGGGGATAGGTTTCTTCTTCCTCCTCCTCGTCTTCACGGGAGGAGTGCGTCTCGGACTCGTCGGAGGATGAGTCCGACACCACCATATGCCGGGAACTCTTTCGAGTCCCCATGGCCTTCTTCTTCTTGGCCTTCTTCTCCAGTACCACATAAGGTGCCGGAACCAGCAGCTTCTCTAGGAGAGCAGGGGTTGGGTCTTCGGGCAAGGGAGCCGGACAGTTAATCTGTCCGGACTTCTCCCGCCAATCCTGTCAAAGGTGAGGGAGTTTAGATCCCGCATAGAGTCAAACTATGAAAAAACATAACATCCTGTAAAAGATGGAAACATCTTACCTCGCCAGCAGGACGCTGCGAGCTGAATCCGCGGTCTTCGGAGGCGGATGTGGGAGCCTCGGCGCCTTTGGTTAGCCCCCTCCAGACATCTTCCTACGTCGTGTCGAAGAGCCTGCTCAGAGTTTGGTGCTGCGCCGGGTTGAACTCCCACAAATTGAAGTCCCGTTCTTGACACGGAAGGATCCGGCGGATGAGCATGACCTGGATTACGTTGACAAGCTTGAGCTGCTTGTTCACCAGGGACTGGATGCATTTTTGCAGTCCGGTCAACTCTTCTTCGTCGCCCCACGACAAGCTCGTCTCCTTCCAGGACGTGAGCTGCGTAGGGGGTCCGGATCAGAATTTAGGGGCTGCGATCCACTTCGGATCGCGTGGCTCGGTGATGTAAAACCACCCTGACTGCCACCCCTTCAAGGTCTCCACAAAGGAGCCCTCGAGCCATAGGACGTTGGCAATTTTGCCCGCCATGGCACCTCCGCACTCCGCCTAGTTGCCGCGCACCACCTTTGGCTTGACGTTGAAGGTCTTGAGCCAGAGGCCGAAATGGGGGCGAATGCAGAGGAAAGCCTCACACACGACGATAAACGCCGAGATATTGAGGATGAAGTTCGGGGCCAGATCGTGGAAATCTAGGCCATAGTAGAACATGAGCCCGCGGACAAATGGCTGGAGAGGAAAACCCAGTCCGCGGAGGAAGTGGGGAAGAAATACTACCCTCTCATGGGGCCTTGGGGTGGGGAGAAGCTGCCCCTCCTCAGGAAGCCAGTGCGCGATGTCTTTGGACAAGTATCCGGCCTTCCTTAACCTTTTGACATGGCCCTCCGTGACGGAGGAGACCATCCACTTGCCTCCCGCTCCGGATATTGTTGGAGAGGATTGAGGTAGGAAGTGCGGGCCTGGGCGCTGGAGCTTGGGTGTGCAGAAAATGGATAGGCAAAGGAGGAAGAAGGCGTAGGTAAAAAGGTGGATCCTTATCCCCTTATATGGGCGGATGCGACTATGCGTCCCCACCAGCCTAGTAAAACTCGCTTGCCTCCCAAGCGCCATGATAAGTGGCGCGGTTGGGTTACCCACGTTCGTATTAACGAGAATCCCGTAAACAAAGGGGACACGATCTCTGCTTTGACAAGACGCGCCAAGGAAACCGCCTCGCAAAACACGCTGAGGTGGAGAAGTGAAAACGATTCGAATAAAGGCTTGGCCGTAGTGTGATGTCATGCTGCGGAATACGTCAGCCGATTAGATTTGTGTTAATATTATTCTCTCTATGGAAATATGTGGAAGCTTATTTTGCAGAGCCGGACACTACTCTTGGTGTTTACAAACTTTTATGAAGAATTTGAAGGAGGAACCCGCCTTGCAATGCCAAAGACAATTTGCGCGCCGGACTCGTCGTCATTAAAGCCTGGTTCAGGGGCTACTGAGGGAGTCCTGGGTTAGGGGGTGTTCGGGTAGCCGAACTATACCTTCAGCCGGACTCCAGGACTATGAAGATACAAGATTGAAGACTCCGTCCCGTGTCCGGATGGGACTTTCCTTGGCGTGGAAGGCAAGCTTGGCGATGCGGATATTCAAGATCTCCTACCATTGTAACCGACTTTGTGTAACCCTAACCCTCTCCGGTGTCTATATAAACCGGAGGGTTTTAGTCTGTAGGACAACTTCATCATACAACAATCATACCATAGGCTAGCTTTTAGGGTTTAGCCTCCTTGATCTCGTGGTAGATCTACTCTTGTACTACCCATATCATCAATATTAATCAAGCAGGACGTAGGGTTTTACCTCCATCAAGAGGGCCCGAACCTGGGTAAAACATTGGGTCCCTTGTCTCCTGTTACCATCCGGCCTAGACGCACAGTTCGGGACCCCCTACCCGAGTTCCGCCGGTTTTGGCACCGACACCTGCAATCACAGCCATATTAGCTACTTTTACTTCCAAACTGTTATAAGATAAATGCGACCACATACTGAATGTGCCGTCTCGCAGTTTTTTGTTCTCCTTCACGGAGTCAGCTAGCTGAGCTGGCACATCTTTCAGTTCTTCGCCCAGTTTGGTGTTCGCATCCTGGAGCTTCTTTTTCTCCTGAACGACTTTTGTTAACACATGCTCGCCCGCTGCTAGCAGTTTTTTGGCTGCGTGTTCTTCGCTTCGAGCGGCGTCCAGCTGCTCTCGCAGTTGGTCTAATGATCTAATCCAAAGATAAGCAACCAGATCAGCATTATTAGTGTACAATTATGATTTCTCGATGGTGGGAAACATTACCGGGGGATGCCTTCTTCGATTTCTCCAGTTCGGCATTGGCAGTAGACAACTGCCTGTGACACTTTTCTAGTTCCTGAGTTAACAGGGTGTTCTTCTCCGTAAGCACCTGGTTGTACATTGATCCTTAAATCAGTTGTTTCAACTACTTTAAGTCTCGGGGGCTACTAGCATATGGTTATCATAATCAGACAAAACAAACTTACCTGCACATCTTTTAAATGTTGTTTTGTGGCTCTATTAAGCCCATCTCGAGCAGCTCGGATATATGCATCGGCCGAGCTGAAGGCGTTAAATGACTCTTCTGAAAAGCCAGGGTCCCGTAAAACGGCCCTGCGGCGCCAATGATTCATGTCGCTCTCCACTTCCGAGTTTGTGACAGATACATCATCCGAGTCCTCGGCTGGAGGACAGTCCGGCATCACCCCCGTATCAGCCCCCATCTTCACGGTAGGATTTGAATCCTGGCTGCGGGAAGTATGACCGGCCGGACCCCCGGATATAGTCCGACACACCTTTTTCCTGATACAGGGTAAACGGAAAGGTCACTGTTGGATGTGACTGCGAAGATGCATACTTGCAAATTCATACCTATTTTATGAAGGCTCGGCCGTATCTTCATTTGCCTTCCTCTTAGCAGGCTTGCCTAGTATGGGGGACGCTCTCTTCGGATATGCTCCCGGGGCAGCATGGCGCGCCGAACGCTTCCCCTTCTAAGCACAGGACAGTGCGGTGGGTAAGGAGGAATGAGAAAACTCTTTTGGATAAGGTGTCTTCGGATTACTTACACATGAAGCAGGAAGGAGCCCGGGGTAATCAGCGATAATGGGCACATATGTACCGTCGTAGCTCATCTGATAGAATATTCCATCCTCGAGCTTCACAAATATGTCCAGATCTTCCTCATATCCGGGGTCGAGATCCCGGTTGCAATTCTTTGGCTGAGGGGCAGGGTCATGGATCCCCTCGATAGCCTTTCGCCATTCTTGTTATGAGCAAGATAAGATGCTGCCTGTCAAGAATGATTCAGGGACAAGAATAAAATAGTGGAGTTGAACCTTACCCAGCTAGGAGGATTATACATGGAAAACTCGTCTCGAATTTGGAGACAGGTGAACTCCTCCTTCTCCCCTTTATACAGCTTGGCCAGTATTTTGGCTAGGGCGGCAGGAGTCTTCAGGCCCTTTCGGCCATAGCGTGAGGCGTCGTCTTCTCCGTTATAATGCTACATGGGCAGCCCTCTGTATTGAAGTGGCTGGACCCCCCGTGTTATCGAAATCGCCATCACCTCGGCAATTGACAATCCGGACTGGGCAAGCGTCTTAATCTTGCCCAGCAGCAGGCTGATCTCTGCACTATCCTCTTCCTAAAGGCTCCGAGGACACCAGCTATGGCGTTTCTTCAGTTGAGCATTTGAAAACTCGGAGAGGACCATTGCTACGTCTTGAGCTTGCGTTGGTTTTCCCCGAAGAGGAAGGGATGATGCAGCAGAGTAGCGTAAGTATTTCCCTCAGTTTTTGAGAACCAAGGTATCAATCCACTAGGAGGACACACTCAAGTCCCTCGTACCCTCACAAAACGATAGCTACTCGCAACCAACGCGATTAGGGGTTCTCAATCCCTTCACGGTCACTTATGAGAGTGAGATCTGATACATATAATATTTTTGGTATAAAGATGCAAAGTAAAAAAGTAAAGGCAAAGTAAAAAAGCAAAGCAAGATTAAAGTGATGCAGATTGATATGATGAGAATAGACCCGGGGGCCATAGGTTTCACTAGTGGCTTCTCTGAAGAGCATAAGTATTCTACGGTGGGTGAACAAATTACTGTTGAGCAATTGACAGAATTGAGCATAATTATGAGAATATCTAGGCATGATCATGTATATAGGAATCACGTCCGTGACAAGTAGACCAAAACGATTCTGCATCTACTACTATTACTCCACTCATCGACCGCTATCCAGCATGCATCTAGAGTTTTCAGTTAAAAATAGAGTAACGCCTTAAGCCAGATGACATGATGTAGAGAGATAAATTCATGCAATATGAAATAAACCCCATCTTGTTATCCTCGATGGCAATGATACAATACGTGCCTTGCTGCCCCTTCTGTCACTGGGAAAGGACATCGCAAGATCGAACCCAAAGCTAAGCACTTCTCCCATGGCAAGAACTACCAATATAGTTGGCCAAACCAAACAGATAATTCGAAGAGACTTGCAAAGTTAACCAATCATACATAAAAGAATTTAGAGAAGATTCAAATATTATTCATAGATAGACTTGATCATAAACCCACAATTCATCGGTCTCAACAAACACACCGCAAAAAGAAGATTACATCGAGTATATCTCCAGAAGAGAGGGGGAGAACTTTGTATTGAGATTCAAAGAGAGAGAAGAAGCCATCTAGCTACTAACTATGGACCCGAAGGTCTGAGGTAAACTACTCACACTTCATCGGAGAGGCTATGATGATGTAGAAGCCCTCCGTGATGACGGCCCTCTTCCGGCGGAGCTCCGGAACAGGCCCCAAGATGAGATCTCGTGGATACAGAAAGTTGCGGCGGTGGAATTAGGTTTTTGGCTCCTATTCTGATTGTTTGGGGGTACGTGCGTATATATAGGAGGAAGGAGTGCGTCGGTGGAGCACCGAGGGGCCCACGAGGCAGGGGGCGCGCCCTAGGGGGGGCGCCCCCACCATCGTGACCGCCTCTTTTGTTCCTTGGAGCAGGGTCCAAGTCTCCTGGATCACGTTCGGTGAGAAAATCACGTTCCCGAAGATTTTATTCCGTTTGGACTCCGTTTGATATTCCGTTTCTTCGAAACACTGAAATAGGCAAAAAAACAGCAATTCTGGGCTGGGCCTCCGGTTAATAGGTTAGTCCCAAAAATAATATAAAAGTGGAAAATAAAGCCCAATATTGTCCAAAACAGTAGATAATATAGCATGGAGCAATCAAAAATTATAGATACGTTGGAGACGTATCAACCATGCAGACGGGGTCGGGTAGAGCGACGTCATTGATGTAGCACCATTCGGAAGGCCACTCTTTGGGAGCTTTCTTCGGCGTGCTGGACAGGTATCCGGTCCCGGCGATGCGCCACAATTAGGCTCCTCCCACTTCAAAAATTGACCCACCTTTATTGTGAGGGACGAGGCAAAACAGTCTTCTCCACAAATCGAAATGGGCCTCGCAACCCAGGAATAGTTCGCATAAAGCGACATATCCCGCGATGTGCAGGACGGAGTCAGGGGTAAAATTATGTAGCTGGAGGCCGTAGTAATCCAGAAGCCCTCGGAGGAATGGGTGAATTGGAAATCCCACGCCCCTCAACAGATAGGGGACGAAGCACACTCGTTCTCCCGTAGACGGATTGGGGAAATCCTCCGCTTGGGTTTTGCCGTTGAAGGAGGGCAGTCCTGCTCGAACAGGGACCAGATCTACAGGAGGGAGAAATCCCTGCGTTTGCAGCTTCACCAATTGGCTTTGGGGCATGGAGCACCTCTCCCACTCTCCTCTCTCTAGGTTGGAGTGGGAAGAGGAGCTGGGAATGTTGGCCATGTTGGAATGGTTTCGCCTGGCAGTATCTGAGGATTTTCTTCGCGTGATGCTGAAAGGATCTGAGATCCAATCCCTTTAAATAGACATTCTTCCTTGCAGGGCTAGGGTGTTATTTGCAAAAAATACCCTAACCATCCACATTCGCCCAACACGTGGAGGATGAGGTCATAAACGCACAGAACCCGTGGGGTGCGGCATTGAATTGAAAGCCGAACACATTACTTGGAAGACATTGGAGGAGGAACCTGCCTTGCAATGTTGAAGACAGTCTGCGCGCCGAACACCTCGTCATTGAAGCCTGGTTCAGGGGCTACTGAGGGAGTCCTGGACTAAGGGGTCCTCGGGCGTCCAGCCTGTTAGCCATGGGCCGGACTGATGGACTGTGAAGATACGAAGACCGAAGACTGCACCCGTGTCCGGATGGGACTCTCCTTGGCGTGGAAGGCAAGCTTGGCAACCGAATATGAAGATTCCCTTCTTTGTAACCGAACTTGTGTAACCCTAGATCCTTCCGGTGTCTATATAAACCGGAGGACTTAGTCTGGATAGGGAATACTCATTATCATAACCATACAAGCTAGACCTCTAGGGTTTTAGCCATTACGATCTTGAGGTAGATCAACTCTTGTAATACTCATACTCATCAATATCAATCAAGCAGGACGTAGGGTATTACCTCCATAGAGAGGGCCTGAACCTGGGTAAACACCGTGTCCCTTGTCTCCTGTTACCATCGACCTTAGACGCACAGTTCGAGACCCCCTACCCGATATCCACCAGTTTTGAGACCGACAGCGCCCCCCACCCTCATGGGCCCCTCGTAGCTCCACCAACCTACTTCTTTCACCTATACATACTCTTATACCCCGAAAACATCCAGGAGAGCCACGAAACCACTTTTCCACCGCCGCAACCTTCTGTACCCGTGAGATCCCATCTTGGGGCCTTTTCCGGTGATCTGCCGGAGGGGGATTCGATCACGGAGGGCTTCTACATCAACACCATGGCCTCTCCGATGATGTGTGAGTAGTTTACCATAGACCTTCGGGTCCATAGTTATTAGCTAGATGGCTTCTTCTCTCTCTTTGATTCTCAATACATAGTTCTCCTCGATATTCTTGGAGATCTATTCGATGTAATACTTTTTGCGGTGTGTTGCCGAGATCCGATGAATTGTGGGTTTATGATCAAGATTATCTATGAACAATATTTGATTCTTCTCTGAATTCTTATATGCATGATTTGATATCTTTTCAAGTGTCTTCGAATTATCGGTTTCGTTTGGCCTACTAGATTGATCTTTCTTGCAATGGGAGAAGTGCTTAGCTTTGGGTTCAATCTTGCGGTGTCCTTTCCTAGTGACAGAAGGGGCAGGAAGGCATGTATTGTATTGTTGCCATCGAGGATAAAAAGATGGGCTTTATATCATATTGCTTGATTTTATCCCTCTACATCATGTCATCTTGCCTAATTTGTTACTCTATTCTAATGAACTTAATACTCTAGATGCATGCTGGATAGCGGTCGATGTGTGGAGTAATAGTAGTAGATGCATAATCGTTTCGGTCTACTAGACACGGACATGATGCCTATGTTCATGATCATGCCTAGATATTCTCATAACTATGCGCTTTTCTATCAATTGCTCGGCAGTAATTTGTTCACCCACCGTAATATATGCTATCTTGAGAGAAGCCACTAGTGAAACCTATGGCCCCCGGGTCTACTTTACATCATATAAGTTTCCGATCTACAATTCTAGTTTACTATTTATTTTGCAATCTTTACTTTCCAATCTATACAACAAAAGTACCAATAATATTTATCTTATTATCTTGAACAGATCTCACTTTTGCAAGTGGCCGTGAAGAGATTGACAACCCCTTTATCATGTTGGTTGCAAGGTTCTTATTTGTTTGTGCAGGTACTAGGTGACTTGCGTGTAGTCTCCTACTGGATTGATACCTTGGTTCTCAAAACCTGAGGGAAATACTTACGCTACTTTGTTGTATCACCCTTTCCTCTTAAAGGGAAAACCAACGCATGCTCAAGAGGTAGCAATGGACGCCGTCAAGCTTGGAACAGAGGGACAGCCCGCTGGCAAAGAGCAATGCACGCTGGATTGGTACTTTGATGATGTCCTAAAAGGATCCTGCATTGTAGAGGGCCAATGTTCGAAGGACATCATTTTTGAATGAATGTATTTATGTTGTCCAATCCTGTATCATGAAACAAGGCTTATGTATGATATATTGCTTATTTTACTTTAAAATATCTCCTCCTATGCGGCTGTTTATGATATCTGAGAGTTGGCCAGTCATCGGCTTCAGCCCCCACGTAGGTAGTACGGGGGTGTTCGGGATAACACTTAGACAGGCTTGACCCAACGTATTGGTCCGTGAAGGAGGTGTTAGTGCGGCGAACCAGGCAATTGGACTCTGTGGATTTATCACCCTCACTTAGCCATAGGACTTTTATAATGGGAGTGTGGGCGCAACCCCTAGTATTGTTAGATTATACGAACTTGGGTGCTGTGAATGCTCGGCCGGGTGGAGACCAGCCTATCTCATAATGTGAAGAAATCGTGAGAGATTTATACTTAGTCACCGAATAGCTGACCAGCTCTCGCCGCATCATGACAGTCAATTTCCGGCTTTCTCTACTAAGGTGTTTGTCCGGATGAACCAGAAACACAATCATAGTACTTCTCCCTTTACTACCCTAGCCGATCAGATGGAACGTAAGGTGGCAAGCACATGAGCCAGGCAACCCAACTAATTACCAAAGACATGATCCGGAGCCAATGCATATAATGCTATATTCGGGACGCTGAGTTGCACTGTGAAAGTGATCGGACTTTGTTTTAGTATTTAAAAGATGTACGTGGCTTAATATAGCCCCTGGCGATTTAGGTCATACCAAGGTGTACATTACAATCAGACAAAAACAGGGAAACATATGTTGAGAGATAAGCCGAAGCCACGTAGGTTGGGGCCGAAAACTGTTCCCATAGTAGTCTGATTGGTACAGCAAAACGTATTGATACAAATAGTGCAATAAGCAGCAAGGCTATTTTACATGCCGGACACAAGGGGAAGCTGTGCATGCATCCTGAAGGCGGACGAGGTGATCTTTAAGGATCCTTTAGATGCTCTAGCACGCGTCCATGCTTCTTTTCTCCTTGGTATATTGTCCTTCAAGAGGATCATCGACCGGTGTTTTCATGATAGGCCACAGAAAGAGGCCTTGGTATCGTCGAAAGGATGGTGTGGGTTGTAAGGAACCTGGAAAAGTAAAAGAAAAAAAGAGGAATGTGAGTGTCATGATATGGTCTAGCCGTATTGTAGACATTGTCCTTATTATGCCTCCATCCTTTCCCATGGTATTTTTAGTGCGTAATTATGTACGCACAGAACATATGCCACAATTCGGTAGGGGATGAGATGGAGGCCGAATTGCTAATCGAGCTCCTGACGAGATGGACTGTCGTACAGTCGGGTAGTCTGGACTTGCTTGATAGTGTCCAAGGACTTGGCCGCCGACGTAATAGTTGGCTTGATGAGGCCACCCTGTACTTCCGCTGCCAGGGCCGCAGTGTGCTCCTCAGTGCGGAGGGAGCATTCCAAGTTTCCATTCACTGTTATAACTCCGCGTGGTCCGGGCATCTTGAGTTTGAGATAGGCGTAGTGCAGGACTGCATTGAAGCAAGCGTACGCGATTCGTCCGAGCAGTGCATGGTAGCCGCTGTGGAAGGGGACGATATTGAAGATCAAGTCTTTGCTGCGGAAGTTGTCCAGCGAACTGAAGACCACTTCCAATGTGATTGAGCCAATACAGCGGGCCTCTACACCGGGTATCACTCCTTTAACGGTCGTTTTAGTGGGCTTGATTCTTGACGAATCAATACCCATCTTGCGGACCGTGTCCTCATAGAGCAGGTTAAGGCTACTGCCACCATCCATGAGGACTCGCGTAAGGTGGAATCCATCGATGATTGGGTCGAGGACTAATGCAGCCGAACCTCTGTGACGGATACTGGTTGGATAGTCCCTATGATCGAAGGTGATCGAACAGGCCGACCATGGGTTGAATTTTTGGGCGACTGGCTCTATCACATAAACGTCCCTTAGCGCGCGCTTGCGCTCCCTCTTGGGGATATGGGTGGCGTATATCATGTTCACCGTTTTGACTTCGAGGGGGGGGGGATTTCTTCTGTCCCCCTGTTTTCGGTGCGCGAGGTTCCTCGTCATCATCCTCACTAGGCGACCCTTTCTCCTTATGTTCGGCATTTAACTTGCCAGCCTGTTTGAAGACCCAACAACTTCTGTTGGTGTGGTTGGCAAGCTTATCAGGAGTGCCATGGATCTGGCAGGGTTGATTGTCGGATTTCGGTTTCCAGAAAAACTCTTGAGGTTCGAACACTGGGGTGCGCACAAAGATTTCTCCTCCCTCTAGCTCACGCCCTCACCGTGATCTCAAGGCTCAGCGCGTTGAACTCGCAGAACAAAGGGACACAAGATTTAAACTAGTTCGGGCCACCGATGTGGTGTAATACCCTACTCTAGTGTGGTGTGGTGGATTGCCTCTAGGGTTGAGGATGAACAGTTACAAGGGAAGAACGGCCTCCTGAGGAGAGGTGTTGTTGTGATTGGCGATTTTGTGTGGTGGTCTCGGTGGAATGGATCCGGTCCAAGATGAGATGATGCCTCCCTACGGTGGTGGCTAATCCTATATATAGAGGCCCGGGTCCTCTTCCCAAATATTAGGCGGGAAGGTATCCCACAATGACCAATTTGAAGGGGGACATCTAGTACAAGCTATCCTGACAAAAGATGGTCTTCGCCTGCCAAAGGCTCTGGTGATGACGCCGTCCTGGGCTCAACGGTTCCCTCCATCCTGCCGTCCTGCTGGTCTTGGTTTCTTTGCACTGATATGGAACCCTTTGCTTGGCTCCTCGGGACACCGCGCCTGCGCTTGCCTCTTTAGCACCAAAGAAGAAATGAGGACACTACGCACGCTGGTGCCCGCCTGGCCTTGGTCGTCCTGGCTTGCGTCATAGGAACCTCGCGAGGTGCCTCTTGCCTTGATCTCTCCGCCCCCCGCGAGCCAGCCTGGTGAGGCCGCCCCCGAGGAGGTCTTGCATCGTCCGCCACGCGAGGCTTGGCCCCTAGCGAGGGTCTTGAGTGTTTGCTGGTGAAGATGGGACGTACGGGGCCGCTGACGGAACCACGTTGTGGGTCACAGGCACGTAAGTCTAGGGACCCCATTCCCAGGACACTGACAGTAGCCCCCGGGCCCAAGGCGTGCTCGAACTTGGCTTCGAGGCGAAGCCAAGGGGCTAGTGCGGAGCGCCGCAGGCCCCAACAGCCTGCGGCCTCGGTTGGCGCATGGCAATTGATTGGACGTGGGCGTCTCCGCTTCCCCACGCAACCTCGGCAACTACCTGAATTGATGAGTCCATGTTGCATGCAGAAAAAGGTCATTATTACCTTAGATCGTGGAGGCCGGCGGTTGGCCTCCTCTTGGCTATAAATTTGAAGGGGGAGCGGAGCCCCCGCCACACATATCTTCCTTCACTCCTCCCGCTTCTTCTTCTTCCTTGCTCCATCACTAGAAGCGACAATCATGGCGCCGGTGAAGAGGTTCTCAGCCGTAGAAAAGGGGAAGACCCGCCAGGAGGGGCCCGGCTCGCCGCCACCCAAGAGGGGGCGTGGTCGCCCATGTAAGCACACCTTGACCCCCATCGTGGCCCCTCGCAGCCGCGGCGGCGCCTCCTTGCGCGGTGGGAGTCGCCCAGGTCGTGGTAGTCCCGTCGATGAAGTGAGGCACGCCATGGTTGTGCGGCCTCCTCGGCCGCGCTTCCACTCGGCGGAGGTGATACTGGAGTTCATCGTGTGGTCGGAGAACCCGGCCGGCACCTGGCTTTAGCTCCCGCGCTTCTTTGCCGGTGAACTGCCGGCCACGGGTCCCGGTGGTCTCTGGCTGCAGGCGGATGGCTACTGCAGCGAGGCTGCATGGGTCGTGGTGGAAGTCTCCGTCACAGGCAACGCAGCCCTGGCCTGCGGCAGGCAGACGTTTGCCCGCGCGCGCGGCCTGGGCGGGTGGTGTACCCTCCACTTCAAGTACGACGGTGACGTGACCCTCTACGTGCGGGTATTTGGGGAAGATGGTCGCCGCGTTGGGTGCTGCCCTGAGGACAACGACGGCGACGAGGTGCTCGGCCTTGGTGACAGTCGTGATGAGGATGACGGTGGCCTCGTCCTGGGCGCTGGCCGCGGCTCGTCCAGTTACTGTGGCTCTGTCGGTGTCAAAACCGGTGGCTCTCGGGTAGGGTGTCCCGAACCGTGCGTCAGAGGTTGATGGTAACAGGAGACAAGGGAAGCAATGTTTACCCAGGTTCGGGCCCTCTCTATGGAGGTAATACCCTACTTCCTGCTTGATTGATCTTGATGAATATGAGTATTACAAGAGTTGATCTACCACGAGATCGTAATGGCTAAAAACCCTAGAAGTCTAGCCTATGTGATTATGATTGTCCCTACGGACTAAACCCTCCGGTTTATATAGACACCGGAGGGGACTAGAGTTATACAAAGTCATTTACATAGAAAGGAATCTTCATATCCGAATGCCAAGCTTGCCATCCACACCAAGGAGAGTCCCATCCGGACATGAGTGAGAGTCTTCAGTCTTGTATCTTCATAGCCCATCAGTCCGGCCCATGTCCAACAGGCTGGACGCCCGAGGACCCCTTAGTCTAGGACTCCCTTAGTAGCCCCTGAACCAGGCTTCAATGACGAGGTGTCTGACGCGCATATTGTCTTCGGCCTTGCAAGGCGGGTTCCTCTTCCAAATACTCCAACACAGTCTTCGAACACAACGAATGCGTCTGGATCTGCAAGACAGGTACCACACACCATCGTAGAGAGTATAATATTTCACGAGTCCAATCTGCTGACAACTTTTTGTAACCGGACATCACGTCCCTGTCCGGTTATCATTTCGAACCGTTTTTTTCTTTTAACCTGTTGCTTCACATTTCGAGACATGGTTTTGTTGGCACGTCTTGTCGAAGCAGAGATCGTGTCCCCTTATTACGGGATTCTCATCAATACGGGCGTGGGTATCCCAACTGTTATGTTGGTATGATTCCTTAGGAATAGGCAGGTTTTGAGGCCTAGGAGGAGACATTCGATATTCATCGTCTTTATAAAGGGGTTACGACCCGGCTTCCTTTTTTACGCCTGCCCTTTCCTCAACCTCTTCGACCTCAAGTTCCGGCACCCAAGGTTCAACTTAACTGCTTTGAGCTGACCAGTCATGTCCGGGCCTAATTCTCAAGGCCGGTGGGTGGCTTCCTCTGTCACAGAGGAGGATATCGTGAAGCTCCGAGCGGCACGGTACCTGACCGCGGAAATCCCCCACAGGCTTCCTGCTCACGGGCAGGTTATTCCTACTCCTAGATACGGCGAGAGGGTCGTATTCATCTCCCACTTCCTCCGAGGTCTAGGGTTCGCTCTTCACCCCTTTATTCGAGGGCTCATGTTCTATTACGGGCTAGATTTTCACGACCTAGCCCTGAACTCTTTTCTTCTCATCTCGGCGTTCATCGTCATGTGCGAGGCTTTTCTCCGTATTCCCCCACACTTCGGCTTATGGCTTAAGACCTTTAATGTGAAGCCGAAGGTAATCGAAGGGGAACAAGCGAAGTGTGGTGGCGCCATGGTGAGCAAGCTCACCAATGCTCTTTGGTTAAAAGGACCCTTCACAGAATCTTCCAACTTATGGCAGCGGGAGTGGTTTTACATCACTGAACCCCGTGGTACCAAGTGGGCAGCTATACCTGCGTTCCGATCCGGCCCTCCAATTCAGCTCGCATCATGGATCAACAAGGGGCTAGACTGGGGATCAATCGACGAAGTGCAGACTCTACATAGCCGCATCGGGAGCCTCCTTGAGAAGGACACTGATCTCATCGACATTATTCAAGTAATGTTAGTCCGTCGGGTCCTCCCGTGCCAGCGACGGCCCCTCCACATGTGAGAGTGCAATCCGCAAGGACCAAGAGCCCTTCAACACTTCTTCGGCATGACGCACAAAGGAATGTGGAAGTTATTTGTCGGGACATGAAAACAGTGGCCGTACACTATATACCAAGGACATCGGCCTTGACTGCAACCATCTGGATACCTCGGTAAGCACTCAACTTCCGAACACAACTTAATTAAATATCCTGTGATAAGGCACTAAGAAAACCATCTTTTTCCAGGGCTGGACGAAGAAGGCGGAGTGAATTAGGTGTTCGGCCCCCCTTCCCAAAGACTTAGCTAGTCCTATGCTGACAAGGATGCTGGTCCCGGCACCAATCGAGGTGCCAGTGAAAAAGGACGACGAGGAGAGCAGGAAGGCAAAAGGCGGCCTCCATTCCGAAGGCACACCAAATACTGTGTACGGGGGGGGGGGGGTTAAGATTCCCTCTTCCGAAGATAAAAGAGAAAGAGAAGCATACATCCTTTCTCCCCATGGTAAGAAAAGGGCCACCTGCGAAGGTTGGGAGGTAAAGGCTCCTACGCGAGGTAAGACACTCCGATCAGGCGGTTCGGGCTCAGAAGACGACGTTGTCGCGTAGTTCCTCCATAACTATGGGCCTTTAGCCAAATCGTAAGTGAACAAGGGTGTTTTAAACATATCCCGTTCCTTTTCCCATTACAAGGGTAACATCTAGAATACATGTTTTTGCAGTCCGGCACGCAGTCTTCCTCAACAATCCTCTTCGGGGGATCATCTTCCGGAAATGATGGAAAGTGAAACGCCTCCACAGGATTCCTCGCCCAATAGGGCGGACGACTTCGAGGTGTCATCCCGGAGGATCTCTCCCGATAAACAAGTGGTGCAGGGGATAATGAAGACAACGCCCCAAGGTGAAACTTCGGTCACCCAGGGTCCGGGAAGTACGATCCCTATGGGGGCCAACAATAAAGGCCCCAGACTATCCGGTTTACAGATGGAGATGACTCTAGGGTCGGACAAACATATCCCTTCAAAGGGAGTCCGTACTCCCACAGTTGGTTCCCGGGATCCGGAGGCGCCGGATACTCTGATGGACATGTTGCGATATTCGTCCGTCTCAGAGGAACATCGTACCTTAATGGGTACGGTGGTTGAGAGGATTATGTCTGCGAAAAGCGGATTGAATGAAGCTTTCACGGGCCTGCTAAGAGGCTTTGAGGTACATAATGTAATGTTTTTGATTGTGCCCTATACGCAAAATGCACCTGTGTATGGATAGTAGCCCCTGAGACTCTGGTTGGCGTCCAAAGGAAGGCAATCAGAGGATCGAAAAAGACATGCCCAAGAAATAATCGAATTAATTGGAACACATGCTGTTACATCCACGATGACTGCTCATGCTGCAGAGGCTGCAGATCTGGAGCAGAAGCTTAATGTGGTGGATGACGACATCGTGCTTATTAATATACAGCTCAACAAGGTGCAAGGTATGTTTTAAGGCGGTCAGTGTATGTATGTATAATAATATGAGCACGAAGCTAATTTTTATATACTGAGAAGTGTATAATTTCAGATAGTGCTGCCGCGATGGAGGCCCTTCGGGCTGAACTTGTCCGAGCCAAGGAGCAAGCCCGGATGAGTAATGTGGCTGCCGAAAAGGCAGGTGATGAGTTAAAAGCCTAACAGGTTGCTCGGCGCCAGTGCGAGCAGAGAATGTCTATCATGGCGCATGAGCTAAAGGAAGCCATTGTCTAGTGCGAATTCCTTGAGAAGGATAACAAAGCCAAAATGGTCGATCTCGATAATGTCGTACAAGAGGCGAGGGAAGCATGATCCAAGTCTAGGGCGTCTTGGGAGGAGATCCACCAAGCTAGGGACATAGCGGCTGGTAAGCCTTTCTTATTATAGACTAAATTCGGCGATCCGAAGTATGCCCCGCTTAATTGAATGTGGAGTTCTCCAGACGCATTCTTGGACATGCCGAAGAGCGCCTCCGATGCAACGCAATTTTACCAAGCGCAAGAAGGGGATGCAACAGAGAGGCTTTTCTGGATGCAATTCAGCACGCCAAAGCAGACGCTGTTGCTGAACGAACAAATGTCCTAGTGGGCCGAATTCCACGAGATATCCGATTCTGCCATGAAGGACGTCGTGGTCCGGCTGTGGCCGACTGAGCCAGTTCCGAGTAGTTATCGTGGTGCCGCATTTCGACACCGTGAAGCGATCAATGTGCATTGAAGGTGCCCAGATGGCCTTTGCCCGTGTCAAAACGTATTAGGCGAAGATGAATGCCGCCGATGTTGCAGCGAAGAGTCCGTCTGGGGGCAAGGACAAACACCCGCCGGAGCATTATTTTGAAGACGTCCTAGAAGGTGCCCACTTGATAGAGGTTTAGTGCTCGAAGGATATGGTCTTTGAGTGAATGTACCAAATCTGTAAACACAACATTATGATATTTTAAGGCTATGCTTAGAAGTTTTGGCTCCTCCTGTGCGGCCGTTTTTGTATAATCTGAAATTTTCCCAGTCGTCGGCTTCAGCCCCCTTGCATAAAATACAGGGGTGTTCAAAAAAGCACTTGATCATTCTTGACCCAACGTCTTGGTCCGTGAAGGAGGTGTCAATGCGGCGAACTAGCCAATCAGACTATAGGGCTTTAACACTTTCACTTAGCCATAGGAGTTTGACGATGGGTCTATGATATAGCCCCTGGTATGTACACGACTATCCGAATACGGTGCGTTACATAGGTGACCGGAAGAACGGTCCTTCGTGCAGTATGGAAGGAATCACAAAATATTCTGATAAGTCATCGAGTGGTTGATCAGCTCTCGCCGCATCATGACAGTCAGTTTTCCACATTCTCTACTGAGGTGCTCATCGGGGTAAACCAGGACACAATCGCAGTAGTTCTCCCTTTACTACCCTAGCCGATAGAGCGGAACGTAAGGTTGTAAGCATAGGAGCTGGGCAACCCAACTATTGACCAAAGACATGATTCGGAGCTGATGCATATAAGGCCGAACTCGTTATGCCTAAGTGTGCTATAAAGCTGTTCGGACATGCCGGCAATTTATTTGTTCCCGTATTGAGCCCCTGGAGATTTGTGCCGAGGTGCATGTGTGAAACAACCGAAGAAGAAAAATTCAGTTCTTTTAGAAAAAAGTGAATACTGAATACAGATTATGTTCACTGGAACCTGATTGATGCGTCAATTGCTATTTTACAGATAATAATGCCATAACCCAGGCTATTTGACATGTCGGTGGTCGACGGCTGAGGGAGAAGGCACTTTACAGGCTCTACATAGAGAGTGTGGTATACTGAGACTTACTCGGATGTAACGCCCCGTATGTAACTTCCATATTTGTGTTCCAACTCTTGCCATTTTTGGCACTAAGTTATGATATTCCCTAGTAGTTGGGTTTTGTCTTCGTTTTGTTTTTGTCCATGTCATGCATCTCATATCATGTCATCATGTGCATCGCATTTGCATACGTGTTCGTCTCATGCATCCGAGCATTTTCCCTGTTGTCCGTTTTGCATTCCGGCACTCCTATGTCCTCCGGCGTCCCCTTTTGCCTCTTTTCATGTGCGGGTGTTAAACATTCTCGGATTGGACCGAGACTTGCCAAGCGGCCTTGGTTCACTACCGGTAGACCGCCTATCAAGTTTCATGCCATTTGGACTTTGTTTGATACTCCAATGGTTAACCGCGGAACCGTAAAGGCCCCGTGTGTGTTGCAGCCCAACACCTCTCCAAAGTGGCCCAAAACCCACCCAAACCCCCTCCATCCTCTCGGCCGTTCCCTCATGATCGCGTGGCCGAAAACCGCTCCTCATTTGGACTCTCCTAGCTCCCTCTACCTATAAATATGTGCAACCCTCTCCAAATCCCGGATGAACCCTAGCATTTTTTCCCTCGCGCCGCCAGACAACTTCTCCTCCACCGACGGACACGTCCGCCCCGCTCCCCCGTCCAACCGCGCGCCGCCACATCGCGAGCTGCGCCCACTTCACCGCCCCGCGCACCGCCCCGCCAGGGCCCAGGCGGGCCCTCCCGGCCCGCGCGCCGCCGCCGCCCACCCGGCTTGCCCGCGCCGCCCGCCTTCTCGCGCCGCACGCCCGTGCTGGCGCTGACCTCACCGCCCCACCGCCGCACACCTCCAGTCGCCGTCGCCCCGAGCCGCGCGCCCTCGCCGGACTCCGCCACCGCGCTGGTGCCGCGCGCCGCGCGCCGCCTGCTCCTCCGCCTGCACCGCCTCGGATCTGCCCTCCCCCGAGTCTCCGGCGACGTCTCCAACTCCGGCGAGTTCCACTCCGGCGAGCCTCGGGATCCGCGCCAAGAGGAACCCTAGATCTAGATCCATAGGTCGACCCCGATTTCTTCTAAGTCTTTTTCTGAGATATTTTTAACTCCTGTTCATTGCATGATATCTCCTAGAATACTGCTCCGTTTTGCGTGCATGTTATATCAAATTGTTCGTCTGGATGTGCTCTTCATTTCATTCCATTGCACCATGTTCATTTGAGTTCATGTTGATGCCCTAAATGCTGTTGTAAGAGTGCTATGTAATGTTAGTTTCTGTTTCTTATCAGATTATGGACATTTGTCATTTTTACCATGTTTAATGTGTGCCTCCTATGAACTTGAGCCCTACATGTGTTTTGGGCTATGCCATGCCATCTTTACAGGGGTGTATGCCATGTATTTTTGTGATCATTGTGGTGACTAGCACAAGCATGCAAAGTAGCTCTCGTGATGTTGCTGATTTTAGGGACTTAGAATTCTTCTAAGTCTTCTCCCTGATGTTATTTTTATGCCATGTATTCATGTTGCTACAGAGTGATCCATGCCTCTTTTGAGCATGTTCAGTAAGGATGATTTTTACATATTGTCATGTTCTATCCATACGTGTCTTTGTTTGCATTTATGGAGCACCCTAGCATGACTCAATCTTGCTCTACTTTTGCTATAAAATGTTCCTGACAGATTGTTTACGTGTTAATCAATTTTGCCAAGGTTGTTGTAGTTGACCCATGCATGCTATGAGATTGTTCTTGCCATGGTTAGCTTATTGAACATGTCTTCTTGCTGGGTGTGTGCTTAGTTTGTCAGGCAATGCCTTGTGGTGAGTGCATCGAGCTTGCAAACATGCCTACATAACTCTGTTTTTGCCATGTCCAGTTTTCTGCTAAGTCTGAATCTGTTAATGAAACTTGCTATGTTTACATGGTTGCCATTGTATTTTCTGATCCCTTTTGGCTTATGGTCAGTAAGGGACTTTTGTTATATGCTTTTAGTAGTTTCATGTCATGCCTTGCTTTGCCATGATATGTTCCTGTAGCATGTTGTTATCTTGCTCTAAACATTGCTTCCTGATGTTAAATCCTGACATGTTATTCTCACTAAGTCTGTGAACCCGATATCTTTTGCACTTTTGCCATGCTTGTTTGAACCTGCTATTGTGTGAATTAGTCATACCTTAGTGTTCATCTTTTGTCAAGCATCTTGAGTGGATCACTGCCATGTGCTTTTTGCTATGTTAGAGTGCAGTAGCTTAGTTTCTTGCTGCATTCTAGATGGCATCGTGCTGTTAATCGCAGCTTAGTGCCATTATTGTTTTGCTTGCCATTTGCAAACTGTGCATCCGATTCCGGTGATCTTTATATCGATTTCGACCGAAATAAACTCATCTTTCCAGCGGCACTCTTGGTTTTCCAAGTGGAGGCCTGGTTAAATCTTTTCCTTCCGGAGCATGCATATGCATTGCATATCACATACTGCATATCATGCCATGTTTTGCGTCATGTTGCTTTCGCATTGCACCGTGGTTGATTGTGTTTACCTTTGCTTGTGTTCTTGATTTGGGTAGAGCCGGGAGACGAGTACGTGATCGAGGTACCCGTTGAGTACGCTTACGAGGATCAAGCTTACGTCAACTCAAAGAACTTTGCAGGCAAGATGACCATACCCTCGAAATCACATCTATCTTTGCTTGCTAGTTGCTCGCTCTATTGCTATGCCTATGCCTCGATACCTACCACATGCTTTATCATGCCTCCCATATTGCCATGTCAAACCTGTAACCCACCTTGTCCTAGCAAACCGTTGTTTGGCTATGTTACCGTTTTGCTCAGCCCCTCTTATAGCGTTGCTAGTTGCAGGTGAAGATTGGAGTTTGTTCCTTGTTGGAACATGATTATTGTTGGGATATCGTTATTATATCTTGTTTACTTTAATGCACCTATATACTTGGTAAAGGGTGGAAGGCTCGGCCTTATGCCTGGTGTTTTGTTCCACTCTTGCTGCCCTAGTTTCCGTCATACCGGTGTTATGTTCCTTGATTTTTGCGTTCCTTACGCGGTCGGGTTATAATGGGAACCCCTTGTCAGTTCGCCTTGAATAGAACTCCTCCAGCAATGCCCAACCTTGGTTTTACCATTTGCCACCTAGCCTTTTTCCCTTGGGTTTCGCGGACTCAAGGGTCATCTTTATTTTAAAACCCCGGGCCAGTGCTTCTCTAAGTGTTGGTCCAACCTAGAGCACCGTGCGGGGCCGTCCCTTGGAAACTTGGGTTACGTTGGCTCCCGTACGCTTAGCTTATCCGGTGTGCCCTGAGAACGATATATGTGCAGCTCCTATCGGGATTTGTCGGCACAGCGGGTGGTCTTGCTGGTCTTGTTTTACCATTGTCGAAATGTCTTGTAACCGGGATTCCGAGTCTGATCGGGCCGTCCTGGGAGAAGGAATATCCTTCGTTGACTGTGAGAGCTTGTGATGGGCTAAGTTGGGACACCCCTGCAGGGATTTGAACTTTTGAAAGCCGTGCCTACGGTTATGGGCAGATGGGAATTTGTTAATGTCCGGTTGTAGAAAACCTGAAAGTTAACTTAATTAAAATGGATCAACAGCGTGTGTAGCCGTGATATGCTTGAATGTAAGTAGTTCTAGGATCACTTATTGATCATAGATTCTCGACCGTGCTTTGCCTTCTCTTCTCGCTCTCATTTGCGTATGTTAGTCACCATATATGCTAGTGCTTGCTGCAGCTCCACCTCATACCTTTTACCTACCCATAAGCTTAAATAGTCTTGATCGCGAGGGTGTGAGATTGCTGAGTCCTCGTGACTCACAGATTACTTCCAAAACTAGATGCAGGTGCCAATGATACCGTTCCAGGGGATGCAACTGAACTCAAGTGGGAGTTCGATGAGGACTCAGGATGTTACTATGTTTCCTTTCCAGACGATCAATAGTGGAGCCTAGTTGGGGCGATCAGGGACCTTATGCATTTGGGGTTGTCTTTATTTTGGTTCTGTAGTCGGACCTTGATTTTATCTGGATGATTTTAATGCTATATTTATGTATTGTGAGAAGTGGCGATTGTAAGCCAACTCTGTACCTCTTTCTTATTCAGTACATGGGATGCGTAAGGATTACCCCTCTTGCGACTTTTCCTACAATGCGGTTATGCCTCTAAGTCATGCTCCGACATGTGGGAGATATAGCCGCATCGTGGGTGTTACATCGGACCTCCTGTCGCACGTCTGCGCCGCCTTGCCTCGGTGAAAGGAATCCTCAATAGGAATAGCCTTTGGGTAGGTGAATGAAGCCGAACTCCGACAGAGTTCATGAGATGAGCGGTCTTTAAACCACCTGTGATGAAAGATAATAAAAAAGTTAGAAAAGAAAAGAAGAGAAGGCTATGGGAGAGCTTGCAGGCCTGTCCGTATTGTGCCTTTGTCGATGACCAGGGTATTCTAAGTACCCAATTATGTACGCGTGGTACAAACTTCGCAGGTATATGAGGCGAACGGCGGAGGCTGAACTGCTAATCCACCTCTGAGATTGATCGGTCCCCGTTAATAGAGACCGGTGGTTGAAATGGCCGATCAGTAATGTGGCTTGATGAGTCCGCTTGGTACTTCGACTGTGGCCACCGAACCTTCGGGATGGATATGGCAAAATTTGGGGTATGCGTCCCGTAGTGCACGCATGTGTTCCCCTGCAGGGGTGTACGTCACATATACCATGTTTACGGTTTTTACTTTGTTGGGAAATTGCTTCTGACCCCCGGTATTCGGCTGGCGAGTCTCTTCGTCATCGCTGCCGCTGGGCGGCCCCTTCCCTTGGTGTTCGGAATTAAGCTTGTCGGCTTGTTTGAAGACCCAACAGCTTCTGTTGGTGTGAGTAGCTGGTTTATCGGGGGTGCCATGAATCTGGCAAGGCCGGTCCAATATTTTGTCTAGATTGGATGGTCCGTCTCTATTTTCCTTGAATGGCTTTTTCCGTTGACCGGTTTGGAGCCTCTGGATCCGTCATTGACTGCCGTGTCTTGCGCTCTTTCGTTGTCATTGCGACGTTTGTGTTTATTGCGTCGTGGCTTGCCGTTGCCGTCTCGGACTTCGGAAGTGCCCAAATCGCTGGCACTGTTGCTTCTACAAGCCAGCCAACTGTCTTCGCCCGCGCAAAAGCGGGTCATTAGAGCGGTAAGGGCTGCCATGGATTTTGGTTTTTCTTGACCGAGGTGGTGGGCAAGCCACTCATCCCGGACGCTGTGCTTAAAGGCCATGAGGGCTTCGGTGTCCGAACACTAGACAATTTGGTTCTTTTTAATAAGGAACCTGGTCCAGAGCTTCCTGGCTGACTCTCCGGGCTGATGGATGATGTGACTTATGTCATCGACATCTGGTGGCCGGACATACGTACCTTGGAAGTTATCGCGAAAGGCGTCTTCCAGGTCTTCCCATCTGCCAACGTAGTTCTCTGGAAGGCTGTTCAGCCAGTGCCGCGCTGGTCCCTTTAGTTTTAGTGGGAGGTATTTGATGGCGTGGAGGTCATAACCGCGGGCCATATGGATATGGAGAAGAAAATCTTCGATCCATACCGCAGGATCTGTTGTTCTGTTGTATGATTCGATGTTCATGGGTTTAAACCCTTCTGGGAATTCATGCTCCATCACTTCATCAGTGAAGCAAAGAGGGTGTGCAGCGCCTCTATATCGGGCCAGGTCACGACGTAGTTTGTATGGAGCCCGTCCATATTTTTCGGCTCGGAAATAATTGTGCTTGCCATGTTCGGCTTGATGGCTGTCGTCGCGCGTTGGGGCATGCCCCCATGATCCGTAGATCAATCTGGCCAGGCCTTCTTTATTCTTCAGGCCCTGCTTGAAAGGATCGAGAAGGGGTGTCTAGAGGGGGGGTGATTAGACACTAAGTACCAAAAGTTGCAGTTTTTAATTTCTTTAAGTTGAAGTGGAGTTTTGGCACAAGTTTAACTAACACAATACATATCAAGCAAGCATGCAAAGAGTATATGAGCAGCAGAAAGTAAAGCATGCAACTTGCAAGAATGTAAAGGGAAGGGATTGGAGGATTCAAACGCAATAGGAGACATGGAGATTTTTGGGACCTGGTTCCGATAGGTGGTGCTATCGTACATCCACGTTGATGGAGACTTCAACCCACGAAGGGTAACGGCTGCGCGAGTACATGGAGGGCTCCACCCACGAAGGGTCCATGAAGAAGCAACCTTGTCTATCCCACCATGGCCGTCGCCCACGAAGAACTTGCCTCACTAGCGGTAGATCTTCGCGAAGTAGGCGATCTCCTTGCCCTTACAAACTCCTTGGTTCAACTCCACAATCTTGTCGGAGGCTCCCAAGTGACACCTAGCCAATCTAGGAGACACCACTCTCCAAGAAGTAACAAATGGTGTGTTGATGATGAACTCCTTGCTCTTGTGCTTCAAATGTTAGTCTCCCCATCACTCAACTCTCTCTCACAGGATATGGATTTGGTGGAAAGAAGATTTGAGTGGAAAGCAACTTGGGGAAGGCTATAGATCAAGATTCATATGGTAGGAATGTAATATCTTGGCCTCAACGCAAGTGTAGGTGGTTCTCTCTCAGAAAATGTATGTTGGAAGTGTAGGCACATTCTGATGGCTCTCTCCACGAATGAAGAGTAGGTGGAGGGGTATATATAGCCTCCACACAAAATCTAACCGTTACACACAACTTGCCAATCTCGGTTGGACCGAATTGATAAACTCGGTTGGACTGATTCAACAAATCTAGTGACCGTTAGGATTTTCGGTGGGACCGACATGCAACTCGGTAGGACCGATATGGTTAGGGTTAGGGAATAATGTAATCTCGGTGAGACCGATTACACAGACTCGGTGAGACCGATTTTGGTAATAAGCTAACTAGAGAATTGGTCAGGTAAACTCGGTTGGACCGATTCGCTCATTTCAGTGAGACCGAAATGTTATGAAAAAGAAACAAAGAGTTTACATTGCAATCTCGGTAGGACCGATTATGCAAACATAGTGAGACTGATTTTGGTAATAGATTCATACAGAGAGATTGCAATCCCATCTCGGTGAGACCGAGATCCCTATCGGTGAAACCGATTTGCCTAGTGTTTGTGGCAGTGGCTATGACATCTGAACTCGGTGGCGCCGGATAGAAAGAATCGGTGGGGCCGAGTTTGACTTTTGGTCTAGGTCATACATGGATGTGAGAAAGTAGTTGAGGGCTTTGGAGCATATTACTAAGCACTGTTACCTCGGTCATCGTTGATTGAAGTCTCGTCCCATCATACGGCCTGGATGGGATGGGAGTTGACCCGTGGCTGGATCGCGTAGCACGCCACAGGTGGTGCTGGCTTGTTGAGGAGGCTTTGGTCGAGCCGGGTTCGGCTGTCTTGCGCCAGTCGTTGGGGCTAAGTTGACGTGTCTTGCTGGGTCGGCTAGTCTGGCCGGCTTGCGGGGCTTGGCCGGGTCGAGCGACCCGGCCAAGCGCGTGTCGGTATTGAGGGGCAGTGCCAACCCCGTTGTTTTTGAAGAAGATCCGGGTTCCGTTGCCTGCCCGGGGATCATCCCCCCGACAACCATGGTCGTCGCCCACGAAGGACTTGCCTCACTAGCGGTAGATCTTCACGAAGTAGGCGATCTCCTTGCCCTTACAAACTCCTTGGTTCAACTCCACAATCTTGTTGGAGGCTCCCAAGTGACACCTAGCCAATCTAGGAGACACCACTCTCCAAGAAGTAACAAATGGTGTGTTGATGATGAACTCCTTGCTCTTGTGCTTCAAATGATAGTCTCCCCAACACTCAACTCTCTCTCAAAGGATATGTATTTGGTGGAAAGAAGATTTGAGTGGAAAGCAACTTGGGGAAGGCTAGAGATCAAGATTCATATGGTAAAAATGGAATATCTTGGACTCAACACAAGTGTAGGTGGTTCTCTCTCAGAAAAGGCAAGTTGGAAGTGTAGGTTCGTTCTGATGGCTCTCTTTTTGAATGAATAGGAGGTGGAGGGGTATATATAGCCTCCACACAAAATCTAACTGTTACACACAACTTGCCAATCTCGGTGGGACCGAATTGATAAACTCGGACAGACCGATTCAGCAAATCTAGTGACCGTTAGGATTTTCGGTGGGACCGACATGCAACTTGGTAAGACTGATATGGTTAGGGTTAGGGCATAACGTAATCTTGGTGTGACCGATTACACAAACTCGGTGAGGTCGATTTTGGTAATAAGCTAACCAAAGAGTTGTTGGTCAGGTAAACTCGGTGGGACCAATTTGCTAATTTCGGTGAGACTGAAATGTTACGAAAAGGAAACAGAGAGTGTACATTGCAATCTCGCTAGGACCGATTACGCAAACTCGGTGAGACCAATTTTGGTAATAGATCCATACAGAGAGATTGCAATCCCATCTTGGTGAGACCGAGATCCCTATCGGTGATACTGATTAGCCTAGGGTTTGTGGTAGTGGCTATGACATCTGAACTTAGTGGCGCCGGATAGAAAGAATCGGTGGGGCTGAGTTTGACTTTTGGTTTAGGTCATATGTGGATGTGAGAAAGTAGTTGAGGGCTTTGGAGTATATCACTAAGCATTTTGAGAAAGAGCCTCATTAAGCAACACCTCATCCCTCCTTGAGAGTATTGGCTTTTCCTATAGACTCAATGTGATCTTGGATAACTAAAATAGAAAATGTAGAGTCTTGAGCTTGGAGCTTGAGCCAATCCTTTGTCCTTAGCATCTTGAAGGGGTTCCACATCCTCTAGTCCATGCCACTTCATTGTTGAACTTATTGATACGTCTCCAACGTATATATAATTTTTGATTTCTCCATGCTATATTATCTACTGTTTTGGACATTATTGGGCTTTATTATCCACTTTTATATTATTTTTGGGACTAACCTATTAACCGGAGGCCCAGCCCAGAATTGCTGTTTTTTGCCTGTTTTAGGGTTTCGAAGAAAAGGAATATCAAACGGAGTCCAAACGGAATGAAACCTTCGGGAACGTTATTTTCTCACCGAATACAACTCAGGAGACTTGGACCCTACGTCAAGCCAGCTAACAGGAGCCCACGAGGTAGGGGGGCGCCTACCCCCCCCCCCAGGCACGCCCTCCACCCTCGTGGGGCCCCTGTTGCTCCACCGACGTACTTCTTCCTCCTATATATATCCACGTATCCCGAAATGATCAGAATAGGAGCCAAAACCCTAATTCCACCGCCGTAACTTTCCGTATCCACGAGATCCCATCTTGGGGCATGTTCCGGAGCTCCGCCAGAGGGGGCTTTGATCACGGAGGGCTTCTACATCAACACCATAGCCTCTCCGATGAAGTGTGAGTAGTTTACTTCAGACCTACGGGTCCATATCTAGTAGCTAGATGGCTTCTTCTCTCTTTTTGGATCTCAATACGATGTTCTCCCCCTCTCTTGTGGAGATCTATTCGATGTAATCTTCTTTTTGCGGTTTATGATCAAGTCTATCTATGAATAATATTTGAATATTCTCTGAATTCTTTTACGTATGATTGGTTATATTTGCAAGTCTCTTCGAATTATCAGTTCCGTTTGGCCTACTAGATTGATCTTTCTTGCAATGGGAGAAGTGCTTAGCTTTGGGTTCAATCTTGCGGTGTCCTTTCCCGGTGACAGTAAGGGCAGCAAGGCACATATTGTATTGTTGCCATCGAGGATAACAAGATGGGGTTTTCTTCATATTGCATGAGTCTATCCCTCTACATCATGTCATCTTGCTTAAGGCGTTACTCTGTTTTTAACTTAATACTCTAGATGCATGCTGGATAGCGGTCGATGAGTGGAGTAATAGTAGTAGATGCAGGCAGGACTCGGTCTACTTGTCTTGGACGTGATGCCTATATACATGATCATACCTAGATATTCTCATAACTATGCTCAATTTTGTCAATTGCTCATCAGTAATTTGTTCACCCACCATAGAATACTTATGCTCTCGAGAGAAGCCACTAGTGAAATCTATGCCCCCCGGGTCTATCTTTATCATATCAATCTCCTACTACTTAGTTATTTACTTTGCTTTTATTTTACTTTGCATCTTTATCATAAAAACACCAAAAATATTATCTTATCATATCTATCAGGTCTCACTCTCGTAAGTGGCCCTATAGGGATTGACAAACCCTATTTGCGTTGGTTGCGAGGATTTATTTGTTTTGTGCAGGTACGAGGGACTCGCGCGTAGCCTCCTACTGGATTGATACCTTGGTTCTCAAAAACTGAGGGAAATACTTACGCTACGTTGTTGCATCATCCTTTCCTCTTCGGGGAAAACCAACGCGGTGCTAAAAGAGGTAGCAAGAAGGATTTCTGGCGCCGTTGCCGGGGAGGTCTTCTCAAAAGTCAACATACCAAGTACCCATCACATACCCTTATCTCCCGCATTACATTATTTGCCATTTGCCTCTCGTTTTCCTCTCCCCCCAATTCACCCATGCTGTTTTATTCGCCCTCTCTCTCTCTCTCTATCCTCCCTCTCTTTCTCTATTTGCCTCTTTTTGCCCTCTTGTCTCTTTGTTTGCTTGTCGTTATGGCTAGTCCCTTATCTTCTCCGTTGACACCTGAGTTCAAGATCTTTCACTTTAAACAAAGACTAGGAGAAAACTTAAAAGATGCTTGCTTGGGAATAATGGAGTCTCATCGTAATTGTACCTCTGAAATAAACCTGAGAATTTTGCTTCGCAATTTTTATGTTGGATTAAATATGTCTCATAGACAACTCTTGGATTGCATTGCCAAAGGCAATTTTATTGAAATCGATCCCCATATTGCACTTAAAATTATAGAAGGTATAGTGGGAACACTACCTCAACAAAAGGGGCCTCATCCTACTCAGGAAGAGACACAAGTTTTTGAAAAAATTTGTGAAATTACTAAAATCTTGTAGAAATCTCTTGAACCTCTTAAGAACATTAGTGGAAATATTCACCGCATGAATATGTTGATTACCCTTTGCAATAAGCGGTTGGATTCATTAGATCTAAAAATTTCAGAATATGAAGGGAAACGTAAAGAACCTCCCGGATTTGAGCTTGATTCCACTAAAAAGTTGAAAACCAAAGATGGCAATACCAAGATCTATTCTTGCTTGTTATGCCCAGCTAGGGGCGTTAAACGATAGCGCTTGTTGGGAGGCAACCCACTTTTATTTTTATTCCTTGCTTTTTGCTCCTGCTTAGTAATAAATAAATTATTTAGCCTCTGTTTTGGTTGTGTTTTTTGTGTTTAATTAGTGTTTGTGCCAAGTAGAACCGTTGGAAAGACTTGGGGAAAGTCTTGTTGAACTTGCTGTAAAAAACAGAAACTTTAGCGCTCACGAGAACTGCTGTAATTTTTATTTGGAAAGTGATATTTAGTTAATTCTTTTTGAAGATGATTAATAGATAAATTCCTCACGTCCATAAATTTATTTTAGAATTTTTGGGGTTCCAGATCTTGCGCTAGCTACAGATTACTACACACTGTTCTGTTTTTGACAGATTCTGTTTTGCATGTGTTGTTTGCTTATTTTGATGAATCTATGGCTATTAAAATAGTTTATGAACCATAGAGAAGTAGTAATACAGTACGTATAACACCCATATAAATAAATAAATATTTCATTACAGTACCTTGAAGTGGTCTTTTGTTTTCTTTCGCTAACGGAGCTCACGAGTTTTCTACTTTAAGTTTTGTGTTGTGAAGTTTTCAAGTTTTGGGTAAAGATTTGATGGATTATGGAACAAGGAGTGGCAAGAGCCTAAGCTTGGGGATGCCCATGGCACCCCCAAGATAATCTAAGGACACCTAAAAGCCAAAGCTTGGGGATGCCCCGGAAGGCATCCCCTCTTTCGTCTACTTCTATCGGTAACTTTACTTGGAGCTATATTTTTATTCGCCACATGATATGTGTTTTGCTTGGAGCGTCTTTTATGATTTGAGTCTTTGATTGTTAGTCTACCACAATCATCCTTGCTTTACACACCTTTTGAGAGAGCCATACTTAATTTGGAATTTGTTAGAATACTCTATGTGCTTCGCTTATATCTTTTGAGTTATATAATTTTGCTCTAGTGCTTCACTTATATCTTTTAGAGCACGGTGGTGGATGTGTTTTATAGAAACTATTGATCTCTCATGCTTCACTTAGATTATTTTGAGAGTCTTAATAGCATGGTAATTTTCTTAAAATCCTAATATTCTTGGTATGCAAGATTAATAATAAAACTTTCTTATGAGTGTGTTGAATACTAAGAGAAGTTTGATGCTTGATGGTTGTTTTGAGACATGGAGGTAATAATATCAAAGTCGTGCTAGTTGAGTAGTTGTGAAACTGAGAAATACTTTTGTTGAGGTTTGCAAGTCCCGTAGCATGCACGTATGGTAAACGTTATGCAACAAATTTGAAACATCAGGTGTTATTTGATTGTCTTCCTTATGAGTGGCGGTCGGGGACGAGAGATGGTCTTTTCCTACCAATCTGTCCCCCTAGGAGCATGCGCGTAGTACCGAGGTTTTTGATGACATGTAGATTTTTGCAATAAGCATGTGAGTTCTTTATGACTAATGTTGAGTCCATGGATTATACGCACTCGCACCCTTCCATCCTTGCTAGCCTCTTCGGTACCGTGCATTCATATAGAGTCATCTTTGTTCTAGTATCGAGTTGTAATCATTGAGTTGTAAATAAGTAGAAGTGTGATGATCATCATTTTCTAGAGCATTGTCCCATGTGAGGAATAAATAAATAAATAAATAATAGAGAAGAAAAAAATGAGAGAAAAAGAGAGAAGGGACAATGTTACTATCCTTTGCCACACTTGTGCTTCAAAGTAGCACCATGATCTTCATAGTAGAGAGTCTCTCATGTTATCACCTTCATATACTAGTGTGAATTTTTCATTATAGAACTTGGCTTGTATATTCCAACAATGGGCCTCCTCAAGTGCCCTAGGCCTTCGTGAGCAAGCAAGTTGGATGCACACCCACTAGTTTCTTTTGTTGAGCTTTCATACATTTATAGCTCTAGTGCATCCGTTGCATGGCAATCCCTACTGCTTGCATTAAAATCAATCGGTGGGCATCTCCATAGCCCATTGATTAGCCTCATTGATGTGAGACTTTCTCCTTTTTTGTCTTTGTCGGTGTTCTGGGAACGGGGGTCCCCAGACTTGCCTGCCTGCGGCCTGCGGCGTGGCTCAAAGGGGGGCCCAGCGTGGCCCATCTTCACCAACACAAACCCAAGACCCTCGCGAGGGGCCAAGCCTCGCGGGGCGGACGATGCGGAGCTTCCTCAGGCACGGCCTCATCAGGCTGGCTCACGAGGAGGCGGAGAGATCAAGGCGGGGTACCTCACGAGGTGCCCATGACGCAAGCCATGACGACCAAGGGCGCCAGGCGGGTGCCAGCCCGCACAGCGTCCTCCCTTCCTCTTTGGTGCAAAGGGGGCAAGCGCAGCCGTGGAGTACCGAGGCATCGGGCAAAGGTTGCCATTTCGGTGCAACGAGACCAAGACCAGGAGGACTACGAGACGGAGGTCACCGTGGAGCCCAAGACGGCGTCATCACCAGAGCTTTGCGCAGGCAAAGACTACTTTTGTCAGGATAGTTGATACTAGCTGTCCCCCTTCAAATTAGCCCGCCATTGTTGGCTCCCTTCCCGCTCGATATTTGGGAAGAGGACCAGGGCCTCTATAAATAGGACCAGGCACCCACAGAGCAAGGGGGGAGAAGCAAACAGGCAGGCAGAGAGAAGATCAGGTAGAGAGAGAGAAAGGTAATTGAGCTCCTCCTAGCAGTTCATCGCCCCAGCCAAGAACAGACCCTCGCGAGGCTGTTCTTCCTTGTATTGTTCATCATCATCAGCCCAAGAGGCAATCCACCACACCACAAACTGGAGTAGGGTATTACACCTCAACGGTGGCCTGAACCAGTATAAACCCTGTGTCTCTTATGTTGTTCTTTCCATAGTTCAGATCCTAGCAAGGCGGGGGGTGCAGGTAGGTAGGAGGCGAAATCTCCGCGCGCACCCCAGTGTTCGAACCTCAAGGGTCTGCCGGAACCCGAAATCCGACATTTGGCGCGCCAAGTAGGGGTGCGTCGGGATTCGTCTTCCACCAACCCGTTCTCCTCCGACAATCACGCCCATGTCTGACGCTCGTCGGGCCCGCGTCGAGCGCCAGGCCGCGCTCGCTTCCCGCGTCACCCAGACGGCCCCCGTCGGCGGGCAACCTCGCCGTTCCCCGTCACCTGCCATCAACGCCGCCACCGGCCCTGTGGGGGACGAGCATCAAGCATCGTCCCAGCACCCGTCCGTGCGGCAAGACGGCCGCACCGCGACTCCCTCGCTCACCCCAGCTATTTCTTCGTCCCACGCGCTCCGCGCGCCCATGGAGGCTCGGGCTGCACTCATCGCGGCGAATGAGCTCCTGCGCTACCGTCCCGTCGACGACGTCTACGAAGAATGGCTCGACCGCGTCGCCGAGCTTGTCCGCGCCGCAGGGGGCTCTCCTGCGCCGTCCGCTCCGCTGCACCGCACCCCGCCCCACGCGGGCAGTGAAGCTCCGGCGGCGCCCCGGCCGCCTCCTCCTCAGGAAGGCACCATGGCTCCAAGGCGCGTGGCCCCTGGGCGGAACCCGCTCCATCAGGTGCCAGCGCAGCAAGAGCAGAACTGTCAAGAAGTCCCTCGCCCGCAAGAAGCTGCTCGGGCGCTCCCTGCTCCAGCACGTCGCGACCATGCTCCTGCTCTCGCACGTCAAGACCCCGCGCTGCTCCCAGCTACAGCACGTGGGGACATGCAAGACCAAGTTCCCCGTCATCCAAGGCCTCCCGTGGCCACAGTAGGCTGCCGCGCCTTCACCGCCGAGCTACGCAACGTCGCGTGGCCCGGCAAGTTCAAGCCAGACCTGCCTCCTCGCTACGACGGCACGGCTGACCCCGTGGAGTTCCTCCAGCTCTATGAGCTGGGCATCGAAGCTGCCAACGGAGACGAGAAGGTCATGGCGAACTAGTTCCCCATGGCACTCAAGGACGGGGCCCGCACCTGGCTCCTGAACCTGGCCCTAGGCATGATCTCCTCCTGGGACGAGATGCGCACCCGCTTCATCGCCAACTTCCAAGGCACTCCCGACCGGCCACCCGCCGTGAGCGACATGCGCCGCATCAAGCAACATCCCGGGGAGACCCTGCAGAAGTACATCCAGCGCTTCAACAGCGTGCGCCTCAAGATTCCCAAGGTGACTCTGGAGGCCATCATCTCGGCCTTCTCCGACGGCGTGCGCGACGTCAAGATGAAGGAGGAGCTGGCGATGCATGAAGACTTGTGCACTTCCCTGGAGCTGTTCAACCTGGCAACCAAGTGCTCCAGGGCCGAGGAAGGGCGTCTCTCCCTCCTCGAGCTGCCTGCCACAGACCCAGGAGAGAAGAAGCCCAAGGCCAAGGATGTGAAGCGCAAGGGGGTTGCCGTGCTCGCGGTAGAACCAGACGCCAAGCGGGGCAGAGATCAGCCCGAACCTTCCAAGGGCAGCCGGTACTGTGTGTACCACGACCTCCACACCCACAACACCAACGAATGTCAGGAGCTCCGAGCCGTGCGAGAAGGAAGGATCAGCCGTCGCCCGGACCGCATTGACCGGGGCTACGACCGAGGAGGAGGAAGGAACGCAGGACGTTGGGAAGACCGTGGCCCGCACCAAGGGTGGCGCGATCAACCTCGCGAGGATCACTGGCAAGACCCGCCTCATGAGGGAGGCTGGAGAGATCAGCCTCACGAAGGAGACTGGAGGGATCAGCCTCGCAAGGATCGCCCGCAAGGCAATGCAGGCCTCCCACCGCTGCCGCCGCAGCCAAGGAGAAACGAGGACCGCCACCAGGACGAGGGGGTTGGGGGCTTCCAGGACCCGCGCGCGATCGCCTGCATCCTGAGCGGGGCACAAGTCCCAGCCTCTCAGCGCATCTTCAAGCAGTTCGCCCGCGAAGTGAACGCGGTCCTCCCCAGGCTTGAAGCCACGCGCCCTCTTAGGTGGTCGGCGTGCGCCATCACGTTCAGCTCAGCAGATCAGCTCAAGTGTGCGGCTACAGCCGGAGTCCTCCTGGTGCTTTGTTCCCCAATCATCAGCAACGTGGTGGTCACCAAGACCCTCATCGATGGCGGGGCAGGTCTCAACGTCCTGTCCGTGGAAACATTCAACAACCTCCAAGTTCCCTACAACCAGCTTCAGCCAACCAAGCCTTTCTCCGGTATCACCGACGGCTCCACGGTCCCGATTGGGCAGGTCCGCCTCCCTGTCACCTTCGGGGCACGCGACAACTACCGCACCGAGCTCATCGACTTCGACGTCGCTCACATTCGCCTGCCGTACAACGCCATCCTTGGGTACCCAGCGCTGGCCAAGTTCATGGCCGTAACCCACCACGGCTACAACGTCCTCAAGATGCCAGGAAGCGGCGGAGTCATTACGGTGCCACGTGAAGAGAAGGACGCGGTGTGTTCCCTGGAATGGGCCTTTCAGGCCTCGTCGCTGGAAGACCCGGATCGTGGAAGCAGGAGGCCTCCCGAGACCGCCCCTAAGAAGAAGAAGACATCATCCGGCCCGACCCCTCAGGAGGCAGGCCCCTCCGGGCCCGCGTCTGCCCAGGGGGAACCTCCTTCCATCGCATAGGAAAGCGCGCCCGGCGCCCTCCTCAGGCAGGGCTCGGGGGCTCTCCCCTGGAGGGCCACCGACCTAGCCAGGGTCACGAGGGAGGCGCTTGGGCACCACATGGAGGCGTGTTTCGAAGCATGTTTCCCTCAAGGAGCAAGGAAAGGAGACCCAGGCCCACAGGAGTTCGTCAGCAAGGCCATTCAGGAGCTACAGGAGTCAAGAGTCATGAAAGGCGGTCGCCGCCTACCAGCAGTGGCTCCCCATCCAGGCGAGGATGGTGGGCTACGCGTCTACATCGACATACCAGGGCTCAACCGAGTCGCCTGTCTGGAGCGCCTCTGGCCCTCGCGAGTGGGGCACTGCGGAGGCCCACCCCACAGCTACGTTCGCATGCCTTACGGCTTGCCGAACGCGGCTGACACGTACCAGCACCTCATGAGGGGCATCACGGAGGCACGAGAGGCCAGGCGTTCCGCAGCCCTGGCAGGGATGGAGATGGCCCGTGAGGAGCCGCCAGCGCCTCCGGAGCCTCCCGAGGCCCCTGGGCCTGGTGGCTCGTGAGGATCGGCTCCCGCAGCCCACCGAGCCTGCTACATCAACGCTCCTTCATCCTCAACATCATCAGGTGACGTCTTTTGAGTTTTATTTCCAGCTGGGAGTGCCCCCCCAGGGCTGCATTATTCCTAGGCCGCGTGGGTCCGTCCCTGTGGCATGTATCCCTTTTTATTCCATGTTGTTAGCTTACCTTGTCGGGGGCACCCCTCGGGCTGCATGATCCCCAAGCCGCTCGGGCCAGGCCCAGCGGCATGTATCCCATTTGCGTTTATTTCCGATTATGCGTTAGACCCACCATGCTTGATTATTTGATGCCGGTCCACGGCACCTCTTCTTCTCCATGCCGACCACTTGCACGTTAAAGGGGGGTACCTGAGCATCGCGACTCAGGGCTCTTATTGGCTCTCCAGCCCTCACCCTCTGGCCTTGTCCATGGCATCGCGACCTGGCATACCAGCGACGGCTGAGACCAGCTCGAGGGCCGGGACCCGAGGACGTAGAGTGCCGACATCTAACCAAATTTGCAGGGACACATCACAAGATAAGGCCCAGTGCCAGGCGCAACCTGCCTAGAGGTAGGGCCCCGTGAGTCCCGCGCTGGCTCACGGGTGCCCAAATACACCTCGCCAGGCCCTACCGTGCCTGCCACGTGTCAGGGCGGGGCTGTACATGCCCCGGGGGCTCCTCCCAGAGGGGGGCCCCCTCCCACGTACCAGTGGAAGCACCATGCTCCGTGCTGGCTGACGACACTGCCGAGGAGCGGCTATGCCCGTACACATACGGTAGCGCTATGCTCCGCGCTGGTGATAAACAACTGAGGGTGGCCACCGGGCCGCACCAACCTCAGGGAGCCCAGAGCTCAGTGTCTAGCCTCATCGTAACACCTCCCCTCGGGAGTGCCGCGCGAGGGGGCTGGGCACGGGGGCTGCGCCTGGGTCACACCCAGACGCACGCTGCTCAGCCAGGTCCCCCCGGGCCTGGTTCGTCACGCGTCTCTCCCCGAGCGGAGCCAAGGTACGAAGGCCGTTTGAGCGTCAAGGGGGACTCCTGAGCATCGCGACTCAGGAGCCTAACTGGTCACGTAGCCCCTCACTCTGTGGCCCCATCCTGGTTTCCGGTCGGGACCATCGCTGGGTGAGGCACGCGCGTGGCCGGGCCCTGCAGACGTAGAACGGTAGATCCACCCGCATCACGCCTCCTTACTTGTTGTTCGCGCGTCAAGGGGTACTCCTGGGCATCGCGACTCAGGAGCCTAACTGGTCACGTAGCCCCTCACTCCGTGGCCCCGTCCTGGTTTTCGGTCGGGACCATCGCTGGGTGAGGCACTCGCGTGGCCGGGCTCTGCAGACGTAGAACGGTAGATCCACCCGCATCACACCTCCCTACTTGCTGTTCGTCCGCCAAGAGGGACTCCTGAGCATCGCGACTCAGGAGCCTAACTTGTCACGTGGCCCCTCACTCCTTGGCCCCGTCCTGGTTTCCGGTCGGGACCAATGCTGGGTGAGGCATGCGCGGGGCCGGGCTCTACCGGCGTAGAACATAAGCAAGTAGGAAGGGAAAGCACAAATTTCAAGGAATTCAAAAGCAAATATTACAGTCCACACTATTATCTCAATGCCAAACGCAAGTTTAAACACGTCCCCGAGGCATGATACATGTGCAGGAATTAAAGGCGGGACAGGAGCCGCGACGGAGTCACTTGTCGGCGATGGAGCAGCGCGGATTGGGTACGCCTCACGGGGCGGTGGGGTCGGTAGCGCCTTGCTCCGGCTTGGTGCTGAGGGCCCAGAACTTCCCCAATAGGGCCTCTGCGCGACCTTTCACGGCCTCGGCAGCGGCAGCGGCACGCTCGCCGCTCACTGGCTCCAGCAGGCTATCGAGGTCGACACCGGGATCGCGAAGGTAGATGTGGGTGAGGACCCGCGTCATTGCTGCAGAAGACAGGACACGCGCCTCGGCCTCGGCCGTGGGGCCAAGGCCAAGGGCGACATCTTCAAGGGCGTGAACCAGGAAGGGAAGCAGCTTGGCGGGGCCGTCCTCGGCGCCGGCCAGTGGGCTCTCCAGGCCGCTGTCGTAAAGCGTCCTCAGTGAGGAGTGAGCCCTCGCCTCCATCTCCGCGAAGGCCACACGGTCCTCAGTAAGAACCAGGGCCTCATCGTCCAGCTTGGCCTTCCTCGCCCCCAACTCCTGCTCCAGCGTGCCTAGGCGGTCACGGCGTTTCTTGAGCTTGACCTCCCTCTCCTTGAGAGCCGCCTAACGAGCCTTCACGGCTTCTTCCTGCTCTTGCCGAAGGCGGACCTCATTCGCGAGCTGGTCCCGCAAACCTTGCAGTTCACCCTCCAGCGCCTTGCAACGATCACGAACATTGACCACCTCCCCCAGCGCTGCATCACGAGCGGGCTTCGCCTCAAGGACGGCCTGCTTCTCCTCGTCGCATGCCGTCAAGGCCCGGACCAGCGCCGCCCAAATCGAAGCGTCGGAGCGAACCCATCCTGAAGCCAGCTCCAATCGCCCGGCCAACAAGCGGGGGTCGACGCCAAGAAGATCCTGACGCAGTCGGTCCAGCTCAGCAACAGCACGATCCAGAATGGCATAAGGAGTCGGAGAGACAGCAGCCGGTGGAGTAGGAGGAGAAGAAAGCAGCGCGGCCATAGCGTCCTGAGGCCGAGTCTGCCGCGCCCCGACAGCTAAAGTGGCGGCGGCAGGCAAGAGCACCTCGGGAGCCACTTGGGCCATGGGGGCTGAGCTCGCCCCAGCCGGCTCAGCCAGGCCTCGCGCGGACGACCGGGCGGGAGAAGCCTGTGTGTCGCGGTCACCCTCCTTCGCAGGCAGAGGCGCTGCCACGGATGGAACCTCGGGAGCCCCCTTCGGCTTCTTTGCTGCGGGCGCCAGCCTATCCAAGAGATGCGGACGTCAAGCCTCAGAAGCAGAGCAAGAGATAAAGGCAGGAATTGAATGCTTACGGGTTGTCGCCAGCGAGCTCAAGCGGCCTCCGGCCAAATTTGAAGCCTGAAAGCCGGCTGGAAGGGTCAACCTCGGGAAGCTTGGAGGCGGAAGGTGCATCTGCGGTCCGCCCTGGGCCGGGGCCGACCCTCGGGAGATCAGCCCGGTCCTGTCCTTCTTCGGGATCGGGGGTGAGCTCCCGCCGTCCTGCTCGTCATTGTCTTCATCATCATCCTCGTCGCCATCGCTCGGAGAGAGGCGGAGAACACGGGACCCGCACCGGGGGAGGGGAGCCCTCGACTCTCCGTCGGTTGCCTCGGAGTCAGGCCCTTTTCCCTGCTCCCCTCCTTCCTCCTCTTTGCTGGAGTCATCGGAGGGCACGTCCACCGGTTCCTCGGGAGTTTCCACGGGCACGGGCCCATCCCCGTTGAAGACGGGCATGGACTTCACTACCTGCTCCCAGTCGTCGCGGAGGAACAAGGGCGTAGGAGCACCCGCCAACCTCGCCACATCGCCCCCGACCAGAGATTGGAGGACAGCAGCCAGATCTCCGTCGGCTAAGGCCGCGGGGCTCGGACGGGGCCTCCACATCGGAAGTGAGTACTGCCGAAGCGAAGCCAGCTGGTGCTCCAGGAATTCCCTCAGCAGCGACGCGCCGGTCAGCTTCGCCGCCGCCATGTTGGCCAGCCTCAGATCCGCGTCCATCTTCTCCAAATCAGCTTCACGCGGGGGTCCGTGAGCTCCGCTCGACCCCAATCGCTGGAGCTCGTGAGCTGCTCCATCGGCAAGATCAGCCGAGGATGGATGCGCCCAGCATCCACCAAGACCCACTTGCTCCTGAAGCCCTCAATCCTTTTCCCGGGGTTCGAAATGGCAATGGCGCCACAGTACGCGACGAAGCTCGCGCACGCGGAAGCAGTACCATGAGAGGTCCGGAGGTAGAAGTCGTGGCGCAGCAAGGCCACTGAAGGCTGCACCCCTACGTGAGCCTCACAGTAATAGGCGAAGATTGCCAGGAGAAGGACGGAGTTGGGGTGGAGATGCAGGGCTTGTAGCTTATAGTGGCGGAGGACAGAGAAGAAGAACTCGGAGAAGGGAGGCACTAAGCCAGCAGCAATGGCACTTACGAAGACCGGATAGAAGGTGCTCCCTTGACCCTCAGGGGTGGCGGAGCCGGCTTTGAACACCTTCGCCCCGTTGACGCCCTGCGCCGTCGCCATCCGGCGCAACCGGGAGAGGCTCGCCTCCGACACATTCGGCGGATCCAGGGCAGACGAGTACCAAGCTACGGCCGGGGGCTGACGAGGCGCCATGGCTTCCTAGGTCACACGGTCGGAGTGGATCTGGAAATTTTGGAGGAAGGAAGGAGAAGCGCAAGAAAGGGGATCTGAGCAGCAACCGGGGAAAGCAAGAAGCAAAGCCTAGGTGGATGCCGCTCCTTTATCAACTCGCGCGGTTGCTAGGGTGCCCACGTCCAGTCAACCGCCACGCGGCGCCCAAGGCCGCAGGCTGTTAGGACCCGCGGCGCTTCGCTCTTGCCCTTCCGCCTCCCTGCACGGCCAAGTCCGGGCGCGCCTTGGGCCCGGGGGCTACTGTCGGCGTTCTGGGAATGGGGGTCCCCAGACTTGCCTGCCTGCGGCCTGCGGCGTGGCTCAAAGGGGGGCCCAGCGTGACCCATCTTCACCAACACAAACCCAAGACCCTCGCGAGGGGCCAAGCCTCGCGGGGCGGACGACGCGGAGATTCCTCAGGCACGGCCTCGTCAGGCTGGCTCACAAGGAGGCGGAGAGATCAAGGCGGGGCACCTCACGAGGTGCCCATGACGCAAGCCGTGACGACCAAGGGCGCCAGGCGGGTGCCAGCCCGCGCAGCGTCCTCCCTTCCTCTTTGGTGCAAAGGGGGCAAGCACAGCCGCGGAGTACCGAGGCATCGGGCAAAGGTTGCTATTTCAGTGCAACGAGACCAAGACAAGGAGGACTACGAGATAGAGGTCACCGTGGAGCCCAAGACGGCATCATCACCAGAGCTTTGCGCAGGCGAAGACTACTTTTGTCAGGATAGTTGATACTAGCTGTCCCCCTTCAAATTAGCCCGCCATTGTTGGCTCCCTTCCTGCTCGATATTTGGGAAGAGGACTAGGGCCTCTATAAATAGGACCGGCCACCCACAGAGCAAGGGGGGAACAAGCAAACAGGCAGGCAGAGAGAAGATCAGGTAGAGAGAGAGAGAAAGGTGTCTGAGCTCCTCCTAGCAGTTCATCACCCCAGCCAAGAACAGACCCTCGCGAGGCTGTTCTTCCTTGTATTGTTCATCATCATCGGCCCAAGAGGCAATCCACCACACCACAAACTGGAGTAGGGTATTACACCTCAACGGTGGCCCGAACCAGTATTAACCATGTGTCTCTTGTGTTGTTCTTTCCATAGTTCAGATCCTAGCAAGGAGGGGGGGTGCAGGTAGGTAGGAGGCGAAATCTCCACGAGCACCCCAGTGTTCGAACCTCAAGGGTCTGCCGGAACCCGAAATCCGACAGTCTTCTCCACATAACCCCCCTCATTATATTCTATTCCACCTATAGTGCTACGTCCATGGCTCGCGCTCATATATTGCGTGAAAGTTTATAGGTTTGAGATTACTAAAGTATGAAACAATTTCTTGGCTTGTCATCGGGGTTGTGCATGATGATAGCATTCTTGTGTGACGAAAATGAAACATGACGAAACCATATGATTTTGTAGGGATGAACTTTCTTTGGCCATGTTATTTTGAGAAGACAAAATTGCTTAGTTAGTATGCTTGAAGTATTATCATTTTTATGTCAATATGAACCTTTGTATTGAATCTTTCGTATCTGAATATTCATACCACAATTAAGAAGAATTACATTAAAATTATGCCAAGTAGCACTCCGCATCAAAAAATCTGTTTTTATCATTTACCTACTCGAGGACGAGCAGGAATTAAGCTTGGGGATGCTTGATACGTCTCCAACGTATCTATAATTTTTGATTGCTCCATGCTATATTATCTACTGTTTTGGACATTATTGGGCTTTATTATCCACTTTTATATTATTTTTGGGACTAACCTATTAACCGGAGGCCCAACCCAGAATTGTTGTTTTTTGCCTGTTTTAGGGTTTTGAAGAAAAGGAATATCTACGGAGTCCAAACTGAATGAAACCTTCGGGAACATGATTTTCTCACTGAATACAACTCAGGAGACTTGGACCCTACGTCAAGCCAGCTAACAGGAGCCCACGAGGTAGGAGGCGCGCCGACCCCCCCCCCCAGGCGCGCCCTCCACCCTTGTGGGGCCCCTGTTGCTCCACCGACGTACTTCTTCCTCCTATATATATCCACGTACCCCCAAACGATTAGAACAGGAGCCAAAACCCTAATTCCACCGCCGTAACTTTCTGTATCCACGAGATCCCATCTTGGGGCCTGTTCTGGAGCTCCGCCAGAGGGGGCATCGATCACGGAGGGCTTCTACATCAACACCATAGCCTCTCCGATGAAGTGTGAGTAGTTTACTTCAGACCTACGGGTCCATAGCCAGTAGCTAGATGGCTTCTTCTCTCTTTTTGGATCTCAATACAATGTTCTCCCCTCTGTTGTGGAGATCTATTCGATGTAATCTTCTTTTTGCAGTGTGTTTGTTGAGACCGATGAATTGTGGGTTTATGATCAAGTCTATCTATGAATAATATTTGAATCTTCTCTGAATTCTTTTATGTATGATTGGTTACCTTTTCAAGTCTCTTCCAATTATCAGTTTGGTTTGGCCTACTAGATTGATCTTTCTTGCAATGGGAAAAGTGCTTAGCTTTGGGTTCAATCTTGCGGTGTCCTTTCCCGGTGACAGTAAGGGCAGCAAGGCACGTATTGTATTGTTGCCATCGAGGATAACAAGATGGGGTTTTCTTCATATTGCATGAGTCTATCCCTCTACATCATGTCATCTTGCTTAAGGTGTTACTCTGTTTTTAACTTAATACTCTAGATGCATGCTGGATAGCAGTCGATGAGTGGAGTAATAGTCGTAGATGCAGGTAGGAGTCGGTCTACTTGTCTCTGACGTGATGCCTATATACATGATCATACCTAGATATTCTCATAACTATGCTCAATTCTGTCAATTGCTCAACAGTAATTTGTTCACCCACCGTAGAATACTTATGCTCTCGAGAGAAGCCACTAGTGAAACCTATGGCCCCAGGTCTATCTTTATCATATCAATCTACTACTACTTAGTTATTTACTTTGCTATTTACTTTGCATCTTTATCATAAAAACACCAAAAATATTATCTTATCATATCTATCAGATCTCACTCTCGTAAGTGGCCCTATAGGGATTGACAACCCCTATTTGCGTTGGTTGCGAGGATTTATTTGTTTTGTGCAGGTACGAGGGACTCGCGCGTAGCCTCCTACTGGAGTGATACCTTGGTTCTCAAAAACTGAGGGAAATACTTATGCTACTTTCCCGCATCATCCCTTCCTCTTCGGGGAAAACCAACGCAGTGCTAAAAGAGGTAGCACTTATCTGAAACATACTAGGTAAAAGTGTTAGTCCAACAAGAGATATGTTGACATTAATTACCAAAACCACCTAGGGAGCACTTGTGCTTTCAATCTCCCCCTTTTTGGTAATTGATGACAACATACATCAAAGCTTTAGATAAAGATATAGAGAATAGTAAGTAAAGCTTCGGAAAGACATGTAACATGCATAGGCTCCCCCTACATGTATGCAATCATGTGAATATGGAATATAGAAGCATTTGAATGCATAAACATGACAGAGTAAGCAATATGTTACATGTATCTTGGCTATATGCATCAGAGAAAATGATGTGAATATGAGAAATGTACCTTCATGCTCATGAGTCCTTCTTGCAAACAGTATGTACATCAGCAAGAATTTCTCATACACATGACTGTGATGCATATACTTACCTTGTGGTCTTGAGTTGGCTTAGGATGGGATGAACCTGTGTAATCAAGGTTAGATAACACAGATACACCTACTGGCCAGAGCAAAGAAAAGAAACCACGAGAGTACCAGGACTGGGATGACATGTAGAGTGAGTACTAAGTACCACATTGGATATAGACATGTCCCCAAAGGTAAATATGTACAATAAATTCAAGGATTTTCTTCCCTTAGATGTCTTGCTCCCCTGAATCTAGCATGGGATACTGGGAGAAGATAGGGAATAGAAAAGCAGAGAAAAATCAGAGCTCAAAGGAAATAAACAGAGCTAATGCAAACGAGCAAATATGAACATGTCTTTCCCCTCTTGAAGACATGTGACTTCTCTCCTCTTGAACACCAAGCATCTGGGGTCCTTGATGATTACTCTTTCTTCCCTTGAGTATTCTCTCCCCCTATAGATATGATTAAGCTTTGATGTGATCTCTCTCTCCCCCTTTGACATCAATTTCCAAGAAGGGTTCTTCTGGATTTTTTTCATGATGGGTTTGGTCCTTGAGTCACAGAACAAAGCAGCAAGTTGAATGGGATGCTGGTCGAGGACAAGATTCATTGAGTGGAGCTGGATCAAAAATAATGCAGAAACAAGTGGCAAGATGTCTTTCCTGTAGTGAAATCGGTGACACCGAGTTGTATGGTTTGGTTGTACCGAGAGGATTCTGTTGGACCAAAAGCATCAGGCCGGTGAGACCGAGTTCATCGCAGAGAAAACACTTGTCACCTTAGCTTACTAGACAAGTAAGATCTCACAAGGATTTGCAAGGAATTAACTGAAAGATTTGCAATGAATTGGATGCAAGGAATGCAGAACAGAAAATAAAAGAGAAGAAACTAAAAAGGAGTCTAGATGAAGTTTTTATTTGAAGAGGGAAACAAATATGCATGAGACAAATCCAAGAGCAGAGAAAAGAACACAAGAGAACTTCATCTAGAATTGGTCGGCGACAAAGTCACCTATGTTAGAGTATATTGACTTAGGAGTCAAGTGAGATCACTTGATCATAGGTCATGCTCATCGTTTAAGCTCAAAATGGGGTTACCATTTTTCGTTTAAGCTTTTTGATGTATTCACATCTTGTCGAGTTGCTTTGACTCATGACTTGGAGTAAAGCTTCTCTAAGATGGAATAACATACCTTGGGTGGTGGCGTTGATCATGATCATGTAGTTGAACTTGTGTGGGTTGCTCAAGGTTGATGTAGCTCATAAAGAGTTGGGAGCACCACATGGACTTGGAGTTCATCTACCTACATGGGTTAGTTTTTTGCAAGGAAGAGCACTTGTGTATCCAAAATGACAATCATGAAACTCAACATAAAATTTGTCAAAGGATATGATTGAATGGTTGCTTGCTTCCTTGTCTTCGTCCACCATTGTGTAGAGACTTGGTGATATAGAAATTTGCTCAAGATGTGAGTGAGTTGCAATCTCATAGATTTAGATTCATCCAAGTACCTACACGGGTTAGATAACATGCAAGGTGCAAATATATCCAAGACATAAGATACTCAACATAAGAGAACTATCAAGGATTAGTCATAGGCTCATGCCTTGCATGTATCAAATGGAGTTCTTACTCCAAGTTTGAAGCATCAATGATGTTCAATTCACCTCTTAACCTGCAAAACACTTTCTCATAAAGTGGTTTCATGAATATATCAGCTAACTGCTTTTCGGTGCGAACATGCTTAAGATTAATGTCCCCTTTGGCAACATGATCTCGAATGAAATGATGACGAACTTCAATATGCTTAGTTCGAGAATGTTGCACGGAATTGTGAGCAATCTGAATAGAACTTTCATTGTCATAAAGTAATGGAACATGTTTCACAGATATCCCATAATCTTTAAGAGTTTGGGTCATCCAAAGTAATTGAGCACAACATGATCCAGCGGCAATGTATTCCGCTTCGGCGGTGGATAAGGATACCGAGTTTTGTTTCTTGGAAGACCAAGACACAAGAGATCTACCAAGAAATTGACAAGTACCCGAAGTGGACTTTCTATCAACCTTTTCACCGGCATAGTCCGAGTCGGAGTAGCCAACAAGATCAAAGGAGGCCCTCTTTGGATACCGAATGCTAAAAATTGGTGTATGGATTAAGTATCTCACTATCCTTTTCACGGCCTTAAGATGACATTCTTTAGGAGCGGCTTGATATCGTGCACACATGCACACACTTAGCATAATATCAGGGCGTGAAACACATAGATATAACAATGAACCAATCATAGAGCGATAAACCTTTTGATCAACCGGTTCACCATCTTTGGTTAAATCAAGATGTCCACTAGTAGGAATCGGTGTAGTCATACCTTTGCATTCTTGCATATTGAACTTCTTGAATAGGTCCTTGGTGTACTTCGTTTGAGAGACAAAGGTACCTGCCTTAGTTTGCTTGATCTGCAAACCAAGAAAGAATTTGAGTTCACTCATCATCGACATCTCAAACTTCTCCGACATTAGCTTTCCAAACTTTTCACTAAAATGAGGGTTAGTTGATCCAAATATAATATCATCGACATAAATTTGGCACACAAATAGTTTTCCATTAACCCTTTTAGCAAAAAGAGTAGAATCTATTTTTCCAATTTCAAAGCCTTTTTCAATAAGGAACTTGGTCAAGCATTTATATCATGCTCTAGGAGCTTGTTTAAGACCATAAAGAGCTTTGTAAAGTTTGTAAACATGATTAGGTTTCTTAGGATTGACAAATCTGGGAGGTTGCTTAACATAAACTTCCTCCTCTATTTCACCATTTATAAAAGAACTTTTAATGTCCATTTGGTACAAGGTGATATCATGATGATTAGTATAGGAAAGTAAGATGCGAATGGACTAAAGTCTAGCAACGGGGGCATATGTCTCACCATAGTCCATACCTTTGACTTGACTGTAGCCTTGGGCGACGAGACATGCTTTGTTGTGAACTACTTGTCCATCTTCATCTTGCTTGTTGTGAAACACCCATTTTGTACTGATGATGTTGTGGTTGTTGTCGGCCTTCTCAACTAATGTCCAAAGTTGATTTCTCTCAAAGTTGTGTAGCTCTTCATGCATGGCATTTATCCAATCCGGATCTTCCAAAGCTTCTTCAACCTTCATAGGTTCAATGCTAGAGATGAATGAATAGTGTTCACAAAAGTTACCTAAACGAGTTTTTGAGCGAGTGATTCTCCCGGTTTGGATATCATTGTAGATTTGTTCGACGGGATGGTCTTTAGCAATTCTTGCTCGAACTCATGAAAGCTTTTGCTTGGATCTTGGTTGAACATCTTCTTCATCTTTTTCTTCTTCTTGGCCTTCTTCGTTGTTGACGTTGTCGTTCTCTTGTCGTGGTGGAGAAGGAGGTTGTTGGCGTTCATCTTGGTGCACTTCCTCGTTTTCTTCATTTTGGTGTGTCCCACATGTGGATGCTTCTGTATCAACTCTTGGTTCACCTTGTCGTGAGGTAGAAGCTTCCACTTGGATGGACGAGGTACTCTCCTTCACCTCTGTTGGATGAATCTTGCCAATAGACAAGTCTTGGATTGCTTCCGAAAGGTCTTTATCTCCTACATCAATTGGCAATTGCTCTACTTGCGAGCCGTTAGATTCATCAAACTTCACATCTACCGTCTCTTCAACCTTTCGGGTGAAATTGTTGTAGACATGGTATGTGTGAGAGTTTGAGCCATAACCAAGTAGGAAACCTTCATGAGACTTAGGAGCAAATTTAGAACGACGATGCGTATCAAGAATGTAACACTTTGAGCCGAATACTTGAAAGTATCCAACTTGTGGTTTGTTACCAGTGAGGAGCTCGTATGCCGTCTTGCCGAGTAGCTTGTGAAGATACAAGCGATTTGTTGCATGACAAGCTGTCTCAACCGCTTCCGCCCAAAAGTGCTTTGGCGTCTTGTACTCATCAAGCATCGTTCTCGCCATTTCGATGAGTGTCCGATTCTTCCTCTCAACAACTCCATTCTGTTGAGGTGTGTATGTAGCCGAGAACTCATGTGAAATCCCTTCTTCGTCAAGAAAGGTGTCCACATTTGCATTCTTGAACTCCATTCCGTTGTCGCTGCGAACCTTCTTGATTTTTACTTCAAATTGATTTTGGGCCTTCCTAGCGAAGTTTTTGAAGATCTTTTGGACCTGCGATTTATCATCGAGAAAGAACACCCACGTAAATCTTGAAAAATCATCAACTATAACTAGACCAAAAGAATTTCCACTGAGACTTTTGTAAGCGTTAGGACCAAAAAGATCCATGTGAGGTAGCTCAAGTGGCCTCCTTGTGGTCATGATGTTCTTCACGGGATGCCTTCCTCCAACCTGTTTACCTGCTTGACAAGCACTGTAGAGTCTATCCTTATCAAATATGACATCGTTAACGCCAATGATATGATTTCCTTTAATAAGCTTGTCAAGGTTTCGCATACCAACATGACAGAATCGTCTATGCCATAACCAACCTTTAGAGGATTTAGCAATTAAGCAAGTTCTAGGTTGAGCCTTTTTAGTGAAATCAACAATGTAAAGATCACCTCTGCTTATACCGGTAAAGACTATTTTCTGATTATCTCTATGAAACACTTGGCAATCTACTTTAGTAAATAGGACATTGAAACCGAAATCAGCAAGTATAGATACTGAAAGTAAATTGTAGCCAAGAGATTCAACGAGCATGACATTTTGTATGGAGCTATCATGTGAGATGGCCACCTTACCTAGGCCAACCACCTTACCCTTTGAGTTATCACCAAAGGTGACATACTCTCGAGAGCCATCGTTTCAGCAAGCTCACAGAACATATCTTTATCTCCGGTCATATGATCAGTACATCCACTATCAAGAACCCATTCCTTTCCTCCAGCCATGTAGCCGCGAAGATTTTCCATAAGACCAAAGTGTCTCATTGCATCATTAAGATCATAGTCACTGTCATTATCATCCTCATCATAGTATCCATGTTCAACATCATCTTGTGATTGATCAATTCCTAGAGAGGGTAATTCATTAGATAAATGATCATTTCTATGGTTATCTTTATGAATTCTAATAGCTTTGGAAATGATATTGCTAATGATTCCAACATCTCCTTTGGCACTCGTAAGATTAGTAAGCTCAAATAAGCAGTCACCAAATTTGGGATCATTGGAACTCATCTTAATCAAGGCAATAGACTTATGGAGAATTTCATCTAGATTTTTCAAGGAATAATTTGGAAAGCATTCCTCAAGAAATTTCCATATAGTGTAGGCACAATCAAGTGTAGGCAAACATTCAATCAAGTTTCTAGGAAAGCCTCTAGTGATAAGATTAACAGTTCTAAGATTGCGAATCATGTCAATTGACTCATCAAGGGTAGGATGCATGGGATCAACATGAGGTGCACAAGGGCTAGCAATATACTTGTTCAAATGATATTCATTGAAAATCTCAAGCATTTCAGTTTTCCACTCATGAAAATATTCTCCACCAAGAATAGGCACTCTATGTCTAAGACTCCCCAAAGTAGACTCATCCATCTTCCTCCAAAGGTCTTTAAACCAAGGCAATGGAGACCAAAGCTCTGATACCAATTTAAAGGATCGAGAAGAGGTGTCTAGAGGGGGGTGATTAGACACTAAGTACCAAAAGTTGTAGTTTTTAATTTCTTTAAGTTAAAGTGGAGTTTTGGCACAAGTTTAACAAATACAATACATATCAAGCAAGCATGCAAAGAGTATATGAGCAGCGGAAAGTAAAGCATGCAATTTGCAAGAATGTAAAGGGAAGGGATTGGAGGATTCAAACGCAATAGGAGACACAGAGATTTTTGAGACGTGGTTCCGATAGGTGGTGCTATCGTACATCCACGTTGATGGAGACTTCAACCCACGAAGGGTAATGGCTGCGCGAGTCCACGGAGAGCTCCACCCACGAAGGGTCCACGAAGAAGCAACCTTGTCTATCCCACCTTTGTCGTGGTGGGCGCACGGCAGATGCCAAGGGATGGCTAAAGAGAGGAGAAGGCTCGAGGCCGCTGGTGGACTCTAGAGGCAGACATACCCAGGTTCGGGGCTCTCCGGAGAGATAATACCCCCAGTCCTGCCGAGTGTACTTGGATGATCGATAGTACAATATTGCTCCTGGAGCTGTATGAAGGAGGAAGGAAGCTGGCCAAGGCTTGGGCTGCTCCTTCTCTCTGGTGTTGCTGTTCTATGGCTAGTCCTATGCTTGCCTGCTTTTCTCTCGTATGTGTCTTCTGCTTTCTCTCTTGCTCTGTTGCCCTGTGATCGCGGGCTCCCGGGGGGTTTTATAGTCCAACCCCTCGGGGGTACAATGGTAATGTTACAAGTCGGTGGGTCTGTATTGTCGATGTCCAGGAACCCGGGCTGGGTCCTGCCGAGGGCTTGTGGTTCGCCGGGTTCCCCTAGGTCCGGGCCCCGCATGCCTAGGGGGACTGTGCGCCGTCTTGTCGATCGTCAGGGCGTGGCCGAGTCGAGTCGTGTACACTGCTCTCCGTCAGGTTGCTGCTTGCTGTCGTCAGCGGTGAAGGTGGGGGCACTATAACCATGCCGGCCCTGGTCAGCGGGTAGGTGAGGGGCACTGTTGCCATGTTCCTGCTGACCAGAGGCATGTCCGGGGCACTGTTACCTCGGTCATTGTTGATTGAAGTCTCGTCCCATCATACGGCCTGGATGGGATGGGAGTTGACCCGTGGCTGGATTGCATAGCACGCCACGGGTGGTGCTGGCTTGTTGAGGAGGCTTTGGTCGAGCCGGGTTCGGCTGTCTTGCGCCAGTCGTTGGGGCCGAGTTGACGTGTCTTGCCGGTCGGCTAGTCTGGCCGGCTTGCGGGGCTTGGCCGGGTCGAGCGACCCAGCCAAGCGCGTGCCGGTATTGAGGGGCAATGCCGACCCCGTTGTTTTTGAAGAAGATCCGGGTTCCGTTGCCTGCCCGGGGTCCATCCCCCCGACAGTAGTCCCCGAAGCTGTGAAGGTCCGCCGTCTTCAGATGAGTGGGCCTTCGCAGTTTCCCCCTTAAGCAAGGTGGATTCTGCGAGCGCCGGGTCCGGCAACACCCACTGTGTCCCGGGTTTCTCAGAAATCGGATCGTGGTATCCCGGCCGTGGCGGGGACCGAGAAGTCCGCCAAATCTCGGGGCAATCCCTCGGGCTTCGCGTGGGTGCCACGTGGTGCCCGGAAGTCGGAGGGGCCTGACAGGCCACCCGCGTGACGGGACCGGGCGGCGGGCTGGGGACCACCGCCGCGCGCCCTTGGCCCAAGCGCGTGGATTTATTGCGGCGTCCGGGGGTTGGTTGCTCTTCCCCGGGCAGTTACTACATGCGTACGTGGGCACTTATTGCGGGGTAGTGGAACTGGTGCGCGCAGATGACCCTACTTCCCCACGTTCAAACCAAGGGTTATAAATTGGGGGCAGGGGGTCGGCAGACATTATTCTCGCTCGTCCTCTCCTGTCCCTTTGCTCTCGCTCCGCTCCTTGCAACCGACGCACTGCAGCGCCCGCTGTTCCGAGCAGAACTCCTTCGCCGTCCATCTTCTTTCTTCTTCTTCTTCTTCTTCTTCTTCCTTTGATCAGGTCGCTGCCATCGGGGTCCTGGATGGGCTCGAACGTCACCTCTGAGGACATCACCCAACTCCAGGCAATGCGGCGCCTGCCGCGGGAGACGAGCATCAGCGTCCGCCTGCCGCGGGGCGAGCAGAGGCCTCGGCCCGAGGGGCAGGAGCGCATGGTCTTCCTCACGCACTTCGAGCGCGGATTCGGGCTACCGGTGAGCACCTTCTTCCGTGCATTCTTGGAGTTCTTCGGGCTCCAACCGCATCATCTTGGCGCCGGCGCCATCATCCCGCTCTCCGGCTTCATCACCCTCTACGAGGGGTACCTGGGGGTCGAGCCATCGATCGACCTCTAGGCGCGCTTCTTCACCTTGAAGCAGCAGGGCCCGTCGGCCGGGGGGTTCGCCGACTACGGCGCCGCCATCATCTCGAAGCGGTCGGCGGCGGATTTCCCCAAGATCCCACTGGAGGATTCTTCCACGAAGTGGCAGAACTCCTTCTTCTAAGTCCGCAACCATGGCGCGGATCGCATCAACCTTCCGGCCTTCGCCATCGCACCGCCGTGGGCGAAGACGAACTGGGGCTACTCGCCCAGGCGCCCGTCGCAGGAGATCGTCAATCTCTGTGAGCGGGTGACGGTGATGAGGACGCAGGAGGGGCTCACCGGCACCGAACTCCTCACCGCGTTCATCAAGTGTCGGGTCCTTCCGCTTTAGGGGCGCTCCTGCCTCATCGGCGAGATGGTCGGCCTTCAAGACCCCAACCGCATGGGGTCGACGCGGTTGTCCGCGGCGCAGGTCGCGCGCAGTGTGAATGACATCTCCAAGGCCAACCTTGGGGAGGACTGGGAGTTTGGCAAGGCGTCGTACAGCCGGTCGAACCCGGCGCCACAGGTGAGTGTCTGGTCTTCTTACTTCACCGCCGTGCACCTTCTCGTCCGTCCTAACGCGACGCGGGTGGTACTTCTGAACGCGATTTGGCATCCTTATGCCTGGGCCTCGTCGCAGGTGGCGGCGGTGGCGCCAGAGGAGCCCGCGGCACGTGGCGGTGAGGAGGAGGTCGAGTCCGACGCTGGTGCTGGGCGTCGCGTAGGTAAGTCTCATGTTTTTCTTCATGTGTCTTGAGTTGCTGACCGTGGCACGGAACGGTCGATGCTGACGCCAGTTGTTGGTGTAGTGGCGTTGGGCGGGGGAGGCGGCGACGCGGGCAGAGCCGGGTCCTCCCATGGGGCGGCGCCGAGCCGCCCGCATGGGAAAGACAGCATCGCACCGCGACCCCAGGCCCCGAAGCGCACGACGGACCCGGCCGGGGCCGGGAGGCTGGCCAAGAGGAAGCGCGGTGGCGGGCACGGGAGGGGGGAAACCCTGGTCCTGGTCTTGGCAGGGTAAGCCTCATTTCTTGTTTGTGCTCAGCTTTTCTCCTTGAGCTAGTCTTGTTTCTTTTCCGCTCATTCTATCTTCTTCTTCAGGTCTCCAATCGCGTTGTCGAGGGCGGCGACGGAAGTCGCGTCCGCCGAAGGGGCCGAGTTCTGCAGGAGCTGGTCCAACCTCGCCGACCAGGCCGAGGTGGAGGGACAGGCCGACTCGGACCTCGGCCTGGATCCGAATGACGCCGAAGCCGTGACCTGGCGGGACAGGAACCGGGCCGAGGCGGAGCTGAAGGCGTCATCGGTCCGGGCTTGGACCGACACGGCGGCGGCATGGGCGCGAGCCAGCGTGGAGACGGCTTGGCGCGAGATGCCGGTGGGCACGATGGTGGCGGCGACGGTCTTTGAGCCGTCGTCGGTGAGGGAGCGCAGCCATGGAGGCCGTGCTGAGGTGGTGATCCCTGACCGGGTGATCGTGGAGGTGGCGGATGAATCCCCGCCGCAGGCCGACGTGGCCGGGCAAGCTGGGCCTGTTGGTGGTGGAGGCAGTGCCGTCTTGGAAGAGACGCTGCGGGCGACGGTGTTGGAGGCGCCGTCGGTTTTGGAGCAGGCACCGCAGGCGGTGGTGCCGGAGGCCGCCTCAGCAGCTGGGCCGGACACGGCGACGCAGGGCGTCCCGGCGTCCGGGTCGTCGTCGGCGCCGGGAGGGGCGTCGGGGGAGGTGCTGGCCGTGTCGCGAGCGGTCAGCGGGGAGTACGCCTTGGTGCCCCAGCAGGGAGGGTGCCGAGCTGCTGTGTCACAGCCGGCGCGGAGCGGGAGCGCCGTTGTCTTTGGGCCTCAGACCAAGGAGGAGGCGGCACTGGACGCCGTCAGTCGCCACCTGCGAGGCCGGACGGAATGGCTCGAGGCCTTCGCCCAGTCCGAGGTGGAGCGGACGCGCGACCTGGAGCGCGCCATTCTGGTAAGTTTTCTTATGATTTCTTCTTTGTGGGGGCACGCCAGCGCACCCACTGGGTGTAGGCCCCGAGGTTTGGGCCAACTACGTAGTAGTTGGGTCGAATCTTTAGAGTGTTGGCCTTGTTCTGACTTCTGCTTTCTTCAGCATCTCGACGCTTTCCGGGTCGCCGCCTACAATCGTCTCCTGGGCAAGCACCGGGAGCTCAAGGGTCAGCTTGCCGCCAAGGAGGAGGAGATCCGCGTCGCCGCAGGTATTCTTGTGCTCTTTTCTAGTGGGGGCGCGATAGCGCACCCACTGGGTGTAGCCCCTGAGATTCGGGCCAACTGTGTAATAGTTGGGCCAAATCTTAAGTCTTGCTTCTTTCTTCTGCCGAGTCCTTCTTTGCAGCTGAGGTGCTGTCCTGTCGGACTCGTCTGCTCCGGGCCGGTCATCACTACGGCTGGCTCATTGCCGACACCGGCTGTCTAGGCGTCGAGGCGGCGCAGGCGAGGGCGGAGGCGGCCGCGGCTTGGCGGTCCCTTGACGAGGCCACCGGCTACATGAGCAGCTAGCGGGTCACAAGAGCCGTCTCGAGGTCGAGGTGGAGCACCTTAAGGCGGAAGCCGCCAAGGTGGCAGAGGCGCAGTAGGCCCTGGTGGAGGCAGACCAGCAGCGCGGCCAGCTGGCCGACGATAAGGGCCGGCTCCAGACCGAGGTGGATCGCCTACGGGAGCAGGTCACCACGGCTGAGGGGGCCCGTCAGGACGAGGCCCGTCGCCCCGAGGCGGCCAAACACAAGGATGCCGAGCTGAAGGCGGCCCTTGCGAAGGTGGACGATCTGGAGAAGGCGCTCAAGGAGCGCGATCGCACCAACGAACGGGAGCGGCGTGGTACGTTGCTTGAAGCGCAGCACCTGGAAGAGTCCTTCTCCAGTAAGTGTTTTTTCTTGTCATTCGCCAGGTCGGCATCCGGCCTTTCTTCCTTGTTGTTCTTCTTCTAACTTGCTTCTTCCTTTGCGGCAGGGGCCTTCCCGGAGACGCGGCGGCTGGTGGAGGAAGTCGTCCGCCATCAACGCGACCCGACCAGAGTCGTTGGGTCCAGGACGGATCCGCGGGTGGCTGGACCTTCTCGGAGATCATTGTCGACACTGAGGCCCGCCTGCAGGTCGTGGGGACGCAGCTGGGCCGGCTGTCCCAGGCCGGCACCACGATGACGGCGGCCCTATGGCCGGACTTCGTCCAACCGAGCAGCTTCTCGCGCCTGGTGCGTTGGTTGGAGATGGGGCCGGACTAGCTTGGCGAGTGGCGCATCTCCGCCGCACGTGCCGGTGCTGAGATGACGCTCCAGTTCGCGCTGTCCTGGCATCCGGACCTGCAGCTGGATGCGTTGATGGGCCAGTGGGCCGGCTCGGAGCAGCTTTTGTAGGAGCAAGCCGGGCGGATCGCCTCCTGGGCCAGCTACATCGCCAAGTTCGCCTTCCACGACGAGTTCCATCAGGAGCGGACGGAAGACGGCTGGGCCGTGGACGGTGAAGACTATGGCTTGCTCCTCCATGATCCGGAGGGGAGCTCGGAGAAGACGGGCTTCTACCACGACGCGGGCGCTAAGGAGGACACCGGCACCTCGCTGGATCCGTAGGCCGCTAGGGGAGAGCCGTCGACGTCACGACGCGGCGCTGGAGATGCCTGAGACACTTTGTGTAATAATTTGTTAAATAGCAGGTCCACCCACCCACTGGGGGTTTTAGGGTGTAATGAACTCGGGCCATGGGCCTTTATTTATATACTCGTTTGGTTGTCGTGGGTGCTTTTGCTTTTTGCCTTCCATTTTGACCAATTTCATGTGTTTTTCCTTTCCCAAACCTCCCCCCGCGAGTCAGACGGCCGAGGCTCCTGTCCGTGACAAGGAGTTCGGCTCTTTGAGATGAGTGCGCAGGACTTGGGTCCCTCGAAACGTTGAGCGCGAGCAAGACACCCACTGGGCCGGCTGGCGGCAATCCGACGAAGCCGGTTGGCGACTGTTCGTTTGATGAATGGTGAGCCGGGTTGATCGACCCCACAGCCTTTGACTTAGTGTATGAAGCATAAGGGAGCTTTGGTCCGTTGTGCTTGCCAGCCGACAGCCAAAGCTGGACCTGTGGCTTTAGGGCGAAGTGGGGAACCGTGGCATCCTAACTTTATCAGGAATCACCAAGTAAGGCGGCGGGGTGGCGACCGAGCTGGCCAGCCCTCGAGCCCCCGGGTCGAGCGAGTTGGACCGGTGGCCGGGTTCAGTGGTATGGTGATGCAAGGGAATAGGACACAATAAATTGGTTGACAAAAGGCAGCCCCTGAGTCTTGTTCGAGGACCCCGTAGTTTCATGTGTTTACAAAAGGCAACAATACATACGCTCGTGCGGCTAACTGTGAAACGGGCGGAGGAGTTCCGCGTTCCACGGCCGGGTCGTTTCTTCACCGGCGGTGTCTTTCTTGCGCTTTCTTAACTTGCGTGCGTCGATGAGGTAGTAGGCGTTGCGGTCGCGCAAGGCCCTGCTCACGATGAGTGGGCCCTCCCATCGATGGGACAACTTGTGCTGGCATGCCTGCTCTTGGACGAGTCAAAGGATGAGGTCGCCCTCGCGGAACGCGAGGGGCTTGATCTTCTTGCTGTGGTAGTGCCTCAGGCCTTGCTGGTAGATGGCCGAGCGACTGATCGCCAGGAGGCGTGCTTCTTCGAGCAGGTCGACGCCATCTTCGCGGGCTTCTCTGGCTTCGGCTTCGGTGTACATCGTGACGCGCGGCGAGTCAAAATCGACGTCGATCGGGATGATGGCTTCGACTCTGTAGACGAGGAAGAATGGGGTGAACCCGGTCAACCGATTCGGCGTGGTGCGTAGACTCCAGAGAACGGCTGGCAACTCGTCAAGCCAGCTACCAGGTGAGCGGATGAGTGGCTCGACGAGTCACGGCTTTATGCCGGACAGGATGAGTCCATTGGCCCGCTCGACCTGCCCGTTGGACTGCGGATGCACAACGGAAGCCAGGTCGAGGCGGATGCTGGAGACGGAGCAGTATTGTTCGAGCACGCCCTTGGTGAAGTTGGTGTCGTTGTCGGTGATGATGTTGTTCGGCATGCCGTAGCGCACCACTATGTCCTTGATGAACCGGACGGCTGTTGGCCCGTCCAGTTTCTTGATTGGTCTTGCCTCGATCCACTTGGTGAATTTGTCCACTGCCACCAGCAAGTGCGTCGTGCCGCCTCGAGTGGTTTTGAAGGGTCCCACCATGTCGAGTCCCCAGACCGCGAAGGGACAGGCGATTGGTATGGTGCAGAGTGCTGACGCCGGCTGGTGGCTGCGTTTGCTGAAGCACTGGCATCCGTCACACTTGAGGACGAGCGACTCGGCATCTTCGAGGGCCGTGGGCCAGTAGAAACCGTGGCGGAATGCCTTGGCCACCAGGGATCGTGATGCGGCGTGGTGCCCGCACTTGCCCTGATGTATGTCGCGGAGGATGTCGATGCCCCGTTCCTGCTCGACGCAGCGCTGGAACACGCCGGTGGAGCTGCGATTGACGAGCTCGTTGTTGATGATGCTGTAGGCGGACGCCCGGCGTCGCACTTGCCGAGCTTCGGTCTCGTCCATGGGGAGAACCCCGTTCTCCAAAAATTCTGATATTGGGCAGGCCCAAGATGGAGCCGTAACCACGGCAAAGACGGCCACCAGGGTGGGTTCCGAGTCGGCAGCCCCCGAGCTGGGTTGAGCAGGCCCCAGGTCGGGTATGGCGACGGCCGGGTCTGGGACGATGGTGGCCAGGTCGAGCTGAGCAGTCTCCGGGCCGGGTTCGGCAGTCCCGGGGCCGGGTTGAGGTGCAACCGGGTCGTCTGGAACGTGGATGGACTCGAAGTCCGGCGATGGCTTGACGGACGGCTTGCACAGGTGCTCGAGGGAGACGCCGGACGGTATGGCTTGTCGTGATGAGGCGATCTTGGCGAGCGTGTCGGCTGCTTCGTTCTCCGCGCGTGGGACGTGGAGGAACTCGCAGGCCTTGAAGGATCCGGATAGCTTCTGGACGAGGAAGCGGTAGTTTGCCATGTTGGGGTCGCGGGCGTCCCATTCGCCGGAGCACTGCTGCACCACCACGTCCGAGTCGCTGTAGCACAGGATGCGCCGGATGCCGAGTTCCTTGGCGAGCCGGAGGCCGTGCACAAGGGCTTCGTACTCGGCGACGTTGTTGGAGGCGGCGAAGTGGATCTGGAGCGCGTAGTGGAGCCGGTCGCCCTTTGAGGACGACAGTACGATGCCGGCCCCCAAGCCGAGTCGCATCTTGAACCCATCGAAGTGCATGCGCCAATGCGTCGAGTCGGGAGGCGGCGGCAAGTACTGGGTCTCGGTCCAGTCGACGAGGAAGTCGGCCGGGGCTTGAGACTTGCTCGTGGTGCGGGGCTCGTAGGGAATGGTGTGGCCGGCTAGCTGGATTGCCTCTTGGCAACCCGGCCAGAGGCATCCCGGCACCCGATGATTTCTCCGATAGGCGCCGTGCTGACCACGGTGACAACGTGCTCTTGGAAATACTGCTTTAGCTTCTTGGCGGTGAAGTACACACTGTAACATATCTTCTGGTAGTGCGGGTAGTTCTGCTTGGAGTTGGAGAGCACCTCGCTCAGGTAGTAGACTGGGCACTGGACGGCTTGGATCTTACCCTTGTCTGGTCGCTTGACCACCAGCACTGTGCTGATCGCCCGCGAGGTCGTGGCTATGTAGAGCAGCAGCGGCTCCTTGTCGGTTGGCACGGCCAGGACTGGTGCGGTGGTGAGCATGCACTTGAGGTCTTGGAAGGCCTCATCCGCCTTGCCGTTCCATTCGAACGGGCTCGTCTTCTTCATCAGCTGGTATAGGGGTAGCGCCCTCTCGCCCAGCCGGCTTAGAAACCGGCTGACTGAGGCCAAGCATCCGGTAAACTTCTGGACATCGCGCAGTCGAGCCAGGTTGCGTATGCGCTCGATGGCCTTGATCTTCTCCGGGTTCGCCTCAATACCGCATTCTGAGACAAGGAAGCCGAGTAGCTTTCCGGCCGAGACGCCGAAGACGCATTTTTCCGGGTTAAGCTTGACCTTGTATTCACAGAGGTTGGCGAATGTTTCCTTCAAATCGTCAAGGAGCGTGAGGTGCTGCTTGGTCTTCACCATAGTGTCGTCCACGTACACATGGATATTGCGGCCGAGCTGCGGCAGTATGCATTTCTGCATGCAGCGCTGGAAGGTGGCGCTGGCGTTCTTCAAGCCGAATGGCATGGTGATGTAGCAATACTCCCCAAAGGGCGTGATGAAGGACGTCTTCAGGGCGTCGGCCGGGTCCAGCTTGATCTGGTGGTAGCCGGAGTAAGCGTCCAGGAAGGACAGGAGCTCACACCCAGCGGTCGAGTCGATGACTTGGTCGATCCGCGGGAGGGCGAACGGATCCTTGGGACAGGCCTTGTTGAGGCTGGTGTAGTCGATACACATGCGCCAGGTCTTGTTCTTCTTCAGGACGAGGACTGGATTGGCCAGCCACTCGGGGTGAAACACTTCCATTATGAAGCCGGCCGCCAAAAGCTTGGCGACCTCTTCACCAGTGGTCCTTCTCTTTTTTTCGGAAAATCGTCATAGGGGTTGACGGACAGGCTTGGTGTCCTTACGAACGTGAAGTTTGTGCTCGACGTACTTCCACGGGATACCCGACATGTCCTTGGGGGTCCATGCGCAGATATCCCGATTCTCACGGAGGAAGTCGACGAGCTCGCCTTCCTATTTGCTGTCGAGGCGGGCGCCTATGACAACGTACTTGCTGCAGCTGGGGTCTTCTGGGTTGAGCCTCACTTTCTTGATCTCCTTGGAGGGCGTGAAGGCGTCCTTGTCGGCGGGGTCCGGGGTCGGGATCGACGCGGCGGAGGCCTCGCCTGCCAGGGCGACGATCCGGTCGAGCTGGCGCCGCTCCTCGGCAATGACCAGCAACTTAGCCAACTTGGCGCCGTCTCGGGCGCACTCCAGGGACTTGCGGCAATCGTCGCTGGTATTGATGAGGCCCTTTGGACCCAGCATCTTCATCTTCAGGTATGCGTAGTGGTGAACCGCCATGAACTTGGCGAGCGCGGGCCGGCCTAGCAATGCGTGATACGCGCTGGACAGGTCCACCACCTCGAACCAGATTGGTTCGCGCTAGAAGTGGCTCCTGTCACCGAACAAGACATCTAGCCGGACCTGGCCAATGGGGGAGCAGGAGAGGCCGGGCACAATGCCGTGGAAGATCGTCCGGGTCGGCTCCAGGTCCTCGGCCTTGAGGCCGAGCTGGGTCATCGTGTCGTGGTAGAGGATTTTGATGATGTTGCCGCCGTCGATGAGGAATCGAGAGAACTTGCATGTGTGCCGCGTGACGATAGTGGGGTTGAGGACGAGGGCGTAACCACCCGGACTCGGCATGACTGTCGGGTGATCCTCTCGGGTCCAGGTGATCGGGCGATCTGACCAATGCATGAACTCCGGCTTGGGCGGGACGACGGTGTTAACCTCCTGCCGAAGGAGGCGTTCGCTGCTTGTGGTCGCCGAGGCTGGTGAAGACGACGTAGGCCGTGTTCTAGTCCGGGTGGCGTCGTCGTGCATCGCGCCGCCAGCTAGAGGCAGAGGCGGAGGTGGTTGTAGCGCGCCTGGAGCCGGAGCCGGAGGGGGCGGGATGTCGCACCTCATGATGCGCTTGGTGATGGCGCACTGCCGAAGCGTGTGCGTGGAGGGTTTTGCACCGATGTGGTGCTTGCAGGGGGCATCGAGCATCTGCTTGAAGCTCATGGCGGGTTGCCATGCTGTCTTGCCGGTTTGCCGGCGCTTCGTCGTCGGGTCCGCCGCGGGCTCGGCGGCCGCGACGAGCCGGTTATCGTGACGCGGTGCCGGCTGGTCGGCCTTGCGCTTGTTGTTCTGGTGATGCTTCTGCCGGCTGCTTTCGCCGGCCGGCTTCGGAGGGGGAACCGGCTTCGCCTTGTCGGCTTTATCCAGCGCCACCTGGATCTTCATGGCGGAGTCGGAGTTGGCGTACTTGTCCGCTGTCACCGTGAGCGCGGCCATGGTGGCCGGCTCAGAGCGTAAGAGCTTGTGCTTGAGGAGGGTGCCGTCTCGGCACCCGTTGGCGAAGTACTGGATTGCCTGGACTTCATGGACGCCCTCGCAGCTGTTCCGGAGCTCGGTCCAGCGTGCGAGGTACTCGCGACCGGTCTCTGCAGGCCCTTGTATGCACATGGCAAGCTGGCTAGGGCGGCCGGGTCGCTTGTAGGTCCCCATGAAGTTGCGAATGAATGCTTCCTCGAAATCCACCCATGTGTTGATGCTGCCCATCGGCAGGCTGTTCAACCATGTGCGGGCCGACCCTTGGAGCATGAGCGGTGCGTAGCGCACGGCGAGACGACGATTGGCACCGGTGATGCCAGTAGCCATGGTGTAGCCGGTCAGCCAGTCTTCTGGCTTCACCATCCCGTTATACTTGGGGGTGTCACGGGGGAGCATGAATCTTTTGGGGAAGGGCTCCTCCCGGATGCGCGGGCCGAAGCACGCCGGCCCGATAGCGCCGCTCTCCTCCATATCTACGGAGTGAGCGAGTCGATCAAGGCGGTGGTGAGTGTTGGCGTCGTCGATGGCGCGTGGGCCGAGTCGACTTGCGGCCAGGCCACGGGGGGCCGGGTCGGTTGGAGCCGGACGCTGACCATGCTGGCCGAGTCCGCGCTGGATCTCTAGGACGGACTCGTTGCCCAATCCGCCGGCGGCTGTAGCGGCCGGGTCGCACCAAGTCCGGGCTCAGCCGGAGTGCGCCTCGCCGGGTGGCGGGGAAGCGGTGTGCAGAAGTTCGCCGGACCTGCCAAGGCGGCCGGAGCCGGATCCCGCCGGCTTCTCGAGTTGGTTGAGGAGGTCCTGTTGGGTGTTGGCGGCGTGGAGGAGTTTGCGCATCCGCCCGATGCGCTCTTTCAGCTCCTCACCCGCGAGCTGGTCCAGGCCGGCTGCGGATGCCTGGGCATAGCGCATATTCTTCGCTAGGGTCTCGTAGATGGTTGGGACAGCGCCGAGGGCCCGGACGATCGCTCATCCCCGAGCAAGCACGTTGGCGACCCGGCTTGGGTCGGCCGCGGCGGGCGTGAATCCGTAGGCGGCATCGCGCTCCAGCTGAGCGGCGTCCAAGCGACGCTGAGTGGCGGCGAGCGTCTCGGACAGGTCCAGCATCTGCTGGCGCCTTTCCTCGAGTTGGGTTCGGGCCTCAGCAACGTTGGTGGCGTCGAGGTCGGTGCCGATGGGGATGCGGAGGCTCTGCATCGCGGCGTGCAACGGATCAGACGGCTCGATCCGATCCGCTGTGACCCTGGCTTCGGCGACCTTCCTCGTCTTGCTCGATGAGGAGGAGGCGCCGTCGCCGGTGACGAAGACCTCCACATGGCGTCCATTGCCCCGGTGGAAATGCCGCCGCCGAGGGAGATGGGGGAGTCGGAGTAGCTAAGCACCTCGCTGGGGTACTCATCGGCTGTGAACACATCGGAGATGCGCAGCGCGGCGAAGGAGGCGGCAAGCGCGCCGACGACGTCGTCCGCCAGCGCGACGGACTTGTCGGTGTAGGAGAAGGGCCCCGTCTGAAGCATGTTCCCAGCCAGCTCCTCGAGCTGCCCCATGGTGGGCGCCAACTGTCATGGTGGGCGCATGGCAGATGCCAAGGGATGGCTAAAGAGAGGAGGAGGCTCGAGGGCGCTGGTGGACTCCAGAGGGGAGGTTGGCATGAGCGGGCGCGGGATGCTGGACATACCCAGGTTCGGGGCTCTCCGGAGAGATAATACCCCTAGTCCTGCCGAGTGTAGTTGGATGATCGATAGTACAATGTTGCTCCTGGAGCTGTATGAAGGAGGAAGGAAGCTCTCCAAGGCTTGGGTTGCTCCTTCTCTCCGGTGTTGCTGTTCTGTGGCTAGTCCTATGCTTGCCTGCTTTTCTCTCGTATGTGTCTTCTGCTTTCTCTCTTGCTCTGTTGCCCTGTGATCGCGGGCTCCCGGGGGGTTATATAGTCCAACCCCCGGGGGTACAATGGTAATGTTACAAGTCGGTGGGTCCGTATTGTCGGTGTTCGGGAACCCGGGCTGGGTCCCGCTAAGGGCTTGTGGTTCGCCGGGTTCCCCTAGGTGCGGGCCCCGCATGCCTAGGGGGACTGTGTGCCGTCTTGTCGATCATCAGGGCATGGACGAGTTAGGTCGTGTACAGTGCTCTCCGTCAGGTTGCTGCTTGCTGTCGTCAGCGGCGAAGGCGGGGCACTGTTGCCACGCCGGCCCTGGTCAGCGGGTAGGTGAGGGGCACTATTGCCACATTCCTGCTGACCAGAGGCATGGTCCGGGCACTGTTACCTCGGTCATCGTTGATTGAAGTCTCGTCCCATCATACGGCCTGGATGGGATGGGAGTTGACCCGTGGCTAGATTGCGTAGCACACCACAGGCGGTGCTGGCTTGTTGAGGAGGCTTTGGTCGAGCCGGGTTCGGCTGTCTTGCGCCAGTCGTTGGGGCCGAGTTGACGTGTCTTGCTGGGTCGGCTAGTTTGGCCGGCTTGCGGGTCTTGGCCGGGTCGAGCGACCCGGCCAAGCGCGTGCCGGTATTGAGGGGCAGTGCCAACCCCGTTGTTTTTGAAGAAGATCAGGGTTCCGTTGCCTGCTCGGGGTCCATTCCCCCGACAACCATGGCCGTCGCCCACGAAGGACTTGCCTCACTAGCGGTAGATCTTCACGAAGTAGGCGATCTCCTTGCCCTTACAAACTCCTTGGTTCAACTCCACAATCTTACCGGAGGCTCCCAAGTGACACCTAGCCAATCTAGGAGACACCACTCTCCAAGAAGTAACAAATGGTGTGTTGATGATGAACTCCTTGCTCTTGTGCTTCAAATGATAGTCTCCCCAACACTCAACTCTCTCTCACAGGATATGGATTTGGTGGAAAGAAGATTTGAGTGGAAAGCAACTTGGGGAAGGCTAGAGATCAAGATTCATATGGTAAGAATGGAATATCTTGGCCTCAACACAAGTGTAGGTGGTTCTCTCTCAGAAAAGGCAAGTTGGAAGTGTAGGTTCGTTCTGATGGCTCTCTTTTTGAATGAAGAGGAGTTGGAGGGGTATATATAGCCTCCACACAAAATCTAACCGTTACACACAACTTGCCAATCTCGATGGGACCGAATTGATAAACTCGGTCGGACCGATTCAGCAAATCTAGTGACCGTTAGGATTTTCGTGGGACCGACATGCAACTCGGTAAGACCGATATGGTTAGGGTTAGGGCATAATGTAATCTCTATGAGACCGATTACACAAACTCGGTGAGACCGATTTTGGTAATAAGCTAACCAGAGAGTTGGTCAGGTTAACTCGGTGGGACCGATTCGCTAATTTCGGTGAGACCGAAATGTTACGAAAAGGAAACAGAGAGTGTACATTGCAATCTTGGTAGGACCGATTACGCAAACTCGGTGAGACCGATTTTGGTAATAGATCCATACAGAGAGATTGCAATCCCATCTCGGTGAGACCGAGATCCCAATCAGTGAGACCGATTTGACTAGGGTTTGTGGTAGTGGCTATGACATCTGAACTCGGTGGCGCCGGATAGAAAGAATCGGTGGGGCGAGTTTAACTTTTGGTTTAGGTCATATATGGATGTGAGAAAGTAGTTGAGGGCTTTGGAGTATATCACTAAGCATTTTGAGCAAGAGCCTCATTAAGCAACACCTCATCCCTCCTTGATAGTATTGGCTTTTCCTATAGACTCAATGTGATCTTGGATCACTAAAATAGAAAATGTAGAGTCTTGAGCTTGGAGCTTGAGCCAATCCTTTGTCCTTAGCATCTTGAAGGGGTTCCACATCCTCTAGTCCATTCCACTTCATTGTTGAACTTATCTGAAACATACTAGGTAAAAGTGTTAGTCCAACAAGAGATATGTTGACATTAATTACCAAAACCACCTAGGGAGCACTTGTGCTTTCACTGCCGGAGATCATATGCGTATTCCTGAGCAGTTTTGTCTCTGCCCTTATGGCGAGGTAGGACGGGCCGGTGTTCGGCGTGAGTTGTCGTTTTTGTCCTGGTCGCGTGGTGGCCGATCAGTCGCATTATGCGCTGATGGTACGGGCTCAAGTGCCTCGTAATCAAATTGGTGTAGCAGTTTACGTTTTGGGTAACTCTTGGTTGGGCGCTCGAGGCCGTATTCTTCTGCTGCCAGGACATCAGTCCATCTATCGTTGAGCAGATCTTGATCAGCTTGAAGCTGTTGCTGCTTCTTTTTCAGACTCCTTGCAGTGGCTATTAGCTGTTGCTTAAAGCGCTCCTGCTCGAGAGGTTCCTCAGGCACGATAAAGTCTTCGCCGCCGAGGCTCACCTCATCCTCGGAGGGTGGAAGATAAGTACTGTCCTCCGAGTCTTCGTTTGCAACCTGTTCGTTAGGGCTAACTCGCCCATCTTCCCGTTCGGCCTATTCGGAAGCTGGCTCAGCGGGGTCTTCATTGTCTCCGGCATCATCTAGAGTATTGTTTTCTCCTGTGCCGGTATTGCTATCTTTTTCAAGTCATGACTTAGAGCAGCGCCGCTATCGTCGGCGCTTTGGCTATATCGCAGGGGGTTTATATTCCACTTGGTCTTCTTTGTTGTCGTCGTTAACTTCCTCGGGTGTGTCCACCACGTATACGTCATAGGAGGAAGTGGTCGTCCAGCGCCCGGTAAATGGCAGGTTTTGGGCCTGCTCCTCTTCGGCATCCTCGTCCGTACCGTCGATGTCTCTAGAGTCGTAGTCGACCATGTCAGTTAGATCTTTGACAGTGGCTATTAAGTGGGAGGTGGGTGGGAAGCGAAATTCCCCTCATCATCCCCCAGTTCAAGTCGGATATAATTCGGCTGTGAGTCCCCTGCTAAAGAGAGGGTTTTTAGTGAGTTTAGCACATCGCCTAGAGGTGAGTGCCGCAAGATGTCCGCGGAACTGAATTCGACGATCGGCGCCGGGTAAGGCTCGGCGGACGCGGATGCACGCAGTTCGGAGCCAGTGACCGGAGATGAATCCGGGGGTCCGGCGATGCAGATCCCGCTCGTGGTGGGGTCTGTGTGCGGCTCCAACGCTGCTGAGTCTGTGACTTCCGTGGCAGGGTCAAGCCTCCCGTCTTCGGATGGCACAAGCTGCTCTGGAACTAGGGCTAGAGCACTTATAGGCGCAATCTCCTGGGTGTAGTTCGATGACAGATCTAGGTCATGTTTATCGCGATGGTAGGGAGCGGCTGTCATGGGCTCAAATCCGTCGAAGAACAAGTCTCCACGGATATCAGCGACGTAGTTCAAGCTTCGAAACCTGACCTGACGGCCAGGGGCTAGCTGTCGATCTTCTCTAGATGGCCAAGCGAGTTGGCCCGCAAAGCGAAGCCGCCGAATACGAAGATCTGGCCGGGGAGAAAGACATCCCCCGGGAAGCGTTGTTGTAGATGATGGATGAAGCCATCGAACCTTCTGATGACGGCACAGCAGAACTCTCAATGAAAGCACCGATGTCGGTGTCAAAATCGACAGATCTCGGGTAGGGGATGCCGAACCGTGCGTCGGAGGTTGATGGTAACAGGAGACAGGGGACACAATGTTTACCCAGGTTCGGGCCCTCTCTATGGAGGTAATACCCTACTTCCTTCTTGATTGATCTTGATGAATATGAGTATTACAATAGTTGATCTACCACGAGATCGTAATGGCTAAAACCCTATAAGTCTAGCCTATGTGATTATGATTGTACCTACGGACTAAACCCTCCGGTTTATATAGACACCGGAGGGGACTAGGGTGATACAAAGTCGGTTACATAGAAAGGAATCTTCATATCTGAGCGCCAAGCTTGCCATCCACGCCAAGGAGAGTCCCATCCGGACACTAGTGAGAGTCTTCGGTCTTGTATCTTCATAGCCCATCAGTCCGGCCCATGTCCAACAGGCCGGACGCCCGAGGACCCCTTAGTCCAGGACTCCCTCAGGCTCCTCCTCCGGCGAAAGCTCCAGCAGCGGCGGCTATGACCAGTCGCCGCGACCGCTTCAAGAGTGGCAGCGGGTCGCCTCGTCGTCGCTCTCTAGTGAAGCGCGAGGAGGGGTCTGGCTGAGCCCAGGAGAGCGCCATGGACCCATCCTCGCGAGCTGTTGCGGGGGCACGCGCCACTTTTTTTTGTTCTTTCCTTCCTGCATTTGAGAAGAAACAAGTATGGGCCCTGCAGGGGCATGCAATGAACCATGATTTCCAAGTCGCCATGTTATGTTTATCGTTCCCGCATCGTGTTACAATACCAGCGTTTTATGTGGGTGTGTAGAGATAACTTAGCTTGATGTGTCTGAAGTAGTTGTCGCCCCGTGAGGCACGCATTTCCCAGTGTCTGGCGAGGCCTCCTTTGCTTGGGAGGTGTCTAGGAACTGCAAAAATTCATTAGGAAACTCTTATTCTTCCGGACCCTGGTCGCAGGCGTAGCCGGCCACGACCTAGCACTTCGCATCGCGGTACCCGAGGGGCACGGATTGAGGGGGGCGCGCCAGCTTGCGAGCTCGGGCGAGGGTGCCTCGCGAAGAACAGGAAAAATGCTCGCGAGGGCACCTGTCCAGCCCCCTCGCGAGGCATGCGAGGGAGAGCACGGGTCAAACAAGGAACCGAAGGCAGAAACGAACGCAAAAGGCAATGGAACCAAGCCGTCAAGGAACATCAGAAAGCAAATTTTCAGTAAAGAGGGGCAAGCCAACTACGGAAAGCAAATGAAAAGCCGCGTCCGGCACCTAGTCTAGTCTTCTCACTAGCGCGGAGCTAGGTGTTGCCACTAGGACGTGGGAGGGAGCCCCTGAGGCCCGAGGGCGGCACTCCGGAGACTCCGGGGCGTGTACAGCCCCACTCATTATTACGTGAGAGTGTCACGAGCGAAGACCTTCACAGGCATGAGCCTTACTTCATATCGCCAGGCGAGGGCCCCACCTTGCACCGCCCTTCACTACCGTTGGGGCGTCCGGAAACTAGGACGATGCCAAGGGCCAAAGGGGACGCTAGAGGCGCTCTCGGTGACCACAGGCCCTCTGCCGGGGGGAAGGCTCGCCAGTGCCTCCCCGGCAGGGGACCTACCTCCGAGCGACGTCTTGCTCCATGTGATGCGGGGAGGGGCCTTGCTCCTGGCTCCTCCCACGCAGCCCCAGTGTGCTTCCCCTGGTGGAAGGAGGGCTGCCGTGCTGGGGCCGCTGTCCACCGTCGTGACCTGATTCACTTGCGACCCATGGTTAGCGTAAGCCTGCTCCTGAGAGATTAGTGGTACCCCGTAGCTGTTGTCACCGGCACGGTCGGCGAGGTTCCCCGGTGGCTCCTGGAAGGCCTCAACTTCCAGCGTCTCCTCTTCCCAACCCAGCTCGAGGAACCTGTCGGGGTCATCTTCCGGTGTGTACTCCTCGTCCATCATGCGGGGCACATAGGCCTCCGGAGCCGTCGCGCCGGAAACCTCGCTGAAGTGCCCCGCGCTCCACGCCGCCCGGACGGGCGCACCGCTCCAAGGATGGTAGGATGGCATCCTGCTGGGACCATGGGTGGCAATGCTCACACATGCGCCCATCGGGGGATGCACATGTGCGGTTGGGTGTCCGGCGCCGCTGGTCGTGTCGATGCCGACGAAACCTCCTGGTGCGCCCAGGAGCACGCGGGGAGGCCCACCGTGCGATCCGGCCGCAGCCTGAGGCGTATGCAAATACCAGAAGGGCGGCGTACCCCTGGCTGCGGCGTCCAATAGCTCGGCAACGCGCTCCAGCAACACATCTCGCCCGCCCTCCATCAGTCGGCATCCCAGTAGCTCCCGCGCCACTGTGAGGGCGGCCCTCATGTTCGGTTGTTCCCGTCGAGTGTGCAGCGCCATGGCCGCAGCGTAGCTTGAGGCCCTTGCAGTGGCCCGCGCGCACCGCGGAGTAAGGGTGGATGGCGTCGCACCGCGCCGCCTGCGCCCCGTAGGGTTTTGTGGTGCGTGTGCCGCCTGGTGCGCGGGGTTGAGGTCTTCTTGGGCGGACGACACCGCCTGGGTTGGGCAAGCTGCCCAGTGGTCGGCGTCGGCCCTCAGGTCGCCTGACATCGGCACTGCAAAGTGCTGGCGGGTCTGTTGATGGAAAAGAGGCTTCGATGCACCCCCTACCTGGCGCGCCAAATGTCGGATTTCGGGTTCCAGCAAAACCCTTGAGGTTCGAACACTGGGGTGCGCACGAAGATCTCTCCTCCCTCTAGCTCACGCCCTCACCGCAATCTCAAGGCTCAGCGCATCGAACTCGCAGAACAAAGGGACACAAGATTTATACTGGTTCGGGCCACCGATGTGGTGTAATACCCTACTCTAGTGTGGTGTGGTGGATTGCCTCTTGGGCTGAGGATGAACAGTTACAAGGGAAGAACAACCTCCTGAGGAGAGGTGCTCTTGTGCTTGGCGAGTTTGTGTGGTGGTCTCGGTGGAATGGATCCGGTCCAAGATGAGATGATGCCTCCCTACGGTGGTGGCTAGTCCTATATATAGAGGCCCGGGTCCTCTTCCCAAATTTTAGGCGGGAAGGGATTCCACAACGGCCAATTTGAAGGGGGACATCTAGTACAAGCTATCCTGACAAAAGATGGTCTTCGCCTGCCAAAGGCTCTGGTGATGACGCCATCCTGGGCTCCACGGTGACCTCCGTCCTGCCATCCTGCTGGTCTTGGTCTCCTTGCACCGATATGGAAACCTTTGCTTGACGCCCTGGGACTCCGCGCCTCCGCTTGCCTCTTTAGCACCAAAGAGGAAATGAGGACACTGCGCGCTGGCGCCCGCCTGGCCTTGGTCGTCATGGCTTGCGTCACTGGAACCTCGCGAGGAGCCCCTTGGCTTGATCTCTCCTCCCCTCGCGAGCCAGCCTAGTGAGGCCACCCCCGAGGAGGTCTTGCATCGTCCGCCTTGCGAGGCTTGGCCCCTCGCGAGGGTATTGAGTGTTTGCTGGTGAAGATGGGTCGCACGGGGCCGCTGACGGAGCCCCATTGTGGGCCGCAGGCAGGCAAGTCTGGGGACCCCCGTTCCTAGGACGCCGACATCAATCAAGTATTCGGTCCAGGCTTGATGAACCGTTTTTGTTTCGCTTGAATGGCTTCTTCCGTTGATCGGATTTGGAGCCACTGAATCCGACGTTGACTGTCGTACTCTCTGTGTCATCATTGTTGTTCCGACACTTATGTTTGTTGCGTCGGGGCCTCCCATTGCTGTTTCAGGCTTCGGAAGTGCCCGGGTCACTGGTATTGTTACCGCTACGGGCTAGCTAGCTATCCTCGCCCGCGCAGAAGCGGGTCATTAGTGCGGTAAGGGCTGCCATGGACTTCAGCTTTTTTTGGCCGAGGTGTTGGGCGAGCCATTCGTCGTGGATGCTATGTTTGAAGGCCGCTAGGGCTTGGGTATCTGGATAATCGACAATCTGGTTCTTTTTAATTAGGAACCTGGTCCAAAATTTCCTGGCCGACTCTCCGTGCTGTTGGACTATATGACTGAGGTCGTCGGCATCCGGAGGCCAGACATAAGTGCCTTGGAAGTTGTCTCTAAAGGCATCTTCCAAGTCTTCCCAGCTTCCAATAGAGTTTTCTGGGAGGCTGTTTAACCAGTGCCTAGCTGTCCATGTGAGCCATGTGAAGGTATTTGATGGTGTGTAGATCATCGCTGCGAGCCATGTGAATGTGGAGAAGAAAATCTTAAATCCATATTGCGGGATCTGTTGTGCCGTCGTATGATTCGATGTTCACGGGTTTAAACCCTTATGGGAACTCGTGCTCCATTACCTCATCAGTGAAGCATAGGGGGTGTGTGACGCCTCTATATCGGGCCATATCACGACGCAGTTCGGATGGAGTCTGTATGTGGTTTTCAGCCCGGGGTTGGTTATGCTTATCGCACCAGGCTTGATAGCCCTCCTCTCGCGCCGGAGCACGCCCTCACGATCCGTAGATTGACCTGGTCAGACCTGCTCTATTTTCCAAGTCCTGTCGTAGGTCGTATGTTTATCCCTGAGCTATTGTTTCTCTTCTTTTATGGCGAGGTGGTGCAGGCTGGTGTTCGGCTTGAGTTGTCGTTTTGTCCCGGCCACGTGGTGGTCTATCGGGTCCGTCAGCCGCATTACGCATAGGTGGTATGGGCTCCAACGCCTCATCGTCGAACTGTGGTAGCAGCTTACGCTTTGGGTAATTCTTTGTTGCGCGTTCAAGGTCATATTCTTTGGCTACCAGGACGTTAGTCCATCTTTCGTTGAGCAGATCTTGGTCAGCTTGAAGCTTCTGCTATTTCTTTTTTAGGCCTCTTGTCGTGGCTATTAGCCGGCGCTTGAAGTGCTCTTGTTCGAGGGGTTTCTCTGGAATGATAAAATCTTCGTCGCCGAGGCTTACGTCATCTTCGGAGAGTGGCAGATAGTTACTGTCCTCCGAGTCATTGTTCCATGTTTGTTCATCAGGGTCAACTTGCCGTCCTTCCGATAATCCTATTCGGATGTTGGTTCGATGGGGTCTTTGGTGTTCTCCGGAGTATCACTGTCTTTGGTGCCCGTATTGCTATTCTTAACGCGACGCGATTTAGAGCGGCGCCGCTGACGTCGACGCTTCGGCGGTATCTCAGGAGGTTCATCCACGAGTGGGTTTTTCTCATCATCGCCGTCTTCATCTTTTGGCGTATCCACCATGTATACGTCATATGAGGAGGTGGCCGTCCAACGTCCGGTGACCGGCGGGTTTTGGGCCTGCTCCTCTCCGGCATCTTCATCCATACCATCGATGTCTTCGGAGGCGTCATCAAGCACGTCGGTTAGGTCCTCAATAGTGGCTATGAAGTGGGTGGTGGGTGGGAAGTAAAATTCCCTATTTCCAGCCCCTAGTTCGGGCTGGGCATGATTCGGGAGCGGTTCCTCTATGATGACGAGGGATCACATTAGGTCCAAAGCCTCGTTTAAGAGCAGGGATTGGATAGGGTCAGAAGTTTCTAGGCCGAGCTCGCATGACGTGGCCCTCTAGGGTTCGGAATTACTGTCCGGGCAAGAGTCCGGTTTTGCAATGATTGCCGGAGATATTCTCTCTGGATTTTCGGTGTTGATCTCTAAGGACGCAAAGAGTCCGGTGGGCTCTAGACTCCCGTCTTCGGACCTGGTGACGCGCTCTAGATGTAAGGCCAGAGCGGTGGTTGAGGCCGCGAACCCTTGGAAGATCAAGTCTCCTCGGATATCAGCGACATAGTTCAGATTTCCAAAACTGATCTGGTGACCAGGGGCGTAGCTGTCGATCTACTACGGATGGCCAACTAAGTTGGCACGCAGTGTGAAACCGCCGAATACAAAGATCTGGCCGGGAAATCTCCTTCGCGGCAGCATTGTTGTGGATGATTGATTGAGCCATCGAGCCTTTCGACAACGGCACAGCGGAACTCTCAATGAAAGCACCAATGTCGGTGTCAAAACCGACAGATCTCGGGTAGGGGGTCCCGAACTGTGCATCTAAGGATCGAAGATAACATGAGACAGGGGACACAGTGTTTACCCAGGTTCGGGCCCTCTTGATGGAGGTAATACCCTACGTCCTGCTTGATTGACTTTGATGAGTATAGGGGTTACAAGAGTTGATCTACCACGAGATCATAATGGCTAAACCCTAGATGTCTAGCCTATATGATTATGATTGCCTCTACGGACTAACCCTCTGGTTTATATAGACACCGGAGGGGGCTAGGGTTTGTACAGAGTCGGTTTACAGAAAAGGAATCTTCATATCCGTACACCAAGCTTGCCTTCCACGCCAAGGAAATTCCCATCCGGACACGGGGGGCAAGTCTTCTGCCTTGTACCTCCATGGCCCATTAGTCCGGCCCATGTCACATAGCCCGAATGCCCGAGGACCCCATAATCCTGGACTCCCTCAGCCATGAAATCTGAGATAGGATCCATGTATGAGAACAAAGTGTGGACTTTGGTTGACTTGCCCGATGATCGGCAAGCCTTAGAGAATAAATGGATCTTCAAGAAGAAGACTGGCGATGACGGTAATGTTACTGTCTATAAAGCTCGACTTGTTGCGAAAGATTTCGACAAGTTCAAGGAGTTGACTATGATGAGAGACCTTCTCACCCGTAGCGATGCTTAAGTCAGTCCGAATCATGTTAGCAATTGCTACATTTTATGATTATGAAATTTGGCAAATGGATGCCAAAACTGCATTCCTTAATGAATATCTTAAAGAAGAGTTGTATATGATGCAACCAGAAGTTTTTTTCGATCCTAAAGGTGCTAACAAAGTGTGCAAGCTCTAGCGATCCATTTATGGACTGGTGCAAGCATCTCGGAGTTGGAATATATGCTTTGATAGTGTGATCAAAGCATATGGTTTTATACAGACTTTTGGAGAAGCATGTATTCACAAGAAATTGAGTGGGAGCTCCGTAGCATTTCTAATATTATATGTGGATGGCATATTGTTGATTGGAAATAATACATAATTTTTGGATAGCATAAAAGGATACTTGAATAAGAATTTTTCAATGGAAGACCTCGGTGAAGTTGCTTATATATTTGGCATCAAGATCTGTAGAGATAGATCAAGACGCTTCATTGGACTTTCACAAAGCACATACCTTGATAAAGTTTTGAAGAAGTTCAAAATGGATCAGTCAAAGAAAGGGTTCTTGCCTGTGTTACAAGGTGTGAAGTTGAGTCATACTCAATGCCCGACCACTGCAGAAGATAGAGAGAAAATGAAAGTCATTACCTATGCCTCGGCCATAGGTTCTATCATGTATGCAATGCTGTGTACAAGACCTGATGTGTGCCTTGCTATAAGTTTAGCAGGGAGGTACCAAAGTAATCCAGGAGTGGATCACTGGATGGAGGTTAAGAACATCCTGAAATACCTGAAAAGGACTAAGGATATGTTTCTCGTTTATGGAGGTGACAAAGAGCTTGTCATAAATGGTTATGTCGATGCAAGATTTGACACTGATCCGGATGACTCAAAGTCGCAAATCGGATATGTATTAATATTGAATGGTGGAGCTGTAAGTTGGTGCGGTTCCATGCAGAGTGTCGTGGCGGGATCTACGTGTGAAGCGGAGTACATAGCTGCTTCGGAAGCAGCAAATGAAGGAGTTTGGATGAAGGAGTTCATATCCAACCTAGGTGTAATACCTAGTGCATCGGGTCCAATGAAAATCTTTTGTGATAATACTGGAGCACTTGCCTTAGCGAAGGAATCCATATTTCACAAGATAACCAAACACATAAAGAGACGCTTCAATTCTATCCGCGATCAAGTCAAGGAGGGAGACATAGAGATTTGCAAAATACATTCGGATCTGAATGTTGTAGACCCAATGACCAAGCCTCTTCCACAAGCAAAACATGATCAACACCAAGACTCCATGGGTGTTAGAATCATTACTATGTAATCTAGATTATTGACTCTAGTGCAAGTGGGAAACTGAAGGAAATAGGCCCTAGAGGCAATAATAAAGTTGTTATTTATATTTCCTTATATGATGATAAATATTTATTATTCATGCTTGAATTGTATTAACCAGAAACTTGATACATGTGTGAATACATAGACAAAAACAAAATGTCCCTAGTATGCCTCTCCTTGACTAGCTCATTAATCAAAGATGGTTAAGTTTCTTGACCATAGACATGTGTTGTGATTTGATGAACAGGATTACATCATTAGGAGAATGATGTGATGGACAAGACCCATCCGTTACCTTAGCATATTGATCATTAAGTTTTATTGCTATTGCTTTCTTCATGACTTATACATATTCCTCTGACTATGAGATTATGCAACTCCCGAATACCGGAGGAACACCTTGTGTGCTATCAAACGTCACAACGTAATTGGGTGATTATAAAGATGCTCTGCAGATGTCTCCGAAGGTGTTTGTTGGGTTGGCATAGATCAAGATTAGGATTTGTCACTCCGAGTATCGGAGAGGTATCTTTGGGCCCTCTCGGTAATGCACATCACTACAAAGCCATGCAAGCAATGTGACTAATGAGTTTGTTGCGAGATGATGCATTACGGAACGAGTAAAGAGACTTGCCGGTAACAAGATTTAACTAGGTATGAGGATACCGACGATCGAATCTCGGGTAAGTAACATACTAATGATAAAGGGAATAACGTATGTTGTTATTGCGGTTTGACCGATAAAGATCTTCGTAGAATATGTAGGAACCAATATGAGCATCCAGGTTCTGCTATTGGTTATTGACTAGAGATGTGTCTCGGTCATGTCTACATAGTTCTCGAACCCGTAGGGTCCGCACGCTTCACGTTCAATGACGATTTGTATTATGAGTTATGTGTTTTTGTGACCGAAGTTTGTTCGGAGTCCCGGATGAGATCGTGGACATGACGAGGAGTCTCGAAATGGTCGGGAATTAAAGATTGATATATTGGACGATGATATTCGGACACTGGAATGGTTTCGGAAAGGTTTTGGTATATTTTGGAGTACTAAGGGGTTACCGGAACCCCCCGGGGAAGTATTGGGCCTACATGGGCCTTAGGGGAGAGAGAGGGGAGCCCACAAGGGGTGGCGCGCGCCCCCCTCCAAGGGAGTCCGAATAGGACAAGGAGGTGGTGGCGTGGCCCCCTTTCCCTCTCCCTCTCCTTCCTTTTCCCCTCCGATGAGAAAGGAAAAGGGGGGCGAATCCTACTAGCAATGGAGTCCTAGTAGGACTCCCCCCTTGGTGCGCCCCCTTGGTGGTCGGCCTCCTCCTCCCCTCCTTTATATACGGGGGCAGGGGGCACCCCAAAGCACATCAATTGTTCTCTTAGCCGTGTGCGGTGCCCCCCTCCACAGTTTACTCCTCCAGTCATAGCGTCGTAGTGCTTAGGCGAAGCCCTACGCGGATCACATCACCATCACCGTCACCACGCCATCATAATGACGAAACTCTCCCTCGACCCTCTGCTGGATCAAGAGTTCGAGGGACGTCATCGAGCTGAACGTGTGCTAAACTCGGAGGTGTCATACGTTCGGTACTAGATGGGTTGGATCATGAAGACGTTCGACTACATCAACCGCGTTAACCTAACGCTTCCGCTTTCGGTCTACGAGGGTACGTGGACATACTCTCCCCTTCTCGTTGCTATGCATCTCCTACATAGATCTTGCGTGTGATCATAGGAATTTTTTGAAATTGCTTGCTACGTTCCCCAACACCTGGCCCTTACCGGTGGGGCGGAATAGTTGTCATTCTTCAACTAGGTGGAGGTGCTAGTTGGGCTGCGGTTCTCACTGTCGTGCGATCTTCGGCTTTGCGGCAACAACGGCGTGGTGTTGTGGTGGCGGCGGTGCGAGGCTATTTGGACAGTGCTAACCAATTCCCTCGTGGTGTGGTGAGCTGCAACAATCGGATGAAAATCTGCTTGGCATTTGCCGGGTAGGCAGAGATGGCGCCCACGGGTGCCAACTCCCTCCTTGGAAGCGCCATCGAGGTGCGCTTGCATTTCCCACTAAACATTTGGATTTGGTGATGTGTCCGCGCGAAAGCCTCAATTCGCCATTGGATCGACATGATGGCGGCGCCCTCAATGTCGCTCCTTTGTTCCTTCTAGCTCTCCTCCGGTGTTCGCTGTGGTTCTATTTTGAGCTCCGGCGGTGCTATGTACACCCATCGACGGTGCCTCCAAGATTATGTCTTCCTAGGTTCTGATCAAGTCCTACCATGCATTCACCTGCCACCTCCTCTTAGGCATCAAGGGTGATTGGTGCGTTGACGAGTGAAATCTAGGCAGAGCTGGTGGTCTTCGAAGGAGCACGACATTGGTTGAGACGCAGTGTTGTTCTTTTTTAGGGTAGACCCTTTTGCTTGTAGTTTTGTGTGGTCGGAGCTTGTGTTTGGTCTTACCCGGATGTGGTGTTCATGCCATGGTCGTTGTTTCTAATGGGTAGTAGTTCTCTTGTACTTGTATTTCTGCCTTCTATAAAGCTATGGTACGCCTAGGCGTACTCTTGAAAAAAATCATGAGTGCAATCTCCATCAGGGAGTTCCATAATTCATGTTGGTATTGAAGCAATGACCCCTTGCTGCCACAATAAGTGAGCTTGTTAATGTTAATGCACCACAACCGTCCGATCGACCTAGGCATGGCCTTCCCAGTTGGTGTGGAGAATGAAGGAAATATGCCCTAGAGGCAATAATAACAGTTGTTATTTATATTTCCTTATATCATGATAAATGTTTATTATTCATGCTAGAATTGTATTAACCGGAAACTTAGTACATGTGTGAATACATAGACAAACAGAGTGTCCCTAGTATGCCTCTACTTGACTAGCTCGTTAATCAAAGATGGTTAAGTTTCCTGACCATGGACATGTGTTGTCATTTGAAGAGCGAGATCACAGCATTACAGAATGATGTGATGCATGGACAAGACCCATCTGTTAGCTTGGCCTAATGATCATTTAGTTGTATTGCCATTGCTTTCTTCATGACTTATACACATTCCTCTGACTATGAGATTATGCAACTCCCGAATACCGGAGGAACACCTTGTGTGCTATCAAACGTCACAACGTAACAGGGTGATTATAAAGATGCTCTACAGGTGTCTCCGAAGGTGTTTGTTGCGTTGGCATAGATCAAGATTATGATTTGTCACTCTGTGCATCGGAGGTAACTCTGGGCCCTCTCGGCAATGCACATCCTATAAGCCTTGCAAGAAATGTGACTAATGAGTTAGTTGCGGGATGATGCATTACGGAACGAGTAAAGGGACTTGCCGGTAATGAGATTGAACTAGGTATGAAGATACCGACGATCGAATCTCGGGCAAGTAACATACCGATGACAAAAGGGAATGACGTATGTTGTTATGCGGTTTGACCGATAAAGATCTTCGTATAATATATAGGAGCCAATATGAGCATCCATGTTCCGCTATTGGTTATTGACCGGAGATGTGTCTCGGTCATGTCTACATAGTTCTCGAACCCGTAGGGTCCGCACGCATAACGTTCGATGACGATTTGTATTATGAGTTATGTGTTTTGGTGACCGAAGTTTGTTCGGAGTCCCAGATGAGAGCACGGAAATTACGAGGAGTCTCGAAATGGTCGAGAGGTAAAGATTGATATATTGGAAGGTTATATACAGACACTGGAATGGTTCTGATAAGGTTCGGGGATTTTTCAGAGTACCGGGAGGCTACCGGAACCCCCCGACAAAGTTAATGGGCCTATTGGGCCATAGTGGAGAGAGGAAGGCTGCCACAGGAGGTGGTGCGCCCCCCCCAAACCCAAACCAAATTGGACAAGTGGTGGGGGCGCGGCCCCCCTTTCCTTCTCCCTCTCCCCCCTTTCCCCTTTCCCCTCTCAGTTGGATGGAAGGGGAGGGCGAATCCTACTTGGACTGGGAGTCGGCAGGGGGCACCCCAAAGACACAACAATTGTTTCTTAGTCGTGTGCGGTGCCCCCCTCCATAGTTTACTCCTCCGATCATAGCATCATACTGCTTAGGCGAAGCCCTACGCGGATCACATCACCGTTAACACGCTGTCGTGCTGTCGGAACTCTCCCTCGACCCTCTACTGGATCAAGAGCTCGAGGGACGTCATCGAGCTGAACGTGTGCTGAACACAGAGGTGCCGTATGTTCGGTACTTGGATCGGTTGGATCGTGAATACGTTCGACTATATCAACCGTGTTAACCTAATGCTTCCGCTTTCGGTCTACAAGGGCACGTGGACACACTCTCCCCGTCTCATTGCTATGCATCTCCTAGATAAATCTTGCGTGATCATAGGAATTTTTTTGAAATTGCATGCTACGTTCCCCAACAGTGGTATCAGAGCCAGGTCTATGCGTAGATGATATGCACGAGTAGAACACAAAGAGTTGTGGGCGATAATAGCCATACTGCTTACCACCAACGTCTTACTTTGATTCGGCGGTATTGTTGGATGAAGCGGCCCGGGCCGACATTACATGACCGCGTTCATGATACTGGTTCTACCGACGTGATTTGCACACAGGTGGCTGGCAGGTGTCTGTTTCTCCAACATTAGTTGAATCGAGTTTGACTATGGTCGGCCCTTGTTGAAGGTTAAAACAGCACACTTGACAAAAAATCATTGTGGTTTTGATGCGTAGGTAAGAACGGTTCTTGCTAGAAGCCCATAGCAGCCATGTAAAACTTGCAACAACAAAATAGAGGACGTCTAACTTGTTTTTGTAGGGCATGTTATGATGTGATATGGTCAAGACGTGATGAGATATAAATTGTTGTATGAGATGATCATGTTTTGTAAAAGTTATCGGCAACTAGCAGGAGCCTTATGGTTGTCGCTTTATTGTATGAAATGCAATCGCCATGTAATTGATTTACTTCATCACTAAGTGGTAGCGATGGTCGTAGAAGCAATAGTTGGCGAGACGACAATGATGCTACGGTGGAGATCAAGGTGTCAAGCCGGTGACGATGGAGATCATGACGGTGCTTTAGAGATGGAGATCAAAGGCACAAGATGATGATGGCCATATTATGTCACATATTTTGATTGCATGTGATGTTTATCCTTTATGCATCTTATTTTTCTTAGTATGGCGGTAGCATTATAAGATGATCCCTCACTAAATTTCAAGGTACATGTGTTCTCCCTGAGTATGCACCGTTGCTACAGTTCGTCGTGCCGAGACACCACGTGATGATCCGGTGTGATAAGCTCTACGTTCACATACAACGGGTGCAAGCCAGTTTTGCACGTGCAGAATTCTCGGTTTAAACATGATGAGCCTATCATATGCAGACATGCCTCGGAACACTAAGACCGAAAGGTCGAACATGAATCATATAGTAGATATGATCAACATAGTGATGTTCACCATTGAAAACTACTCCATGTCATGTGATGATCGGGCATGGTTTAGTTGATATGGATCACGTGATCATTTAGATGACTAAAGGGATGTCTATCTAAGTGGGAGTTCTTAAGTAATATGATTAATTGAACTTTAATTTATCATGAACTTAGTACCTGATAGTTTTTTTTGCATATCTATGTTGTTGTAGATCAATGGCCCGTGCTACCGTTCCCTTGAATTTTAATGCGTTCCTAGAGAAAGCTAAGTTGAAATATGATGGTAGCAACTACACGGACTGGGTCCGTAACTTGAGGGTTATCCTCATTGCTGCATAGAACAATTACATCCTGGAAGCATCGCTAGGTGCAAGACCCATTGCATGAGCAACTCTAGATGTTATGAACGTCTGGCAGAGCAAAGCTGATGACTACTCGATAGTTCAGTGTACCATGCTTTACGGCTTAGAATCAGGACTTCAAAGACGTTTTGAACGTCATGGAGCATATGAGATGTTCCAGGAGATGAAGTTAATATTTCAAGCAAATGCTCGAGTTGAGAGATATGAAGTCTCCAACAAGTTCTATAGCTGCAAAATGGAGGAGAATAGTTCTGTCAGTGAACACATACTCAGAATGTCTGGGTACCATAACCACTTGACTCAGCTGGGAGTTAATCTTCCTAATGATAGTGTCATTGACAGAGTTCTTCAATCACTACCACGAAGCTATAAAGGCTTCGTGATGAACTATAATATGCAAGGGATGGAAAATACAATTCCCTAGCTCTTCGTGATACTAAAGGCTGCTGAGGTAGAAATCAAGAAGGAGCATCAAGTGTTGATGGTTAACAAGACCACTAGTTTCAAGAAAAAAGGGTAAGGGGAAGAAGGGAAACTTCAAAAAGAATAGCAAGAAAGTTGCTGCTCCCGGAAAGAAGCCCATGTCTGGACCTAAGCCTGAAACTGAGTACTTCTACTGCAAAGGGACTAGTCACTGGAAGCGGAACTACCCCAAGTATTTGGCGGATAAGAAGGATGGCAAAGTGAAAGGTATATTTGATATACATGTTATTGATGTGTACCTTACTAATGCTCGTAGTAGCGCATGGGTATTTGATACTAGTTTCGTTTCTCATATTTGCAACTCGAAAAAGGGGCTACGGATTAAACAAAGATTGGCTAAGGACGAGGTTATGATGCGCGTCAAAAATGGTTCCAAGGTCTATGTGATCGCCGTCAGCACGCTACCTCTACATCTACCTTCGGGATTAGTTTTAGACCTGAATAATTGTTATTTGGTGCCTTCATTGAGCAAGAACATTATATCTAAAGGAAATATGCCCTAGAGGCAATAATAAAGTTGTTATTTAAATTTCCTTATATCATGATAAATGTTTATTATTCATGCTAGAATTGTATTAACCGGAAACTTAGTACATATGTGAATGCATAGACAAGTAGATGGCCGAGTTGAGAGATATGAAGTCTCCAACAAGTTCTATAGTTGCAAGGTGGAGGAGAACAGTTCTGTCAGTGAACACATACTCAGAATGTCTGGGTACCATAACCACTTGACTCAGTTGGGAGTTAATCTTCCTAATGATAGTGTCATTGACAGAGTTCTTCAATCACTGCCACCAAGCTATAAAGGCTTCGTGATGAACTATAATATGCAAGGGATGGAAAAGACAATTCACTAGCTCTTCGCGATACTAAAGGCTGTGGAGGTAGAAAACAAGAAGGAGCATCAAATGTTGATGGTTAACAAGACCACTAGTTTCAAGAAAAAGGGTAAGGGGAAGAAGGGAAACTTTAAAAAGAATAGCAAGCAAGTTGCTGCTCCTGGGAAGAAGCCTAAGCCTGGACCTAAGCCTGAAACTGAGTACTTCTACTGTAAAGGGACTGGTCACTGGAAGCGGAACTGCCCCAAGTATTTGGCGGATAAGAAGGATGGCAAAGTGAAAGGTATATTTGATATACATGTTATTGATGTGTACCTTACTAATGCTCGTAGTAGCACCTGGGTATTTGATATCGGTTCTGTTGCTCATATTTGCAACTCGAAATAGGGGCTACGGATTAAACAAAGATTGGCTAAGGACGAGGTGACGATGCGCGTGGGAAATGGTTCCAAAGTTGATGTGATCGCCGCCGGCACGCTACCTCTACATCTACCATCGGGATTAGTTTTAGATCTAAATAATTTTTATTTGGTGCCAGCATTGAGCATGAACATTATATCTGGATCTTGTTTGACGCGAGACGGTTATTCATTTAAATCAGAGAATAATGGTTGTTCTATTTATATGAGTAATATCTTTTATGGTCATGCCCCCTTGATGAGTGGTCTATTTTTGTTGAATCTCAATTGTAGTGATACACATATTTATAATATTGAAGCCAAAAGATGCAAAGTTAATAATGATAGTGCAACTTATTTGTGGCACTGTCATTTATGTCATATTGGTGTAAAGCGCATGAAGAAACTCCATGCTGATGGGATTTTGGAATCACTTGATTATGAATCACTTGATGCTTGCGAACCATGCCTCATGGGCAAGATGACTAAGACTCCGTTCTCCGGAACAATGGAGCAAGCGACTGACTTATTGGAAATAATACATACTGATGTATGCGGTCCGATGAGTGTTGAGGCTCGCAGTGGGCATCGTTATTTTCTAACCTTCACAGATGATTTGAGCAGATATGGGTATATCTACTTAATAAAACATAAGTCTGAAACATTTGAAAAGTTCAAAGAATTACAGAGTGAAGTGGAACCATCGTAACAATAAAATAAAGTTTCTACGATCTGATCGTGGAGGTTAATATTTGAGTTATGAGTTCGGTCTTCACTTGAAACAATGCGGAATAGTTTTGTAACTCATGCCACCTGGAACACCACAGCGTAATGGTGTGTCTGAATGTCGTAATCGTACTTTATTAGATGTGGTGCGATCTATGATGTCTCTTACCGATTTACCACTATCGTTTTGGGGTTATGCTTTAGAGACGGCTGCATTCACGTTAAATAGGGCACCATCTAAATCCGTTGAGACGACACCATATGAACTATGGTTTGGCAAGAAACATAAGCTGTCGTTTCTTAAAGTTTGGATCTGCGATGCTTATGTGAAAAAGCTTCAACCTGATAAGCTCGAACTCAAATCGGAGAAATGTGTCTTCATAGGATACCCAAAGGAGACTCTTGGGTACACCTTCTATCAAGATCCGAAGGCAAGATATTCGTTGCTAAGAATGGATCCTTTCTACAGGAGTTTTTCTCGAAAGAAGTGAGTGGGTAGAAAGTAGAACTTGATGAGGTAATTGTACCTTCTCCCGAATTGGAAAGTAGTTCATCACAGAAATTAGTTCCAGTGATTCCTACGCCAATTAGTGAGGAAGATGATGATCATGATCATGAAACTTCAGATCAAGCTACTACCGAACCTCGTAGGTCAACCAGAGTACGGTCCGCACCAGAGTGGTACGGTAATCCTATTATGGAGGTCATGTTACTTGACCATGAAGAACCTACGAATGATGAGGAAGCGATGATGAGCCCAGATTCCGCAAAATGGGTTGAGGCCATGAAATTTGATCCATGTATGAGAACAAAGTGTGGACTTTGGTTGACTTGCCTGATGATCAGCAAGCCATAGAGAATAAATGGATCTTCAAGAAGAAGACTGACGCTGACGGTAATGTTACTGTCTACAAAGCTCGACTTGTTGCAAAAGGTTTTCGACAAGTTCAAGGAGTTGACTAACGGTGAGACCTTCTCACCTATAGCGATGCTTAAGTTTGTCCGGATCATGTTAGCAATTGCCACATTTTATGATTATGGAATTTGGAAAATGGATGTCAAAACTTCATTCCTTAATGGATATCTTAACGAAGAGTTGTATATGATGCAACCAGAAGGTTTTGTCGATCCTAATGGTGCTGACAAAGTGTGCAAGCTCCAGCGATCCATTTATGGACTGGTGCAAGCATCTCGGAGTTGGAATATACGCTTTGATAGTGTGATCAAAGCATATGGTTTTATACAGACTTTTGGAGAAGCCTGTATTTACAAGAAAGTGAGTGGGAGCTCTGTAGCATTTCTAATTTTATATATGTGGATGACATATTATTGATTGGAAATAATACAGAATTTCTGGATAGCATAAAAGGATATTTGAATAAGAATTTTTCAATGAAAGACCTCGGTGAAGCTGCTTACATATTGGGCATCAAGATCTATAGAGATAGATCAATACGCTTAATTGGACTTTCACAAAGCACATACCTTGATAAAGTTTTGAAGAAGTTCAAAATGGATCAGTCAAAGAAAGGGTTCTTGCCTATGTTACAAGGTGTGAAGTTGAGTCAGACCCGATGCCCGACCACTGCAGAAGATAGAGAGAAAATGAAAGTCATTCCCTATGCCTCAGCCATAGGTTCTATCAGTTATACAATGTTGTGTACCAGACCTGATGTGTGCCTTGCTATAAGTTTAGCAGGGAGGTACCAAAGTAATCCATGAGTGGATCATGGGACAGCGGTCAAGAACATCCTGAAATACCTGAAAAGGACTGATGATATGTTTCTCGTTTATGGAGGTGACAAAGATATTGTCGTAAATGGTTACGTTGATGCAAGCTTTGACACTGATCCGGATGACTCTAAGTCACAAACCGGATACGTATTTATATTGAATGGTGGAGCTGTCAGTTGGTGCAGTTCCAAGCAGAACGTCGTGGTGGGATGTACGTGTGAAGCGAAGTACATAGCTGCTTAGGAAGCAGCAGATGAAGGAATTCATATCCGATCTAGGTGTAATACCTAGTGCATCGGGTCTAATGAAAACCTTTTGTGACAATACTGGAGAAATTACCTTGGCAAAGGAATCCAGATTTCACAAGAGAACCAAACACATCAAGAGACACTTTAATTCCATCGGTGATCAAGTAAAGGAGGGAGACATAGAGATTTGCAAGATACAAATGGATCTGAATGTTGCAGACCCATTGACTAAGCCTCTATCACGAGCAAAACATGATCAACACCAAGACTCCATTGGTGTTAGAATCATTACTATGTAATCTAGATTATTGACCCTAGTGCAAGTGGGAGACTGAAGGAAATATGCCCTAGAGACAATAATAAAAGTTGTTATTTATATTTCCTTATATCATGATAAATGTCTATTATTCATGCTAGAATTGTATTAACCGAAAACTTAGTACATGTGTGAATACATAGACAAACAGAGTATCCCTAGTATGCCTTTACTTGGCTAGCTCGTTAATCAAAGATGGTTAAGTTTCCTGACCATGGGCATGTGTTCCATTTGATGAACGGGATCACATCATTAGAGAATGATGTGATGGACAAGACCCATCCATTAGCTTAGCATAATGATCGTTTAGTTTTATTGCTATTGCTTTCTTCATGACTTATACATATTCCTCTAACTATGAGATTATGCAGCTCCCGAATACCGGAGGAACACCTTGTGTGCTATCAAACGTCACAACGTAACTGGGTGATTATAAAGATGCTCAACATGTGTCTCCGAAGGTGTTTGTTGAGTTGGCATAGATCAAGATTAGGTTTTGTCACTCCATGCATCAGAGAGGTATCTCTGGGCCCTCTTGGTAATGCACATCACTATAAGCCTTGCAAGCAATGTGACTAATGAGTTAGTTGCGGGATTATGCATTACTAAACGACTAATCATACTTGCTTGTAACGAGATTGAAGTAGGTGTGAAGATACCGACGATCAAATCTCGAGCAAGTAACATACCGATAACATAGGGAATGACGCATGTTGTTATGCGGTTTGACCGATAAAGATCTTCGTAGAATATGTAGGAGACAATATGAGCATCCAGGTTCCGCTATAGGTTATTGTCCGGAGATGTGTCTCGGTCATGTCTACATAGTTCTCGAACCCGTAGGGTCCGCACACTTAACATTCGATGACGATTTGTATTATGAGTTATGTGTTTTGGTGACCGAAGTTTGTTCGGAGTCCCGGATGAGATCACGCACATGACGAGGAGTCTCGAAATGGTCGAGAGGTAAAGAGTGATATACTAGAAGGTTATATACGGACACTAGAATGGTTCTGATAAGGTTCGGGGATTTTTCGGAGTACCGGGAGGCTACCGGAACCCCCCGGGAAAGTTAGTGGGCCTATTGGACCATAGTGGAGAGAGGGAGGCTGCCACAGGAGGTGGTGCACCCCCTCTAAAGCCCAAACCAAATTGGACAAGGGGTGGGGGCATGGCCTCCCTTTCCTTCTCCTTCTCCCTCTCCCCCTTTCCCCTTTCCCCTCTCCGTTGGATGGAAGGGGGGTGAGGGGGTCCTAGATTATGGGGTCTCCGGACAGCCGGACTATATCCTTTGGCCGGACTGTTGGACTATGAAGATACGAGATTGAAGACTTCGTCCCGAGTTTGGATGGGACTCTACTTGGCGTGGAAGGCAAGCTAGGCAATATGGATATGCATATCTCCTCCTTTGTAACCGACCTTGTGTAACCCTAGCCTCCTCCGGTGTCTATATAAACCGGAGGGTTTTAGTCCGTAGGACAACATACAATGATACCATAGGCTAGCTTCTAGGGTTTAGCCTCTCTGATCTCGTGGTAGATCAACTCTTGTAATACTCATATTATCAAGAATAATCAAGCGGGATGTAGGGTTTTACCTCCATCAAGAGGGCCCGAACCTGGGTAAACATCGTGTCCCCTGCCTCCTGTTACCATCCGCCTTAGACGCACAGTTTGGGACCCCCTACCTGAGATCCGCCGGTTTTGACACCGACATTGGTGCTTTCATTGAGAGTTCCTCTTTGTCGTCATCATTAGGCTTGATGGCTCCTTCGATCATCGATAGCGATGCAGTCCAGGGTGAGACTTTTCTCCCCGGACAAATCTTTGTATTCGGCGGCTCCGCACTGCGGGCCAACTCGCTTGGCCATCTAGAGCAGATCGAGAGCTACGCCCCTGGCTATCAGGTCAGATTTGGAAACTTGAACTACACAGCCGACATCCACGGAGACTTGATCTTCGACGGATTCGAGCCCTTGCCGAGTGCGCCGCACGGTCACGATGAGCACGACTTAGCTCTACCATCGGACAATGTTTGGGAGATCGCATCGGCGACCGCTCCGACCCTCAAATCGGAGCCAATTGCACCATCTAGTGACGGGTGGATAGACCCCGCCGCGGAGGCCGCACTCTCATCGGCGATCGAGCCGAGTATCGACCTTACCCTTCACGAGAGCCGTGGCGCCAAACTGCCGGATTCTTCCCCGGCCATGGATTCCGAACCACCTGCGCCCGTGCCTATCGAATCCAACTGGGCACCGATCATGGAGTTCACCTCCGCGGATATCTTTCAGCACTCGCCCTTTAGCGACATACGGAACTCATTAAGGTCTCTCTCTCTCTCTCTATCAGGAGAGCCCTGGCCGAACCATGTCCGGCAGAATTGGGATGTAGATGACGAAGAAATTCGCCGCCCACCCACCACCCACTTAGTAGCCACTGTCGATGATTTGACCGACATGCTCGACTTCAACTCTGAAGGCGTCGACGGTATGGACGACGATGTAGGAGATGAACAGGAACCACTGCCCACAGGGCACTGGACGCCCACTTCATCATACGATGTATACATGGTGGACACACCAAAAGAAAACGACGGCGAAGAACGGAAGGACGCAGCGAAGGGTTGCTCCCTCGAGAAGCAGTCAAAGCGGCGGCGTAAGCACCGCTCCAAATCCCACCTCGACAGAAGCAGCGATCATATAAACCCAGCAATAGAGCAAGGCGAGCCAGCGGACAATAAACACGGCATTGAACCATCGTCCGACCACGGCAACACGCAGAATCAAACCGAACAACCCGACTCCGTCGAAGATAACAGTCCGGATAACATCACACCGGACAGACACCCGGAGCAACAGAATACACATAAAAGGCTTGTTGCCACTGCGAGGAGTCTGAAAAACCAGAAGCAAAGGCTCAGGGCTGCACAAGACACACTCAGAATCAGATGGAGTGAAGTACTCAACACTGAAGCGAAGTACGGCGGTAATCGCCACACCAAGAGCTACCCGAAGCGAAAGTTGCTACTTGAATTCGATGAGGAGGCCTTAGATCCCCACAATCAAAAAACAAAACGGCCATCCGGTCGGATAGACAACCTCATGGCCAACATAGAGCGGCAAACGACGCCGCACATAAGCCAGTACGCGATCCGCGTGAGGGCTCGCATCAAAAGGACGGCGCAACCAGATCCATCTACGGGCCACGCAAGCGCGCTCCAGTATGCAATGCAACACAACAAACATCCCAACACCACTGTACACCCAAATACAAGGGTGCCGCACACCCCCTATGTTTCACCGATGAGGTGCTGGACCACGAATTTCCAGAGGGATTCAAACCCGTAAACATAGAGGTGTACGACGGAACGACAGACCCTGGGGTCTGGATTGAGGACTACATCCTCCATATCCATATGGCTCGAGGAGATGACCTCCATGCCATCAAGTACTTACCCCTCAAGCTCAAAGGGCCAGCTCAGCACTGGCTCAAAAGCCTCCCCGAAAACTCCATTGGAATCTGGAAGAGCTCGAAGACGCTTTTTGGGCAAATTTTCAAGGGACCTATGTCCGACCACCGGATGCAGACGATTTGAGTCATATAACTCAACAGCCCGGAGAGTCAGCCCGAAAGCTTTGGAACAGGTTCCTCACTAAAAAGAACCAAATAGTCGACTACCCGGACGCCGAAGCCTTAGCAGCTTTTAAGCACAGCGTTCGAGACGAATGGCTTGCCAGACACCTCGGCCAAGAAAAGCCAAGAACAATGGCCGCATTAACAAGCCTCATGACCCGCTTTTGCGTGGGCGAGGATAGCTGGTTAGCCCGATGCAGCACCAGCGACCCAAGTACATCCGAAGTCAGGGAAGAAAATGGGAAACCACGACGCAGCAAAAACAAGAGCCGGAATAAAGAAGACAGCCCAAAGAGCACGGCGGTAAACGCCGGATTTAGAAGCTCTCGGCCAGGTCAACAAAAGCTGCCCTCCAAAGGCAACAAAGATGAACTGTCCAGTCTAAACAAGATTCTGGATAAAATATGTTAGATCCACAGCACCTCCGATAAGCCTGCAAATCATACCCATAGAGAATGTTGGGTTTTCAAGCAGTCTGGCAAGCTCAACGCCGAACATAAGGGGCAGGATACACCAAGCGAAGACGAGGACGAGCCTCGCAAGCAAAGCACTGGGGAACAGAAGAAATTCCCACCAGAAGTAAAAACAGTAAACGTGTTACACGTAACAAGGGGGAGAAACAAAGCGGCACTCCTAGTGACACATGCCCCAGGGCCTATCACCGCGGAGTTCTGCCACTGGTCATCCCAACCGATCAACTTTGACCATCGGGATTACTCGGCAAGTATCCGGCATGCAGGATGGGCTGCCTTGGTATTAGACCCAATAGTTGACGGATACCACTTCACACGAGTCCTGATGGATGGCGGCAGCAGTTTAAACCTGATATATCAGGACACAGTCCGCAAAATGGCGATAGACCCAACAAAAATTAGCTGCAGCAATACTACCTTTAAAGGAGTAACGCCAGGCCCAGAGGCCCATTGCACGGGCTCCTTGCTACTAGAGGTTATATTCGGCTTTCCCGATAACTTCCGCAGCGAAAATTTAACGTTCCACATCGCTCCGTTCCAAAGTGGCTATCAAGCACTACTCGGACGCGAAGCTTTCGCTCGCTTTAATGCAATACCGCATTACGCTTCTCTCATGCTTAAGATGCCCGATCCACGTGGCATCATTATAGTAAATGGAAATATTGAGCGCTCCTTGCGCGCGGAAGACCGTGCGGCTGCCTTGGCAGCCGCTCACTAAACGGCCTCACCGACTAAAGCATCTAACAGGTCGTTAAGACCACGGACGCGGTTGGACGAGTCCGGCGCAGCTATATGTAATTGATACAGGTTCGATGGCTATACCCCTATTACAATACAATGGGCTCAATGTGCGCAAACAAGTGACAATTAGGCTCAGCTTTACTCATTTTGAACTGTACATGGTTTATTTAGTATAACCTACCTTTTGCACGACAACTTTTCAATTAAGTTCCTTTCTTTTTCAGATGACCATCGTGCTACACCCGTCTAGAATATGGCACAACGGAGACACAGGCGCAGACATGCAGCAGGGACCCGTTCCAAGGATTCTTTTTAGATTAAGACCCTGCGTAAACCTTTTTTACTGTCACTTGTTGATACACATCCCTCAGATTCTCAGTACAATTGAGAAGGATGCTCACGTATTGGCATGTGGCCACGTCAGAATACTGCACGTACCTGGACACCAGGGGCTTATTACAAAGGGCACTGTTTCGACCCGGTTTACAACATAAAGACCGAATACCCGAGGGAGTGTTCGGCGTCGCGAGTTTGGCCTTATATGCATTAGCTCCGAATCATGTCTTTGGTCAAATGTTGGGTTTGCCCGGCTCCTGTGTTTTTCTGCTTTACGTTCCGCTCTATCGGCTAAAGCGGCACCAGGAGAACTACTACGGTTGTGCCCTGGTTCATCCGGACGAGCACCTCAGTAGAGAAAGCCGAAAACTAACTGTCATGATATAGCGTGAGACTGGTCAACCACTCGATGACCTAGCGGAATCTTCGGGATTCCTCCTCCTTAACGAAGGGTCGTTTCCCGGCCAGGCATGTACACGCCCCGAATCCGGATGAGCGCGGAGCCACCAGGGGCTATATAGTAGCCCCACTGTCAAACTCCTCTGGCTAAGTAAAGTGTTAAAGCATTATAGTCCGGTTGCCTAGTTCGCTGCGCTATCACCTCCTTAATGGACCAAGACATTGGATCAAGTGTGAACATGCGTCTTCTACGAACACCCCCGCATTATATGCGTGGGGGCTGAAGCCGACGACTGCCATCTTTCAGGTTATATACATATATACATAAACGGCCGCACAGGAGGCATCATAGCACTTTCGGGAAAAAGTATAAATACAACCTTCATAAATTCAATAAAACATTGTTTGTACAATGGGTCACTAGAAAATAATATTCTTCGAGCACTGAGCCTCTATCGAACGAGTGCCTTCAAGGACTTCTTTAAAGTAGTGCTCGGTAGCCACTCGGCCTATGGCCGAACCCTCTGCCACAACAGTGGTGGCCTCCATCTCCGCCCAGTATGTTTTAACACGGGCAAGGGCCATCCGTGCACCTTCTATGCACGCTAATCTCTTTACAGCATCGATGCGTGGCACAGCTTCAAGGAATTGTTGCACTAAGCTAAAGTAGCTACTCGTCCTTGGCCCTCCCGGCCACAGGTGATCCACAACGGACCTCATGGCAAGTCCGGACAACCTATGGAGCTCGGCCCAACCGGTCAATCGCTCATTCAGCAGCAGCGGGCGGACTGGAGCGTGAAACTGTGACCAGAACAGCTTTTCCACTTCGGGACCTTTCTAATCCTTGAAGTACTCGGCTGCATCAGCAGCACTTGCAGCCAAATCTATGTACGCGTCCGCCGAACTCCATAGCCGGTCCAGAGGAGCATACTTCGGATCTCCAAACTTAGTCCGCAACAAGAAGGGCTTCCCAGACACGATATGTGCAGCTTGATTCAGCTCCTCCTTCGTCGCTCTAATTTTGGAGCGGGCTTCCTTGGCAACCACCCAGGCCTTCTCTAGGTCCGTCGCCTTCATCCGGTTTTCCTCTTCAAGAAGCCGGTAACGGTCAGCAGCATCTTTTAACTCCACGACCATCTTGGCAATTTTTTCTTTGCTCTCGCAATGTGCGGCCTGTTCGGCCCTTAACTTTTCGGCCGCGTGTAAAGCGGCCGCATTGCTACTCCTTGCTTGCTCCTTGGCTCGGGCAAGCTCCGCCCGAAGGGTCTCCATGGTGGCCGCTCCATCTGCAGTCACAACATATTAAAGATACTGGCATCATGCTGCTCTTATTATGTGACTGAGGGAGTCCTGGATTAGGGGGTGTTCGGGTAGCCGGACTATACCTTTAGTCGGACTACAGGACTATGAAGATACAAGATTGAAGACTTTGTCCCGTGTCCGGATGGGACTTTCCTTGGCGTGGAAGGCAAGCTTGGCGATGCGGATATTCAAGATCTCCTACCATTGTAACCGACTTCGTGTAACCCTAACCCTCTCTGGTGTCTATATAAACCGGAGGGTTTTAGTCCGTAGGACAACTTCATCATACAACAATCATACCATAGGCTAGCTTCTAGGGTTTAGCCTCCTTGATCTCGTGGTAGATCTACACTTGTACTACCCATATCATCAATATTAATCAAGCAGGACGTAGGGTTTTACCTCCATCAAGAGGGCCCGAACCTGGGTAAAACATCGTGTTCCTTGCCTCCTGTTACCATCTGGCCTAGACGCACAGTTCGGGACCCCCTACCCGAGATCCGCCGGTTTTGACACCGACATTGGTGCTTTCATTGAGAGTTCCTCTGTGTCATCGCTTTCAGGCCCGATGGCTCCTTCGATCATCAACAGCAATGCAGTCCAGGGTGAGACTTTTCTCCCCGGACAGATCTTCGTCTTCGGCGGCTTCGCACTGCGGGCCAATTCGCTTGGCCACCTTGAGCAAATCGAAAGCTACGCCCCTGGCCATCAGGTCAGGTTTGGAAGCCTAAACTACACGGCTGACATCCGCGGGGACTTGATCTTCGACGGATTCGAGCCACAGCCAAGCGCGCCGCACTGTCTCGATGGGCATGATATAGCTCTGCCGCCGAACAGCGCCTTGGAGGCCGCACACTCATCGGTTCCGACCATTGATTCGGAGCCTACTGCGCCGATCAAGGATCAGCGGTTGGACGCTGCCTCAGGGGCTGCGATCTCAGAGGCGATCAAGCCGAACTCCGGCCCCGTACTCCGCATGTCCCGTGACTCCGAGGAGCCGGATTCCTTTCCGAACTCCGAGCCCCCCGCGCCCCTGCCGATCGAATCTGATTTGGGCGCCGATAATGGAGTTCACCGCCGCAGACATCTTTCAGCACTCGCCCTTCGGCGACATCCTGAATCCTCTAAAGTCTCTCTCTTTATCAGGAGAGCCCTGGCCGGACTACGGTCAGAAAGGTTGGGATACGGACGATGAAGAAATTCAAAACCCACCCACCACCCACTTCATTGCCACTGTTGACAACTTAACCGACATGCTTGACTTCGACTCCGAAGACATCGACGGCATGGACGATGATGCAGGAGACGAACAAGAACTAGCACCTTTAGGGCGCTGGAAGGCCACCTAGTCATATGACATATATATGGTGGACACTCCAAAGGATGGAGATGGCGATGGAACAGCGGGGGACGATACCTCTAAGAAACGGCGTCAGCGACGCCGCTCTAAATCCAAGCGCCGGCGTCAGCGACGCCGCTCTAAATCCCGCCAAAGCAAAAACGGTGATTCTGGCACGGGAGATAATACTACTCCGGATAGCGCCAAAGAACACCCCCTCCAGCACGATTCGGCACAGGAGGACAGAGAAGCCATCCCTCACGAGAGGGCGGCGGACCAAGAGGTTGAGGATGATAATTATACGCCTCCCTCCGAAGACGAGGCAAGCCTCGACGACGACGAGTTCGTCGTGCCAGAGGATCCCGCCGAACAAGAGCGTTTTAAACGCAGGCTTATGGCCACGGCAAGCAGCCTCAAGAAAAAGCAGCAACAGCTTAGACCTGATCAGGATTTGCTAGCTGACAGATGGACTGAAGTCCTTTCGGCCGAAGAGTATGAACTCGAACGCCCCTCCAAGAGTTACCCAAAGCGTAGGCTGCTACCCCGACTAGAGGAGGAAGCACCTACATCACCAACGCATGACATGGCCGACCGGCCACCTCATGGCCGCGACAGAGAGGCCTCTTGGCCCTCCACTCAAGCCATGCCCCGACGCCGCATCAAGCATACTAAGGCACGGGAAAATGCGCCCGACCTGCGCGACATACTGGAGGACAAGGCAAGGCAAACAAGATCGATCTACGGATCGCGCAGGCGCCCCACGGCACGTGACGGTGATTGTCACTCCATATGCAATAAATCCGGCCGGGCCAAACTCAACGGACAAAGCTCCTTCGAGCTGCATCGTGATATAGCCCAATACGGAGGCGCCGCACACCCACTATGCTTCATAGATGAAGTAATGGATCATAAAATCCCTGAGGGCTTCAAACCTGTAAACATCGAATCGTACGATGGCACAACAGATCCTGCGGTATGGATCGAGGATTATCTCCTTCATATCCACATGGCCCGCGGTGATGATCTACACGCCATCAAATACCTCCCACTCAAACTTAAGGGACCGGCCCAGCATTGGCTTAACAGCTTGCCAGCAGACTCAATCGGTTCTTGGGAGGACCTGGAAGCCGCATTCCTTGACAACTTCCAGGGCACTTATGTGCGACCACCGGACACCGATGACCTAAGCGACATAATTCAGTAGCCAGAGGAATCGGCTAGGCAATTCTGGACACGGTTCCTAACAAAGAAAAACCAAATAGTCGACTGTCCGGACGCAGAGGCCTTAGCGGCCTTCAAGCATAATATCCGTGACGAGTGGCTTGCCCGGCACCTGGGACAGGAAAAGCCGAAATCTATGGCAGCCCTCACAACACTCATGACCCGCTTTTGCACGGGAGAAGACAGCTGGTTAGCTCGCAGCAACAATTTAACCAAGAACCCTGGTAATTCGAATACCCAGGACAAAAGCGACAGGTCACGTTGGAACAAACAAAAGCGCCGCGTTAACAACGATAGCAATGAGGATACGGCAGTTAATGCCGGATTCCGAGGCTACAAATCCGGTCAACGGAAAAAGCCATTCAAAAGAAATACTCAGGGCCCGTCCAGTTTGGACCGAATACTCGACCGCTTGTGCCAGATACATGGCACCCCCGAAAAGCCAGCCAATCACACCAACAGGGACTGTTGGGTGTTTAAGCAGGCAGGCAAGTTAAGAGCCGAAAACAAAGACAAGGGGCTGCATAGCGACGACGAGGAGGAGCCCAGGCCGCCGAACAATAGTGGACAGAAGGGATTTCCCCCGCAAGTGCGGACGGTGAACATGATATACGCAACCCACATCCCCAAGAGGGAGCGGAAGCGTGCGTTACGGGACGTATATGCGATAGAGCCAGTCGCCCCAAAGTTCAACCCATGGTCCTCCTGCCCGATCACCTTTGATCGAAGGGACCACCCCACTAGCATCCGCCACGACGGCTTCGCTGCATTGGTTCTAGACCCAATCATTGACGGATTTCATCTCACAAGAGTCCTCATGGACGGCGGTAGCAGCCTGAACCTGCTTTACCAGGATATAGTGCGAAAAATGGGCATAGATCCCTCGAGGATCAAGCCCACAAAAACGACCTTTAAAGGCGTCATACCAGGTGTAGAAGCCAACTGTACAGGCTCAGTCACACTGGAAGTGGTCTTCGGATCTCCGGATAACTTCCGAAGCGAGGAGTTAATCTTCGACATAGTCCCGTTCCGCAGTGGCTATCACGCACTGCTCGGGCGAACCGCATTCGCAAAATTCAACGCGGTACCGCACTATGCATACCTCAAGCTCAAGATGCCAGGCCCTAGAGGAGTAATCACGATCAATGGGAACACTGAACGCTCCCTCCGAACGGAGGAGCACACGGCAGCGCTCGCAGCAGAAGTACAAGGCAGCCTCTCTAGGCAGTTCTCCAGTTCGGCCTTCAAAAAGCCGGACACTGTCAAGCGCGCCCGGAGTACCCTACAACAAGACCGCCTGGCACGTTCTGAGCTAGCGTAGCAATGCGGCCCCAACCCTAGCCCTCGCGATATAGCGAAACCAGTGCTTCGCGTACATAACTACGCTCTTGAAATACCATGGGCATAGGGGAAGGGGCACTATCACGGCACGCCCGAAATACGGCTTAAACCGCACCAGGGGCTGCCGGATTCCTTTTTTTCTTTTTTTTCTCTTACTCTCAGGACTCCATACTTCGGATGACCCGTTCGGCAATTCAACTGCCGCACAAACGATGCAAGATCCAGGAAAGCAGACAAGCCACGCCGCATTATGGAACTCCCAGGTGGTCTCTATTGCGAGCAGTATACCTGTTTTTAATACAATTCCGCGGCCTTCCCCTGGCCAGGACATGCTAAATAGTCCAATTTCTTTTGCTTATCGCACTATTTGTATCGTTCCGCTTTCATAGCAGCCTTTCTATAAACAATGCATAGCTTTTTGTCTATTTTTTGCATTATCCTCTTTTTATATATATGTTTATCAATAACATGTTGCATCCGTACACTGTGGTACGGCAAAAATACGCCAGGGGCTTCAATACCCATCAATATGGCGTGAGAAGTCCGTACACTTTCACAAGTGCGGCACCCCGAACTTATAGCACTATATGCATCGGCTCCGAATCATGATTTGGGTCAATAGTTGGGTTTGCCCGGCTCCTATGTTTTGGTGCCTTACGTTCCGCTATATCAGCTAAGGTAGCACTAGGAGAACTACTGCGATTGTGCCCCAGTTGAGCTGGGCTGAGCACCTCAGTAGAGAAAACTAAAACTGACTGTCATGATGAGGCGAAAGACCGGTCGCTGTTCGAGAGGTTTTTTGAGTCCTTAAAGACTTATGCCGCTTCGAGCGAGGAACCAGCTTTGTCCGGCCAAGGCGTGGATAGCGCCCCGAACTCGGTCTTCCGAATACTAGGGGCTTCGCCGAAATTTAAAATTATAGAGTTCTATGGCTAAGTGAGAGTGTTCAAGCATTATAGTCTGATTGCCTTGTTCGTTGTGCTGAGCGCCTCCCTCGACGGACCCAATCATGGGAAAAAGAGCGCTCAGGTTTATCCCGAACACCCCAGCACTAGTGGCATGGGGGCAGAAGCCGACGACTGGCCATCTCTCAATTTTTTGATAAACGGCCCGCACAGAAAGTAATATTTTAAATTCAAGCATTGCTTAGCGCATATGAGCAAGTTTTCAGCGCACAGGATAACACGAGCGAGTTCATTCAAAAATTACATCCTTGGTGCATTCATCCGCCATAAGGCGGGCACCGGCCAGAACATCCTTGTAATAGTTCTCGGGCTTGCGATGCTCCTTCCCCGGCGGCGGCCCGTCCCTCACAAGCTTCTCACCGTCCAGCTTACCCAGTGCACCTTTGCACGGGCAAGGGCCCTACGGGCACCTTCGATGCAGACGGAGCACTTGATGACCTCGAGCCTTGAACAAGCCTCCACCAGCCGCCACACCAGTCCGAAGTAGCTCCTAGGCAGGGCCTCTCCAGGCCACAGCCGAACTATGAAGCCCTTCAGGGCCTGTTCGGCCGCCTTGTGGAGCTCGACCAGCTGCTTCAGCTGGTCGCTCAAAGGCACAGGTTGTCCTGCCTCAGCGTACTGAGACCAGAACACCTTCTCCGTCGAGCTGCCTTCCTTGGCTCGGTAGAATGCGGCGGCATCGGATACACTGCGGGGAAGATCTGCGAATGCCCCTAGAGAACTCCGGATTCGGGTAAGTAACAAGTAGTTTACTTTTATATGTCTGCTTTGCATAGAGAATGCCTTACCCGCCGCTATCTTTTTCACCGCATCCAATTCCTGGAGGGCCTTCTGGGCTTCGGCCTTGGCAGATTTGGCAGTTTTAAGGGCCGCAGCAAGCTCGGACGCTCGCGTCTTCGAGTCGAGCTCCAAACTCCCATGTTTTTTCATGAGAGCCTGAAGCTCTTGCTGCACCTCGCCGACCTGCGCCTCAAATATCTCCCGCTCGGTGCGCTTCGTGGCCGCTCTCTTCTTGGCCTCGGACAACGCCTGCTTGAGGGTCGCCACCTCAGTTGTGGCCCCTACAATAAGCAGTATACTCCTGTCATTTTTTGCAATTGCGTCTTCTTATAGGCATTTTTCTATAAGGTATCTCTTACCTTCTTTCTCCTCGAGCTGTCGTTTGGCCAGGCCGAGCTCTTGCTCGGTCCGCTCGAGGCCCTGCTTCAGGGCATCCACCTCCGCAGTCGGTGTGGCGGTGGCCAGCAGCGAAGCTTGCATACGTCTATTGACTCCTTTTTAGTTAGACTCCTGCGATATTTAATAGATCCTCTATTCGGCTTTTCTTTCCGAACGCCAAACAGAGCATCAGGGGCTACTGTCTATGCGGTAATATTTTTACATATTTTTACTTACCTCGAAGCCTGTTAGAAGGCTAGCACAAGCTTCAGTCAGTCCTCTTTTGGCGGACTGAACCTTCTGGACCACCGTACTCATAATGGTATGGTGCTCCTCGTCGATGGAGGCGCCCTTAAGCACCTCCAGCAGATTGTCCGATGCCTCCGGTTGGGCGGAGGACGCCGGCTCAATAGGCTTGCTCCTCTTGGCAGGAGTTCGCCTGCCGCGGTCCGGAACCGTTGATGATTCCGGCGCGGTGTCCGGCTTAAAGCCGGACTTGGAGCCCTGGGGGGTCTTGTCCCCTTTACTCCTGGAGTCCGAGAGGTCGCCTCACGGCTCCTCCTGGACCACCTCCTCTTGCCCCGGAGCGTGTCGCGACGCCACTTCGGCGTCATCCGCAGCACAGGGGGAGGCAGCGGGTGGAACTGAATTCATGTCCGATGAGTCCAGGGAGCCGCTCGACGACTCGTCGAGCCCGTCCTTGGGTGGGCTGCATGATTATATTCGACATCAGGGAAAGCTGTGCAACAAAAGGAATATCACGAGTTACTCTGGAATCCGAACACTTACGATTTCGCCGGACGCTTGGCCCTGTCCGGCCACTCCTCTTCGTCCTCGTCGGCGTCGGGGGCGTAGTCCGGCAGAGGGGTTTTCCTCTTCTTGGACCCCTCAGCCTCCCCTACTGGGGCGACCTTCCTCTTCTTTCCTCCCCCCGCTGAAGGGGGAGAGGTATCTTCTTCCTCCTCGTCTTCACGGGAGGAGTGCGTCTCGGACTCATCAGACGACGAGTCCGACACCACCATATGCCGGGAACTCTTTCGAGTCCCCGTGGCCTTCTTCTTCTTGGCCTTCTTCTCCGGCACCACATAAGGTGCCGAAACCAGCAGCTTCACTAGGAGAGCAGGGGTTGGGTCTTCGGGAAAGGGAGCCGGACAGTTAATCAGTCCAGACTTCGCCTGCCAATCCTGTCAAAGGTGAGGGAGTTTAGATCCCGCGTGGAGTCAAACTATGAAGAAAACTTAACATCCTGTAAAAGATGAAAATATTTTACCTCACCAGCAGGACACTGCGAGCTGAATCTGCGGTCTTCAGAGGCGGATGTGGGAGCCTCGGCGCCTTTGGTTAGCCCCATCCAGACATCTTTGTACGTCGTGTCAAAGAGCCTGCTCAGAGTTCGGTGCTGCGCCGGGTTGAACTCCCACAAATTGAAGTCCCGTTCTTGACACGGAAGGATCTGGCGGACGAGCATGACCTGGACTACGTTGACAAGCTTGAATTGCTTGTTCACCAGGGACTGGATTCATTTTTGCAGTCCGGTCACCTCTTCTTCGTCGCCCCACGACAAGCCCGTCTCCTTCCAGGACGTGAGCCGCGTAGGGGGTCCGGATCAGAATTCTGGGGCTGCGATCCACTTCGGATCGCGTGGCTCGGTGATGTAAAACCACCCTGACTGCCACCCCTTCAAGGTCTCCACAAAGGAGCCCTCGAGCCATAGGACGTTGGCTATTTTTCCCGCCATGGCACCTCCGCACTCCGCCTGGTTGCCGCGCACCACCTTTGGCTTGACATTGAAGGTCTTGAGCCAGAGGCCGAAATGGGGGCGGATGCAGAGGAAAGCCTCACACACGACGATAAACGCCGATATATTGAGGATGAAGTTCGGGGCCAGATCGTGGAAATCTAGGCCATAGTAGAACATGAGCCCGCGGACAAATGGGTGGAGAGGAAAACCCAGTCCGCGGAGGAAGTGGGGAAGAAATACTACCCTCTCATGGGGCCTTGGGGTGGGGAGAAGCTGCCCCTCCTCAGGAAGCCGGTGCGCGATGTCTTTGGACAGGTATCCGGCCTTCCTTAGCCTTTTGACATGGCCCTCTGTGACGGAGGAGACCATCCACTTGCCTCCCGCTCCGGACATTGTTGGAGAAGGTTGAGGTAGGAAGTGCGGGCTTGGGCGCTGGAGCTCGGGTGCGCAGAAGATGGATAGGCAAAGGAGGAAGAAGGCGTAGGTAAAAAGGTGGATCCTTATCCCCAGCGGATGCGACTATGCGTCCCCACCAGCCTAGTAAAACTCGCTTGCCTCCCAAGCGCCGTGATAAATGGCGCGGTTGGGTTACCCACGTCCATATTGATGAGAATCCCGTAAATGGAGGACACGATCTCTGCTTTGACAAGACGTGCCAAGGAAACCACCTCGCAAAACACGCTGAGGTGGAAAAGTGAAAACGATTCAAATAAAGGCTTGGCCGTAGTGTGATGTCACGCTGCGGAATACGTCAGCAGATTAGATTTGTGTTAATATTATTCTCTCTATGGCAATACATGGAAACTTATTTTGCAGAGCCGGACACTACTCTTGGTGTTTACAAACTTTTATGAAGAATTTGGAGGAGGAACCCGCCTTGCAATGCCGAAGACAATCTACGCGCCGGACTCGTTGTCATTGAAGCCTGGTTCAGGGGCTACTGAGGGAGTCCTGGATTAGGGGGTGTTCGGGTAGCCGGACTATACCTTCAGCCGGACTCCAGGACTATAAAGATACAAGATTGAAGACTTCGTCCCATGTCCGGATGGGATTTTCCTTGGCGTGGAAGGCAAGCTTGGCGATGCGGATATTCAAGATCTCCTACCATTGTAACCGACTTTGTGTAACCCTAACCCTCTCCGGTGTCTATATAAACCGGAGGGTTTTAGTCCGTAGGACAACTTCATCATACAACAATCATACCATAGGCTAGCTTCTAGGGTTTAGCCTCCTTGATCTCGTGGTAGATCTACTCTTGTACTACCCATATCATCAATATTAATCAAGCAGGACGTAGGGTTTTACCTCCATCAAGAGGGCCCGAACCTGGGTAAAACATCGTGTTCCTTGCCTCCTGTTACCATCTGGCCTAGACGCACAGTTCGGGACCCCCTACCCGAGATTCGCCGGTTTTGACACCGACAGTGACGATCACCAGAAAAATCACTCACCCTGTGCTTCGTCAAGCCGCTTGTTGACAAGCACGATGTCGGCATCTGCCGCATCTAGTTGCCGCTTTAGTTTGGCAAACCCATTAGTCCAACTAGCCACCGGAGCTTCAACCACCTGCACATAAAGGCGGAAAGGTTATTACCTAGGACTATGATCCTCTGTTTGCCGCCGTTCTCGATGACAACCAGAGTCTCAGGGGCTACTATCTACATGGGCATACCTAACGTATGTGATACTATTAAAGGCATACATTATTTTACTTACCTCGAAGCCTTTCAGCAGACTCATAAAAGCTTCATGCAAACCGCTTTCAGCGGATGAAATCCTTTAAATTACCGTACCCATTAGCGTACGATGCGCTTCCGAGACGACAGCTTTCCCCAGAAGATCCTTCAGCGCGTCCGACCGCACACAGTACGGACCCTTGCTGTCGCTCTCCTCAGGAGCCGAATACTGGGGATGCCGGGCAGCCAAAGGGTTATCCTCTGGCGATATTGGATCCGGAGATACCCTTCACGACAACACTTCAAGGTCGCACGCTTCTTGAGTTGGGGAGTCCGGGGGAGGCGTTTCGCTCCCCATCATCTCCGGAAGAAGATCCCTCGAAGACGAACTCTGTCGAGAAGGGCTGCGATCCGGACTACAATTTACAAGCATCGGTTATTGTCTTCAGAAGTAAGGTAGGATATCTTCACTATTAAGTACCTTTTGATTACTTACAGCTCGGTAGAGGGCTGATCCCCGTGCGGACATTGTGCGGCAAGAATACCCTCCGAGGCAGGCCCTCTGGCGGAGATTTCTTCTCCCGTTTGGAAACCTTAGTTTCCGGATCTTCAGAGGTAGTCCTCTTCCTTCCCCGGGGAGAGAGAATGTCAGATTCTTCCCCTTGGTTATCCTCCCTCATGGAGGCGCTCATTCCCTCGATTGGAATAGGTAGCGATGGAGGCCCGCTTTCGCCCTCTTTATTCCCCCCTTTATCTTCCTTTGAGGGCACTAGACAAGGTGCTAGCTCGAGCATCTTTTCCAGCACCGGATTGTCCAAGCCTTCAGGAAGGGGGGCCGAACACCGGATCATCTTCGCCTTTGTTATCCAGTCCTGGTCAAAGAGCGATTCTTTAGAATGATGTCATGATAAATAAAAGGACAGTGTGTTCGGCCATGGGATTACTTACTTGGGCAGCGGGGCGGTTGCAGCTCAAGCCCACGTCCTCGGTAGTGTCCGGACACACTATTTGGGGTCCGAAGAACGATTTGTACATCTCCTCGTGCGTCATGCCGAGGAAATTCTGAATAGTGTGCGGTCCTTCTGGGTTGAATTCCCACATGCGGAGGGGCCGGCGTTTGCAAGGCTGGACTCGACGAACCAGCATAACTTCGTTATCATAACCAGACTGAAATCTCCCTCGAAGAGATCTCGGATACGGCTTTGCAGTATTGGCACGTCCTTGGCGGGACCCCAGCTCAGCCCCCTGCTAATCCATGACATCAGTTATGGTGGAGGGTGATAACCCACAAGTATAGGGGATCGCAACAGCTTTCGACGGTAGAGTATTCAACCCAAATTTATTGATTCGACACAAGGGGAGCCAAAGAATATTCTCAAGTATTAGCAGCTGAGTTGTCAATTCAACCACACCTGGAAACTTAGTATCTGCAGCAAAGTGTTTAGTAGCAAAGTAATATGATAGTGGTGGTAGTGGCAACAAAAGTAAAGACAGCAAAAGTAATGTTTTTGGTATTTTGTAGTGATTGTAACAGTAGCAGCGGGAAAGTAAATAAGCGAGAACCAGTATATGGAAAACTCGTAGGCACCGGATTAGTGATGGATAATTATGCCGGATGCGGTTCATCATGTATCATTCATAACATAATGTGACACGGAACTAGCTCCAATTCATCAATGTAATGTAGGCATGTATTCCATATATAGTCATACGTGCTTATGGAAAAGAACTTGCATGACATCTTTTGTCCTACCCTCCCATGGCAGTGGGGTCCTATTGGAAACTAAGGGATATTAAGGCCTCCTTTTAATAGAGAACCGGAACAAAGCATTAGCACATAGTGAATACATGAACTCCTCAAACTATGGTCATCACCGGGAGTGGTCCCGATTATTGTCACTGCGGGGTTGCCGGATCATAACACATAGTAGGTGACTATAGACTTGCAAGATAGGATCAAGAACTCACATATATTCATGAAAACATAATAGGTTCAGATCTGAAATCATGGCACTCAGGCCCTAGTGACAAGCATTAAGCATAGCAAAGTCATAGCAACATCAATCTCAGAACATAATGGATACTAGGGATCAAACCCTAACAAAACTAACTCGATTACATGATAAATCTCATCCAACCCATCACCGTCCAACGAGCCTACGATGGAATTACTCACGCACGACGGTGAGAATCATGAAATTGGTGATGGAGGATGGTTGATGATGACGACGGTGACGAGTCCCCCTCTCCGGAGCCCCGAACGGAGTCTAGATCAGCCCTCCCGAGAGGTTTTAGGGCTTGGCGGCGGCTCCGTATCGTAAAACGCGATGTTTTCTTCTCTCTGATTTTTTCTCTCCAAAAGCAAGTATATAGAGTTGGAGTTGGCGTCAGAGGACATCCAGGGGGCCCATGAGGTAGGGGGCACGCCCTAGAGGGGGGGCGCGCCCCCCACCCTCGTGGATAGGGTGTGGGCCCCTTGGTCTTCATCTTTGGCGAGGATTTTTTATTATTTTTTCTAAGATGTTCCGTGGAGTTTCAGGTCATTCCGAGAATATTTGTTTTCTGCACATAAAACAACACCATGGCAATTTTGCTGAAAACAGCGTCAGTCCGGGTTAGTTCCATTCAAATCATAGAAGTTAGAGTCCAAAACAAGGGCAAAAGTGTTTGGAAAAGTAGATATGACGGAGACGTATCAACTCCCCCAAGCTTAAACCCTTGCTTGTCCTCAAGCAATTTAGTTGATAAACTGAAAGAAAGAAAGAAAAACTTTTACAAACTCTGTTTGCTCTTGTTGTTGTAACTATGTCAAGCCACCATTCAAGTTTTCAGCATAGATCATAACTAACCACATTTGCAATAATTCTCAGATCTCATAATTACTCATATCAATAGCATAATCAACTAGCAAGCCATAATAATAAATCTCGGATGACAACACTTTATCAAAACAATCATAATATGATATAACAAGATGGTATCTCCCTAGCCCTTTCTGAGACCGCAAAACATAAATGCAGAGCACCTTTAAAGATCAAGGACTGACTAGACATTGTAATTCATGGTAAAAGAGATCCAATCATAGTCACACCCAACATAGATTAATAGTGATGAATGCAAATGACAGCTGTGCTCTCCAGCTAGCGCTTTTTTATAAGAGGGTTATGACTCAACATAAAAGTAAATGGATAGGCCCTTCATGGAGGGAAGCAAGGATTTGTAGAGGTGCCAGAGCTCAGTTTTGAAACAGAGATAAATTGCATTTTGAGCGATATACTTTCATTGTCAACGTAACAACTAAGAGATGGCGATATCTTCCATGCTAAACACATTATAGGCGATTCCCAAACAGAATTGTAAAGTTTATACTCCCCCTCCACCAACAAGCATCAATCCATGACTTGCTCAAAACAACGAGTGTCTCCAACATACATCAGGTCCCAGGGGGAGTTTTGTTTGCAATTAATGTTGATTTGGTTTGCATAAAGCATGTGACTGGGCATCCCGGTGACCAGCCATTTTCTCGTGAGTGAGGAGTGGAGTCCACTCCTCTTGAGAATAACCCGCCTAACACGGAAGATAAGGACAGCCTTGGTTGATACATGAGCTATTCAAGCATACAAAACAGAATGTTTATTTGAAGGTTTAGAGTTTGGCACATACAAATTTACTTGGAATGGCAGGTAGATACCGCATATAGGAGGGTATAGTGGACTCATCTGGAATAACTTTGGGGTTTAAGGGATTGGATGCACAAGCAGTATTCCCGCTTAGTACAAGTGAAGGCTAGCAAAATACTGGGAAGCGACCAACTAGAGAGCGACTACAGCCATGTACATGCATTAAAATTAATAAACATTGGATGCAAGCATGAGTAGGATATAATCCACCATGAACATAAATATCGTGAAGGCTATGTTGATTTTGTTTCAACTACATGCGTGAACATGTGCCAAGTCAAGTCACTTAAATCATTCAAAGGAGGATACCACCCCATCATACCACATCATAATCATCTCAATAGCATGTTGGCACACAAGGTAAACCATTATAACTCATAGCTAATCAAGCATGGCACAAGCAACTATGATCTCTAATTGTCATTGCAAACATGTTTATTCATAATAAGCTGAATCAAGAATGGGGGCTCATCATATTTACAAAAACAAAAGAGGTCGAGTTCGTACCAGCTTTTCTCATCTCAGTCAGTCCATCATATATCATCATAATTGCCTTTCACTTGCATGACCGAACGGTGTGAATAATAATAAGAGTGTACGTGCATTGTACTAAGCTGAAATCTGCGAGCATTCAGTAAACAGGAGAAGACAAGGCAATATGGGCTCTTGGTTAAATCAACAATAATGCATATAAGAGCCACTTCAACAATTTAATTATGGTCTTCTCCTACTGACCCCCAAAGAAAAGAAAAGAAATAAAACTATTTACACGGGAAAGCTCCCAACAAGCAAAAGAAGAACGGGAAATATTTTTGGGTTTTCTTTTTAATTATTACTACTACAGCAGAAAAATAAACTACTACTATTTTTTTTCTTAAGGTTTAACAAACACACAAGAAGAAAGCAGGAAAAAGAAAATAAACTAGCATGGATATTACAGTGAAAGAGTATGAGCACCGACATCTAGTGATGAGTGTGTCTGAGCATAAATGTAATGTCGGTGAGAAATAAGTACTCCCCCAAGCTTAGGCTTTTGGCCTAAGTTGGTCTATTGCCAGGGATAGCCTGGCGGATACCCATAGGTGTAGTTAGGGTCGTACTGTGAAGAAGAATAGCCGGGATCATACTAATGTGCACCGATTATCGCCTGCTGAGCTGCAGCGTGGAGTCGAGCTGCCTCCGCTCTCTTCTCGTACTCTTCGGCCTCCTCTCTGGTAATAACATATCTCCTTTTTGTCTGTGAATCAAAGAAGGCAGGAGCAGGGAGAGTAATACGGAAAACACGTCGTTTATCAAAAATTAAACGATATAAGAGAGGTGATTCAGGCCTCTCAACAAACTAGTGCGAAGCCATAGAGTCATAATCTAAATATGCAGGAGGCAACTCCGTATCACCCTCATGAATGTCTATCTCAAGAAAATGAGCTAAGCGGGTTGCATAAATTCCTCCAAAGAAATCTCCATTATGTCTATTATGATGCAACCTACGAGCTACAATGGCTCCCATATGATAAGATTGGTCTCCTAACACAGCACTCCTAAGAATGCTAAGATCAGGGACACACATGTGACATGCTTCATCCTTAGCATTTATGCATCTACCGATGAAGAGAGCAAAATAATGTATAGCAGGAAAGTGAATGCTCCATATGGTAGCATGCGTTATATCTCTAGATTCCCCCACAGTTATACTAGCAAGAAAGTTTCTAAATTCAGATTTAGGGGGATCCCTAACACTACCCCATGATGGAAGTTTGCAAGCAGAAGTGAAATCCTCTAAGTCCATGGTATAAGATTTGTCATAGAGATCAAACATGACTGAAGGAGAATTACGCGAAGATGAATACTCAAATCTCCTCACAAATGAACTTGTGAGATCATGATACTGGGGGCATTTGTTAGCCTCAAAATCCTCAAGACCGGCATTGTGCAAATATGCTTTGGATTCTTCTTTAATTCCCGCACGGTCCATAAAATTTTCCGACGGCCATTCGCAAGGCCGTACTGGAGCGTCTCTTGGTGGATCCTCGTCAGCATCGCGCATAGCAATCATGGGTCCTTGCTTCTTAGAAGAACCACCTTGGAACATCTTCCTAAGCATATTGTTTTTCTCTGAAAAATTCTGAAATTTTTAGTAACTTCAAACAAAAGTGAACCAACTTCAATAAAACTGATAGCAACTACTCCTACAAGTGCCTAGAGCCTATATCAAGCATTAGAACTACTTGGAACCATATAAATTTGACATGCAAGCTCAAGAACATGGTCACCTATGCAACAAAAATTTGCAAAGAATAAGGCATTAGAACAAAAACTAATTGGACCAGTGGAGGAGTCACATACCAAGGAACAATCTCCCCAAGCAGTTTTGTGAGAGGTGCTTTGAGCAAGGAGATCGAAAATCACAGCAAAAGTGGCTGGAACTCGTGCTTGAGTTGGTTTTTCGGGTTTGTGTGAGACAGAGGAAGAAGATGGGTGCTGGGATAAGTGGAGAAGGGCCATCGTGGGCCCACGAGGCAGGGGGCGCGTCCTAAGGGGGGGCGTCCACCACCCTCGTGGCCAGGTGGCAGCTCCTCCTGCGGTAATTTTTGCACAGTAAATCCTCAAATATTCCCGAAAAAATCATATTAAATTGGCATGTCATTCTGAGGACTTTTATTTTCGGGATATTTTTATATTGCACGGATAAGCCAGGAAACAGACAGAAAAATACTATTTTTACTTTATTTCTACTAATTAACAGAAAGTATAGAGAGGGTACAGAAGTTTGTGCTTCTAGTTTCATCCATCTCATGCTCATCAAAAAGAATCCACTAACAAGGTTGATCAAGTCTTGTTAACAAACTCATTCCGATAATCATGAAACCAGAGAAATTTCGAATGACACTAAGTTACCTCCACGGGGATATGCACATCCCCTATAATGAGTATATCATATTTCTTTTTGACAGTACGAAGAGGAAATTCAAAACCTCCAATTATAATCGATGGAATTTTTCGAATGGAGTTGATACTGTGAACTTGAAGTTGTTTCCTCGGAAAGTGTACCGTATGCTCATTACCATTAACATGAAAAGTGACATTGCCTTTGTTGCAATCAATAACAGCCCCTGCAGTATTAAGAAAAGGTCTTCCAAGAATAATAGACATACTATCATCCTCGGGAATATCAAGTATAACAAAGTCCGTTAAAATAGTAACGTTTGCAACCACAACAGGCACATCCTCACAGATACCGACAGGTATAGCAGTTGATTTACCAGCCATTTGCAAAGATATTTCAGTAGGTGTCAGCTTATTCAAGTCAAGTCTACGATATAAAGAGAGAGGCATAACACTAACACCAGCTCCAAGATCACATAAAGCAGTTTTAATATAATTCCTTTTAATGGAGCAAGGTATAGTAGGTACTCCGGGATCTCCAAGTTTCTTTGGTATTCCACCCTTAAAAGTATAATTAGCAAGCATGGTGGAAATCTCAGCTTCCGGTATCTTTCTTTTATTAGTAGTGATATCCTTCATATATTTAGCCTAAGGATTTGTTTTGAGCACATCAGTTAATCGCATACGCAAAAAGATAGGCCTAATCATTTCGGCAAAGCGCTCAAAATCATCATCATCCTTTTTCTTGGATGGTTTCGGAGGAAAAGGCATGGGTTTCTGAACCCAAGGTTCCCTTTCTTTACCATGTTTCCTAGCAACAAAGTCTCTTTTATCATAACGTTGATTCTTTGATTGTGGGTTATCAAGATCAACAGCAGGTTCAATTTCTACATCATTATCATTACTAGGTTGAGCATCATCATGAACATCATCATTAATATTTTCATTAGGTTCATGTTCATTACCAGATTGTGTTTCAGCATCAGACATAGAGATATCATTTGGATTATCAGGTGGTTCAGCAATAGGTTCACTACAAGTTTGCACAGTTCTATCATTTTTCTTCTTCTTCTTTTTAGAAGAACTAGGAACATCAATATTATTTCTTTGAGAATCTTGCTCGATTCTCTTAGGGTGGCCATCAGGATACAAAGGTTCCCGAGTCATTCTACCAGTTCTAGTAGCCACTCTAACAGTATAATCATTTTTCTTACTATTCATTTCATCAAGCACTTCTTTTTGAGCCTTAAGTACTTGTTCTACTTGAGTGGTAACCATAGAAGCATGTTTGCTAACAATTTTAAGTTCACCTTTAATATTAGCCATATAATCACCCAAGCGTCTAATCATATAAGCATTTTCTTTAATTTTCTACCAAAATAAGCATTGAAGTCGTCTTGCTTAAACATAAAGTTATCAAACTCATCCAAGCACTGACTAGCAATTTTAGTAGGAGGAACTTCAGCTTTATCATATCTATAGAGAGAATTTACCTTTACTACCTGTGTCGGGATATCGAGGTCAGGAGGTTCTTCAATAAATAAAGAATTGAGATCATATGTTTCTTCAACATGCGGTATATTAAGACCATGTATTTCTTCAATAGGAGGTAAATTCTTAACATCTTCAGCTTTAATACCTTTTTCTTTCATAGATTTCTTTGCCTCTTGCATATCTTCGGGACTGAGGAATAGAACACCTCTCTTCTTCGGCGTTGGTTTAGGAATAGACTCAGTAATTGGAGCAGGAGCTGGCTCAGGAGGTGCCCAATTATTTTCATTTGTCAACATATTATTCAATAGAATTTCAGCTTCATCTGGTGTTCTTTCCCTGAAAAGAGAACCAACACAACTATTCAGGTAATCTCTGGAAGCATCGGTTAGTCCATTATAAAAGATATCAAGTATTTCAGGTTTCTTAAGAGGATGATCAGGCAAAGCATTAAGTAACTTGAGAAGCCTCCCCCAAGCTTGTGGGAGACTCTCTTCTTTAATTTGCACAAAGTTGTATATTTCCCTCAAAGCAGCTTGTTTCTTATGAGCAGGGAAAAATTTAGCAGAGAAGTAATAAATCATATCCTGAGGACTACGCACACAACCAGGATCAAGAGAATTAAACCATATCTTAGCATCACCCTTTAATGAGAACGGAAATATTTTGAGTATATAGAAGTAACGCGATCTCTCATCATTAGTAAACAGGGCGGCTATATCATTTAACTTAGTAAGATGTGCCACAACAGTTTCAGATTCATAGCCATAAAACGGATCAGATTCAACCAAAGTAATTATATCAGGATCAATAGAGAATTCATAATCCTTATCAGGAACACATATAGGTGAAGTAGCAAAAGCAGGGTCGGGTTTCATTTTATCTCTAAGTGATTCTTTGTTCCATTTAACTAATAACCTCTTAGGCTCATATCTATCCCTGCAAGCTAGAAAGCGGCAGAAGATTCCATATCAAAAAAAAAGATAACCCTCAGGGATAATAGGCATATTTTCATCATCACTATCATCATCGTATTCAGATTCAATAATTTCTTTTTCTCTAGCCCTAGCAATTTGTTCATCAAGAAATTCACCAAGGGGCACAGTAGTATCAGGCATAGAAGCAGTTTCATCATAAGTATCATGCATAGCATAAGTGGCATCATCAATAACAGGCGACATATCGGAACGAATAGCAGAAGCAGGTTTAGGTGTCGCTAGCCTACTCATAACAGAAGGTGAATCAAGTGCAGAGCTAGATGGCAGTTCCTTACCTCCCCTCGTAGTTGAGGGATAAATTGTTGTCTTAGCGTCTTTCAAGTTCTTCATAGTGTCCAGCAGATATAAATCCCAAGTGACTCAAAGAATAGAGCTATGCTCCCCGGCAACGGCGCCAGAAATTAGTCTTGATAACCCACAAGTATAGGGGATCGCAACAGCTTTCGAGGGTAGAGTATTCAACCCAAATTTATTGATTCGACACAAGGGGAGCCAAAGAATATTCTCAAGTATTAGCAGCTTAGTTGTCAATTCAACCACACCTGGAAACTTAGTATCTGCAGCAAAGTGTTTAGTAGCAAAGTAATATGATAGTGGTGGTAGCGGCAACAAAAGTAAGGACAGCAAAAGTAATGTTTTTGGTATTTTGTAGTGATTGTAACAGTAGCAGCGGGAAAGTAAATAAGCGAGAACCAGTATATGGAAAACTCGTAGGCACCGGATTAGTGATGGATAATTATGCCGGATGCGGTTCATCATGTATCATTCATAACATAATGTGACACAGAACTAGCTCCAATTCATCAATGTAATGTAGGCATGTATTCCGTATATAGTCATACGTGCTTATGGAAAAGAACTTGCATGACATCTTTTGTCCTACCCTCCCGTGGCAGCGGGGTCCTATTGGAAACTAAGGGATATTAAGGCCTCCTTTTAATAGAGAACCGGAACAAAGCATTAGCACATAGTGAATACATGAACTCCTCAAACTATGGTCATCACCGGGAGTGGTCCCGATTATTGTCACTTCGGGGTTGCCGGATCATAACACATAGTAGGTGACTATAGACTTGCAAGATAGGATCAAGAACTCACATATATTCATGAAAACATAATAGGTTCAGATCTGAAATCATGGCACTCGGGCCCTAGTGACAAGCATTAAGCAGAGCAAAGTCATAGCAACATCAATCTCAGAACATAATGGATACTATGGATCAAACCCTAACAAAACTAACTCGATTACATGATAAATCTCATCCAACCCATCACCGTCTAGCAAGCCTACGATGGAATTACTCATGCACGGCGGTGAGCATCATGAAATTGGTGATGGAGGATGGTTGATGATGATGACGGCGACGAATCCCCCTCTCCGGAGCCCCGAACGGAGTCCAGATCAGCCCTCCCGAGAGGTTTTAGGGCTTGGCGGCGGCTCTGTATCCTAAAACACGATGATTTCTTCTCTCTGATTTTTTTCTCTCCAAAAGAAAATATATAGAGTTGGAGTTGGCATCGGAGGACATCCAGGGGGCCCATGAGGTAGGGGGCATGCCCTAGAGGGGGGCGCGCCCCCCACCCTCATGGACAGGGTGTGGGCCCCTTGGTCTTCATCTTTGGCGAGGATTTATTATTATTTTTTCTAAGATGTTCCGTGGAGTTTCAGGTCATTCCGAGAATATTTGTTTTCTGCACATAAAACAACACCATGGCAATTCTGCTGAAAACAGCGTCAGTCCGGGTTAGTTCCATTCAAATCATACAATTTAGAGTCCAAAACAAGGGCAAAAGTGTTTGGAAAAGTAGATACAACGGAGACGTATCAGAGGGCCCGAGCGAAAGGTGGGGGAAGCTACCCACTTGGCACTTCGGGGAGCTGTGACGTAAAACCACTCCCGTTGCCACAGTCCGAACACCTCTGGAAAGGAACCCTTTGGCCATGGAGCGTCAACAACTTTGCATATTAGAGCACCTTCGCACGCTGCGTACTGCCCCTCGACCATCTTCGGCTTCACATCGTAGGTCTTGAGCCACAGGCCGAAGTGAGGGGTAATGCGGAGGAAGGCCTCACAAACGGCAATAAATGATGAGATGTGAAGAAGGGAATCCGGGGCCAGATCGTGAAAATACAGCCCGTAATAGAACATAAGACCCCTAACAAAGGGATCCAGAGCGAGGCCTAGTCCTCGGAGGAAGTGGGAGATGAACACAACGCTCTCGTTGGGTTCGGGAGTAGGGACGACCTGCCCTCGGGCGGGCAGCCTATGCGAAATTTCGGCGGTCAGATATCTGGCCTCCCTCAACTTCTTGATGTCCTCCTCCGTGACGGAGGAAGGCATCCACCGGCCTTGAAGGCTGGATCCAGACATGATTGAAGGTCCGAAGCTCCTGACCTGGGCTTTGGGTGTTAGAACTCGAGGCGGGGGAAGGATTTGATTGAGCACGGGAGGGAAAAAGAAAAAGCCTTGTCCCTATATAAAGGGGATGAATATCAGGCGTCCTCCTCGTGGTCGTTCGAGACTTACCTAAGATCTAGGAGTCATACCAATAGGCACGGTTGGGTTACCCATGTTTGTATTGATGAGAATCCCGTGATAAGGGGAACACGATCTCTGCTTTGACAAGACGTGTCAAGAAACCGCCTCGCGTTATGTGCGGGGCTGGTTAAACAAAAACGGTTCAAATAATTACCGGGCCGTGGCGTGATGTCATGCTACCAAAACGTGTCAGCAGATTAGATTTGTGGAAATATTATTCTCTCTACGGTGGTATGTGGAACTTATTTTGCAGGGCCGGACACTATCCTTGTATTCAAACTCTTCCGTGGTGTATTCGGAGGAGGAACCCGCCTTGCAATGCCGAAGACAACACTGCGCGCCGGACTCATCGTCATTGAAGCCTGGTTCAGGGGCTACTGAGGGAGTCCTGGATTAGGGGGTCTCCGGACAGCCGGACTATATCCTTTGGCCGGACTGTTGGACTATGATGATACGAGATTGAAGACTTCATCCCGAGTCCGGATGGGACTCTACTTGGCGTGGAAGGCAAGCTAGGCAATACGGATATGCATATCTCCTCCTTTGTAACCGACCTTTTGTAACCCTAGCCTCCTCCGGTGCCTATATAAGTCGGAGGGTTTTAGTCCGTAGGACAACATACAATGATACCATAGGCTAGCTTCTAGGGTTTAGCCTCTCTGATCTCGTGGTAGATCAACTCTTGTACTACTCATATTATCAAGAATAATCAAGCAGGACGTAGGGTTTTACCTCCATCAAGAGGGCCCGAACCTGGGTAAACATCGTGTCCCCTGCCTCCTGTTACCATCCGCCTTAGACGCATAGTTCGGGACCCCCTACCCGAGATCCGCCGGTTTTGACACCGACAGGGGGCGAATCCTACTTGGACTAGGAGTCCAAGTAGGACTCCCCCCTTGGCGCGCCCCTCTTGGGACAGCCTCCTCCTCCCCCTCCTTTATATACGTGGGCAGAGGGGCACCCCAAAGACACAAAGGTTGTTTCTTAGCCGTGTGCGGTGCCCCCTCAATAGTTTACTCCTCCGGTCATAGCGTCGTAGTGCTTAGGCGAAGACCTGCGCGGATCACATCACCATCACCGTCAACACGCCGTCGTGCTATCGGAACTCTCCCTCGACCCTCTACTGGATCAAGAGCTCGAGGGACGTCATCAAGCTAAACGTGTGCTGAACACGAAGGTGCCGTACATTCAGCACTTAGATTGGTTGGATTGTGAAGACGTTCGACTACATCAACCGCGTTAACCTAACGCTTTCGCGTTTGGTCTACGGGTACGTGGACTCACTCTCCCCGTATCGTTGCTATGCATCTCCTAGATAGATCTTGTGTGATCGTAGGATTTTTTTTTTTGAAATTGCATGCTACATTCCCGAACAAAGAACACCTCATCTTAGGTGCCAGCTCTCACCACTACCGCTCCACCTCACATTGTGTCAGCCTTCTCCTCCTCGTCAGCTTCAGCTTTTGCCGTCACGACCACCATTGCCATTTTTGTCGAAGGAAGGACTACTTATTCCTCTCCTCCTTCCATATATCACCTTAGAATCACCCCAGTTTTTCTCCGATGCTTGATTGGCTGCCATAAATTACTCCAAATGATCTTTTAATTCATTATTTTCTTTATTCTAAATGGTGTTAGATCTTTTACTTCATTCACCCGAAGTTAATTTTTTGACTCAAATACGCTGAGCATATATGTAGCACATGACGCATATGCTCGTGCGCACACACAAGAAAGAACAAGGTGCGTAAGAAGAGAACTAGAAACGAGCTATGCTAGTGACTACCAACCAAAATTTATACCTACCACCGGAACAAACTGAGAAGACCAAGAAGGAGTGTTGCTGGATCAACCGAAGGATTCCCATTGTTGAGACTACAAATAGAAATATCACACTCATTTACTTTGCTCAGTCTACACCTTGCATAAGTAGGAAAGTCCCCACTATCGTCATTGGCCACCGGACAACCTAGGTCAAATCTCAACACTAAGAGCCACAGACGCAACCCAATGACAATATTCCTCCAAGATAGCCATTGCACCTTGTCTTAGACTCCTATTCCATAGTCATCCCATATGGGTAAACTCGGGAACACTTCAAGGTGATGTGAACCTGGAACGCCATCGAAGGACTTCAACTAATTGAGACCTCACCTCCAACATGAAAATCCCTAAGATGGTGTTGTTCTTTTTTGTGGCTAGGTAGACAATAGTACTTAGCTTAACACGAATTCAAAGAGCAACTCATAGAGACCACGACTCACAAAAGTCACCTATGTTGGACGTGACAGAGATGCTTTCGTGCGTGAGAGAGAGAGGGGACCTAGCCGGATGTAACATGGTGGTTGGGACTCCACAGAGATGCTTTTGCAAGAGAGAGAGAGAGAGACCCGCTTGCGTCACTATGACCGGCACTAACATAAATCAAAGTATGGCTTTCACTCAAAGCTAAACCGGTAACCCCAGCCGAACACATGTGGGTTCCTTTACGAAACAACTAGGGAGAAAAACCTCACCCCGGGTGACACCATCATTGAGATTTCGCCCAGAAATCCCAGCTCCATCTCACGAAGTTCAACACGCGTGACATGTCCAAAATGTATTTATTAATTTTTGAAGTTTAATTACATAATTGCTATCATTTAGGAATTCTATAATTTTTGGACTATCCTGCTAAAATTGTAGACGAACAACATTGTTTTTTATGTCGATGAATTCATAAACATTTTTGAACTCCAAAAGATCTACAAGAAATTAGGCGAAGATAAGATGTTGACGGGAGATACCTTGGAAAGAAGGCATACCGGGGGATAGGCTTCATGGGCTTCTGTGAGGGACCAATGGTCACATACCGAATATTGATGCTCCCTTTAGGTGCAACTCCTATATATATTCCTACTAACACCCAAACTATCTAGAGATCATTAGTTTTGCCATCGCCACATAGCCCTATTCATTATCCGAGGCGAAGCCCTGTCATATTATCTTTAGATGACCCTTCCATGTTTTGATTATTGTTACTTTGGACAGCTAATCGCTTCATGCAACCTTTTTTTGGTTTAAGGAAGACATAAAGATGATAGGAAAAGAAGGACCAAGATGACTTTTAAGTTTGGGGTAGTCCTGCATCCCCTTGAAACCAAGGAGGTCAAAAGTCTTAAACTTGCGGATGTCCCCACATCCCCCTCTTCCTCAACTAGTATGATCTTCTTGAGGTACGTTTCTTATTTACTATCATAGTCTGTGTATTTTTTTTGGAGATTCATTTTTTTCAATTATTCTAAAAATAAAAGACATGAGAGAGAGGGGGCGTTTGCACGGTATTGCTTATATTTAATTGCTGAGCTTCACTTATATCTTTTAGGGTAAATTGTTGATGAAATTTTCCCTTTTATATTTTTCACTTGTTAATCACTTATATTAATGGAAGCAAGAGTGTTGGTCTTGAAAAAAGGAATGAGAATTCTTAACCCGTGCATTTATAAGAATCTTGAGTGTAAAAGAGTTAATGCTTGACAATTGTCTTAAGATGGTTTCATAAAATGGTTACTTGTAAATGGATCGAGTAATTGTTTACCTAGAGGGGAATCGTGTCTCTTATGTGCTCGTCCTCACCGATAAGGGTTGGCAATTGTCTTAAGAAGTTGGAACTGAAAGGGGATGTGTCGGTGAGGGGGGGGGGATGAGTCCGGGAAGACTCAACGCACGGTGGCGGCAAGGGGGCATAAAACAAAGCCGGGGCACGGTGCTTCTAGAGTCCCAATAAGCGGCTCCATCATGCTGCACATCCATCATCCTTGGCACCTAGTTGAGATTCACCAGTGGATGCGTGGGTAGCAGCAACGATTCGGGAAGGAGGGGCAGGAGAAGATAGCACACTCCCACAACCCCGGAGTCACCAGGGGAGAGGTGACACGGAGGTGGGGGGCTTGTGAATCTTCCATTGGAAGTATAATGTACATAACCACGTTGATGAGGAGTATGAGCTTCTTCACTATGGGCGCTGAGTGGCATAACAATGACATTAAGATTATTCTCTTGACCTACGCCACCATCTCAGATGTGCCCTTCGATTTCATGATGCCCCCTGCGAGCACATCATGCTATGTGTGGCAGAAGTGGCGGAGCCAAAACCTCAACATAGATGGAGCTAAACGTGTCATATAATGTTAGGAGGGGATAAATCACCTAGATCTAGCTAATTTTCTGGGACAAATAGAGAATTAGGAGCATACATAGGTGTATTTTCTGAGAGCTTGAGGAGTGGGGGTGGGAGGAGGGCACGACCACTGTCGGTCCCCCTGCCTCTGCCAGTGTGTAGCGACAACTAAAATTGTTCTTCAACAACAACCAAACTAAGCCACACCATCCACACCTGTGCATATTCCACTCCACTTTCCAAGGTGACACGGCTCTCACAAAATATCAAATGAATCAGTTTATTATTTATTCCTACATCATACGACGGACGTGTTTTGCGTGTGCGAAATGGGGAAGCAAATTATTGAATCCCATCAATGGAACCCAACAATGAAGCCGAAAAAAAACCCTATATATTGATGAAAATTGCATGTTTGAAATTTATCTGGCTGTTGGGTCGCCAGAACATGGGCAGGATCTCGTGGCTCTCGTAAGTGCCTTAGCATTTGTGATGTTTTCACCGAAAAGAAGTCAAGTACCACACCACAAGTCCAATTTTGCCTTGGACAATCTGTTGGCAGCTTTCATGATGTCTTGGACCCCAATTTCGCCTGCCAACACTTCAGACATGTAGCATCACAAGTTAACTGGTGGCTGTCCACCGGGCACGAGCTACGTGGACCAAGCCCCTCCAGTCACGACCAAATGAGGCCGTGGCTTCCCCCGTTTGCCCCAAAATCTGAGCTGCTTTCACTTGCCGGGTAACTGGACCTCCACGTCATGGATTTCCTGAGATTTCTACGAGAACCCACGTGGCCAGATCCCAGCCGTCGGAATCAGACAGTTTCCACCAGCAGATGCCCGTAAAAACCAGCGCGACGGAATCTCCTCCATGGCAGGATAAGGTGCCTTCGTCCCGAACAGCGTGGTTCTTCCATTCCCAGCCTCCAGTTCCCATCGCGAATCATGGCCAAATGCTACTCCGACTGGCCTCCCCTCCCCCCTCTCCATCCGTCGAGAAGATCGTCGCCCAACACCTCCCTCTGCACGATCAAGCGGCAGCTCGCGTCCTTCGTCCTGCACTGCTCCCGCTCCTGCGCCTCCCCCGTTCTTGAGCCCAAGAACTTGCCCGGCGAGCTCCATGTTTTTTCTGCTCCGGCGCCGGCCAAGGCGGCGCCGGTGTCTACGCTTCCCGACGCTGCGAAGCTCGGCATCTCCAACAAGTTCATCCGGGGCCTCTGCAGCGACCGGCAGACCGAGCCGCTCGCCTTCGAGTGCTACCGGAGGGCTCTGCAGCAGCCCGAGTTCCGGCCGGACAAGAAGACGATGAATGCGCTCACCGTCCAGCTGCTCCGGTCCAAGCAGTGGAGCTCGCTGGAGCACCTGGTCCAAGATTTCATGGCCTATGGGGTGCTCCCGGAGAGACGGACGTGCGCGCGGCTCGTCGCGACCTGCGTCAAGGCGAGGAAGTTCGGCCTCGCCGACGTGGTGCTCGGGGTCCTCGAAGGGAAGAAGGGCCCGGCCGCCGCCGTGTGCTTCAGCTCCGCGCTGCAGGCGTACAACAAGCTGCACATGTATCGGAGCACGGTGCTGCTGTACGAGCGGATGAAGGCGGCCTGCCTGTCGGTGAACGCCGACGCCTACCGCGCCGTGATGGCGGCGTTCGGGGCGCTGGGCGAGCCGGACGCGGTGGCCTCGCTGTTCAAGCAGTACAGGTCTCGGAAATGGTACCCCTCCGAGACCTGCCTCGAGACGTACACCATCGCCTGCGACGCGCTGGGGCGGGCAGGCAGAGCCCTGGACGCGCTCAAGTGCCTGCGGGAGATGGAGGCGGACGGCATCTCGCCGGACGCCGCGATCTACTCCACGGTCATCGGCTCTCTGGCGGACGCCCGGGAGACGGCGTCGTCGGAGGACGTGTACCACGAGGCATGGAAGAAGGGGATGCTGCGAGATCCAGACATGTTCCTGAAGGTGATCATCATGCAAGTCGAGACCGGGCTACTGGAGGACACGCTCGGCGTGGCCAAGGACATGAGGGAGATCGGCCTGAGGGTCACCGACTGCGTCCTCTCCACGGTCGTCAACGGCTTCGTGAAGAGGAGAGGCCTGAAGCCAGCCATCAGAGCGTATGACAAGCTGGTGGCCATGGGATGCGAGCCCGGGCAGGTCACCTACGCGTCGGCGATCAACGTGTACTGCCGGCTGGGGCGGAGCGACAGGGCGGAGTCCGTCTTCTCGGAGATGATCGACCGGGGCTTCGACAAGTGCGTGGTGGCGTACGGCAACATGATCTCCATGTACGGGCAGATCAGGAGGGCGTCGGACGCCACCAGGCTGCTGGCGCTGATGAAGCAGAAGGGGTGCGAGCCCAACGTGTGGGTGTACAACTCGCTCCTGGACATGCGCGGCAAGCTCGGGGACTCGAGGCAGGCCGAGAAGATCTGGAAGGAGATGATGCGGCGCAAGGTGCAGCCAGACCGGGTGAGCTACACGGCCATCGTCGGCGCGTTCAACCGGTCGGGGGAGCTGGACCGGTGCATGGACTACTACCAGGAGTTCAGGGAGACGGGAGGGACGGTGGACAAGACCCTGGCCGGCCTCATGGTGGGGGTGTTCTGCAAGACCAGCCGGTTCAACGACCTCATCCAGCTGCTGAGGGACATGAAGCTGCAGGGCACCAAGCTGGACAGGCGGCTGTACATGATCGTCCTCAACAGCCTCCGAGAGGCCGGGCTGGAGGTTCATGTCAGGTGGCTCCAGGATTACTTCAATTCCGTGGAGGAGAAAACCTGATTTCGCGCTCCACGAGTGCCTGATGTTCATCTTCAGCATCGGAGCATGAGGATTTGGGTGTCTGGGGAAGGCACTGCTCTGTAAATTTGAAGAAAAATAGGTAAATATTTGCTTGCCTCCATGCTCCTTGAAACTACGTGCATGCTTCCCTGAATCATGGAGAAATTGACACTGTAAATGTATTGTAGAAAATGGCACCATTGTACCAAAATGATCTGATTCCAGAATTCTCGGATAAGCTGTATAGCTGAATAATTCTGCATTCATGTCGGATTCGATGATACTCTTGTACAGTTGTATTATAGCCCCCGTGGCGGATGTAATAACTTGTATCGATACTGAATTTCTCACATTTGCTCACATTGGGCTTGTTACGATCTTCGGATTTAATTTGCCCCTAGCTTTGCATCCATGGAGGCGGTGACCGGCAGTGCTTTGCCAGACTGCCAGTGCGCAGCTCAATCCGACGGCTCTGTCTGCATGGCATCCCCATTGACATGGCCGTGCTGACTAGCTTTGCTGCCTTTGTCGTTCTACTCCATGGCGGAGTCACGGACACGTTGCACAGACGAAGCAACGTACGGCTCCATCGCCACCGGTGCACGTCGGCACGGCGAATGCCAGGACGCCACTGCCCGTGCCGGCCAACATGCACGTCTTCCCAGCGATGCGTGCCTCCGTCCACCGCACATTACAGTCTGAAGACGACCGTCTTGCCACCGCCGCTGCTCCACGTTGCCATCGCTCGTTGGCAGAAGCATGCCGCTGGACGCTGCTCCGGCCGCCCCACGTGTGCTCCAGGGCGTCGAGCAGTCCTCCCACCACTCCGCCGTGAGGCGAGGCTGCCCGCCGAGGCTAAATTTCGTATTTTGACCCCTTTTCCAAACCTATCGAAATCTAACCTTAATTTAATTTTTTTTCGAGATCTGACCATTTTGTTATGGTAGGGTATAACAGCCTATCGCCAAGGTCCCTGGCGGTAGGGTTGCATGCCCTACCGTCAAAAACCTTTTAAGTATTGACCATAATGCGCGCTCGTGCCTACCACCAAGCACCTTGACGGTAGGGTTGTGCAGGCTACCGCCAGCCCTTTTGGCAGTAGCGATATTTCCTACCGTCAAAGTCCCTGGCAGTAGGCTGTTAGACCCTACCGCCATGGACTCTGGCGGTAGTAAAAGGGTCAGATCTTGAATTTTTTTCAACATAGGGTCAGATCTTGAATAGGTTTCAGAAAAGGGTCAAAACACGAAATTTTGCCGCCCGCCGAGTCCGGCGGGAGGGAACTGGATGAATCGGGTGTTCGAAACAGGCAAATTTACTGCTAAAATGAGTCAGGTGTCTTGTAACTTGTTTCATAAAAAACATTTTTCTTTGCGTTTAAGCCATTCATCTCATCTCTGCAGCAGGAGATTCCTCACCGGATAAAAGATAAGGAAAAAACAAAGAAATCACATAGATAGTTTTTGGGAAAAGCATTTCTCATCTTCTTGGCTATGCCGAGGAGTCAGTAGAAACTGAACTCTGTAACTCTCTTACTTAAGCTGAGTTGACCAGTCGATGTGGAACCATAGGAAGCCGAGAGAAAGATAGAATAAATAGAATACAGCTCAACATTTGAAGACTGGAATCTCTCTCGTATACCTCCAAATTCTATTCGAGCACTACACCACGAGGACAAATTGTGGATGCACACTAGGTGTGCTCGTTTGTAGGTCCACTATTATAGATCCCATCAATTGCATAATTGCAGGGTGAAAGCATGTAGAGAAGCCTGTAGAGAAACGGCCCAGCAGTTGAAAAGGCAAGCTGCTCTTAGTTGGAGGACAGCGGCTCTGATTAACTCTGTCCTCATAAATATAGTTTTCTATATGCTTTCTTTCTTTTAACTTCCAAAAAGGGACCTGCAAAGACTAGACTATTTTAGATTGCGATTATTTTGGCAAAGAGATGGTGAAAAAATACATACTAGCCAAATGAAGCATGGTTTGTAGGGCGAAAGACCAAGATGGCCTTGGAATTCATGGCCTGCAGGTCAAGAATGAGGCCCTACTTTTTTTTCGACAAAAGGTGTTCTTTATTGACTCAAGATATAGCATCGTGAGATACAATTATAATGAGCACACATCCGGCCTCTGCATAACAAAGATGCACACAGCGAACACTAACACACTTACACAAAGTATCACGCCGGCAAATAACAAAGTGATTAAAGACCGAAGCTATGCATAGGAGGAGACAAAAGAAGGGAAAAAATCCCGAAAACAATGAAAACAACAATTGATGACATACACCAATGACCATCAGGACCAACCATCTCTTGACAGTATAATAACTACAATGAAGATTCTCCAAAAGTGACGCCTACGAGAAGAGAACGAGGCGCAAGTGCCGCCGTTGCCCGATCCAACCACTGTGGTTAGACTGTGGGTTTCACCCTGAAGTTCAAGTCCGAGTAAACTCCAAGCAATGCCTTCATCAGGGTAACGACGCCGAGAACGCTGCCATTGCGTTGTATAACCAAGGGTCAGACCTAGGGCTTTCACCCTGAAGCTCGAGGTCATCCAATCAAAATCATCATATGTTGTCTCCTCCACTTGCCTCGATCCCAGTAGCTGCATACGCGCATGGTCTTGACGACGTGCTGAGGAGCCAAGGTGAGAAGCGGTCACGATAACACGACGAAGTATATGACGGAGAGGAAGGGCACCGGCACTGCCAAAATCCTGAGTCTGGGACACTTCGGATACCCCGTACCGTCCTCACAAGTAGAAGTCGATGGCTGATCTGCATCAGACAACACCACCAGGTGCTGCTACTAGCTCTGTCGTCCTCATCGCGAACCATGTGCCACAGGAAATTGCCGTTGTCACCGATCAGAAGGACAAAACTACAGGCCACGCCGTCTAGCCGCTACCGCAACCACTTGGGTCCAGGGCAATGCAATACAAAGCATACGGCAAGATCCATGGCGCCTCCAGCCTTGAATCGGAGCAGAAGACCACCATGGTCGCAACCTCCCGATGGGCAGCTTGGGCGACGACTGTGACCTGCAGGTTGTCCACCACCTAAACCCGCTGCACCCTTGCGCTGGCACCCCCAGATCTGGGCTTCATGGTCGATGTAGCTCCCACATCTCTCGCGTGTGATGCACCTACACGTTCAGGGAAGGGAAAGGGGAAAACATGCACTCGTTGCTCCGCGGCTGCCTCCCAATCCCGACCTGGCCCCATCGTTGCAAACTCCACCTTCACGGCATCCGATCGCTGCTCGTACGCTGATACGTCTCCAACGTATCTATAATTTTTTATTGTTCCATGCTATATTATATTCTGTTTTGGACATTATTAGGCTTTATTTTACACTTTTATATTATTTTTGGGACTAACCTATTAACCGGAGGCCCAGCCCAGAATTGCTGTTTTTTTGCCTATTTTAGGGTTTCGCAGAAAAAGAATATCAAAGGGAGTCCAAACGGAATGAAACCTTCGGGAACGTGATTTTTGGAACGAACATGATCCAGAGGACTTGGACCCTACGTCAAGACATCAACCAGGAGGCCACGAGGTAGGGGGCACGCCTACCCCCTGGGCGCGCCCTCCACCCTCGTGGGCCCCCTGTTGCTCCACCAGCGTACTCCTTCCTCCTATATATACCTACGTAATCCCAAACTACCAGATACGTAGCCAAAACCCTAATTCCACCCCCGTAACTTTCTGTATCCACGAGATCCCATCATGGGGCCTATTTCGGAGCTCCGCCAGAGGGGGCCTTGATCACGGAGGGCTTCTACATCAACACCATAGCCCTTCCGATGAAGTGTGATTAGTTTACCTCAGACCTACGGGTCCATAGTTATTAGCTAGATGGCTTCTTCTCTCTTTTTGGATCTCAATACAAAGTTCTCCCCCTCTCTTGTGGAGATCTATTCGATGTAATCTTCTTTTGTGGTGTGTTTGTTGAGACCGATGAATTGTGGGTTTATGATCAAATTTATCTATGAACAATATTTGAATCTTCTCTGAATTCTTTTATGTATGATTGGTTATCTTTGCAAGTCTCTTTGAATTACTAGTTTGGTTTGGCCTACTAGATTGATCTTTCTTGCAATGGGAGAAGTGCTTAGCTTTGGGTTCAATCTTGTGGTGTCCTTTCGCAGTGACAGTAGGGGCAGCAAGGCACGTATTGTATTGTTGCCATCGAAGATAACAAGATGAGGTTTATTTCATATTGCATGAGTTTATCCCTCTACATCATGTCATCTTGCTTAAAGTGTTACTCTGTTCTCTTGAACTTAATACTCTAGATGCATACTGGATAGCGGTCGATGTGTGGAGTAATAGTAGTAGATGCAGGCAGGAGTCGGTCTACTTGTCTCGTACGTGATGCCTATATACATGATCATACCTAGATATTCTCATAACTATGCTCAATTCTGTCAATTGCTCAACAGTAATTTGTTTACCCACCGTGAATACTTATGCTCTCGAGAGAAGCCACTAGTGAAACCTATGGCCCCCGGGTCTATCTTCCATCATATTAATCTTCCAATACTTAGTTATTTTTATTGCCATTTATTTTACTTTGCATCTTTATCATAAAAATACCAAAAAAATTATCTTATCATATCTATCAGATCTCACTCTCGTAAGTGACCGCGTAGGGATTGACAACCCCTTATCGCGTTGGTTGCGAGGATTTATTTGTTTGTGTAGGTGCGAGGGACTCGTGCGTGGCCTCCTACTGGATTGATACCTTGGTTCTCAAAACGGAGGGAAATACTTACACTACTTTGCTGCACCACCCTTTCCTCTTCAAGGGAAAACCAACGCAAGTGCTCAAGAGGTAGCAAGAAGGATTTCTGGCCCCGTTGCCGGGGAGGTCTACGCAAAAGTCAACATACCAAGTACCCATCACAAACCCTTATCTCCCGCATTACATTATTTGCCATTTGCCTCTCGTTTTCCTCTCCCCCACTTCACCCTTGCCGTTTTATTTGCCCTCTCTCTCCATCCGCCTTCTCTTTCCCTATTTGCCTCTTCTTTTGTTTGCCTTCTTTCCGTATGTATCCTTGTTTGTGTTTCCATGTGCCTTCTATTTGCTTGCTAAAAATCTATTGATATGGATCCACTTAAAGTGTTCTACTTAGATCATCTTCGATCCTTATGCGCTCATGCTGATACCCCATCTAGCCTAGTTGATGGGAAATCTTTAGATGAGCATGCTCATTTTGTGCGTCGCCGTTTGTCTGAAAAAGGGAGACTCTTATGGAATCAAATAAATAGATTATTGTGTTATGCTTCGAATCTTTGTGAAATTTTCGATTCTACTTGTTTCTCTAAGAACCCTAAAAAACACCTCCCCTACCTATGTGAGTTTAATGATATTGAAATCTTATCTTCTTATGCAAAGGGTGTTTATAGTTACTCTGATATCGAACGAATTGAAGAATTTATTGCTTTTATGGGTGCTTATGAAGTTGCTTCTTTGATTGAAAAATATGATATTACTCTCTATGAATCTGAAAATTTTGACATACTTAAATATTGCTATGAAAACTATGCTCATAATGTCTATGTCAAAGAATTTATTGAAAGAATGACCGTTGCCTCGGAAGAAAATAATGATATGCATGAATCTATAAATAATTGTGATTCCGATGATTTGATTGAAATATCCCTTGGTGGACATGATGCTTGCTATTCTTGTGGCCATGATGCCAATATTTATGAAGATGAATTTGCTATAGTTCCTTATGTTAAACATGAGATCGTTGCTATTGCACCCATACTTAATAGTTCCTTTGATGAAAAGCATGATTGCAATGATGTTATTATAAATTCTCTTAATGTCAATTATGTTAATGATGTGCAAAACCCTAAGCTTGGGGATGCTAGTTTTGCTATGACTACTATTTGTTGCAATGTTCATGATTGGGGTGATTCTTCTCTTGATCTTGAAAATTTATTTGCCCCATGATGAATATGAGATTGATAATAGTGTTTGCAATATTATTGAAAGTGGGTTTGGAAGAGTGTAAACTTTAGATCCCACATATTTGGAGAATGTTCAATCTTATGAAGTGTTTGATAAAAGTGGGCTTGGAGAGGTCATGACTTTAGTTAATGTTAATCCCACTATTTTGGAACAGTGTCAACATTGCATACATGTGGATCTTGTTAAGAATATGTTTTGTGATAGCTATATTGTTGAATTTGCTTATGATCCTACATGTAATTATTATGAGAGAGGAAAATATGGTGCTAGAAATTTTCATGTTACTAGATTACCTCTCATTATGCTGAGATTGCCATTGTTTCTTTCCGCTTTCTTGCATATGCTAGTTTTTGCTTTCCTTGATAATTTGTTTGCCTATAATATGCCTATGCATAGGAAGTATGTTAGACTTCGATGTGTTTGTCACGTGTTCTATGATGCTCTCTTTGTGCTTCAATTCATGTCTTTCATGTGAGCATCATTGAAATTTTATGCCTAGCTAGGGGCGTTAAACGATAGCGCTTGTTGGGAGGCAACCCAATTTTATTTTTTTCCTTGCTTTTTGCTCATGTTTAGTAATAAATAATTTATCTAGCTTCTGTTTTGGTTGTGTTTTTTGTGTTTAATTAGTGTTTGTGCCAAGTAGAACCGTTGGGAAGACTTGGGGAAAGTCTTGTTAATCTTGCTGTAAAAAACAGAAACTTTAGCGCTCACGAGAACTGCTGACATTTTTATTTGTAAAGTGATATTTAGTTAATTATTTTTGCAGATGATTAATAGATAAATTCGTCACGTCCAGCAATTTATTTTAGAATTTTTGGGGTTCCAGATCTTGCGTTCGCTACAGATTACTACAGACTGTTCTGTTTTTGACAGATTCTATTTTTCGTGTGTTGTTTGCTTATTTTGATGAATCTATGGCTAGTAAAATAGTTTATAAACCATAGAGAAGTTGGAATACAGTAGGTTTAACACCAATATAAATAAAGAATGAGTTCATTACAGTACCTTGAAGTAGTGTTTTGTTTTCTTTCGCTAACGGAGCTCACGAGATTTTCCACTTTAAGTTTTGTGTTGTGAAGTTTTCAAGTTTTGGGTAAAGATTTGATGGATTATGGAACAAGGAGTGGCAAGAGCCTAATCTTGGGGATGCCCATGGCACCCCCAAGATAATCTAAGGACAACTAAAAGCCAAAGCTTGGGGATGCCCCGGAAGGCATCCCCTCTTTCGTCTACTTCTATCGGTAACTTTACTTGGAGCTATATTTTTATTTACCACATGATATGTGTTTTGCTTGGAGCGTCTTGTATTATTTGAGTCTTTATTTGTTAGATTTCCACCATCATCCTTGCTGCACACACCTTTTTGAGAGAGACACACATGCTTCGGAAATTATTGGAATACTCTATGTGCTTCACTTATATCTTTTGAGTTATATTGTTTTTGCTCTAGTGCTTCACTTATATCTTTTAGAGCACAGTGGTAGATTTGTTTTATAGAAACCATTGTTCTCTCATGCTTCACTTATATTATTTTGAGAGTCCTACAAAACAGCATGGTAATTTGCTTTAATTATTTGAGGCATTCAAGATTAATAAATAAATTTTTCTTATGAGTGTGTTGAATACTGTGAGAAGTTTGAAACTTGATAATTGTTTTGAGATATGGAGATGGTGATATTAGAGTCGTGCTAGTTGAGTAGTTGTGAATTTGAGAAATGCTTGTGTTGAAGTTTGTGATTTCCGTAGCATGCACGTATGGTGAACCGTTATGTTAAGAAGTCGGAGCATGATGTATTTATTGATTGTCCTCCTTATGAGTGGCGGTCGGGGATGAGCGATGGTCTTTTCCTACCAATCTATCCCCCTAGGAGCATGTGCGTAGTACTTTGCTTCGATAACTAATAGATTTTTGCAATAAGTATGTGAGTTCTTTATGACTAATGTTGAGTCCATGGATTATACGCACTCTCACCCTTCCACCATTGCTAGCCTCTCTAATACCGCGTACCTTTCGCCGGTATCATACACCCACCATATACCTTCCTCAAAACAGCCACCATACCTACCTATCATGGCATTTTGAAACGCTCTCGATGCGGCTATATCTCCCACGTGTCGAAGAACGACTTAGAGGCATGACCGCATTGAAAGCAATGTCGCAAGTGAGGTAATCTTCACACAACCCATGTAATACATAAGGGAAAGAGATACATAGTTTGCTTACAATCGCCACTTCACACAATTACATGAAAAAAGCATTACATCAACCAGTTACAATCAAGGCCCGACTACGGAGCCAAAATAAAAGAAGACTACCCCAAATGCTACACAGATCCCCGATCGACCCCAACTGGGCTTCACTACTGATCAACTGGAAATGGAAACGACATAACAAACACGATCTTCATAGAGTTCCTCCTTGACCTCGGTTGCGTCATCTGCACGGTAACATCGGCACCTGCAAACTGGTTTTGGAAGTATCTGTGAGTCACGGGGCTCAGCAATCTCACACCCTTGCGATCAAGACTATTTAAGCTTATGGGAAGGGTAAAAGGTATGAGGTGGAGCTGCAGCAAGCGACTAGCATATATGGTGGCTAACCTGTTCGCAAAAGAGAGCGAGAAGAGAAGGCAAAGCACGATCGAGAAACTATGATCAAGAAGTGATCCTAGAACAACCTACGTCAAGCATAACTCCAACACCGTGTTCACTTCCCGGACTCCGCCGGAAAGAGACCATCACAATTACACACGCGGTTGATGTATTTTAATTAGGATCAACTTCAGGTTTTCTACAACCGGACATTAACAAATTCCCATCTTCCCATAACCGCGGGCACGGCTTTCGAAAGTTCAAATCCCTGCAGGGGTGTCCCAACTTAGCCCATCACAAGCTCTCACGGTCAACGAAGGATATTCCTTCTAGCGGGAAGACCCGATCAGGCTCGGAATCCCGATTACAAGACATCCTCGACAATGGTAAAACAAGTCCAGCAAAGCCGCCCGATGCGCCGACATCCTGATGGGAGCTGCACATATCTCGTTCTCAGGGCAACACCGGATAGTTCAAGCTACGAGTAAAACCAGCCCTCAAGTTTCCCCGAGGTGGCCCCGCAGGCTGCTCATTTCGGACCAACACTTAGACAAGCACTGGCCCGGGGGGGTTAAAATAAAGATGACCCTTGGGCTGGCCTAACCCAAGGGAAAAAAGAGGCTAGGTGGCGAATGGTAAAACCAAGGTTGGGCCTTGCTGGAGGAGTTTATTCAAGGCGAACTGTCAAGAGGTTCCCATTATAACCCAACCGCGTAAGGAACGCAAAATCCGGGAACATAACACCGATATGACGGAAACTAGGGCGGAAAGAGTGGAACAAAACACCAGGCATAAGGCCGAGCCTTCCACCCTTTACCAAGTATATAGATGCATTAATTAAATAAGTGATATTGTGATATCCCAACAAGTAAACATGTTCCAACAAGGAACAACATCTCCATGTTCCAACAAGGAACAAACTTCAATCTTCACCTGCAACTAACAATGCTATAAGAGGGGCTGAGCAAAGCGGTAACATAGCCAAACAACGGTTTGCTAGGACAAGGTGGTTAGAGGCTTGGTTTAAGAATATGGGAGGCATGATAAGCAAGTGGTAGGTATCGCAGCATAGGCATAGCAGAAGAGCGAGCAACTAGCAAGCAAAGATAGAAGTGATTTCGAGGGTATGTTCATCTTGCCTGAAATCCTGCAAGGAAGAAGAACGAGTCCATGAAGAAGACAAGCAGACGTAGTCGAACGGGTCCTCACAAACGCGACATTACCGGAACCAACCCGAAGGGGCAAACACCGGAAAGAAGCACACAACATAGTGAACAAACCACACATGAACATGGTATGATATGCGGTATGCGGTATGCGGTGCATATGCATGATTTGGAAAGGAATGATTGAACCTGGACTCAACTTGGAAATCCAAGAGTGCCACTGGAAAGGTGAGGTGATTTCGGTTGAAAACGATATAAAGATCACCGGAATCGGATGTACGGTTTGGAAATGGCAAGCGAAACAAATATGGCACCGGTCTGCGATAATCAGCAAGTAGCCATCTAAATGCATCAAGATAAATATGCTACAGCACTCAAACATGGCAACAAAATACATGGCAGGGATCCACTCAAGATGCTTGACAAAAGATGAACACTTAGCTACGGCTAATTCATCCATTAACAGGTTCAAACAAGCATGGCAAAAAATGCAAATGATAACAGGTTTCAGACTTAGTGAAATTAACACAAGTCTGGAATTTATCATCAGGAAGCACACTTTATAGCATGAAAACTATACGCTACAGGAACTTAACATGGAAAAGAAAGGCATGTCATAAAGCTACTCAAAGCACTTAACAAAAGTCCCTTAGTGACCTTGAGCAAAAAGGGATCAGAAAATACAAATGCAAGCATGTGAACATGACAAAAACATAAACAGATCTCAGACTTAGTGAAAAACTGGAGCATGCAAAACAGTTAACGAGTAGGCATGTTTACGAGCTCGATGCACTCACTACAGAGCATGGCATGACAAACCAAGCATACACACATAAATAAGACATGGCATAGAAGCTAGACATGGCAAGAACAACATCATAGCATGCACGGATCAATAGCAACATCCTCGGCAAAATCGCTAAACAAGTCAACAATCTGCCAGGATCATAATTTAGCAAAAGTAGAGCTCGATTGACTCAAGCTAGGTTGCTCCATAAATGCAAACAAAGACATGGATGGATAGAGAACCACAATGTTAACAAATCATCCTTACTGATCATCCTCAAAAGAGGCACCGATCACTAGGAAACAACATGAACATATGGCATACCGACAAAAACAGAACAAGGACTTAGTGAAAAACTAAGTCCCTGAAATCAGCATTACCGATTGCACTACTTTGCAAGCTTGTGATGGTCACCACACATATCACAAAAATACATGGTAAGCATCTCTGTAAAGATGGCGTGGCATATAACAAAACTCATGTAGAGCTCAGGAGCATATCATGCACACATTAATCATGGCAAAAATGACAAAAAGCTATTTGATGAAACAGATCTGACAAATTCACCACATAGCCCTTTTCCAACAGCATTTTGGGCATCAAGATGAGCTCAAATGAAAATGATACAATGAGATGAAATGATGTACTCGTCGAGACGAACATTTTGATATGCTACAAGCATGAATCGGAGCTACGGATGCAGAGTTATGATGCGTTGAATATGGGCATATGAATCTGGAAACTTCGGGGACTTAGTGGAATTTTACCTCCGCGAAAGTCAACGCGGGACGGAGAGAAGCGGGACGAAGATATCCGGGACGGAGACGGTGTTTGGATGGCGGGATTGGTGGATCTCATCCATCTTCTCCGGATCTGACCGGAGAGGAACTCCGGCGAGACGAACTCCGGCGAGGGCGTCATGGGGCGGCGCGAGGACGAGGCGACGCGCCGGTGGTGGCCGAACCGGTGCGGGGCGGTGGCGGATCCGGTGGCCGGCGCTCGGAGCGGCGCGGCGAGGTGCTTGCGGCGGCGCGGCGGGCTCCGGTGAAGGCGGCGCCGGCGACTGGGCGGCGGGGCAGTCAACGTCGGCGAGGGAGGCAGCGCGGCGACCGGAGGCGAGGGGCGGCACCGGTGGAGCGCGTGCGGCGGCGCGGCGATCCGGTGATGGCCGGCAAAGGGCGTGGCAGCGACGCGCGGAGCCGCGGGCGCTCGGCCCGGAGCGGCTCGGGCGAGGGCCGGAGATGGGCCGGCGGGCCAGGCGCGGTGGAGGGGCGGCGCGCGGGCTGAGGTGGCGCTCGGCGATTGGATGAGGCCAGCGGCGAGGTGACGTGTCGGCCTGGTATTGGCCGGAGCAACGTGGCGGCAGCGGCGGACACATCCAGCGGCGGACACGTCCAGCGACGGGACGGACATGTCCGGCGGCGCGCGGGAGTTGGATCTAGGGTTTGGACTGCGAGATTTTCGGAGGGGATCACATATTCATAGGTAGAGGGAGTTAGGAGAGTCCAAATGAGGTGCGGTTTTTGGCGACACGATCGTGATCGAACGACCGAGATGATGGAGAGGTCTTAGGTGTGTTTTGGGCCACTTTGAAAGGGTGTTGGGCTGCAACACACACGAGGCTTTTTCGGTCCCTCGGTTAACCGTTGGAGTATCAAATGAAGTCCAAATGGCACGAAACTTGACAGGCGGTCTACCGGTAGTGAACCAAGGCCGCATGACAAGTCTCGGTCCAATCCGAAAACGTTTAACACCCGCACACGAAAAGAGGTAAAAGGGAACATCGGGTGACATAGGAGCGCCGGATTGCAAAACGGACAACGGGGAAAATGCTCGGATGCATGAGACGAATATGTATGCAAATGAAATGCACACGATGACATGATATGCAATGCATGACACACAAGCAAAGACAAGACAACAACAGCGAACAACTGGAAGACACCTGGCACATCGGTCTCGGGGCGTTACAACACTCCACCACTACGAGAGGATCTCGTCCCGAGATCTAGAATGACACCGGAGGGAAAAACGGAAGAGAAAGAGAAGAGGTAAAACTAAGTTGCTTCTTTGACAAACGAGGGAAACCAAAGAACCTTGAAAAGGTTAAGCCATCTCGAGAAAAGAATACAATGGAGATGAACGAAGTTGAAAGCACTCCGTTAGAAAAGAGGAACAAGGAAGAACGAATTCGGACAGCACTCCGGTTGAAAAGAGATGAGAGACTTGATAAAATGAAAATAACTTGAGCAGAGGGCACAACTCCCCGGTTAAATGGATAATCAAGAAAAGAACATGGTCTTAGACAAACGAGATGATGGGTTGAGAAGAGTAACATCACAATGCCTCCGGAACGAAAGAATAGAATATAGATAATTGAAATAAAACAATGGAGAAGAAAATGCCAACTTATGTCACAAAAGAGTTTGAAAAGGCATCCTTAGGAGAAGGGTCGAACGGAGTTGTTGGAACACCAACAACGAAAAAGAGTAAGCTTAATATGGTCTTATGGAATACATCTCAAATTATGAGGTGGCAACCAGCCATTCACGGGAAAAAGAATTGGATTGGTATGCCCAAGGCGACGAGAAACTATCTCACCGGTAGGATAAAAGAAGAACTTGGATCATTTATAAGCACCATAAATAGCAACAATCCTTAGGGAAGGCTTTAGGTGAAGCATAACCCAAGATAACTTCAACGAAGAGGTTGATGGATTTAAAATATCCCATTCTTGTGAAAGAAGAATGATATATTATCACCTCAAATGATACGGAAGAGAGAATTGCATTCCGGATGCAAGATGAAGAAAGCTTGAGCTCCTTAGAAAAGAATCTCGATGAACACTTCGAGAAGGAATATAAATCATTGATGAACCCTCATGTAGAACCTTCATGAAGAACTCCGGTAATAAAAGGATGATCAAAATGGAAAGAGAAGTTGAAAACACAAGCGAATCCTTGCGACGATTTAGATGGATCTCCGTGATAATTAGAGCTTGGAACTCCGGGAAAGAAAAGATGAAACAAATGAAACTGAGAATTTGATAAGCCTCCAGAATAAGGAATTAATCTCTTGGATGAAACAAGAATAAGAATTAAATTATGCTTATCCTTCATCAATTAAATTGATGACAATCAACGGATTGCAAACAACTTATTCCCGTTGGAAGGATTTAGAGAGATATGGCGCAACCTTGAGCGGCGCGACGAGGTGCTTGCGGCGGCGCGGCGGGCTCCGGTGAAGGCGGCGCAGGCGACTGGGCGGCGGGGCGGTCAACGACGGCGAGGGAGGCGGCACGGCGACCGGAGGCAAGGGGCGGCGCCGGTGGAGCGCGTGTGGCGGCGCGGCGATCCAGCGATGGCCGGCAAAGGGCATGGCGGCGGCGCGCGGAGCTGCGGGCGCTCGGCCCGGAGCGGCTCGGTCGAGGGCCGGAGATGGGCCAGCGGGCCAGGCGCGGTGGAGGGGCGGCGCGCGGGCTGAGGTGGCACTCGGCGATTGGACGAGGCCGGCGGCGAGGTGACGTGTTGGCCTGGTATTGGCTGGAGCGACGTGGCGGCAGCGGCGGACACGTCCAGCGACGGGACGGACATGTCCGGCGGCGTGCGGGAGTTGGATCTAGGGTTTGGACTGCAAGATTTTTGGAGGGGATCACATATTTATAGGTAGAGGGAGCTAGGAGAGTCCAAATGAGGTGCGGTTTTCGGCCACACGATCGTGATCGAACGACCGAGATGATGGAGAGGTCTTAGGTGGGTTTTGGGCCACTTTGGAAGGGTATTGGGCTGTAACACACAAGAGGCCTTTTCGGTCCCTCGGTTAACCGTTGGAGTATCAAATGAAGTCCAAATGGCACAAAACTTGACAGGCGGTCTACCGGTAGTCAACCAAGGCGGCATGACAAGTCTCGGTCCAATCCGAAAACGTTTAACACCCGCACACGAAAAGAGGTAAAAGGGAACATCGGGTGACATAGGAGCGCCGGATTGCAAAACGGACAACGGGGAAAATGCTCGGATGCATGAGACGAACATGTATGCAAATGAAATGCACACGATGACATGATATGCAATGCATGACACGCAAGCAAAGACAAGACAACAATAGTGAATAACTGGAAGACACCTGGCACATCGGTCTCGGGGCGTTACACATTTCCATAGCCATTCCGATATATATTGCCATGCAACTTTCCACTGTTCCGTTTATCATGACACGCTCCATCATTGTCATATTGCTTTGCATGATCATGTAGTTGACATTTTAGTTGTGGCAAAGCCACCATTCATAATTCTTTCATATAAGTCACTCATGCATCATTGCTATCCCGGTACACCGCCGGACGCATTCATATAGAGTCATACTTTGTTCCAGTATCGAGTTGTAATCATTGAGTTGTAAATAAATAGAAGTGTGATGATCATCATTCATAGAGTATTGTCCCAAATAAAAAAAGAAAGTCCAAAGAAAAAAGAAGGCCAAAAAAGGGGCAATACTACTATCCTTTTTTCCACACTTTTGCTTCAAAGTAGCACCATGATCTTCCTGATAGCGAGTCTCCTATGTTATCACTTTCATATACTAGTGGGAATTTTTCATTATAGAACTTGGCTTGTACATTCCAATGATGGGCTTCCTCAAAATTCCCTAGGTCTTCGTGAGCAAGCAAGTTGGATGCACACCCACTTAGTTTCTTTTTGTTGAGCTTTCATGTACTTATAACTCTAGTACATCCGTTGCATGGCAATCCCTACTCACTCACATTGATATCTATTGATGGGCCTCTCCATAGCCCGTTGATACGCCTAGTTGATGTGAGACTATCTTCCCCCTTTTTTGTCTTCTCCACAACCACCATTCTATTCCACCTATAGTGCTATGTCCATGGCTCAGGCTCATGTATTGCATGAAGATTGAAAAAGTTTGAGAACATTGAAAGTATGAAACAATTGCTTGGCTTTTCATCGGGGTTGTGCATGATTTGAATACTTTGTGTGGTGAAGATGGAGCATAGCCAGACTATATGATTTTGTAGGGATAACTTTCTTTGGCCATGTTATTTTGAAGAGACATAATTGCTTAGTTATTATGCTTGAAGTATTATTCTTTCTATGTCAATATTAAACTTTTGTCTTGAATCTTTCGGATCTGAATATTCATACCACAATTAAGAGAATTACATTGAAATTATGCCAAGTAGCATTCCACATCAAAAATTCCATTTTTATCATTTACCTACTCGAGGACGAGCAGGAATTAAGCTTGGGGATGCTTGATACGTCTCCAACGTATCTATAATTTTTGATTGTTCCATGCTATATTATATTCTGTTTTGGACACTATTGGGCTTTATTTTACACTTCTATATTATTTTTGGGACTAACCTATTAACCGGAGGCCCAGCCCAGAATTGCTGTTTTTTGGCCTATTTTAGGGTTTCGCAGAAAAAGAATATCAAACGGAGTCCAAACGGAATGAAACTTTCGGGAATGTGATTTTTGGAATGAACATGATCCAGAGGACTTGGACCCTACGTCAAGACATCAACCAAGAGGCCACGAGGTAGGGGGCACGCCTACCCCCCTGGGCGTGCCCTCCACCCTCGTGGGCCCTGATACGTCTCCGTCGTATCTACTTTTCCAAACACTTTTGCCCTTGTTTTGGACTCTAAATTGCATGATTTGAATGGAACTAACCCGGACTGACGCTGTTTTCAGCAGAATTGCCATGGTGTTATTTATGTGCAGAAACAAAAGTTCTCGGAATGACCTGAAACTTCATGGAACGTCTATTTGGAAATAATAAAAAATCATTGCAAAAGATGAAGACCAGGGGGCCCACACCCTAGCCACGAGGGTGGGGGGCGTGCCCCTACCTCATGGGGCCCCTGGAGCTCCTCCGACCTCAACTCCAACTCTATATATTTGCTTTCGGGGAGAAAAAATCAGAGAGAAGGATTCATCATGTTTTACGATACGGAGCCGCCGCCAAGCCCTAAAACCTCTCGGGAGGGCTGATCTGGAGTCCGTTCGGGGCTCCAGAGAGGGGAATCCGTCGCCATCGTCATCATCAACCTTCCTCCATCACCAATTTCATGATGCTCACCGCCGTGCGTGAGTAATTCCATCGTAGGCTTGCTGGACGGTGATGGGTTGGATGAGATTTATCATGTAATCGAGTTAGTTTTGTTAGGGTTTGATCCCTAATATCCACTATGTTCTGAGATTGATGTTGCTATGACTTTGCTATGCTTAATGCTTGTCACTAGGGCCCGAGTGCCATGATTTCAGATCTAAACCTACTATGTTTTCATCAATATATGAGAGTTCTTGATCCTATCTTGCAAGTCTATAGTCACCTATTATGTGTTATGATCCGTTAACCCCGAAGTGACAATAATCGGGATACTTACCGGCGATGACCGTAGTTTGAGGAGTTCATGTATTCACCATGTGTTAATGCTTTGGTTCGGTACTCTATTAAAAAGAGGCCTTAATATCCCTTAGTTTCCGTTAGGATCCCGCTGCCATGGGAGGGTAGGAAAAAAGATGTCATGCAAGTTCTTTTCCATAAGCACGTATGACTATATTCGGAATACATGCTTACATTACATTGATAAATTGGAGCTAGTTCTTTGTCACCCTAGGTTATGACTGTTATATGATGAACCGCATCCGGCATAATTCTCCATCACTGATCCATTGCCTACGAGCTTTCCATATATTGTTCTTTGCTCATTTACTTTTCCGTTGCTATTGTTACAATCACTACAAAATACCAAAACATTACTTTTGCTATCATTACCTTTTTCTACCGTTACCACTACTATCATATTACTTTGCTACTAAACACTTTGCTGCAGATATTAAGTTTCCAGGTGTGGTTGAATTGACAACTCAGCTGCTAATACTTGAGAATATTCTTTGGCTCCCCTTGTGTTGAATCAATAAATTTGGGTTGAATACTCTACCCTCGAAAACTGTTGCGATCACCTATACTTGTGGGTTATCAAGACTATTTTCTGGTGCCGTAGCCGGGGATCATAGCTCTATTCTTTGAGTCACTTGGGATTTGTATCTTCTTATCATTATGAAGAACTTGAGAGATCCAAAAACCAAGATTTATCCCTCAACTACGAGGGGAGGTAAGGAACTGCCATCTAGCTCTGCACTTGATTCACCTTCTATTTTGAGTAAGCTTGCGACACCTAAACCTGCTTCTGCTGTTCGTTCTGATATGTCGCATGTTATTGATGATGCCACTTCTGCTATGCATGATACTTATGATGAAACTACTTCTATGCTTGATACTACTATGCCACTTGGTGAATTTCTTGATGAACAACTTGCTAGGGTTAGAGAGAATGAAATTATTAAAACTGATAATATTGATGAAAGTGATGACGAAGGCTCTTCCCCTAATAAATATGAATCGTCTGTTATTCCTGAGGGTTATGTTTTTGAAAAAGAAGCTGCTCTAGCTATTTTAGCTTGCAAAGATAGATACGAGCTCAAGAGGTTATTAGCTAAATGGAAGCAGCAATCTCTTAATGCTAGAATGAAACCTGACCCTGCTTTTGCTACTTCACCTATCTGTGTTACTGATAAGGATTATGAATTCTCTGTTGATCCTGATATAATTACTTTGGTTGAATCTAATCCTTTTCATGGCTATGAATCTGAAACTATTGTGGCACATCTTAATAAATTAAATGATATATCTACCTTGTTCACTAATGATGAGAAATCTCGCTACTTTTATATCCTTAAAATATTTCCGTTCTCATTAAAGGGTGATGCTAAGATATGGTTTAATTCTCTGGATCCTGGTTGTGTGCGTAGTCCCCAGGATATGATTTATTATTTCTCTGCTAAATATTTCCCTGCTCATAAGAAACAAGCTGCTTTGAGGGATATATATAATTTTGTGCAAATTGAAGAAGAGAGTCTCCCACAAGCTTGGGGGAGGCTTCTCAAGTTACATAATGCTTTGCCTGATCATCCTCTTAAGAAAAATGAAATACTTGATATCTTTTATAATGGACTAACCAATGCTTCAGAGATTACCTGGATAGTTTTGCTGGTTCTGTTTTCAGGGAAAGAACACCGGATGAAGCTGAAATTCTATTGAATAATATGTTGGCAAATGAAAATAATTGGACACTTCCTGAGCCAGCTCCTGAGCCTATTCCTAAACCAACTCCGAAGAAAAGAGGTGTTCTATTTATCAGTCTTGAAGATATACAAGAGGCAAAGAAATCTATGAAGGAAAAGGTATTAAAGCTGAAGATGTTAAGAATTTACCTCCTATTGAAGAAATACATGGTCTTAATTTACCGCGTGTTGAAGAAACATATGATCTTAATCCATTACCTATTTAAGAAACTTGTGGTCTTGATAACCCGACAAAGGTAGTAAAGGTAAATTCTCTTTGTAGATTTGATGAAGGTGATATCCCTCGTTATAAGTCTGCTAGACAGTGCTTAGATGAGTTTGACAATTTCATTGTTAAACAAGAAAACTTTAATGCTTATTTTGGTAGACAATTGAAGTATAATTCTGATACGCTTGAATACTTGGGTGATTATATGTCTAGAGTTAAAGGTGAACTTAAACTCATTACTAAACATGCTTCTATGGTTACCACTCAAGTAGAACAAGTACTTAAAGCTCAAAATGATTTTCTCAATGAATTGAATAATAAGAATAATGATTATGCTATTAGAGTGGCTACTAGAACTGGTAGAATGACTCAGGAACCTCTGTATCCTGAAGGCCACCCTAAGAGAATTGAGCAAGATTCTTAGAGAAATAATATAGATGCACCTAGCCCTTCTAAAAGGAAGAAAAATAAAAATGATAGGACTTTGCATGCTTCTAGTGAACCTGTTATTGATACACCTGAGAATCCAAATGATATTTCTATTTCTGATGCTGAAACACAATTTGGTAATGAACCTGAAACTAGTGATAATGTTAATGATAATGTTCATGATGATGCTCAACCTAGTAATGATAATGATATAGAAATTGAACCTGCTGTTGATCTTGATAACCCACAATCAAAGAATCAACGTTATGATAAGAAAGACTTTGTTGCTAGGAAACATGGTAAAGAAAGAGAACCATGGGTTCAGAAACCCATGCCTTTTCCTCCCAAACCATCCAAGAAAAAGGATGACAAGGATTTTGAGCGCTTTGCTGAAATGATTAGACCTATCGTTTTGCGTATGCGATTAACTGATATACTTAAAATGAATCCTTATGGTAAGTACATGAAAGAAATTGTTACTAATAAGAGAAAGATACCGGAAATTAAAATTTCCACCATGCTTGCTAATTATACTTTTAAGGGTGGAATACCAAAGAAACCTGGAGATCCAGGAGTACCCACTATACCATGCTCCATTAAAAGAAACTATGTTAAAACTGCGTTATGTGATCTTGGAGCCGGTGTTAGTGTTATGCCTCTCTCTTTATATCGTAGACTTGATTTGAATAAGTTGACACCTACTGAAATATCTTTGCAAATGGCTGATAAATCAACTGCTATACCTGTTGGTATTTGTGAGGATGTGCCTGTTGTAGTTGCAAACGTTACTATTTTAACGGACTTTGTTATTCTTGATATTCCCGAGGACGATAGTATGTCTATTATTCTTGGAAGACCCTTTTTGAATACAGCAGGAGCTGTTATTGATTGCACTAAAGGCAATGTCACTTTTCATGTTAATCATAATGAGCACACGGTACACTTTCCGAGGAAACAACAAGTTCATAGTATCAATTCTATTGGAAAAATTCCGTCGATTATTTTTGGAGGTTTTGAATTTCCTCTTCCTACTGTCAAAAAGAAATATGATATTCTTATTATTGGGGACATGCATATCCCCTTTGAGGTAACATAGTGTTATTCGAAATTTCTCTGGTTCCATGTTATTCGGAATGAGTTCGTTAACAAGACCTGATCAACCTTGTTAGTGGATTCCTTTTGGCGAGCATGAGATGGACGAAACTAGAAGGCACAACCTTCTGTACCCTCCTTTTACTTTCTGTTATTTATATTAAATAAAATAAAATAGTATTTTCTGTTTGTTAGCTGAATTATCCGTGCAATATAAAAATACCCCGAAAATGAAAGTTCTTCAAATGCCCTGAAATTTAAATATGATTTTTTTGGAATATTTGAGAATATTTGGCACTAAGAACACAACTGGGGGGCATCCGCCTGGCCACGAGGGTGGAGGGCGCGCCCTACCCCCCTGGGCGCGCCCCCTGCCTCGTGGGCCCACGGTGGCCCTCCTCCACTTATTCCTGCACCCACACACTCCTTCCTCCCACAAACACGAATATCTAGCTCAAGCACGAGTTCTATCTCATTTTGCTACCATTTTCGATCTCCTTGCTCAAAGCACCCCTCACAAAACTGCTTGGGGAGATTGTTCCTTGGTATGTGACTCCTCCATTGGTCCAATTAGTTTTTGTTCTAGTGCTTTATTCATTGCAAATTTATGCTTCCTAGGTGACCATGTTCTTGAGCTTGCATGTCAAATTTATATGGTTCCAAGTAGTTCTAATGCATGATATATGCTCTAGGCACTTGTAGGAGTAGTTGTTGTCAATTTTGTTGAGTTTGGTTTACTTTTATTTTGAAGTTACTAAAAATTTCAGAAATTTTTCAGAGGAAGAAATGTGCTTAGGAAAATGTACCAAGGTGGTTCTTCAAGGAAGCAAGGACCCCGGCTTGCAATGCGTGATGCTGATGAAGAGCCACCAAGAGACGCTCCAGTTTGTCCTTGTGAATGGCCATCGGAAAACTTTATGGATCGAGCGGGAATTAAGGAAGAATTTAACGCATATTTGCGTAACGCTGATCTTGTGAGCTTCGAGGAAGAAAAATGCCGCCAGTACCACTATCTCACTAGTTCCTTTGTGAGGAGGCCAGTACCTTGTTCCGTTAGAGGCTATTCACGCCTACCGGAACCCTACATCAGCCACAGAGCCAGAGTCGGAACCACAAGTTGATCCTCAACGACAGTCTAATTACCAGTGGGATCCGGAGATGATTGCCAACCAGTGGCAATCAGAGTCTTCTTCTTCGCAGTACGACCCCAACTATTACTATGGATATTCGTTAGGCCAACCGTGGCCATAGACCAACTTAGGCCAAAAGCCTAAGCTTGGGGGAGTACGTATTTCTCACCGACATTACATTTATGTTCACACACTCATTGCTAGATGTCAGTGCTCATACTTTTTCATTGTATCATCCATGCTAGTTTATTTCCCTTTTTATGCTTTCTTCTTATGTGTTTAATAAACCTTAAGAAAAACAAAAAAATTAGTTGTAGCTTTTAGCTAGTGTTAATTTCCACGCTTGTAGTAGTAATTAAAAAGAAAACCCAAAAAGATTTCCTATTCTTCTTTTTGCTTGTTGGGAGCTTTCCCATATAAATAGTTTTATTTCTTTTCCATTCTTTGGGGGCCGATAGGAGAAGACCATGATTAAATTGTTGAAGTGGCTCTTATATGCATTATTATTGATCTGACCAAAGAGCCCATATTTCCTTGTCTTCTCCTATTTGTTGAATGCTTGCAGATTCCAGATTAGTCCAATGCACGTGCACTATTATTATTATTCACACTATTCGGTCGTGCAAGTGAAAGGCAATTATGACGATATATGATGGACTGACTGAGATGAGAAAATCTGGTATGAACTCGACCTCTCTTGTTTTTGTAAATATGATTAGTTCATCGTTCCTGATTCAGCCTATTATGAATAAACATGTTTGCAATGACAACTAGAGATCATAGTTTCTTGTGCCAGGCTTAATTAGCTAGGAGCTTATAATGGTTTACCTTGCGTGCCAACATGCTTTTAAAATGGTTGTGATGTGGTATGATAGGGTGGTATCCTCCTCTGAATGATTTAAGTGACTTGACTTGGCACATGTTCACGCATGTAGTTGAAACAAAATCAACATAGCCTTCACGATATTTATGTTCATGGTGGATTATATCCTACCCATGCTTGCATTTGGTGTTGATTAATTTTAATGCATGTTCATGACTGTTGTCGCTCTCTAGCTGGTCGCTTCCCAGTCTTTTGCTAGCCTTCGCCTGTACTAAGAGGGAATACTGCTTGTGCATCCAATCCCATAAACCCCAAAGTTATTCCATATGAGTCCACCATACCTACCTATATACGGTATCTACCTGCCGTTCCAAGTAAATTTGTATGTGCCAAACTCTAAACCTTCAAATAAATATCCTGTTTTGTATGCTCGAATAGCTCATGTATCAACTAGGGTTGTCCGTATCTTCCATGTTAGGCGGGTTATTCTCAAGAGGAGTGGACTCTGCTCCTCACTCATGAGAAAATGGCTGGTCACCGGGATACCCAGTCCCATGCTTTATGCAAATCAAATCAAAATAATTGCAAACAAAACTCCCCCTGGGACTCTTGTTAGTTGGAGGCACTCATTGTTTCGAGCAAGCCATGGATTGATGCTTGTTGGTGGAGGGGGAGTATAAACTTTACCATTCTGTTTGGGAACCGCCTATATTGTGTGTAGCATGGAAGATATCGCCATCTCTTGGTTGTTATGTTGCCAATGAAAGTATATCGCTCAAAATGTTATTCACCTCTATTTCAAAACCGTGCTCTGGCACCTCTACAAATCCCTGCTTCCCTCTGCGAAGGGCCTATCTATTTACTTTTATGTTGAGTCATCATCCTCTTATTAAAAAGCACCAGTTGGAGAGCACCTATGCCATTTGCATTCATTATTGTTAGTTTACATTGAGTATGACTTGACTGGATCTCTTTTACCATGAATTACAATGTCTAGTCAGTCCTTGATCTTTAAAGGTGCTCTGCATTTATATTTTGCAGTCTCAGAAAGGGCTAGCGAGATACCATCTTGTTATATCATATTATGATTGTTTTGAGAAAGTGTTGTCATCCGAGATTTATTATTATTGCTCGCTAGTTGATTATGCCATTGATATGAGTAAACATGAGACCTATGCATTATTGTGAATATGGTTAGTTCATAATCTTTGCTGAAAACTTGAATGCTGGCTTTACATATTTACAACAACAAGAGCAAACGGAGTTTGTAAAAGTTTTTCTTTATCACTTTCAGTTTATCAACTGAATTGCTTGAGGACAAGCAAAGGTTTAAGCTTGGGGGAGTTGATACATCTCCGTCGTATCTACTTTTCCAAACACTTTTGCCCTTGTTTTGGACTCTAACTTGCATGATTTGAATGGAACTAACCCGGACTGACGTTGTTTTCAGTAGAATTGCCATGGTGTTATTTATGTGTAGAAACAAAAGTTCTCGGAATGAACTGAAACTTCACGGAATTTGAAATAATAAAAAATCCTTGCAAAAGATGAAGACCAGGGGGACCACACCCTAGCCATGAGGGTGGGGGCGCGCCTGCCCCCTACCTCATGGGCCCCTCCCGGAGCTCCTCTGACCTCAACTCCAACTCTATATATTTGCTTTCGGGGAGAAAAAAATCAGAGAGAAGGATTCATTGCGTTTTACGACACGGAGCCGCCGCCAAGCCCTAAAACCTCTTGGGAGGGCTGAAATGGAGTCCGTTCGGGGCTCCGGAGAGGGGAATCCATCGCCATCGTCTTCATCAACCTTCCTCCATCACCAATTTCATGATGCTCACCGCCGTGCGTGAGTAATTCCATCGTAGGCTTGCTGGACGGTGATGGGTTGGATGAGATTTATCATGTAATCGAGTTAGTTTTGTTAGGGTTTGATCCCTAGTATCCACTATGTTGTGAGATTGATGTTGCTATGACTTTGCTATGCTTAATGCTTGTCACTAGGGCCCGAGTGCCATGATTTCAGATCTGAACCTATTATGTTTTCATCAATATATGAGAGTTCTTGATCCTATCTTGCAAGTCTATAGTCACCTATTATGTATTATGATCCGTTAACCCCGAAGTGACAATAATTGGGATACTTACCGATGATGACCGTAGTTTGAGAAGTTCATGTATTCACCATGTGTTAATGCTTTGGTCCGGTACTCTATTAAAAAGAGGCCTTAATATCCCTTAGTTTCCGTTAGGACCCCGCTGCCACAGGAGGGTAGGACAAAAGATGTCAAGCAAGTTCTTTTCCATAAGCAGGTATGACTATATTCGGAATACATGCCTACATTACATTGATGAATTGGAGCTAGTTCTTTGTCACCCTAGGTTATGACTGTTATGATGAACCGCATCCGGCATAATTCTCCATCACTGATCCATTGCCTACGAGCTTTCCATATATTGTTCTTCACTCATTTACTTTTTCGTCGCTATTGTTACAATCACTACAAAATACCAAAAACATTACTTTTGCTATGATTACCCTTTGCTACCGTTACCGCTACTATCATATTACTTTGCTACTAAACACTTTGCTGCAGATATTAAGTTTCCAGGTGTGGTTGAATTGACAACTCAGCTGCTAATACTTGAGAATATTCTTTGGCTCCCCTTGTGTCGAATCAATAAATTTGGGTTGAATACTCTACCCTCGAAAACTGTTGCGATCCCCTATACTTGTGGGTTATCAGGCCCCCTGTTGCTCCACCGACGTACTCCTTCCTCCTATATATACCTACGTACCCCCAAACTACCAGATACGGAGCCAAAACCCTAATTCCACCGCTGTAACTTTCTGTATCCACGAGATCCCATCTTGGGGCCTGTTCCGGAGCTCCGCCGGAGGGGGCTTCGATCACGGAGGTCTTCTACATCAACACCATAGCCCTTCCGATGAAGTGTGAGTAGTTTACCTCAGACCTACGGGTCCATAGTTATTAGCTAGGTGGCTTGTTCTCTCTTTTTGGATCTCAATACAAAGTTCTCCCCCTCTCTTGTGGAGATCTATTCGATGTAATCTTATTTTGCGGTGTGTTTGTTGAGACCAATGAATTGTGGGTTTATGATCAAGTTTATCTATGAACAATATTTGAATCTTCTCTGAATTCTTTTATGTATGATTGGTTATCTTTGCAAGTCTCTTCAAATTATCAGTTTGGTTTGGCCTACTAGATTGATCTTTCTTGCAATGGGAGAAGTGCTTAGCTGTGGGTACAATCTTGCGGCGTCCTTTCCCAGTGACAGTAGGGGCAGCAAGGCACGTATTGTATTGTTGCCATAGAGGATAACAAGATGGGGTTTATTTCATATTGCATGAGTTTATCCCTCTACACCATGTCATCTTGCTTAAAGTGTTACTCTATTCTCTTGAACTTAATACTCTAGATGCATGCTGGATAGCGGTCGATGTGTGGAGTAATAGTAGTAGATGCAGGTAGGAGTCGGTCTACTTGTCTCGGACATGATGCCTATATACATGATCATACCTAGATATTCTCATAACTATGCTCAATTCTGTCAATTGCTCAACAGTAATTTGTTTACCCACCGTGAATACTTATGCTCTCGAGAGAAGCCACTAGTGAAACCTATGGCCCCCGGGTCTATCTTCCATCATATTAATGTTCCAATACTTAGTTATTTTTATTGCCATTTATTTAACTTTGCATCTTTATCATAAAAATACCAAAAAAATTATCTTATCATATCTATCAGATCTCACTCTCGTAAGTGACCGTGTAGGGATTGACAACCCCTTATCGCGTTGGTTGCGAGGATTTATTTGGTTGTGTAGGTGCGAGGGACTTGTGCGTGGCCTCCTACTGGATTGATACCTTGGTTTTGAAAAACTGAGGGAAATACTTACGCTACTTTGATGCACCACCCTTTCCTCTTCAAGGGAAAACCAATGCAAGTGCTCAAGAGGTAGCATACGCCACCAAAGCACTACTTAAATGCCATCGGAACGAGGCCCCGCCACCACCGTCACCCACGCAAGCAAGCCTAGCAGCACCGACAAGCAGCGGCGAGGAGAGGGCGCCTGGAGAACATGGCCGAAAAAAGGGGATCGAGATCCGCCCGAACCACCTAGAGGACGACGCGGAGGCTCTACTTATTAAATGGTTGTTCAAACTTCTTACTGAGTATGGTTTTTGGTAAACCATGTTGTGTAAAAAGTATCTAGGCCAAAAGCCATTATCTCGGGCATATTGTAAGCCTCGAGACCTATACTTTTGGGCTGGCCTGATGACGGCAAAGAAGCATCTCTTTTTGCTTTGGGTTTTTTGCGATAAAGGATGTGCTGGAGATTTGTTTCTGGGAAGACATCTGGCTAAGCAATGCAAGTCTTCGAGAACAATGTCCAGTCTTGTACATCATTGCTCGTGATAAGAACAATACTATTGCGCAGGTGCTCGGTTCATCCCCGACGAATATTTTCATTCACACGGGATTTGATTGGCCACTGTTGAAAGGACATGCGGTGCCTGCTCGGGAATGCAGTAATTTAAAATTTTCCTACGCACACGCAAGATCATGGTGATGCATAGAAATGAGAGGGGAGAGTATTGTCTACGTACCCTCGTAGACCGTAAGCGGAAGCGTTATGACAACGCCGTTGATGTAGTCGTACGTCTTCACGATCTGACCGATCCTAGTACCGAAAGTATGGCACCTCCACGATCTGCACACGTTCAGCTCGGTGATGTCCCACGAACTCACGATCCAGCAGAGTGTGGAGGGAGAGCTTCATCAGCACGACGGCGTGATGACGGTGATGATGATGCTACCGGAACAGGGCTTCGCCTAAGCACCGCTATGATATAACCGAGGTGGATTATGGTGGAGGGGGGGCACCGCACACGTCTAAGAGATCAATGATCAACTTGTGTGTCCATGGGGTGCCCCCCTTCCCCATATATAAAGGAGTGGAGGAGGGTGAGGGCCGAATGAGGGAGTCCTGGATTAGGGGGTCTCCGGACAGCCAGACTATATCCTTTGGCCGGACTGTTGGACTATGAAGATACATGATTGAAGACTTCGTCCCGTGTCCAGATGGGACTCTACTTGGCGTGGAAGGCAAGCTAGGCAATACATATATGTATATCTCCTCCTTTGTAACCGACCTTGTGAAACCCTAGCCCCCTCCGGTGTCTATATAAACCGGAGGGTTTAGTCCATAGGACAGCAGACAATCATACCATAGGCTAGCTTCTAGGGTTTAGCCTCTTTGATCTCGTGGTAGATCAATTCTTGTAATACTCATATCATCAAGAACAATCAAGCAGGACGTAGGGTATTACCTCCATCAAGAGGGCCCGAACCTGGGTAAACATCGTGTCCCCTGCCTCCTGTTACCATCCGCCTTAGACGCACAGTTCGGGACCCCCTACCCGAGATCCGCTGGTTTTGACACCGACATTGGTGCTTTCATTGAGAGTTCCACTGTGTCGTCATCATAAGGAGGATGGATCGCCTTGTTGTCAAGGACAACATCATCTCTGGGGGAGCCCTGGCTGTAGGCCAAACTCTCCGACTAGGCGGCTTCGTCATGACCGCCTGCTCGGCCGCTGCGCCGACGATGACCTCTCAGGTCATCGAAAATAGCCTCCACATCGGCTCGAAATTTACAAAGCAGATGGATCCAATGGAGCTCTCATCTTTGAACGAGCTCTTGGATCGCATTGCCGCCTCTGGGAGTCACTACGAACTTCGATCGGATCGGGCTTAAACCCGACCAAAGGGAGATTAACTCTTCGCCGGTCACCCAACAGATAGCGGCGGTGGAGGAGCAATGCGGCGATTCTCCCTCTATCCTGAGGACGAACTATGTCCGTATTCCCGAGCTCTCTGAACAGGATACTCGCTCACGGGAGGACACCGCCCTAACCCTGAATCCAGAATCAGGCTGCATACCGAACCCACAGGGCAACATCCGGGAGCCCGAACTTCCAAGATCGGAAACTCCCCTGCCCCGGGATCATAGATTGGGTCATGGTCTGGACTTAAATCCACCCACCCACCCAAATACAAATGATCTTTCCCACATTAGGCAAGTGCCCCAAGAGACAGTACATCACTATTGGGCCAGATTCCTCCTCGTAATGAACAGGGTCAAGGACTGTCGCGAGGAAGATGCAATTTCGTTCTTTTGCAACAATTGCACAGACAAGGGAGTCCTCAATGCCATAAGTCGCCATGACGTAGCACACTTCGCTGACCTGGCGGCCATAGTACAGAAATACTGTGCGATGGAAAGTGCTTGGAAAACCCAAACGCAATTTTGGGATAATCCGGCTCTGACAAAACCCCCAGTCCGAACTAAAAGGATGCACTCTCATAAGTCGCCCGACTCAATTACAAAGAAGCAAAAGCCCACTACAGAGCGTGGAACCGTATTGGAGGGATGGCTTAACGGGCCCTGCAAAATCCATAGTACACCGGATACCATATCAACACACAGCCTTAGAGCATGTTGGGTACTCCGGCAGGTAGCCAAAAGCGGTGAGGATCTTCTCACCCAAAATACCTCAGAGCACCTTCCCACGAATAACAATACAGTATTAACGGTCTTCGAGACCTTCGCCTCAAATAATAGGCGCAAGCGAGCACTCCGCAGCCTTGCCGAAGTCTGCCACGTGGCAGTAATAAATCCATGGAGCGACACGGCTATCACCTTCAAAGCCAGTGAAGAACCTAAATTCCGAACAGCCCGAGCACCAGCCGCTTTGGTCCTTAGTCCAATTGTGGATGGCTTTCGGCTCACTAAGGTGCTCATGGACGGCGGCAACGGATTAAACCTCATTTATGAGGAAACTCTCTAAAAAATGGAAATAGACAGCAACCGTATTGAGCAAAGCAGTACGACCTTCCGAGGAATCATCCCTAGTCGGGAGGTACATTGCGCTGGGAAAATCACACTTGATGTGGTATTCGGCACTCCGGAGAATTACAGGTCTGAAGAAATTACATTCCAAGTGGCCCCGTTCAGTAGCGGATACCACGCCCTTCTAGGGCGGGAGGCATTCACGATTTTTCAAGCCATACCCCATTACAGGTACATGAAGCTCAAAATGCCCAGACCCAAGGGAATCATCACTCTAGCTAGTGATCCGGACATAGCACTCCGCGTCGAGAACAAAACAGCCGCACTAGCCCTCGAGGCATTATCTAAAGCCCTTGTGGCAGAGGAGTTAACTGTGTTGCGCTCCACGGTGGACAGGGACGATGTGATACTAGACAAAAGATCCAAGTCCACCTCCTTTAAACCAGCGGACGAAATAGTTAAATTCCAAGTCCATCCAATGGACCCTACAAAAACAACATCCATCGGGGCACAGTTAGACCCCGCTGTAGACGCCGCACTATGAGAGTTTTTGCGCGAGAATTCGGATATATTCGCCTGGAATCCTTCAGACATGCCAGGAATCCCACCCAGATTGGCCGAGCATAGCCTTAATATTCTAAAAGGATTCATGCCGGTCAAGCAGACTATTCGGCGTTTCTCTGAACCTGATCGACAAGCCATGGAAGAGGAGCTGGCCAAGCTACTGGAAGCTGGATTCATTAAAGAAATAAAACATCCGGATTGGCTAGCAAACCTGGTGATGGTACCAAAGAAGGACAAATCCTGGCGCTGCTACCTCTTGAGCATTGCTTTGGATTTCCCAGAAGAGGAGAGGATGATGCAACAAAGTAGCGTAAGTATTTCCCTTAGTTTTTGAGAACCAAGGTATCAATCCAGTAGGAGGCTACGCGCGAGTCCCTCGTACCTACACAAAAACAATAGCTCAACGCAACCAGCGCGCTTAGGGGTTGTCAATCCCTTCACGGTCACTTATGAAAGTGAGATCTGATAGAGATGATAAATAATATTTTTGGTATTTTTGGTATAGAGATGCAAAGTAAAAAGTAAAAGCAAAGTAAAAGCAAAGCAATAATAAAGTGATGGAGATTGATATGATGACAAAGTGACCCGGGGGCCATAGGTTTCACTAGTGGCTTCTCTCAAGAGCAGAAGTATTCGATGATGGGTGAACAAATTACTGTTGAGCAATTGACAGAATTGAGCATAGTTATGAGAATATCTAGGTATGATCATGTATATAGGCATCACGTTCGATACAAGTAGACCGACTCCTGCCTGCATCTACTACTATTACTCCACTCATCGACCGCTATCCAGCATGCATCTAGAGTATTAAGTTAAAAATAGAGTAACGCCTTAAGCAAGATGACATGATGTAGAGGGATAGTTTCATGCAATATGATAAAAACACTATCTTGTTATCCTCGATGGCAACAATACAATACGTGCCTTGCTGCCCCTTCTGTCACTGGGAAAGGACACCGCAAGATCGAACCCAAAGCTAAGCACTTCTCCCATGGCAAGAACAACCAATCTAGTAGGCCAAACCAAACTGATAATTCGAAGAGACTTGCAAAGATAACCAATCATACATAAAAGAATTCAGAGAAGATTCAAATATTATTCAGAGAAAGACTTGATCATAAACCCACAATTCATCGGTCTCAACAAACACACCGCAAAAAGAAGATTACATCGAATAGATCTCCATAAGAGAGGTGGAGAACATTGTATTGAGATCCAAAAAGAGAGAAGAAGCCATCTAGCTACTAACTATGGACCCGTAAGTCTGAAGTAAACTACTCACACTTCATCAGAGGGGCTTGGATGATGATGTAGAAGCCCTCCATGATCGATGCCCCTTCCGGCGAAGCTCCGGAACAGGCCCCAAGATGGGATCTCGTGGATACAGAAAGTTGCGGCGGTGGAATTAGGTTTTTGGCTCCGTCCCCAATCGTTTGGGGGTATGTAGGTATATATAGGAGGAAGGAGTACGTCGGTGGAGCTTTGAGGGGCCCACGAGGCAGGGGGGCACGCCCTAGGGGGGGCGCCCTCCACCCTCGTGACCGCCTCGTGGCTTTCTTGACGGAGGGTCCAAGTCTCCTAGATCTTATCTGATGAGAAATCACATTTCCGAAGGTTTCATTCCATTTGGACTCCGTTTGGTATTCCTTTTCTTCGAAACCCTAAAACAGGCAAAAAACAACATTTCTGGGCTGGGCCTCCGGTTAATAGGTTAGTCCCAAAAATAATATAAAAGTGGAAAATAAAGCCCAATATAGTCCAAAAGAGTAGATAATATAGCATGGAGCAATAAAAAATTATAGATACGTTGGAGACGTATCAAGCATCCCCAAGCTTAATGCATGCTCGTCCTCGAGTAGGTAAATGATAAAAAGAGAATTTTTGATGCGGAGTGCTACTTGGCATAATTTTAATGTAATTCTTCTTAATTTTGGTATGAATATTCAGATCCGAAAGATTCAAGACAAAAGTTCATATTGACATAAAAATGATAATACTTCAAGCATACTAACTAAGCAATTATGTCTTCTCAAAATAACATGGCCAAAGAAAGTTCATCCCTACAAAATCATATAGTTTAGTCATGTTTCATTTTCGTCACACAAGAATGCTCTCATCATGTACAACCCCGATGACAAGCCAAGCAATTGTTTCATACTTTAGTAATCTCAAACCTATAAACTTTCACGCAATATATGAGCGCGAGCCATGGACATAGCACTATGGGTGGAATAGAATATAATGAGGGGGTTATGTGGAGAAGACAAAAAAGGAGAAAGTCTCACATCAACGAGGCTAATCAATGGGCTTCGGAGATGCCCACTGATTGATGTTAATGCAAGGAGTAGGGATTGCCATGCAACGGATGCACTAGAGCTATAAATGTATGAAAGCTCAACAAAAGAAACTAGTGGGTGTGCATCCAACTTGCTTGCTCACGAAGACCTAGGGCACTTGAGGAGGCCCATTGTTGGAATATACAAGCCAAGTTCTATAATGAAAAATTCCCACTAGTATATGAAAGTGATAACATGAGAGACTCTCTACTATGAAGATCATGGTGCTACTTTGAAGCACAAGTGTGGTAAAAGGATAGTAACGTTGTCCCTTCTCTCTTTTTCTCTCATTTTTTGGGCCTTTTCTTTTTTATGGCCTTTCTCTTTTTTTGGGCCTTCTCTTTTCTTTTTTATGGCCTTTCTCTTTTTTTATTCCTCACTTGGGACAATGCTCTAATAATGATGATCATCACACTTCTATTTATTTACAACTCAATGATTACAACTCGATACTAGAACAAAGATGACTCTATATGAATGCCTCCGGCGGTGTACCGGGATATGCAATGAACCAAGAGTGACATGTATGAAAGAATTATGAACGGTGGCTTTGCCACAAATACTATGTCAGCTACATGATCATTCTAAGCAATATGACAATGATGAATGTGTCATGATGAACGGAATGATGGAAAGTTGCATGGCAATATATCTCAGAATGGCTATGAAAATGCCATAATAGGTAGGTATGGTGGCTGTTTTGAGGAAGATATAAGGAGGTTTATGTGTGAAAGAGCGTATCATATCACGGGGTTTGGATGCACCGGCAAAGTTTGCGCTAACTCTCAATGTGAGAAAGGGCAATGCACGGTACCGAAGAGGCTAGGAAGGATGGAAGGGTGAGAGTGCGTATAATCCATGGACTCAACATTAGTCACAAAGAACTCACATACTTATTGCAAAAATCTACAAGTCATCAAAAACCTCGGCACTACGTGCATGCTCCTAGGAGGGATAGATTGGTAGGAAAAGACCATCGCTCGTCCCCGACCGCCACTCATAAGGAAGACAATCAAATAACACCTCATGTTTCAAATTTGTTGCATAACGTTTACCATACGTGCATGCTACGGGACATGCAAACCTCAACACAAGTATTTCTCAATTTCACAACTACTCAACTAGCACGACTTTGATATTATTACCTCCATATCTCAAAACAATCATCAAGCATCAAACTTTTCTTAGTATTCAACACACTCATAAGAAAGTTTTATTATTAATCTTGCATACCAAGCATATTAGGATTTTAAGCAAATTACCATGCTATTAAGACTCTCAAAATAATCTAAGTGAAGCATGAGAGATCAATAGTTTCTATAAAATAAATCCACCACCGTGCTCTAAAAGATATAAGTGAAGCACTAGAGCAAAACTATAAAGCTCAAAAGATATAAGTGAAGCACATAGAGCAAAACTATAAAGCTCAAAAGATATAAGTGAAGCACATAGAGTATTCTATCAAATTACAAATCATGTATGGCTCTCTAAAAAGGTGTATACAGCAAGGATGATTGTGGTAGACTAACAAGCAAATACTCTAATCATAAAATACGCTCCAAGCAAAACACATATCATGTGGTGAATAAAAATATAGCTCCAAGTAAAGTTACCGATAGAAGTAGACGAAAGAGGGGATGCCTTCCGGGGCATCCCCAAGCTTTGGATTTTAGGTGTCCTTAGATTATCTTGGGGGTGCCATGGGCATCCCCAAGCTTAGGTTCTTGCCAATCCTTGTTCCATAATCCAGCATATCTTTACCCAAAACTTGAAAACTTCACAACACAAAACTTAAAGTAGAAAATCTCGTGAGCTCCGTTAGCGAAAGAAAACAAAAGACCACTTCAAGGTACTGCAATGAACTCATTATTTATTTATATTGGTGTTAAAACTACTGTATTCCAACTTCTCTATGGATTATAAACTATTTTACTAGCCATAGATTCATCAAAATAAGCAAACAACACACGAAAAACAGAATCTGTCAAAAACAGAACAGTCTGTAGTAATCTGTAGCTAGCGCAAGATCTGGAACCCCAAAAATTCTAAAATAAATTTCTGTACGTGAGGAATTTATCTATTAATCATCTGCAAAAAGAATTAACTAAATATCACTTTCCAAATAAAAATGACAGCAGTTCTTGTGAGCGCTAAAGTTTCTGTTTTTTACAGCAAGTTCAACAAGACTTTCCCCAAGTCTTCCTAACGGTTCTACTTGGCACAAACACTAATTAAACACAAAAAACACAACCAAAACATAGGATAGATAAATTATTTATTACTGAACAGGATAAAAAATCAAGGAATAAAAATAAAATTGGGTTGCCTCCCAACAAGCGCTATCGTTTAACGCCCCTAGCTAGGCATAACAAGCAAGGATAGATCTAGGTATTGCCATATTTGGTAGGCAATTCTTCAATGAGGCATCTATCTCCCTTAGGAATTTCTTTCTTTCTAGTGATTATGAAACTCTTAGGCACAAGATCAAAAAATTCATTTGTAGCAATTGGTTCCTTAATGATAGCAAAAATATTGGGATGAATACTTATAGATTTAAGATCCGCAGTTTCCTTACTAGATGATTCACCCTTATTTTTAGGAACATACATAAGCTTGGCAATTTTAGTAGGAGGACTTGGAGTATTCTTTAAGGAAGAAAAAGCGGTTCCCAAGTTTATCGATTCTAGTGGAATCTAGATTTATTTTCTCATTAACTATGGGTTCCTTTTCCTTAATATTTTTCAAAGTCATTCCAACCCTAGATCCATATTGGGTAATTTGATTGTGGATCTTTTTATCTAGATTTTCAATTAATTCAATGGTAGCAACTTTATTTTCAATAATTTCAAGTATTTGCATAACATGCTCCAAAGTTAACATAGTTCCATTAACCAAAAGATGTGGTGAGCCAAATAAATCTAACATAGCATTATAAGAATCAAAAGTATGGCTACCCAAGAAATTCCCTCCGGTAATGGTATCAAGGATATATCTATACCAAGGACTAGCACCTGCATAAAAATTGCGGAGAAGAACTGAAGTAGATTGCTTCCTGGTAGATCTATTTTGAGCATTGCAAATTCTATACCAAGCATCTTTTAGATTTTCTCCCTCCCTTTGTTTAAAATTTAGAACTTCATTCTCGGGAGAAAACGGAGAAGATATGAGGCTAGCCATAACGACAAGAAAACAAACAAACACACAAGCAAACAAAAAGCAAATAGGCAAATAGAGAGGGAGGATAGAGAGAGAGAGGGCGAATAAAACTGCAAGGGTGAAGTGGGGGAGAGGAAAATGAGAGGCAAATGGAAAATAATGTAATGCGGGAGATAGGGATTGTGATGGGTACTTGGTATGTTGACTTTTGCGCAGACTCCCCAGCAACGGCGCCAGGAATTCTTCTTGCTACCTCTTGAGCACTGCGTTGGATTTCCCCGAAGAGGAGAGGATGATGGAGCAAAGTAGCGTAAGTATTTCCCTTAGTTTTTGAGAACCAAGGTATCAATCCAGTAGGAGGCTACACGCGAGTCCCTCGTACCTACACAAAAACAATAGCTCAACGCAACCAACGCGCTTAGGGGTTGTCAATCCCTTCACGGTCACTTACGAAAGTGAGACCTGATAGAGATGATAAATAATATTTTTGGTATTTTTGGTATAGAGATGCAAAGTAAAAAGTAAAAGCAAAGCAATAATAAAGTGATGGAGATTGATATGATGAGAAAGAGACCCGGGGGCCAGAGGTTTCACTAGTGGCTTCTCTCAAGAGCATACGTATTCTATGGTGGGTGAACAAATTACTGTTGAGCAATTGACAGAATTGAGCATAGTTATGAGAATATGTAGGTATGATCATGTATATAGGCATCACATCCGAGACAAGTAGACCGACTCCTTCCTGCATCTACTACTATTACTCCACTCATCGACTGCTATCCAGCATGCATCTAGAGTATTAAGTTAAAAACAGAGTAACGCCTTAAGCAAGATGACATGATGTACAGGGATAGTTTCATGCAATATGATAAAAAAAACCATCTTGTTATCCTCGATGGCAACAATACAATACGTGCCTTGCTGCCCCTTCTGTAACTGGGAAAGGACACTGCAAGATCGAACCCAAAGCTAAGCACTTCTCCCATGGCAAGAACAACCAATCTAGTAGGCCAAACCAATCTGATAATTCGAAGAGACTTGCAAAGATAACCAATCGTACATAAAAGAGTTCAGAGAAGATTCAAATATTATTCATAGATAGACTTGATCATAAACCCACAATTCATCGGTCTCAACAAACACACCATAAAAAGAAGATGACATCGAATAGATCTCCACAAGAGAGGGGGAGAACATTGTATTGAGATCCAAAAAGAGAGAAGAAGCCATCTAGCTACTAACTATGGACCCATAGGTCTAAAGTAAACTACTCACACTTCATCGGAGGGGCTTGGATGATGATGTAGAAGCCCTCCGTGATCGATGCCCCTTCCGGCAGAGCTCTGGAACAGGCCCTGAGGGAGTCCTGGATTAGGGGGTATCCGGACAGCCGGATTATATCCTTTGGCCGGACTATTGGACTATGAAGATACAAGATTGAAGACTTCGTCCCGTGTCCGAATGGGACTCTCCTTGGCGTGGAAGGCAAGCTTGGCAGTACGGATATGTAGATCTCCTTCCTTGTAACCAAATCTGTGTAACCCTAGCCCCCTCCGATGTCTATATAAACCGGAGGGTTTAGTCCGTAGGACTGACAACAATCATACCATAGGCTAGCTTCTAGGTTTTAGCCTCTTCGATCTCGTGGTAGATCAACTCTTGTACTACTCATATTATCAAGAACAATCAAGCAGGACGTAGGGTATTACCTCCATCAAGAGGGCCCAAACCTGGGTAAACATCGTGTCCCCTGCCTCCTGTTACCATCCGCCTAGACGCACAGTTCGGGACCCCCTACCCGAGATTCGCCGGTTTTGATACCGACATTGGTTCTTTCATTGAGAGTTCCTCTGTGTCGTCGTCGTTAGGCTGGATGGCCCCTTCAATCATCAATAGCGATGCAGTCCAGGGTGAGACTTTTCTCCCTGGACAGATCTCTATATTCGGCGGCTCTGCACTGCAGACCAACTCGCTTGGCCATCTGGAGCAGATTGAGAGTTACGCCCCTGGCCACCAGGTCAGGTGTGGGAGCATAAACCACACGGCCGACATCCACAGAGACTTGATCTTCGGCGGATTCGAGCCCTTGCCGAGTGCGCCGCACGGTCACGATGAGCATGATTTAGCTCTACCATCGGACAGTGTTCGGGAGATCGCACCGGTGACCGCTCCGACCCTGAATTCGGAGCCAGTTGCGCCATCCAAGGACGGGTGGATAGACCCCGCCACAGAGGCCGCATCTTCAGCGGTGATCGAGCCAAATACCGACCTTACCCTTCGCGGGAGCCGTGACGCCGAACTGCCGGATTCTTCCCCGGCCACGGACTCCGAACCGCCTGCGCCCGTGCCTATCGAATCCGACTGGGCGCCGATCATGGAGTTCACCTCCGCGGATATCTTTCAGCACTCGCCCTTCGGCGACATACTGAATTTGTTAAAGTCTCTCTCCTTGTCAGGAGAGTCCTGGCCGAACTATGTCCGGCAGGATTGGAATGCGGATGATGAAGAAATTCGCCACCCACCCACCACCCACTTAGTAGCCACTGTCGACGATTTGACTGACATGCTCGACTTCAACTCCGAAGACATCGACGGTATGGACGACGATGCAGGAGACGAACATGAGCCACTGCCCACAGGGCACTGGATGCCCACTTCATCATATGATGTATACATGGTTGACACACCCAAAGAAAACGACGATGAGGAACGGAACGGCGCAACGAAGGATCGATCCCTCAAAAAGCAGTCAAAGCGGCGGCGTAAGCGCTGCTCCAAATCAGTAGTAGTAGCAGTAGTAGTAGCAGTAGTAGTAGCAGTAGTAGTAGTAGCAGTAGTAGTAGTAGCAGTAGTAGTAGTAGCAGTAGTAGTAGTAGCAGTAGTAGTAGTAGTAGTAGTAGTAGCAGCAGCAGCAGTAGTAGTAGTAGTAGTAGTAGCAGTAGTAGTAGCAGTAGCAGTAGCAGTAGCAGCAGCAGTAGCAGTAGCAGCAGCAGTAGCAGTAGCAGTAGCAGTAGAAACATCGATCATATAGACCCAGCGATAAAGCAGGGTGAGCCAGCGGATGACGAACACGGTATTGAACCACCATCCAACCACAGCAACACGTAGAATCAAATCGAACAACCCGACTCTGGCGAAGATAACAGTCCGGATGACATCACACCGGACAGGCACCCGGAGCAACATAATACCCATCAAAGGCTTGTTGCCACTGCAAGGAGTCTGAAAAAGCAGAAGCAAAGGCTCAGGGCTGCACAAGACACACTCAGAATTAGATCGAGTGAAGTACTCAACATTGCAGCAGGGTACGGCGGTAGTCGCCACACAAAGAGCTACCCGAAGCGAAAGCTGCTAGCTGAATTCGATGAGGAGGCCTTAGATCCCCCGCAATCAAAAAACAAAACAGCCATCCGGTCGCATAGACGACCTCGTGGCCAACATAGAGCGGCAAACGACGCCGAACACAAGCCAGTACGCGATCCACGTGAGGGCTCGCATCAAAAGGACGGCGCAACCAGATCCATCTACGGGCCAAGCAAGCGCGCTCCAGCACGCAATGCAACACAAAAAAAATCCGAACACCATGGTACACCCAAATACAGGGGTGCGGCACACCCCCTATGTTTCACCGATGAGGTGCTGGACCATGAATTTCCAGAGGGATTTAAACCCGTAAACATAGAGGCGTACGACGGAACGACAGACCCTGTGGTCTGGATTGAGGACTACATCCTCCATATCCACATGGCTCGAGGAGACGATCTCCACGCTATCAAGTACTTACCCCTCAAGCTCAAAGGGCCAGCTCGGCACTGGCTTAAAAGCCTCCCCAAAAACTGCATTGGAAGCTGGGAAGAGCTCGAAGACGCTTTTCAAGCAAATTTTCAAGGGACCTATGTCCGACCATCGGACGCAGACGGTTTAAGTCATATAACTCAACAGCGCGGAGAGTCAGCCCGAAAGCTTTGGAACAATTTCTCACTAAAAAGAACCAAATAGTCGACTGTCGGGACGTCGAAGCCTTAGCAGCTTTCAAGCACAGCGTTCGAGACGAATGGCTTGCCAGACACCTCGGCCAAGAAAAGCCGAGAACAATGGCAGCATTAACAAGCCTCATGACCCGCTTTTGCGCGGGCGAGGACAGCTGGTTAGCCTGATGCAGCACCAGCGACCCAAGTACATCCGAAGTCAGGGACGGAAACGGGAAGCCACGACGCAGGAAAAACAAGCGCCGTAATAAAGAAGACAGCCCGAAGAGCATGGCGGTAAACGCCGGATTCAGAAGCTCTCGGCCAGGTCAGCAAAAGCTGCCCTCCAAAGGCAACAGAGACAAACTGTCCAGCCTGAACAAGATTCTGGACAAACTATGTTAGATCCACAGCACCCCCGATAAACCTGCAAATCATACCCATAGAGAATGTTGGGTCTTCAAGCAGTCCGGCAAGCTCAACACCGATCACAAGGGGCAGGATACACCAAGCGAAGACGAGGACGAGCCTCGCAAGGAAAGCACTGGGGAACAGAAGAAATTCCCACCAGAAGTCAAAACAGTAAACGTATTACACGTGATGAAGGGGAGAAACAAAGCGGCACTCCTAGAGACACATGCCCCAGGGCCTATCACCGCGGAGTTCTGCCACTGGTCGTCCAAACTGATCATGTTTGACCATCAGGATTACTCGGCAAGTATCCGGCATGCAGGATGGGCTGCCTTGGTGTTAGACCCGATAATTGACGGATACCACTTCACACGAGTCCTGATGGACGGCGGCAGTAGTTTAAACCTGATATATCAGGACACAATCCGCAAAATGGGGATAGACCCAACAAAAATCAGCTATAGCAATACTACCTTTAAAGGAGTAACGCCATGCCCAGAAGCCCATTGTACGGGCTCCCTGCTACTAGAGGTTATATTCGGCTTTCCCGATAACTTCCGCAGCGAAAAGTTAACCTTCCACATCGCTCCATTCCAAAGTGGCTTTCAAGCACTACTCGGACGCGAAGCTTTCGCTCGCTTTAACGCAATACCGCATTACGCTTCTCTCATGCTTAAGATGCCCGGTCCACGTGGCATCATTAAAGTAAATGGAAATATTGAGCGCTCCTTGCGCGCGGAAGACCATGCGGCTGCCTTGGCAGCCGCACACTAGACGGCCTCACCAACTAAAGCATCTGACAGGTCGTTAAGACCACGGACACGGTTAGACGAGTCCGGTGGAGCTATATATAATTGATACAGGTTTGATGGCTATACCCCTATAACAATACAAGGGGCTCAATGCATGTATATAAGTGACAATTAGGCTCAACTTTACTCATCTTGAACTGTACATGGTTTATTTAGTATAACCTACCTTTTGCACGACAACTTTTCAACTAAGTTCCTCTCTTTTTCAGATGACCATTGTGCTACACCCGTCCAGGATACGGCACAACGGAGACACAGGCGTAGACGTGCGTCATGGACCCGTTCCAAGGATTCTTTTTAGATTAAGACCCTGCATAAACCTTTTTTATTGTCTCTTGTTGATATACATCCCCCGGATTCTCAGTACAATTGAGAAGGATGCTGACGTATTGGCATGTGGCCACGTAAGAATATTGCATGTACCTGGACACCAGGGGCTTATTACAAAGGGCACTGTTTAGCCCGGTTTACATCATAAAGACCGAATACCTTAGGGAGTGTTCGGCGTCGCGAGTTTGGCCTTATATGCATCAGCTCCGAATCATGTCTTTGGTCAAATGTTGGGTTTTCCCGGCTCTTGTGTTGTGCTGCCTTACGTTCCGCTCTATCGGCTAAGGCGGCACCAGGAGAACTACTGCGATTGTACCCTGGTTCATCCAGACGAGCACCTCAGTAGAGAAAGCCAAAAACTGACTGTCATGATATAGCGTGAGACTGGTCAACCACTCCATGACCTAGCGGAATCTTTGGGATTCCTCCTCCTTAAAGAAGGGTTGTTTCCCGGCCAGGCATGTACGCGCCCCGAATTCGGATGAGCGCGGAGCCACCAGGGGCTATATAGTAGCCCCACTGTCAAACTCCTCTGGCTAAGTGAAAGTGTTAAAGCATTATAGTCCGATTGCCTAGTTCTCTGCGCTATCACCTCCTTAATGGACCAAGATGTTGGATCAAGTGTGAACATTTGTCTTCTGCGAGCACCCCCGCATTATATGCGTGGGGGCCGAAGTTGACGACTGCCATCTTTCAGGTTATATACATATATACATAAACGGCCGCACAGGAGGCATCATAGTACTTTCGGGCAAAAGTATAAATACAGCCTTGATAAACTCAATAAAACATTGTTTTTACAATGGGAATACATGTCACTCAAACATAATATTCTTCGAGCACTGAGCCTCTATCGAATGAGCGCCTTCAAGAACTTCTTCAAAGTAGTGCTCGGCAGCCACTCGGCCTATGGCCGAACCCTGTGCCGCAATAGTGGTGGCATCCATCTCCGCCTAGTATGTTTTGACATGGGCAAGGGCCATCCGCGAGCCTTCTATGCATGCCGACCTCTTTACATCATCGATGTGTGGCACAGCACCAAGGAATTGTTGCACTAAGCTAAAGTAGCTATTCGGCCTTGGCCCTCTCGGCCACAGATGATCCACAATGGACCTCATGGCATGTCCGGATAATCTATGGAGCTCGGCCCACTCGGCCATTTGCTCATTCAACAGCAGTGGACGGGCTGGAGCATGAAACTGTGACCAAAACAGTTTTTCCACTTCGTGATCTTTCCTATCCTTGAAGTACTCGGCTGCATCAGCGGCACTTGCAGCCAAATCCACGTAGGCGTCCGCAGAACTCCATAGCCGGTCTAGAGGTGCATACTTCGGATCCCCGAACTTAGTCCGCAACAAGAAGGGCTTCCCAGATACAATATCCGCAGCTTGATGCAGCTCCTCCCTCGTCGCTCTAATTTTGGAGCGGGCTTCCTTGGCAGCCACCTGGGCCTTTTCCAGGTCCGTCGCCTTCGCCCGGTTTTCTTCTTCAAGAAGCTGGTAACGGTCAGCAGCATCTTTTAACTCTACAACCATCTTGGATATTTTTTCTTTGCTCTCGCAATGCGCGTCCTGTTCGGCCCTTAACTCTTCGGCCGCCTTTAAAGTGGCCGCATTGCTACTCCTTGCTTGCTCCTTGGCTCGGGCAAGCTCCACCCGAAGGGTCTCCATGGTGGCAGCTCCATCTGCAGTCACAACATATTAAAGATAATGGCATCATGCTGCTCTTATTATGTGACAATCACCAGAAAAATCACCTACCCTGTGCCTCGTCAAGCCGCTTGTTAACAAGAACGATGTCGGCATCTGCCGCATCCAGTTGCCGCCTTAGTTCGGCAAACCCATCAGTCCGGCTAGCCATCGGAGCTTCAACCACCTGCACATAAAGGCATTCTGGTTATTACCTAGGACTATGATCCTCTGTTTGCTGCCGTTTTCGATGACAACCAGAGTCTCAGGGGCTACTATCTACAGAGAGCACATCTAAAAATGTGCGGTACTGTCAACAATGTACATCATTTCGTGTACCTCAAAACCTGTCAGTAGACTCATAAAGGCTTCATGCAACCCGCTTTCGGCGGACGAAATCCTTTCAATCACCGTACCCATCAACGTGCGGTGCTCTTCTGAGATAGACGCTTGCTCTAGCAGATCCCTCAGTACGTCCGACCGCACACCAGACGGTGCCGGACTCTTTTGATTGCTCTCTTCAAGAGCCGGATACTGAGGACTTTGGTTGGCCATAGGATTACCTTCTGGCCTTGCCGGATCAGGAGAAACCCTCCGCGACGACACCTCGGGATCGCCCGCCTCGTGAGGCGGTGTGGCAGGGGGAGGCGTTTCGCTCTCCATCATCTCTGGAAGAAGATCCCCTGAAGACGAGCTCTGCTGAGAAGGGATAAGATCCGAACTGCAAGATAAATGCTTCGATTATTTTCCTCAGAAGTAAAGCGAGATATTTACATTATTAAGTACCCTTTTACTTACAGCTCGGTGGAGGGATGATCCCCTTGAGGGCATAGTGCGGCCAGGGTATCCCCCAGGGCAGGACCCTCCGGCGGAGATTTCTTCCCCCGTTTGGAGACCATTGTCTCTGGGTCCTCAGAGGCGGTTCTCTTCCTTCCCTGGGGAGAGGAAGTTTCAGTTCCTCCTCCCCGGCTAACCTCCTTCGCGGAGGCACTAACCTCCTTGTTCCCCCCTTTATCTTCTCCTAAGGGGGCTTGATAAGGCGCGATCTCCAGCATCCTGGTTAGCACAGGATTTGGTGAAGTCTCAGGGAGGGGCGCCGGACACCTGATCAACTTTGCCTTCGCTATCCAATCCTGGTCAAAGATCGGCTTTTTTATGGCAATGTTGCGATAAATAAACGGACAGTGTGTTCGGATGTGGGGCTACTTACTTGGGTATCCGGGCGATTGCAGCTCAGATCTGCATCCTCAGTGATGTCCGGACACATTATTTGTGGTCCTAAGAACAATTTGTAAATCTCTTCGTGCGTAATGCCGAGGAAATGTTGAATAGCTCGCGGTCCTTCCGGGTTGAATTCCCACATGCGAAGGGGCCGGCGTTTGCAAGGCTGGACTTGACGAACTAGCATAACTTGCACTACCATAACCATATTGAAATCTCTCTCAAAGAGATCTCGGATACGGCTTTGCAGTATTGGCACGTCCTTGGCTGGACCCCAGCTCAGCCCCCTGCTGATCCATGACATCAGTTGTGGTGGGGGCCTGAGCGAATGGTGGGGGCAGCTACCCACTTGGCACTTCGGGGAGCTGTGGTGTAGAACCACTCCCGCTGCCACAATCCGGACACCTCTGGGAAGCAACCCTCAGGCCATGGAGCGTCAGTGATTTTGCTTATTGAAGCGCCTCCACACGCTGCGTGCTGCCCCTCGATCATCTTCGGCTTCACATCGAAGGTCTTGAGCCACAGGCCGAAGTGAGGGGTAATGCGGAGGAAGGCCTCACATACGACAATAAATGTCGAGATGTGAAGAAGGGAATCCGGGGCCAGATCGTGAAAATCTAGCCCGTAATAGAACATAAGACCCCTAACAAAGGGATCTAGAGCGAGGCCTAGTCCTCAGAGGAAGTGGGAGACGAACATGACGCTCTCGTTGGGTTCGGGAGTAGGGATGACCTGCCCTCGGGCGGGCAGCCGATGCGAAATTTCGACGGTCAGATATCTGGCCTCTCTCAACCTCTTGATGTCCTCCTCTGTGACGGAGGAAGGCATCCACCGACCTTGATGGTTGGATCCGGACATAGTTGAAGGTCCGAAGCACCTGACCTGAGTTTTGGGTGTTAGAACTTGAGGCGGGGGAAGAATTTGATTGAGCACGAGAGGGAAAAAAGAAAAGGCCTTGTCCCCTTTATAAAGAGGGTGAATATCAAGCGTCCTCCTCGTGGCCGTTTGGGACTTGCCTAAGATCTAGGAGTCCTACCAATAGGCATGGTTGGGTTACCCACGTCCGTATTGATGAGAATCCCGTAATACAGGGGACACGATCTCTGCTTCGACAAGACGTGCCATGGAAATTCCCTCGCGAAACATGCTGAGATTGGTTATGAAAAACGATTCAAATAAAGACCTGGCTGTGGTGTGATGTCACACTACAGGGTACGTCAGCAGATTAGATTTATGGAAATATTATTCTCTCTACGGTGGTACGTGGAACTTGTTTTGCAGAGCCGGACACGATCCTCGGGTTCAAAATCTTGTATGAAGTATTCGGAGGAGGAACCCGCCTTGCAATGCTGAAGACAATCTGCGCACCGGACTCATCGTCATTGAAGCCTGGTTCAGGGGCTACTGAGGGAGTCCTGGATTAGGGGGTATCCGGACAGCCGGCTTATATCCTTTGGCCGGACTGTTGGACTATGAAGATACAAGATTGAAGACTTCGTCCCGTGTCCGGATGGGACTCTCCTTGGTGTGGGAGGCAAGCTTGGCAGTACGGATATGTAGATCTCCTTCCTTGTAACCGGCTCTATGTAAACTAGCCCCCTCCGGTGTCTATATAAACCGGAGGGTTTAGTCTGTAGGACCGATGACAATCATACCATAGGCTAGCTTCTAGGGTTTAGCCTCTTCAATATCGTGGTAGATCAACTCTTGTACTACTCATATTATCAAGAACAATCAAGCAGGACATAGGGTATTACCTCCATCAAGAGGGCCCGAACCTGGGTAAACATCGTGTCCCCTTCCTCCTGTTACCATCCGCCTAGACGCATAGTTCGGGACCCCCTACCTGAGGTCCGCCGGTTTTGACACCGACAGGCCCCAAGATGGGATCTCGTGGATACAGAAAGTTGCGGCGGTGGAATTAGGTTTTTGGCTCCGTTCCCGGTCGTTCCCGGTCGTTTGAGGGTCCAAGTCTCCGGGATCTTATCTGATGAGAAAATCACGTTTCCGAAGGTTTCATTCCGTTTGGACTCCGTTTGATATTTTGTTTCTCCGAAACACTGAAATAGGCAAAAAAACAGCAATTCTGGGTTGGACCTCCGGTTAATAGGTTAGTCCCAAAAATAATATAAAAGTGGAAAATAAAGCCCAATATAGTCCAAACAGTAGATAATATAGCATGGAGCAATCAAAAATTATAGATACGTTGGAGACGTATTAGACGCCTATGTGTCGACTTCAAAGACCTTATTAAGGCTTGCCCAAAGGATCCCTTCCCACTCCCTCGCATCGATCAAATAATCGACGCTACCGCAGGACACGAATCATTGTGCTTCCTCGACGCATACTCCGGTTACCACCAGATTAAGATGGCAGAGTCTGATCAAGCCGCGACGGCATTCATCATGCCATACGGCCCCTTCTATTTTAACACAATGCCCTTCGGGCTCAAAAACGCCGGCGCAACATATCAGCGCATGATCCAGACATGTCTGGAAAAGCAGATCGGTAAGACTGTGGAGGCATATGTAGATGACGTGGTCATTAAAACCAGACACGCCGACTCTTTAATAGATGACTTGAGGCTCACGTTCACCAATCTCCGAACATACGACATTAAGCTCAATCCAGAAAAATACGTTTTCGGCGTTCCCGCCGGAAAGCTCCTGGGCTTCATCGTCTCCAGTAGAGGAATTGAAGCAAATCCGGCTAAAATCCGAGCTCTGTCGCAGTTGGCTATCCCAACTGACCTCAAGCAAATCCAGAAATTGACTAGATGTGTGGCGGCTTTAAGCCGCTTTATCTCCCGGTTAGGAGAAAAGGCACTTCCCCTTTATCGCCTTCTTCGGCGCACCGAACACATCGAGTGGACGGACGCAGCCACGGCCGACTGGAAGAAATAAAAGCCATCTTGGCCACCAACCCAATCCTGGCCGGGCCAACTATTGGCGAACCAATGCTATTATATATAGCGGCAACTCACCAAGTTGTAAGCGCAGTGCTCGTCGTCGAACGAGAGATGGGCGGACATAAATTCCCACTTCAAAAGCCAGTATATTATGTATCCACCATCCTCACTCCATGCAAATCATGGTACCCACATTACCAAAAGATAGCATACGTGGTATTTATGGCATCCCGGAAATTACGACACTACTTTCAAGAGTGTTTGATTACGGTGGCCTCCGAAGTACCACCCAATGACATAATAAACAACCACGATGCCACAGGCCGGATTGCCAAATGGGCCATCGAGCTCCTCCCGTTCGACATAACATATAAGCCACGATGAGCCATTAAGTCGCAAGTACTGGCCGATTTCGTAGCCGAATGGACAAAAGCCGAACTCCCTAAAGAGTACGGCGCATACTCCAATTGGATCATGCACTTCGACGGCTCTAAAATGCTGGCTGGTCTGGGGGGTTGGCGTCGTCTTGACGTCCCCCACCGGAGATACGGTGCAATACGTGCTCCAAATACTATATACAGACTCCAATAACGTAGACGAATACGAGGCCCTATTACACGGCCTCCGGATGGCAGTCTCCATGGGCATCCAACACCTAGAGGTGCGTGGGGACTCGAACCTCGCAATATCCCAAATAAATGGAGACTTCAATGCCAAGGATCCGAAAATGGCGGCATATCGCAACGTCGTCCTCAAAATGTCAGCTCGGTTCGAGGGGCTCGAATTCCACCATGTGGCTCGGGAAAACAACCAGGCGGCGGACATCCTAGCCCGTATCAGCGCTAAACGCGACCCTGTCCCACCGAACATCTTCCTAGAAAGACTGTTTAAACCATCCGTGGTATGGGAAGGGGACACCGGCAAAAATAGTCCAGACCCGGCCACAACCCCAGATGCCGAATACTCTGACACAATCGGAGGCTCTGCCACCGAAATAACACCTTCAACACACGAGATAATGGCCGTCATCGCCTCGTGGACGGAACCATTCTTGGCCAACCTAACTAGACAGGAATTACCCGAGGACCAAAATGAGGCCCGCTGCATAGTGCGGCGATCTAAAGCCTACAAGGTCCATGAGGGAGAGCTTTATAAGAAAAGCACAATCAGAGTCCTTCAAAGGTGCATCTCCGAAGAGGAAGGGCGGAAGCTTTTGGCAGAAATCCATGCCGGACTCGGCGGCCACCATGCCGCAGCCCGGGCCCTTTTAAGCAAGGCCTTCCGTACAGTTTTTTATTGGTCGACGGCCCGGGAAGATGCACAACATCTGGTACAACATTGTGTCGGTTGCCAGCTTTTTGCAACCAAAGTCACATGCCACCTACCACCCTCCAAACAATCCCCATTACTTGGCCCTTTGCGGTCTGGGGGCTCGATATGGTCAGACCCCTCAAAGGGGGAACCCATAAGAAAGAATACTTACTGGTCATGGTGGATAAATTCACCAAATGGATAGAAGCCAAACCTGTCAAAACGGCTGAATCCGGGCCGGTGATAGACTTCATATCCGGGGTTGTACACCGTTATGGCGTCCCCACAGCATCATCACTGACAACGGCACGAACTTTACAGCCGACGAGGTGAAACTTTGGTGTAGCAACATGGGCATCAAGGTCGATTATGCTTCTATCTATCATCCGCAAACTAATGGTCAAGTCGAACGAGCGAATGGTCTTATCATGAGCGGCATTAAACCCAGATTAGTCCGGTCTTTAAAGGAATCAGACACTCATTGGGTAGAGGAGCTCGACTCCGTACTTGGGGACTGCGGACCACGCCGAATCGCACTACCGGATACACACCGTTTTTTATGGTGTACGGCGCCGAGGCGGTGCTGCCTTGCGACATAATTCATGACTCACCTCGAGTGCGCATGTACGAAGAAAGAGAGGCCGAGCTCGATCGGTAGGAAAGTTTGGATGCCCTGGAGGAGGAGCACAACGTGGCAAAAGCCCGTTCCGCATTCTATCACAAACAAGCTCAAAGGTATCAAAGCAGAGAAGTGCGGGCCAAAACCTATAATGTTGGCGAACTAGTTCTACACCTGCCGGAGAAGAAAAAGAACAAGCTCAAGCCCAAATAGGAAGGTCCCTTCATTATCGACCAGGTTCTGACCGATGGAGCGTACCGTCTGCGGGATGCATCGAATAATCGACTCGAGCCAAACCCATGGAACGCAACCAGACTCCGAAGATTCTACGCCTAGCGCCGGACTCTATGTTCGTCTCCTTACCTCCATGAATTTTTGCACATCTGTTTTCTCTCTCTTTCTTTCTCTCTTTTCTCTTCAAGGCCCTAAAGAGCTACACTTGTGTCTTGGTTACACAATCTTGACGCGCTAACCACGCTCAATATACCTGGGGGCTTCCTATACAGAAGCTTAATATAATTACCTTTCCAGGCTTTATGCCCCGCACATGTGTTATTCTTCCGCATGTACCTTTTTTCGCCATTATATGCATCGATATGACTTAAGTTTTGGCTAAGCTGGGTTGCCTGGCTCTTGTATTTATGCCCAACGTTCCCGTTAATTCGGCTAGGGCATAAGAGGAGCACCTCTGCGATTGTTACTGCCGGGTTAGCCGGATGTGTACCTCAGACTGGGTGAAGCCGAAAGCTAGCATTCTTAAGGGAATATTCGGTCGGTGAATAAAAGATGACTTTCATTTCAATTACTACACGCCCCCAGATGTTTTTAGCCTGCGTCTCGCAGTTCGGACATGCACATTAGGGCATGTGTACCCAGGGAAAGGAACCCTTAACGGAACTATTCTCACTGGAAGATGTTTCTTACTATCCATGTAATATAACATAGCTAGTTGGGTACTTGTCTGTTCAAGCACTTATGACCCCTACGCCTGGTTTCCATGCATACCCCGGTTTTTATATAACCGAGTGGGTATTCAGATACACTCCGACTATCGGGTCCAGAGGTTGAAGCGAAAAGGTCCGCCATGACAAATGATTTACAATCCAGCTAGGGACATTACATATGTCACTTGAAGTACACAGTCACTAAGACTGATTAAATTCTTCTTCTATACCATCCAACAGGATGTCTAGCCTACAATCCTGTTGGGAATACTTTGCGGCTAATTCTACTTGATCATACACTAAACTGACGGGAATCTCTTTCCCATCGGGCCCCATAGGTCCGACCTCGGCCATGTGGTTTGGGTCAGCCTTGGTATATCGTGTCTTCACCATAGCCCAGGCTTCCCTCGCACCTTGTCGGCAGGCTGATATCTTCCATAATCGGAAGCGCCGCCACGCTCCCTTGAGCTTCTCTATAAGCTCCCCCATGCCTCCTAGCAGGGACGCGGATAGCCACAAGGCTTGAGCAATACTCTACATCACCTGCCGAACTTGTTCGTGCAGTTGTGAGAGCTCTGGTAGAAGATCACCCGAAGACCTAGGCATCTCCTCCGCGGGACAACCCGTCAGCATACCTGCAGACATAACGCTGTTAGCAGGCTTCTCCGCCGAACTCCTTTAAAAAGTTGTCCAAGCACTTACTAAAAATGTCGTGTTGAAGTCGTTTATTCTCCTTCACGGAGTCCGCAAGCTAGGCTCGGACATCCTTCAGTTCCACGCCCAGCCGGATATTGGCATCTTGGAGATCATTTTTCTCCTGCCTGACTCGCGTCAGCACGCGCTTGCCAGCATTTCGCTGTCGATCATCACGTGCCGTATCCGCCTCCATGGCCCCGGATTCACTCCGGGGCCACCTGCATCATCTATTGTTAGGTGGGCATACATGCCGCATACTACCTGGTACCGATATTCTTTGCAATAGACGAAAAATTTACCAGGGGGACCCCTTTTGGACTCCTTCAATGCAGCAACAGCGGCTTCCAGCTAGGCCTTGCACTCGTCCAGCTCTTGAGATAGTTGGGAATTCTTCTCCGTAAGAACCTACACAAATAATGATCCTTAAATCAGTTGCGTCAACTGTTTCAAGTCTCAGACGCTACTGATACATATAATCGTCAGATTCGCTTACCTGTATACCCCTTACATACTGGTCCGTGGCTCTGGCTAGACCATTTTGAGCAGCACGGAGGTACGCGTCTCCAGAATTGAAGGCATCAAATGCCTCTGGTGAGAAGCAAGCGTCACGGAGTACGGCCCGGCGATGCCTATGATTCATGGCACTCTCCACTTCTGAATTTGTAGCAGATAGTCTATCCGCATCCTCTGTAGGAGGAGCATCCGGCGTCCCCCCCATGTTGGCTTCCGCCTCTATGTACGGCCCTGGAGCCCGACTGGTGGAGGCGTGATCGACAGCCTCTCCGGATATACTCCGGCGAGTGTTTTTTCTATTAAAGAAGCATGGACGTCATTGCATTTTGAGAAAGAAGACAACCACGGAGCGAGGTTTAGTGTCATACCTCTGCACCGGCGTCTCCATCTTGACTGCCTTCCTTTTGGCCTACCAGGCTTCGGTGCCTCTTGTTGGCGAGTTGCTGCGGGTTCGGCACGGCGTCCTGAATGCCTTCCCTGTAAAACACCATATATGTACGGTAGGTGAAGTGACTAAAAGGGGATCCTATTCTTGGAGTTGGGATTTTGGTTTCTCTTACGTGCGACGCAGGGAGCAGTCCGGGATAGTCGGCCGCTATGGCCACCATGGCGTCATCGCAACTCAATTGATAGAATTGCCTATCTATCAGCTCCACGAATATGTCCGGATCCTCTTCGAGCCCGGGACCGAGGGCCCGGCCAGGGTCCTCTGGTTGTGGAGATGGGTTGTTGACCTCCCTTATAGCTTTTTGCAGTTCCTGCCGTAAAATGGCAAGGTGAGTACCTACGACAAAGAATGCAGGAAGAATGGGAGTAAAGAGGTATAACTCACCTAGCTTGGAGGGTTGTACATGGAGAATCCATCCCGTGGCTTGATACGGATGAACTCCTCTTCCTCTCCCTTGAACAACTCGGACAGAATTTTTGCCAAAGCAGCAGCGGAGTTCAGTCCCTTACGCCCGCAACGGGTGGCATCATCTTCCCCGTTAAAACACCACAGGGGGTGCCCTCGATATTGAAGTGGCTGCACTCCCCGCATTATGCATATTGACATAACCTCGATTATTGTCAATCCTGATTGAGCCAGCGCTTTACTCCGGTTCATCAGGTAAAGGACTTCTCCATTGTCTTCCTCCTGGGGGCTCCGTGGGCGCCATCTTTAGCGTTTCTTCAGAGGAGCATTGTTGAACTCAGGAAGACCCCGCCAATCAGGGTCTGGAAGGGGGACGTCCTCCATATAAAACCACTCCGAAGGCCAGTCTTCGGACGTATTCTTCGGAGTACCGGACAGGTATCCGGTTTCGTCGATGCACCATATTTCGGCTCCGCCCACTTGATAAAGTGACCCCTTCTGTGTGCGGGGCACAAGCCAAAATAACCTTTTCCACAGCTCGAAATGAGCCTCGCAGCCCAGAAATAGCTCGCAAAGGGCAACGTAGCTGGCGATGTGTAATATGGAAGCAGGGGTGAAATTATGCAGTTGGAGGCCATAAAACTCCAGGAGCCCGCGAGGGAAAGGATGAATTAGAAATCCGAGTCCCCTTAGTAAGTAAGGAACAAGGCACACCCGCTCCCCCTTAGAGGGGCTGAGGAAGCTCTCCGCTTGCTCCCCGCCATTATAGGTGGCGAGCCCGGCTCAGACGGGGACCATATACGCTTGAGGGAGAAATCTCTGAGTCTGCAGCTCTACTAATCGACTGTGTGGGACAGAACACCTCTCCCAATCACCGGCTTAGGGCTACGGGGGCGGGAGGAGGAGCTGCGGTGGTCGGCCATGTTGGAATGGATTTTTCCGAAGCGCGCTCCGATGGATTCTCGCCACGGGAGGATGGTATGGATTGGATCTAAGAATCCCCATCCCTTTAATAGACAATTTATTTACCTGGCTAGGAGGGCGAATGTAAAAACGCCCTAGCTCCTCGTATTCGTTCGGCACGTGGAAGATAGCCCTTATTGAGCACAGAAGCCAAGAAGTCAAACATTTATGGGCCGGACACTACTTAAAAGACATTCAAGATTTGGAGAAGAACCCGCCTTGCAATGCCGAAGACAATACTGCGCGCCGGACTCAACGTCATTGAAGCCTGGTTCGGGGGCTACTGAGGGAGTCCTGGATTAGGGGGACTCCGGACAGCCGGACTATATCCTTCGGCCGGACTGTTGGACTATGAAGATACAAGATTGAAGACTTCGTCCCGTGTCCGGATGGGACTCTACTTGGCGTGGAAGGCAAGCTAGGCAATACGGATATGTATATCTCCTCCTTTGTAACCGACCTTGTGTAACCCTAGCCCCCTCCGGTGTCTATATAAACTGGAGGGTTTAGTCCGTAGGACAACAGACAATCATACCATAGGCTAGCTTCTAGGGTTTAGCCTCTACGATCTCGTGGTAGATCAACTCTTGTAATACTCATATCATCAAGGACAATCAAGCAGGACATAGGGTATTACCTCCATCAAGAGGGCCCGAACCTGGGTAAACATCGTGTCCCGTGCCTCCTGTTACCATCCGCCTTAGACGCACAGTTCGGGACCCCCTACCCGAGATCCGCCGGTTTTGACACCGACACCGACCCTCTACAATGGCGCGCCCTGGGGAGTCCTACTCCCATTGGGAGTAGGATTCCCCCCTTCCATGTAGTAGGAGTAGGAGAGAAGGAAGGGAAAAGAGAAGAGAAGGAAGGAGGGGGTGCCGCCCATCCCCCTAGTCCAATTCGAACTAGGCGTTGGGGGGCGCACAGCCTCTCTTCTCTCTTTCCCCTAAAGCCCAATAAGGCCCATATACTCCCCGGTGAATTCCCGTAACTCTCCGGTACTCCGATAAATACCCGAACCACTCAGAACCTTTCCGATGTCCGAATATAGACTTCCAATATATCGATATTTACTTCTCGAACATTTTGAGACTCCTCGTCATGTCCCTGATCTCATCTGGGACTCCGAACAACCTTCGGTACATCAAAACACATAAACTCATAATATCGATCGTCACTGAACGTTAAGAATGCGGACCCTACGGGTTCGAGAACTATGTAGACATGACCGAGACTCATCTCCAGTCAATAACCAATAGCGGAACCTGGATGCTCATATTTGTTCCTACATATTCAACGAAGATCTTTATCGGTCAAACCGCATAACGGTATACATTGTTCCCTTTGTCATCGGTATGTTACTTGCCGAGATTCGATCGCCGGTATCTCAATACCTAGTTCAATCTCGTTACCGACAAGTCTCTTTACTCGTTCCGTAATGCATCATCCCGCAACTAACTCATTAGTCACATTGCTTGCAAGGCATATACTGATGTGCATTACCGAGAGGGCCCAGAGATACCTCTCCGACAATCGGAGTGACAAATCCTAATCTCGATCTATGCCAACTCAACAAGTACCATTGGAGACACCTGTAGAGCACCTTTATAATCACCCAGTTACGTTGTGACATTTGGTAGCACACAAAGTGTTCCTCCGGTATTCGGGAGTTGCATAATCTCATAGTTAGAGGAACATGTATAAGTCATAAAGAAAGCAGTAGCAACAAACTAAACAATCATCGTGCTAAGCTAACGGAATGGGTCAAGTCAATCACATCATTCTCTAATGATGTTATCCCGTTAATCAAATGACAACTCATGTCTATGGCTAGGAAACTTAACCATCTTTGATTCAACGAGCTAGTCAAGTAGAGGCATACTAGTGAAACTTTGTTTGTCTATGTATTCACACATGTACTAAGTTTCCGGTTAATACAATTCTAGCATGAATAATAAACATTTATCATGATATAAGGAAATAAATAATAACTTTAGTATTGCCTCTAGGGCATATTTCCTTCAGTGCCCCCATGTGTGGTTTTGGTAATTGATGACATTCCTTATGGACTAATGGTTGCATTGAGTTATTTTTGAAGGATTTGTCCATAGGCATTTCTTGAAGTCCATGTGTTGGTTTCAAGGAGTTTATGTGTTGACCAAGGTGCTATTAAGGAATTATCCAAAGATTGGTCATGTGAGTATTGAGCTTATTGCAAGCATGTCTTGAAGAAGAAGATTGTGTGATCATTCATGTTTACCTTCAAGACATCATCCAAATGAAGAAAGTTGGAAAGAGTCAAGGTTGATCAAGACTAAGTACAGAGAGTGATTCAAGTTGATCATCACGCAAAGCATATAAGATACACCAAGTGGGATCAAGTGATCTCACGGTTTGGTAGGCATTGTCCATTGCGCTTTGTGTGCTAACCCATGGTCTTTGTGAGAGTTATATGTGGGGTTAGGTTTGCTTCCATAGGCTTGCGTCAAGTGGAGCATCACATACAACCCATGGAGGATGACATCAAATCAAGGTTGTGTTGTGCAAGTTCAAGTGGAGCATCATGAAGAAATCATGCTTGTAGCTTGCCATCCATTATGGTGACAATGGACTTGTGAAGGTGTGTCGAAGAGTGACTCACCCATAGTGGAGTATGGGGGGAGCAATCAACTAGCCTTCATCGAGCCAACACAATCACGAAAGGTGGTCCAACTTGAGGGAGTCAAGATCATCATCATCATCTAGCTCAAGTGGACTTCATGCAAGGTAAAGGTTTTCCCTTGATAGGTTCTCTATTTTACCGGTCTCATGGTGGTAGTTTGGAGACCGGGTTATAGGATCGATTGCCATACTATCAAGGGGGCTCTCAAGTGAGTAGCTTGATCATATCGTTCGTAGAGAGTTCAAACCATTGCATCCTTGCATAATCTTTCTTGGTTCTTGTTTGGTTTTCTCCATGTGAGATTTGGAGCTTATGGTCATCTTCTCGACAAGCTCAAGTTCATCGAAAACAGAGTTCACATGCTTCTTCTATTGTGTTTTCGGTGTTGAAGTTTTACCGGTCTTATTCGAGGAAGGGTTCTCACCATTTTCTTGTGGGAATTTTATAATTTCCTTCTTATTGTTATTTCTATCAATATTGTGTTAGCCCTTGTCTCTAGCTTTCCAACAAACTTGGTTTCGTTGAATTCGGAGTCCGTTTGCAGAAGTTGTGTTAGTTTTGGTGTCCTTAAAAAGGCTGCAGCGGTACTACCGCTCATGGGAGCGGTACTACCGCTTGGAGGGGATGTAATTTTTTACTACCGCTCTTGGGAGTGGCACTACCGCGGATACTTCTACGGCTACTTCTGCTCCGGGCCGAAAAATCGTCTTAAGTCCAGCGGTGGTAGGCACGGATGTATTTTTTAGTACCGCTCGCAAGCAGTAGTACCGCTACCCTTTGAGGTACTACCGCTACCCCTAGCAGTTGTACCATGAGGAAGAGCGGTAGTACCGCTTTGTGCGGGCTGTGAGCATAACGGTTGGACTTTTTCCCCACCTATAAAAGGGGGTCTTCTTCCCCAATGAACCTTATCCTTTGAGCTCGTCTTCTTCCCCCATTGTTGACCTTCTTCGAGCTTGCTATCTCTCAATCCCTCCATGGATTTTTGCTAGTTTTGGGGGGAAAGAGAGAGGATATCTAGATCTACATTTCCACCAATCACTTTCTCCTCTATTTGAGGAAACCCCTTGGATCTAGATATTGGAGTTCTTGGTGGTCTCCTTCTTGGTCTTCCTCTCATTTCCCTCCCTAGCATTAGTTGCTTTGGTGGGATTTGGGAGAGAAGGACTTGGGCACTCCATGTGCCCTTGCTATTGCATTTGGTGCATCGGTTTGAGTTCTCCACGGTGATACATGGAAGTTACAAGTTGAGTAGCTTATTACTCTTGGGTGCTTGGTACCCTTGAGCATGTTCCTCTTGGGTGCTTGGGCGCCCTAGACGGTTGGTGGTGTTCGGAGCTCCATCATTGTGGTGTAAAGCTCGGGGCAAGCGTCGGGGTCTCCAATTAAGTTGTGGAGATCACCCTGAGCAATTTGACGGGTTCCGGTGGCCGCCCCAAGGGTTTCCAAAGTGTACGGGTTCGGTGACCGCCCCCAAGGGTTGCCATTTGTACGGGTTCAGTGACCGCACTCAAGGGTCCCTTAGTGGAATCACGGCATCTTGCATTGTGTGAGGGCGTGAGGAGATTACGGTGGCCCTAGTGGCTTCTTGGGGAGCATTGTGCCTCCACACCGCTCCAAATGGAGATTAGCACCCGCAAGGGTGTGATCTTCGGGATACATCGTCGTCTCCGCGTGCCTCAGTTATCTCTTACCCGAGCCCTTTACTTATGTACTTTTACTTTGTGATATCCATATTGTTTCTTGTCACATATCTTTCTATCACTTAGTTGTTTATCGTGCTTAGCATAAGTTTTTGGTGCACATAGGTGAGCCTAGTTGTTGTAGGTTTGTGCTTGACAAATTAACCGCTAGGTTTATTCCGCATTTGTTCAAACCTAAACCGTAATTATTTTAAAGCGCCTATTCACCCCCCTCTAGGCGACATCCACGATCTTTCAATTGGTATCAAAGCCTCATCTCTCTTTTTTAGGATGTATCGCCTAGAGAGTAAAGATGTCGACTAGGGGATTAGGATTCTCTGACACTCTTAGTTTCGATGGCACAAATTTTGATGTTTGGGTAATTCACATGCTTAATCTCTTTAGGGTCATGGACCCAAATTTAGAGTGAATTGTACATATGGTTTTTTCTCCTCCAAAGGATCCCCAAATATTATCTTTAGAGGATGAGAAAAACTATTATCTCAACGCTTAAGCTTCTAATGTGCTCTTTGATGCTTTGAGCAATGTAGTTATATTTCAACTCATGCCATTTCGGGATGCTCATGAGTTGTGGACAAAGATTCAAGATAAATATGACGTGTCCAAGATTTGTGGGTGTCGGTGTCAAAACTGGCGGATCTCGGATAGGGGGTCCTGAACTGTGTGTCTAAGGCGGATGGTAATAGGAGGCAGGGGACACGATGTTTACCCAGGTTCGGGCCCTCTTGATGGAGGTAATACCCTACGTCCTGCTTGATTGTTCTTGATGATATGAGTATTACAAGAGTTGATCTACCATGAGATCGTAGAGGCTAAACCCTAGAAGCTAGCCTATGGTATGATTGTGTGTTGTCCTACGGACTAAACCCTCCGGTTTATATAGACACCGAAGGGGGCTAGGGTTACACAAGGTTGGTTACAAGGGAGGATATATACATATCCGTATTGCCTAGCTTGCCTTCCACGCCAAGTAGAGTCCCATCCGGAGACAGGACGAAGTCTTCAATCTTGTATCTTCATAGTCCAACAGTCCGACCAAAGGATATAGTCCGGCTGTCCGAAGACCCCCTAATCCTAGACTCCCTCAATGGGGATGATTGTTCTCCCTCCACCTCCGGCCGTGTTGCCTTCCCAATTTCTTCTACTTCACCTACATGAGGATTGCCACAAGGGAATGCTATGGTGAGTAGTGTTGGTCATTGCAATGGTGATAGTGTGCTTATCGTTGATGATTCTTCATCACTATCTTGTTGCAATGCTCCATCTTTGGAATTTAACACTTTGTGCATCTTACATGTTTCACATGCTTGTGTTGATAGTCCGTGCATATCATGTAGAAATTGCTTGACTGAATCCCATGATGATATGCTTGCTATATCTTGTTGCCATGATAAAAATGCATGTATTTCCTCGAGTTGTGCTAACAATGTAGAGGAAACCCAACACCATGGAACAAGATGTGGTCTTGAAGGGTGCTTCAAGGGATCCTAGATAATCATCAATTTCTTTTTGCCTTATGGCTAAGGCTTCAAAGGTATCTCCTAATTTGAACCCCAATATGTCTCTTGATGATGATGTTGATAATGATAATGATGAAGAGAATGATAATGTTGCCTCCTTAAAAATTATGGGGGAAATGATTTTTAAAGCTCTTCATAAAAATAAAATTGCTCATTCCAACTTCATGGAAATCATGTCCATTGTCATTGAGGGCAAGAAATATATTGAGGAGTTGGAATGTCATATCGAGGAGCATGAGGTCACCATTGGTAAAATGGAAGGTCATGAGCATGATTACGCTAATGAGATTGCAGACCTCTCTCAAGCTCTTGAAGTTGAACAAACCACCAAGGAATTTGCTGAGGAGACTTTTTCTCTAGAATTATCTAGAGTGAAGGAATCTCATGATAGAGCTCTTGTGGTGGCCAATGTTTTTGAGTAAAAATGAGAAGCTTGAAGTTGCGCATGCGAAACTCCTTGAGGACTTTGGGCACCTCGAAAATGGCTCAAGGGTCATTAAGAGTGAGCTCATCAAACTCCCCGAGTCTCATGCACAACTTAAAGCTTCATATTCAAAAGAGCTTGTAAAGTTGCCTTCTCCTCTTGCTATTATTTATGATGCTTGTGCTACTAACTCTATTACTTGTGAAGCATCCATTTTTAAGGAGAATGTTGAGCTTCGGGATCAACTTGAGTTGCTATCTAGAAATTATGGGAAATTGGAAGAAAGCCATGAAAATCTCTAAAGCTCTCATAATGATCTTCTAGTATCCCATAATGTGCTAAAGATAGCTCATGAGGCCATGATTACTAAGGTAACATCTAGTGAGCCTCATGTGGATACTAGCACTACTTTTAGTCAAAATGCTATATTGCCTAATTCTAGTCCTCGTGATTTATCCATGCATAACATTGGTATGTCTTGTGATGAATTGCTTTCCTTGTATTGTTGCTCTAACGATGAAGCTTATACTTCCTCTAGTTCTTGTGTTGAGACTAACAATGTAGAGGAAATCAAAGAGCTCAAGGCCCAAGTCACTTCTTTGAAGAAATACTTGGAAAAGTGTCATGAAGGGAAGGCCACACTCAACAATATTTTGAGTGTGCAAAAATCCCCCAATGACAAAGGTGGACTTGGATTCAACTCCAATAAGAAGAAGAAGAAGTCCAAGAGCAACAGGAAGAAGGGCCAAAAAGAAGTCAAGAATTCGGCCAAGTTCATTTGCTTCAAGTGCAAAATTGAAGGGCATCATGTTAGATCTTGCACTTTCAAGAAGAAGACAATTAGTGACAATCAACAAGGGAAGCGGCCACAAGTTCATTCTCATGCTCAACCTCAAGTTGAATAAAGGCCTCTTCCCAAGAAAACTCAAGCTAATGCTTCTCAAGTTGATATATCAAGTGAGAAGAAAGTGAAGAGTAGACGTTGCTACCTATGTCGTGAGAAAGGTCACCTTGCTTCCTCATGCACTAGTGGTAACTTATCCAACCCAATTATTATTGATGATATATATTCTCTTAGGAAGAATAAGGTTGGCAATGTGTTCGCCAAGTTTCATACTCAAAGTGGTTTCAAGAGAAGAACCATTTGGGTTGCCAAACTTATTGTGACTAACCTCTTAGGACCCAATTTGTTTGGGGACCAACAAGCTCAAACTTGATCAATATATAGGTGTTGTTGGAGGGCATTGGAGACTTGGCTACATTATGAAGAATTAAGGGGACTTCATCATTCGTATTGTCTCAAGCCAAGTCAATTGGGTTATCAAGTTTCTATACTATATCCAATGTGACTCCTTCTGGTAACTTGTACTTAAATTGTTTACATTGAAAGTTACTTGCCCTTTTGCATGTTTTGGTTTTGTTCCTTGCATGTGTTTGTATATGTTGTGTCCCCAAATTGCTTATCTTGACTAATCAAGTATGTGAATGTTGGTTTGCACTTCATGTACATGTGTGTCGTTCGTTGAGCCTTTGTGCATCTTGTTTGTATCTTAGTTGGCTCTTGTGAGAGATTAATGGAATATCTGTTGGGGAACGCAATATTTCAAAATTTTCCTACGATCATGCAAGATCTATCTAGGAGATGCATAGAAACAAGAGGGGGAGAGTATGTCTACGTACCCTCGTAGACCGAAAGCCGAAGCGTTATCAAACGCGGTTGATGTAGTCAAATGTCTTCGTGATCAAACCGATCAAGTACCGAACGCATGACACCTCCGCGATCTGCACACGTTCAGCTTGGTTACGTCCCTCGTACTCTTGATCCAGCTGAGGCCGAGGGAGAGTTTCGTCAGCACGATGGCGTGATGACTGTGATGATGAAGTTACCGACACAGGGCTTCGCCTAACCACTACAACGATATGACCGAGGTGGAATTCTGTGGAGGGGGGCACCGCACACGGCTAAACAATCAACTTGTGTGTCTACGGGGTGCCCCCCTCCCCCGTATATAAACGAGTGGAGGAGGGGAGGGCTGGCCCTCATAGGGCACGACCAAGGGGGTAGTCCTACTCCCAGTAGGAGTAGGTTTCCCCCCTTCCTAGTAGGAGTAGGAGAAGAAGGAAGAGGGAGAGAGAGGGAAGGAAAAGGGGGGCCGGCCCCCCACCCAATTCGGATTGGGCTTGGGGGGTGCGCCCTCCACCTGGTTGTCGTGGTTCTAAGTCTGACAGTAGAATAAGGGGGTAAGAATGTAGAGGCAAGATCCTAGCTACGGTGAGATTGTGCACGCAAGATGTACGACTTCAGGCCCTTCTCGAGGAAAGTAACAACCCTACGTCTCGGTGCCCGGAGGCTTGGTCGATTGGATTATGCGTGAAGTTACAGGGGGTGCGAACCCTTGTCTCAATGGAGGGGGTGGCTTATATAGAGTACGCCAGGACCCCAGCCAACCCACGTTACAAAGAGTTCAATGTACATAAGGATGAGATGTTACTGGTAATGCCAGCAATAAAGTCATATAACTGATCATTAATACTACGGATTGAATGCCTGGCCGTTGCCATCCTGAATGACGTTAGATCTTCTGTACTCCGAGTGGTGTTTGATGTCGTCGAGTGATTATACCTTGGTCGACTAGAATCGGGTTATCCGAGTGGAACCATGGTCGAGTGAGTTGTATCTTGAGGTGACTTTAGTCGGTAGAAATTGTTGTCCTTTGAATGTCTTTGACTGTAGGGCAGTGTCCTTGGGAGGGGTGCTTAGATCAGTGTCCTTGGTTGATGTCATCGTCATTAGCCCCTGAATGGTTCTGAGTCCGAGTAGGATGGAGTTGAGGATGGTTCCGACCCAATTTCCATGCCATGGAAGCATTTTACTTGGTCCGGGGAACCATTTTCACATCTTCATCTTCATTTTCAGTCGCCCTGACCCATTCAGAGGTTGTCGAGTGAATATTGCTGGTAAGCTTCGACTGCTGATGCTGCATAAAATCTTTGTCATGATTGACTGTTCTGCTGTTTCCGGATCTCGTGGGATTTGATATTTGGGGAAGCGCGCGGGGCGGAGAGGGCCGTGGTAATTAGAGCGGATTAGGCAGGGGCGCATCTATCCCCGCGCCACCTTTTTCGCCACGTACTGCGCGCGCGGCTCTTGCGGGATTTGGCAGGATCGTTTGGACCCACAAGTCGGCCACTCGGAGAGCCAACCCATATAAGCCGTTCGAGCCAGGGCCTTTGCACTGTGCGCCACATTTCCCCCTTCTTCCTCCGCTTCTTGATATGTCTCCAACGTATCTATAATTTTTGATTGCTCCATGCTATTATATATTCTGTTTTGGATGTTTAATGGACTTATTTATACACTTTTATATTATTTTTGGGACTAACCTATTAACCGGAGGCCCAACCTAAATTGCTGTTTTTGCCTATTTTAGTGTTTGCAGAAAAAGAATATCAAACGGACTCCAAACGGAATGAAACCTTCGGGAGCGTGATTTTTGGAACAAACGTGATCCAGAGGACTTGGAGTGGACGTCAAGCAATCAACAAGGAGGCCACGAGGCAGGGGGCGTGCCCTCCACCCTCGTGGGCCCCTCATGGCTCCACTGACCTACTTCTTCCTCCTATATATACCTACGTACCCTAAAAACATCGAGGAGCACCACAAAAACCTAATTCCACCGTCGCAACCTTCTGTATCCGTGAGATCCCATCTTGGGACCTTTTCCGGTGCTCCGCTGGAGGGGGCACTGATCATGGAGGGATTCTACATCAACACCATAGTCTCTCCGATGATGTGTGAGTAGTTTACCTCAGACCTTCGGGTCCATAGTTATTAGCTAGATGGCTTCTTCTCTCTCTTTGGATCTCAATACAAAGTTCTCCTCGATTCTCTTGGAGATCTATTCGATGTAATCTTCTTTTGCGGTGTGTTTGTCGAGATCCGATGAATTGTGGGTTTATGATCAAGATTATCTATGAACAATATTTGAATCTTCTTTGAATTCTTTTATGTATGATTGGTTATCTTTGCAAGTCTCTTCAAATTTTCAGTTTGGTTTGACCTACTAGATTGATCTTTCTTGCAATGGTAGAAGTGCTTAGCTTTGGGTTCAATCTTGCAGTGCTCGATCCCAGTGATAGTAGGGGAAACGACACGTATTGTATTGTTGCCATCGAGGATAAAAAGATGAGGTTTATATCATATTGCATGAGTTTATCCCTCTACATCATGTCATCTTGCTTCAAGAGTTACTCCGTTCTTATGAACTTAATACTCTAGAAGCATGCTGGATAGCGGTCGATGTGTGGAGTAATAGTAGTAGATGCAGGCAGGAGTCGGTCTACTTGTCACGGACGTGATGCCTATATACATGATCATACCTAGATATTCTCATAACTATGCTCAATTCTATCAATTGCTCGACAGTAATTTGTTCACCCACCGTAATACTTATGCTATCTTGAGAGAAGCCACTAGTGAAACCTATGGCCCCCGGGTCTATTTTCCATCATACAAGTTTCCAATCTATTTTATTTTGCAATCTTTACTTTCAATAAATATCATAAAAATACCAAAAATAATTATCTTATTATTATTATTATCTCTATCAGATCTCACTCTTGCAAGTGGGCGTGAAGGGATTGACAACCCCTTTATCGCGTTGGTTGCGAGGTTCTTATTTGTTTCTGTAGGTACAAGGTGACTCGCGCGTGGTCTCATACTGGATTGATACCTTGGTTCTCAAAAACTGAGGGAAATACTTACGCTGCTTTGTTGCATCACCCTTTCCTATTTAAGGGAAAACTAACGCATGCTCAAGAGGTAGCACTTCTCCACCGCATCTTCCTCTGCCTTCAGCGCCACCGCCCAGTCCGAGCTCGACCCGCTGCAATGGGGAAGGACAAGACAGCGGCTCTAGAGCGCGCAAAGAAAGCAACGACGAAGGCAAAGGGTAAGAAGACGAGCCAGGCAGGTTCGTCGTCGAGGACCAGCCTACCGCCCGGCTGGATCCAGGGCAACTGGATCCGGTCGACGATCCAGAGGGAGGATATGGAGGATCTGGTGGATGGGGGATTGATTCCCCACAAATCTTGGCGGCTTCCGGAGGACGAGACCGAGCCGCGACCGCCAGAGGGTGAGTGCGTCCTTCTTGCGACCCATGTCGACCGCGGTTTCTCTTTGCCTCCCCATCCTTTCTTTTGGGGTTTTCTGAACTTCTTTGGAGCCCAACTGCATCACTTTTCTCCTGATGTCTACTACACAACCTTCTTCTTGTAGACGTTGTTGGGCCTCCAAGTGCAGAGGTTTGTAGGACAGTAGCAAATTTCCCTCAAGTGGATGACCTAAGGTTTATCAATCCGTGGGAGGCGTAGGATGAAGATGGTCTCTCTCAAGCAACCCTGCAGCCAAATAACAAAGAGTCTCTTGTGTCCTGAACACACCCAATACAATGGTAAATTGTATAGGTGCACTAGTTCGGCGAAGAGATGGTGAAACAAGTGGTATATGGATGGTAGATAATAGTTTTTGTAATCTGAAATTATAAAAACAGCAAGGTAACAAGTGATAAAAGTGAGCGTAAATGGTATTGCAATGTGTTGAAACAAGGCCTAGGGTTCATACTTTCGCTAGTGTAAGTTCCCTCAACAATACTAACATAACTGGATCACATAACTATCCCTCAACATGCAACAAAGAGTCACTCCAAAGTCAATAATAGCGGAGAACGAACGAAGAGATTATGGTAGGGTATGAAACCACCTCAAAGTTATTCTTTCCAATCAATCCGTTGGGCTATTCCTATAAGTGTCACAAACAGCCCTAGAGTTCATACTAGAATAACACCTTAAGATACAAATCAACCAAAACCCTAATGTCACCTAGATACTCCAATGTCACCTCAAGTATCCGTGGGTATGATTATACGATATGCATCACACCATCTCAGATTCATCTATTCAACCAACACAAAGGACCTCAAAGAGTGCCCCAAAGTTTCTACCGGAGAATCACGACGAAAACGTGTGCCAACCCCTATGCATAGGTTCATGGGAGGAACCCGCATGTTGGTCACCAAAACATACATCAAGTGGCGCATGATATCCCATTGTCACCACAGATACGCTCGACAAGACATACATCAAGTGTTCTCAAGTCTTTAAAGACTCAATCCGATGAGTTAACTCCAAAGGGGAAACTTGATTCATTACAAGAGAGAAGAGGGGGAGGAGAAACATAAGATCCAACTATAATAGCAAAGCTCGCGATACATCAAGATCGTATCATCTCAAGAACACGAGAGAGAGAGAGAGAGATCAAACACATAGCTACTGGTACATACCCTCAGCCCCGAGGGAGAACTACTCCCTCCTCGTCATGGAGAGCACTGGGATGATGAAGATGGCCACCGGAGAGGGATTGCCCCCTCCGGCAGGGTGCCGGAACGGGTCTAGATTGGTTTTCGGTGGCTACGGAGGCTTCTGGCGGTGGAACTCCCAATCTATTGTGTGTTTTGGAAGTTTTAGGGTATATGGAGTTATATAGGCAGAAGAAGCACGTCAGGGAAGCCATGGGGGCCCCACAAGGCAGGGGGCGCGCCCTAGGGGGGGCATGCCCCCCAACCTCGTGGGCAGCTCCCGTATCTTCTAACGTGGGGTCCAAGTCCATCAGGTGTGTTTCCTTCCAAAAATAACTTCTCTAGCTGATTTCGTTCCGTTTCGACTCCATCTGATATTCCTTTTCTTCAAAACACTGAAATAGGCATAAAATAGCAAATCTGGGCTGGGCCTCCGGTTAATAGGTTAGTCCCAAAAATAATATAGAAGTGGATAATAAAGCCCAATATTGCCCAAAACAGTAGATAATATAGCATGGAGCAATCAAAAATTATAGATACGTTGGAGACATAATAAGCATCCCCAAGCTTAATTCCTGCTCGTCCTCGAGTAGGTAAATGATAAAAAGATAATTTTTGATGTGGAATGCTAGTTGGCATAATTTCAATGTAATTCTTCTTAATTGTGAAATGAATATTCAGATCCATAAGATTCAAGACAAAAGTTCATATTGACATAAAATAATAATACTTCAAGCATACTAACTAAGCAATTATGTCTTCTCAAAATAACATGGCCAAAGAAAGCTATCCCTACAAAATCATATAGTCTGGCTATGCTCCATCTTCACCACACAAAATATTTAAATCATGCACAACCCCGATGACAAGCCAAGCAATTGTTTCATACTTTTGATGTTCTCAAACTTTTTCAATCTTCACGCAATACATGAGCGTGAGCCATGGACATAGCACTATTGGTGGAATAGAATGGTGGTTGTGGAGAAGACAAAAAGGGAGAAGATAATCTCACATCAACTAGGCGTATCAATGGGCTATGGAGATGCCCATCAATAGATATCAATGTGAGTGAGTAGGGATTGCCATGCAACGGATGCACTAGAGCTATAAATGTATGAAAGCTCAACAAAAGAAACTAGTGGGTGCGCATCCAACTTGCTTGCTCACGAAGACCTAGGGCATTTTGAGGAAGCCCGTCATTGGAATATACAAGCCAAGTTCTATAATGAAAGATTCCCACTAGTATATGAAAGTGACAACATATGAGACTCTCTATATGAAGAACATGGTGCTACTTTGAAGAACAATATATGAGACTCGCTATATCATGGTGCTACTTTGAAGCACAAGTGTGGAAAAAGATAGTAGCATTGCCCCTTTTATTTTTTATTTTATTTTTTTATTTGGCCTTTCTCTTTTTTTATTTGGCCTTTCTTTTTTTATTTGGCCTTTCTCTTTTTTTTTGGGACAATGCTCTATTGAGTGATGATCATCACACTTCTATTTATTTACAACTCAATGATTACAACTCGATACTAGAACAAAGTATGACTCTATATGAATGCCTCCGGCGGTGTATCAGGATGTGCAATGATGCATGAGTGACATGTATGAAATAATTATGAATGGTGGCTTTGCCACAAATACAATGTCAACTACATGATCATGCAAAGCAATATGACAATGATGAAGTGTGTCATAATAACGGAACGGTGGAAAGTTGCATGCCAATATATCTCGGAATGGCTATGGAAATGCCATGATAGTTAGGTATGGTGGCTGTTTTGAGGAAGGTATATGGTGGGTGTATGATACCGGCAAAAGGTGCGCGGTATTAGAGAGGCTAGCAAAGGAGGAAGGGTGAGAGTGCGTATAATCCATGGACTCAACATTAGTCATAAAGAACTCACATACTTATTGCAAAAATCTATTAGTTATCGAAACAAAGTACTACGCGCGTACTCCTAGGGGGATAGATTGGTAGGAAAAGACCATCGCTCGTACCCGACCGCCACTCATAAGGAGGACAATCAATAAATAAATCATGCTCCGACTCCATAACATAATGGTTCACCATACGTGCATGCTACGGGAATCACAAACTTCAACACGAGTATTTCTCAAATTCACAACTACTCAACTAGCACGACTTTGATATTATTACCTCCATATCTGAAAACAATCATCAAGCATCCAACTTCTCTTAGTATTCAACACACTCATAAGAGAATTTTATTATTCTTGAATACCTAGCATATTAGGATTTTAAGAAAATTACCATGCTATTTAAGACTCTCAACATAATCTAAGTGAAGCATGAGAGTTCATCTATTTCTTCAAAATAAAACTACCACCATGCTCGAAAAGATATAATTGAAGCACTAGAGCAACAACAAACTACTCCGAAAGATATAAGTGAAGATCAATGAGTAGTTGAATAATTATGCAACTATGTGAAGACTCTCTAACATTTAATAATTTTAGATCTTGGTACTTTATTCAAACAGCAGGCAAAGCAAAATAAAATGACGTCTAAGAATAGCAAACATCATGTGAAGAAGCAAAAACTTAGGATCAACCGATACTAACCGATAGTTGTTGAAGAAGAAAGGTTGGATGCCAACCGGGGCATCCCCAAGCTTAGACGCTTGAGACTTCTTAAAATATTATCTTGGGGTGCCTTGGGCATCCCCAAGCTTGAGCTTTTGTGTCTCCTTAATTCCTCTCATATCACGGTCTCCCTAAATCTCAAAAGCTTCATCCACGCAAAACTCAACAAGGACTCGTGAGATAAGTTAGTATAAACCATTGCAAAAACATTATCATACTCTATTGTAGCAAATCACTAAAATTATTATTAAACATTGCATACTAAATGCCTCTGCATATTTCATAGTCCTATCCTCAAATAGAATAATTAAAGAAGCAAACATATGCAAACAATGCAAACATAACAGCAATCTGCCTAAACAGGATAGTCTGTAAAGAATGCAGCAACATCCATACTTACCTAGCTCCAAAAATTAAGAAATAAAATTCCCACTGTATTAAATTTATCATATCTGAATATGCAAAATGTTTCAAAATTTTATCACATTCTGAATTTTCTAGGGAATTATTGCAACAGCGGTAAAGGATGCCACTTTTAACATAGGCATAGTAACGGCTATCAATGCCACTTTTATTGAAATAAAGGATGCAAAACATTGTTCTAAATAAAAGCATGCAAATCCTAACAAAATAAATTGATGCTCCAAGCAAAATACATATCATGTGGTGAATAAAAATATAGCTCCAAGTAAAGTTACCGATGAACGAAGACGAAAGAGGGGATGCCTTCCAGGGCATCCCCAAGCTTAAGCTCTTGGCTATCCTTGAATATTACCTTGGTGTGACTTGGGCATCCCCAAGATTAGGCTCTTTCCACTCCTTATTCCATAGTCCATCGAATCCTTACCCAAAACTTGTAAACTTCACAACACAAAACTTAACAGAAAACTCGTAAGCTCCGTTAGTATAAGAAAACAAAAGACCACTTCAAGGTACTGTAATGAACTCATTATTTATTTATATTGGTGTTAAACCTACTGTATTACAACTTATCTATGGTTTATAAACTATTTTACTAGCCATAGATTCATCAAAATAAGTAAACAACACATGAAAAACAGAATCTGTCAAAAACAGAACAGTCTGTAGTAATCTGGATCAAACATATACTTCTGGAACTCATAAAATTCTCAAATAAATTTCTCAACCTGAGGAATTTATCTATTAATCATCTTCAAAAGAAATTAACTAAATATCACTCTCCAAATAAAAATGGCGGCAATTCTCGTGAGCGCTAAAGTTTCTGTTTTTTACAGCATGATCAACAAGACTCTCCCAAGTCTTCCCAAAGGTTCTACTTGGCACAAACACTAATTAAAAGCATAAAACCACATCAAACAGAGGCTAGATGAATTATTTATTACTAAACAGGAACAAAAAGCAAGGAAAAAAAATAAAGTTGGGTTGCCTCCCAACAAGCGCTATCGTTTAACGCCTCTAGCTAGGCATGATGATTTCAATGATGCTCACATAAAAGATAAGAATTGAAGCATAAAGAGAGCATCATGAAGAATATGACTAGCACATTTAAGTCTAACATACTTCCTATGCATAGGGATTTTGTGAGCAAACAACTGGTGGGAACAAGAATCAACTTGCATAGGAAGGTAAACAAGCATAACTTCAAACTTTTAAGCACATAGAGAGGAAACTTGGTATTATTGCAATTCCTACAAGCATATATTCCTCCCTCATGATAATTTTCAGTAGCATCATGAATGAATTCAACAATATAACCAGCACCTAAAGCATTCGTTTCATGATCTACAAGCATAGAAATCTTATTAGTCTCCACATAAGCAAAATTCTTCTCATGAATAATAGTGGGAGCAAACTCAACAAAATAATTATCATGTGAGGCATAATCCAATTGAAAACTAAAATCATGATGACAAGTTTTATGGATATCATTATTTTTAATAGCATACAAGTCATCACAATAATCATCATAGATAGCAACTTTGTTCTCATAATCAATTGGAACCTCTTCCGGAATAGTGGATTCATCACAAAATAAAGTCATGACTTCTCCAAATCCACTTTCATCAATATAATCATCATAAATAGGAGGCATGCTTTCATCATAATAAATTTGCTCATCAAAACTTGGGGGACAAAAAATATCATCTTCATCAAACATAGCTTCCCCAAGCTTGTGGCCTTGCATATCATTAGCATCATGGATATTCAAGGAATTCATACTAACCACATTGCAATCATGCTCATCATTCAAATATTTAGTGCCAAACATTTTATACATTTCTTCTTCCAGCACTTGAGCACAATTATCCTTTCCATCATACTCACGAAAGATATTAAAAAGGTGAAGCGTATCAGACAAACTCAATTCCATTTTTTTGTAATTTTCTTTTATAAACTAAACTAGTGATAAAACAAGAAACTAAAAGACTCGATTGCAAGATCTAAAGATATACCTTCAAGCGCTAACCTCCCCGGCAACGGCGCCAGAAATGAGCTTAGTTGACGGGGTGTGTTAGTGCCGCTTTCCTTGCCTCCCAGGCAACGACGCCAGAAAAGAGCTTGATGTCTACTACACAACCTTCTTCTTGTAGACGTTGTTGGGCCTCCAAGTGCAGAGGTTTGTAGGGCAGTAGAAAATTTCCCTCAAGTGGATGACCTAAGGTTTATCAATCCGTGGGAGGCGTAGGATGAAGATGGTCTCTCTCAAGCAATCCTGCAACCAAATAACAAAGAGTCTCTTGTGTCCCGAACACACCCAATACAATGGTAAATTGTATAGGTGCACTAGTTCGGCGAAGAGATGGTGAAACAAGTGGTATATGGATGGTAGATAATAGTTTTTGTAATCTGAAATTATAAAAACAGCAAGGTAACTAATGATAAAAGTGAGCGTAAATGGTATTGCAATGCTAGGAAACAAGGCATAGGGTTCATACTTTCGCTAGTGTAAGTTCCCTCAACAATACTAACATAATTGGATCACATGACTATCCCTCAACATGCAACAAAGAGTCACTCCAAAGTCACTAATAGCGGAGAACGAACGAAGAGATTATGGTAGGGTACGAAACCACCTCAAAGTTATTCTTTCCAATCAATCCATTGGGCTATTCCTATAAGTGTCACAAACAGCCCTAGAGTTCGTACTAGAATAACACCTTAAGATACAAATCAACCAAAACCCTAATGTCACCTAGATACTCCAATGTCACCTCAAGTATCCGTGGGTATGATTATACGGTATGCATCACACCATCTCAGATTCATCTATTCAGCCAACACAAAGGACCTCAAAGAGTGCCCCAATGTTTCTATCGGAGAATCACGATGAAAACGTGTGCCAACCCCTATGCATAGGTTCATGGGCGGAACCCGCAAGTTGGTCACCAAAACATACATCAAGTGGCGCGTGATATCCCATTGTCACCACAGATACGCACGACAAGACATACATCAAGTGTTCTCAAGTCTTTAAAGACTCAATCCGATGAGATAACTCCAAAGGGGAAACTCAATTCATTACAAGAGAGAAGAGGGGGAGGAGAAACATAAGATCCAACTATAATAGCAAAGCTCGCGATACATCAAGATCGTATCATCTCAAGAACACAAGAGAGAGAGAGAGATCAAACACATAGCTACTGGTACATACCCTCAGCCCCGAGGGAGAACTACTCCATCCTCGTCATGGAGAGCACCGGGATGATTAAGATGGCCACTGGAGAGGGATTGCCCCCTCCAGTAGGGTGCCGGAATGGGTCTAGATTGGTTTTTGGTGGCTACGGAGGCTTCTGGCGGCGGAACTCTCGATCTATTATGTGTTCTGGAAGTTTTAGGGTATATGGAGTTATATAGGCAGAAGAAGCACATCAGGGGAGCCACGGGGGCCCCACGAGGCAAGGGGCGTGCCCTAGGGGGGGCGCCGCCACCCTCGTGGGCAGCTCCCGTATCTTCTGACATGGGGTCCAAGTCCATCAGGTGTGTTTCCTTCCAAAAATAACTTCTCCAGTTGATTTCGTTCCGTTTCGACTCCGTCTGATATTCCTTTTCTTCAAAACACTAAAATAGGCATAAAACAGCAAATCTGGGCTGGGCCTCCGGTTAATAGGTTAGTCCCAAAAATAATATAGAATTGGAAAATAAAGCCCAGTATTGCCCAAAACAGTAGATAATATAGCATGGAGCAATCAAAAATTATAGATACGTTGGAGACGTATCATCTCCCAACACCATCACATACCTTGCCGCATACGTGTCCATGTGTGAAAACGTTCTGGGCTGTCGACCGCACTAGGGTCTCTTCAAACACATTTTCACCTGTCGTTCTCAGTTGGTTAAAAAGGCCAATCCGAGTGATGAGAGGACACATGTGGTCCAGATGAGTGGTGGTCTGGGGATCTAGATGAGAAATAAAAGCACTTTCCCTGCTATGATCCTTCCCGAGTCAGTTAGGGGGTGGCAGTCGACCTGGTTCTATTGTAAGGACCAACTGACCCCGGGTCAGTCGACTGGCCTTCCCCCATTTTCCATAGAGCTAGTTGAGAAGCCTTCTCCTTTGAGAGTGACTCCAGCTGAGAAAGAGGAGGTGAATATGTTGGTTGAGCGAGTAGTCCAACTTGTCCATGACGGTGTGACCGACATGGACCTGTTAGAAGTATTTCTCAGTCGATGCATCCAACCACTCCAAGCCCGTGACCATCCAATGTGGATGTACTCAGGTGTTGAAGACAACACTCGGATCCACCCGGAGGATGTCGATGAGGGGATGGTGGCGTAGTGGCTGCAAGGTATTACTGGCAACAAAGAAAACCCCAGGGGGCCTAGGAGGGTTGCTCCACTCGACGACACCGCCGAACCTGACAAGGTCTTCTTCTTTCCTTCCGAGTGTATCTTGCTCTGATATGTGTTTGCTCTTGAAACTGATTGGTATCTACTCGACCCCGTGTCTTGCAGAACTACACTGAGATGTACTCGATGCCCAACGGAGAGCAGGAGGATGAGGGAGAGGCGAGTGGAGGCGATAGTGGCGAGTGGCATTTTGACGGAAGGGGAGACAAGGAGAGCGAGGACTTGAGCAGTGGTGAGGAGGTCGACTTCCCTCCTTGCACGGAAAGACGCTCCAAGCAGAGGTACGACCCAGCCAGTGTCCATGGAAAAGCGACTCCACCGACTAAACAGACTTCTAAGCGCACAAGGACATATTCTCCTGCGTCGACTGAGAAAGCTCCGAAGCAGCCCAAAGTCGTGCCGTCAAAGCCTCGGAAGGCCCTGCCCAAGATTAAAGTGGTTGTCCCCATCGCTTCTGGGTAAAGACTAAGCTCGACCTCTTAGTTTTCGCATGACTCAAACTTTGGTCGACTCACCTCCTTGTTTTAAACAAGTAAATTCTAAAATTTGCAGTGCTGCCTCTGGGACTTCAATGTACCAAGATGATGAAGACGAGGAGATGGAGGATGCAGTCACCTCCCATGCAGGTATAACTTTTGTCCTTTGGTCTTTACTTTATCAGCTATTTTGATGGTCGACTGAACTCATGTAACTGATTGCTTTGCAGCTCCACCGACTGTCATTGAACTTCTAGATGACGACGAATATGTACCTCAAAGAGTCATGGGGAGGAGAGGCAAGACTTCGAGCAAGAAGGCACCAGCTGGCAAGACGTCCCAGTCGACGCCGGTGACGGAACCAGTGGTTCAGCGGCCTGGAGATGTGAACCGTGCTTCTGTTACTTTTGTTGTTCTATTGTCGGTTGAACATCCTTCCTCGTCGACTGCATAAGTCCCTGATTCATCTATCCAGCACCATGCCTCGGATCCTCAAGCTATCGTGACTAGACCCACATCTCCGCTGTTCGTCACCCATCAAGTCCCGGAAGACCAAGCAGGCACTGCTGCGGAAGCAATATGCCAAGTAGGTTTGATGATGGAGCAGATGAAGATAGTGCACAAGACCAGCCAAGCCGCCTATGATGCCAGCGCAGCCCTCCAAGCTAATGTCCAGGTTAGTTGGTTTCCGACTGATCTCCTATCTTGACGCTTGTTCTGTTAGGATATGCTACCCGAAAAACTTTCATTGTGCATCCATCTATCAGTCTGTTCTTCGCATCTATACACACAGTGGGTGTTTCAATTTATGCTGAGTAATCTTTCCTATTGAGTCGACTAGGTTATGTCAATTGTAACTTTGGACTAGTGGGGGCACGCAGAGTGCACCCACTAGGTGTAGTCCCCAAGGCCGCCGTCGAATGTGTGATTCGGTGGGGGTCTTGATGAAAATATCTTGTTGTTCAGTTCTTCCACTCGGTCTGGGCGGACCATGTTGAGTGGGACCTAAACCAGTGGAGGCACGCTTAGTGCACCCACTGGGTGTAGTCCCCGAGACCGCGGTTGACTGCGGGCAGTCGGTTGGGGTCGGAGAATAACTGTCGCCATTTTTTCTTTCTTTCCACTCGGTCTAGGCGGACCATGTCGAGTGGAACCTGGACCAGTGGGGGCACGCTAAGTGCACCCACTAGGTGTAGTCCCCTAGACTACTGTTGAATATTTGATTCTGTAGTAGTCTTAGAGTTCTTTTCACTCGGAAGCGAATAATCCTCGATTCTGTCTACTGATGCATCTTTTACTAACTTCAGAAATCTTGTGAACTCATCTCCAAGTTTGCTAAATTCGAAGATAAGCAGAGACTGCTCAACCTTGACCTGGAGTTGGCCAAGCAGAACTTGCAGAAGGCCAAAGACGAAGCAGCTGGTATGGAAGGTAACAACTTGTCGACTGTGTAATTGGATTGTTTCTCTAGTCGTCTCCTCATTCTTCTCTTTGAACCGAGTGCTTGTTTGTTGTATATATATTTTTAGAGAAAATGAGGCAGGCTCTGGCACAGAAGAATCTTGATCTTGCCGCAGCGCAGAAGGAGGCTCAGGAGAAAGCAACACTCGCCGATAAGAAGCTAGCTTTAGCCGGGGCGCTCAAGGAAGACAACGCTAAGTTGAAGACATATCTTGCCGAGGCCAATCGAGAAGTGTCCCATCTGAAGAAAGACAAGGTAGCTTTGAATGACAAGATTGAAGGCATTTCTCGTAAGAGAAGTGACCTGGAGGCCTATCTGGGAGCACTCGCCAAGAAGTTATTCCTTATGCTTGAAGGTATCTTTCCTTGTCCGACTGTTTTGCTGTCGTCAAACCACCATAAATCTGTCGACTCATTAGCTCTTTGTGGTTGCAGAATTCTATCAAAACTTTGAGGAAGAAACTGGGCGAATCGAGACGAGCTTGGACCCCATCAATTCCCCTGTCAATGATGAAGCTGCTATGAATGTGCTCCGACTGGATTCTCGTATTGCCTGCGTCATAGACTACCTTGCTCACCTGAAGGTTGTGGTGTCGCGGATCGACATGATGCTTTGGCCGAAGGAGATGCTCCAAAATGACCTCGAGTCCTTGATGACTCGACTCAATGAGATCCCTGGTCGAGTGCAGGAATGGAAGAAGTCGGCTGCTCGATGCGGTGCTGACGTAGCTCTATCACTTATTCGAGTCTATTGCAAGGAGGCTAAGGAAGAAAAGCTAGCAACGATCAAGGTTGCCAACACCAAGAGACTCGACTTCCAGTCTTTCATGGAGACCTTCATTGCTGCTGCTACTCGAATTGCAGATGGAATCGACCTAGATGAGTTCGTCGAGCCTGCCAGTCCCCCTACTGCGGAGTGGACAAACTTTTATGATCTTATTAAATTTGCCTCGGTATGCCGAGTGGTTTTGTAACCGTTAAAACTCCTTTGGGCCGGATGCCCGAGTACTTTAATCTGCTGTCTAGAACCTCGTAGGATTTATCTGAACTTTGTTGTTTTCAAATCTCTTGGCTCTGAGTGGAATTTGATTCTTCGGTCTGAATTGCTACTGACTCTGTGGTGCAGCTCAGTCGAGTGGATCAGGATGGAGCGCACATTGTACTTGTGCCACAACTTCTTAGGATAAGGTCGCGGTCGACCTACACCTCGTCGTCCTTGGGGATCAGGATGGGGCGGACATTGTATTTGTGCCGCAGCTATGAGGATAAGGTCACGGTCGACCTGCACCTCGTCGTCCTTGCGAATCAGGATGGAGCAGACATTGTATTTGTGCCGCAGCTCTAAGGATAAGGTCACAGTCGACCTACACCTCGTCATCCTTGCGGATCAGGACGGAGCCTGTTTGGAACTTAGGCTAGTATGGAACTGCAGCTAAGCCTCTGTGTGGGAGGAATTCTCTCCAGTCGGTAGGATTTTTTTAAACTTAGGCGAGTACGGGACTGTAGCTAAGCCCCCAAGTGGGAGGATTGCTCTCTACTCGGTAGGATTTTTTAAACTTAGGCGAGTACGGGACTGCAGCTAAGCCCCCGAGTGGGAGGGTTGCTCTCCACTCGGTAGGAGTTTTTAAACTTAGGCGAGTACGGGACTGCGGCTAAGCCCCCGAGTGGGAGGGTTGCTCTCCACTCAGTAGGATTTTTTTAACTTAGGCGAGTACGAGACTGCAGCTAAGCCCTGGAGTGGGAGGATTGCTCTCCACTTGGTAGGATTTTTTAAACTTAGGTGAGTACGGGACTGCAGCTAAGCCCCCGAGTGGGAGGATTGCTCTCCACTCGGTAGGATTTTTTTAACTTAGGCGAGTATGATACTACAGCTAAGCCCCCGAGTGGGAGGATTGCTCTCCACTCGGTAGGACCCGAATGGGGTGATAAAAGCTATTTTTTATTTCATCGAGTCCATACAGTCGGATTTGATGATACCCGAAGTATGCGTACAGAAAGGACAATCACTCACATCCCGCGGTCGAGTCAACTATTTGATCGATACGGGGGACAGGGAAGTGATGCTTCGGGCAAGCCCGATTGATATGCTTGAAGTCAATACACATACGAAGTGAATCATCTTTCTTGGGAACCAAGACAACATTGGCGAGCCACTCAGAGTGGTAAATCTCTCGGATGAACTCAGCTGCCAGAAGCCGAGCCACTTCCTCGCCAATTGCCTTTCTTTTCTCCGCGGCAGACCGTCGGAGGTGCTCTTTGACAGTTCTTGCTTTTGGGTCGACTCGCAAACGGTGCACAGCCAGTTCTCTGGGTACACCTGGCATGTTTGAAGGTTTCCATACGAAGATGTCCCAGTTCTCACGGAGGAACTGGATGAGCGCTTCTTCCTATTTGTTGTCGAGTGTTGTTGATATATGAGTTGGAGCAGCATTGGGATCAGTCGGGTGAATACGAACTGGCTTTGTTTCACCAGACGACTTAAATGCAAACTCTGAAGCAGGCTTCTTAGCTCTCAACAAATCACTCGGATCTGTCGTCTTCTTGTATTCTTCCATTTCTATTGCTCCCATCTGTTCATCGACAATCTTTGAACCCTTTTGGAAGCACTCTTCTGCTCGCTGCCGATTACCAGTGACTGTAATCACACCCCTAGGGCCAGGCATTTTGAGTTTGAGATACACCTAACATGGTCGAGCCATGAAACGAGCATACGCAGTTCTGCCCAGGATAGCATGATAAGCACTGCGAAAATCCACGACTTCAAATGTCAAATTTTCCTTACGGTAATTCTTTGAATCACCGAAAACCACGTCACGAGTGATCTGGCCGAGTGAATCGGCTTTCTTTCCAGGTATAACTCTGTGGAACCGCATGTTGCTCTCGCTGAGTTTGGACATCAGAATGCCCATCCCTCGGAGGGTCTCAGCATACAAAATGTTCAATCCACTGCCACCATCCATCAAGACTTTGGTCAATCGGGTGCCCCCAATGACTGGGTCGACCACCAATGCTTGCCTCCCAGGGGTGGCAACGTGCGGCGGGTGGTCTGACTGGTCGAATGTGATAGGATTTTTGACCATTTCAGATACGTCGTTGTTGCCGGAGCAACCATGTTTACTTCCTTGTTGATGACTTTCAGTCGAATTTTTGCTTTCGATGTCAGCAAAAATCACCAAAGTGGAATTGACATTGGGAAATCCTTCATCATCCTTTTCTTTGTCTTCATCCTTATCAGATTCCTTCTCTTTCTCACTGGGTTGCTTTTCTCAGAACTGCTGTATAAGGACTCGGCACTGTCGAGTGGTATGCTTGGGATAGATAAGATTACCCTCTTCATCCTTCTTGATGTGAATGTGACATGGCAAATCCAACACGTCGTTCCCGGCTGAATCTTTCACCTTCTTGGGGGTCCAGGGCCCTTTAGGTTTTCCTTTAGATTTTCCTTGGGCTGCGACTGCAACCTCTCCAGAACCTACAGGTTCTGCTTTGCGCTTCTGCTTCCAATTGGAATTACCTCCTCCAGTGTCCTGGTCCATTGGTTTGCCCTTGCCACTGCGGAGTCGGCCTTCTTCTTTGCCGTTTGCGTACCGAGTGGATATCTCCATCATTCGGGTTAGAGACATGTCTCCTATCTGACCGAATTTCAGGTTGAGCTGCTGATACCGAATGCCCTCCTTGAAGGCGCAAACTGCTTGATGTTGAGACACATTCTCCACGGTGTGATGCAAAGTGGTCCACCTCTGGATGTAATCCCTCAAAGTTTCATTCGGTTTTTGTACGCAATGTTGCAATTCTATCAATCCTGCTGGTCGTTTGCACGTGCCCTCAAACATTCTGAAGAACACTCGGGCTAATTCCTCCCAGCTGAATATACTGCCCGGAGGCAACTGATTCAACCAAGCTCTAGGTGACCCTTCAAGCATCAGGGGAAGGTGCTTCATGGCCACTTCATCGTTTCCTCCGTCGATCTGCATAGCCACTCGGTAGTCCTCAAGCTAGGTGTCAGGCTTTGATTTACCAGTGAACTTACTGACCCTAGTCGCCAACCTAAAGTTGGGAGGGACCTCTGCAGCCCTGGTGGCTTTGCTAAAACACTCGGGACGAGAAACATGCACTCTACTTCCAGTCGGGTGATCTCTGTCTTGCCCTTCTCTATGTGCTCGATTCCTGTCCACCAAACCTTGCACCAAAATTGACCTTGCATCAAACCCTGGTTCTCTTGGGTAGACTGGCCTCCTCTACTCATTGTTGTATGGGCGCCTATCATCATAATGCCGGGGCACATATGATTCACCCCTCGGAGGGGGCGTAGGCACTCGACGGCGGCCATCACGGTCGAGCTGATGATCGTGTTGCTCTTGGTTCCGACCCAAGTACTGCCCTTGGCGATGCCCTCATCCTTCACGCCGCGGAGGCAATCTTGGGCTGTGAGCCGACTGAACGGTGTTAGCTACTACAGATTTGCTATGAATTCTGTTACGTGACTGAGACACTGTAGTGTTCTGCTCTCCTGCTGCTCGGAGCAGCGCTCTGATATGCATCAAACCTCTACCAGCTTCCGACTGGGACGGCTGAATGGATTCTGCTATGCGGGCCGTGGCTGTAATCTTTTGAATCGGAGTGCAGTATACATGTGGTTCAGGCGGGAACAACTGCCGCTGTCGTCGACTGGATTCGGGGATCTGCCGCCGGGTGCGATCGTCGAGCGCATGCTGAAGGTTCTTCAGTCGAGTGCGCTCAGCCAGAGTGGCCAAACACGCCGCCTCCACGGCCCGAGCTTCAGAGGTCTCTCCAACAACAGGTGTGTGGAGCGCCTCCATATTACGGCGGTGAAGTTCTTCCCTCTACTGAGAAGAGAGGGTTTCAGGGTGGAACTCCTCGTGAATGTGTGATAGATCGCCACCACCATCGCCGCCACTGTTGCGACGCATGCCAGGTGGGCTGCATGGTGTGTCGACCATCAGGACCTCCGCCGCGGGGTCGCTGCTGTCGCACTCGGACAGGGTCTCAACGGAGCCAGTCAAACAGGCCGTAGAGAGATTCCTCGGGCTCGATTGCCGCAACTTGAGGGGTGGCCGACTGGCGTGCCACCGCATGCTTCACCCACCGCTGAAGCCATGACCGACCGGACCACTTGTGATGGCGAACAGCGGGGCGTGAAGGCACTGCGGGAGCCGACCGATACTGGGTCGATGGCTGCCGCAGAAGGACGCCATGAACGCACGCACAAAAGTGCGTCGCCCCATGGACGGGGAGTGCCTCGACGTCGAGGGGAGCTTCCTGAAACCAAGCGGAGTCATCGGCGATGAATACAAGCGCGCCGAGACGAATCTCGCGACCCTCAGCCAAACCTCCGCCAGAAACCATGATGGAAGGACTCGGAGAAATCTCAACCTCACCGAAAAGTCGCTAAGACACCTGCCCCACGGTGGGCACCAACTGTCATGGCTCTAAGTCTGACAGTAGAATAGGGGGGTAAGAATGTAGAGGCAAGATCCTAGCTACGGTGAGATTGTGCACGCAAGATGTATGAGTCCAGGCCCTTCTCGGAGGAAGTAACAGCCCTACGTCTCGGTGCCTGGAGCCTTGGTCGATTGGATTATGCATGAAGTTACAGGGGGTGTGAACCCTTGTCTCAATGGAGGGGGGCTGCTTATATAGAGTACGCCAGGACCCCAGCCAACCCACGTTACAAAGAGTTCAATGTACATAAATATGAGACGTTACTGGTACCGCCAGCAATAAAGTCATGTAACTGATCATTAATACTACGGAGTGAACGCCTGACCGTTGCCATCCTGAATGACGTTAGATCTTCTATACTCTGAGTGGTGTTTGATGTCCTCGAGTGATTATACCTTGGTCGACTAGAATCAGGTTATCCGAGTGGAACCATGGTCGAGTGAGTTGTATCTTGAGGTGACTTTAGTCGGTAGAAATTGTTGTCCTTTGAATGTCATTGACTGTAGGGTAGTGTCCTTGGGAGGTGTGCTTAGATCAGGTCTATTGCCCTACCGTAGGTACATGTCGTCGTCACTGGCCGCCGCCTCCTCTCTCCCACTAAGGCCCAATAAGGCCCATTGACTCCCTGGGGGGTTCCGGTAACCCCCCCCCCCGGTACTCCAGTAAATGCCCGAACTCATCCGGAACCATTCTGATGTCCAAACATAGGCTTCCAATATATCGATCTTTATGTCTCAATGATTTCGAGACTCCTCGTAATGTCCGTGATCACATCAGGGACTCCGAACTACCTTCGTTACATCAAAACACATAAACTCATAATACCGATCATCATCGCATGTTAAGCGTGCGGACCCTACGGGTTCGAGAACTATGTAGACATGACCGAGACTCACTTCTGGTCAATACTAATAGCGGAACCTGGATGCTCACATTGGTTCCTACATATTCTACGAAGATCTTTATCGGTCAAACCGCATAACAACATACGTTGTTCCCTTTTTCATCGGTATGTTACTTGCCCGAGTTTCGATCATCGGTATATCAATACCTAATTCAATCTCGTTACCGACAAGTCTCTTTACTCGTTCCGTAATGCAACATCCCGCAACTAACTCATTAGTCACATTGCTTGCAAGTCTTATAGTGATGTGCATTACCGAGAGGGCCCAGAGATACCTCTCTGATACACGGAGTGACAAATCCTAATCTCGATCTATGCCAACTCAACAAACACCATTGGAGACACCTGTAGAGCATCTTTATAGTCACACCGTTACGTTGTGATGTTTGATAGCACACTAAGTGTTCCTCTGGTATTCGGGAGTTGCATAATCTCATAGTCATAGGAACATGTATAAGTTATGAAGAAAGCAATAGAAATAAACTAAACGATCACAGTGCTAAGCTAACGGATGGGTCAAGTCAATCACATCATTCTCTAATGATGTGATCCCATTCATCAAATGACAACTCATGTCTATGGTTAGGAAACTCAACCATCTTTGATTAATGAGCTAGTCAAGTAGAGGCATACTAGTGACACTCTGTTTGTTTATGTATTCACACATGTACTAAGTTTCTGGTTAATACAATTCTAGCATGAATAATAAACATTTATCATGATATAAGCAAATATAAATAACAACTTTATTATTGCCTCTAGGGCATATTTCCTTCAGTCTCCCACTTGCACTAGAGTCAATAATCTAGATTACACAGTAATGATTCTAACACCCATGGAGTCTTGGTGCTGATCATGTTTTGCTCATGAGAGAGGCCTAGTCAACGGGTCTGGAACATTCAGATCTGTATGTATCTTGCAAATTTCTATGTCTCCCTCCTTGACTTGATCGCGGATGGAATTAAAGCGTCTCTTGATGTGCTTGGTTCTCTTGTGAAATCTGGATTCCTTTGCCAAGGCAATTGCACTAGTATTGTCACAAAAGATTTTCATTGGACCCGATGCACTAGGTATGACACCTAGATCGGATATGAACTCCTTCATCTAGACTCCTTCATTTGTTGCTTCCGAAGCAGCTATGTACTCCGCTTCACACATAGATCTCACCACGACGCTCTGCTTGGAACTGCACCAACAGACTACTCAGAGTTATCCGGATTAGTGTTAAAGCTTGCATCGACGTAACCATTTACGACGAGCTCTTTGTCACCTCCATAAACGAGAAACATATACTTAGTCCTTTTTAGGTATTTCGGGATATTCTTGACCACTGTCCAGTGATCCACTCCTGGATTACTTTGGTACCTCCCTGTTAAACAGATATCAAGGCACACATCAGGTCTGGTACACAGCACTGCATACATGACAGAACCTATGGTTGAAGCACATGGAATGACTTCCATTTTCTCTCTATCTTCTACAGTGGTCGGGCATTGAGTCTGACTCAACTTCACACCTTGTAACACAGGCAAGAACCCTTTCTTTGCTAGATCCATTTTGAACTTCTTCAAAACTTTATCAAGGTATGTGCTTTCTGAAAGTCCAATTAAGCGTCTTGATCTACCTCTATAGATCTTGACGCCCAATATATAAGTAGCTTCACCGAGCTCTTTCATTGAAAAATTCTTATTCAAGTATCCCTTTATGCTATTCAGAAATTCAGTCTCATTTCCAATCAACAATATGTCATCCACATATAATATCAGAAATGCTGCAGAGCTCCCACTCACTTTCTTATAAATACAGGCTTCTCCAAAAGTAAGTATAAAACCATATGCTTTGATCACACTATCAAAGCGTATATTCCAACTCCGAGAGGCTTGCACCGGTCCATAAATGGGTCATTGGAGCTTGCACACTTTGTTAGCACCTTTTGGATCGACAAAACCTTCTGGTTGCATCATATACAACTCTTCTTTAAGATATCCATTAAGGAATGCAGTTTTCACATCCATTTGCCAAATTTCATAATCATAAAATGCGGCAATTGCTAACATGATTCGGATGGACTTAAGCATCGCTATGGGTGAGAAGGTCTCATCATAGTCAACTCCTTGAACTTGTCGAAAGCCTTTCGCAACTAGTCGAGCTTTGTAGATAGCAAAATTACTGTCAGCGTCAGTCTTCTTCTTGAAGATCCATTTATTCTCTATGGCTTGCCGATCATCGGGCAAGTCAACAAAAGTCCACACTTTGTTCTCATACATGGATCCCATCTCAGATTTCATGGCTTCAAGCCATTTTGCGGAATATGGGCTCATCATCGCTTCCTCATAGTTCATAGGTTCATCATGGTCAAGTAACATGACCTCCAGAATAGGATTACCGTACCACTCTGGTGTGTATCTTACTCTGGTTGACCTACGAGGTTCGGTAGTAACTTGATTAGAAGTTTCATGATCATCATCATTTACTTCCTCACTAATTGGTGTAGGAATCACTGGAACTAATTTCTGTGATGAACTACTTTCCAATAAGGGAGCAGGTACAATTACCTCATCAAGTTCTAGTTTCCTCCCACTCACTTCTTTCGAGAGAAACTCCTTCTCTGGAAAGGATCCATTCTTAGCAACGAATATCTTGCCTTCGGATCTGTGATAGAAGGTACCCAACAGTCTCCTTTGGGTATCCTATGCAGACACATTTCTCCGGTTTGGGTTCGAGATTATTAGGTTGAAGCTTTTTCACATAAGCATCGTAGCCCCAAACTTTAAGAAACGACAACTTGGGTTTCTTGCCAAACCATAGTTCATAAGGTGTCGTCTTAACGGATTTTGATGGTGCCCTATTTAACGTGAATGCAACCGTCTCTAAAGCATAACCCCAAAATGATAGCGGTAAATTAGTAAGAGACATCGTAAATCGCACCATATCTAATATAGTGTGGTTATGACGTTCGGACACACCATTACGCTGTGGTGTTCCAGGTGGCGTGAGTTGCGAAACTATTCCGCATTGTTTCAAATGAAGACCGAACTCGTAACTCAAATGTTCTCCTCCACGATCAGATCATAGAAACTTTATTTTCTTGTTACGATGATTTTCCACTTCACTCTAAAATTCTTTGAACTTTTCAAATGTTTCAGACTTATGTTTCATCAAGTAGATATACCCATATCTGCTCAAATCATCTGTGAAGGTTAGAAAATAATGATACCCGCCACGAGCATCAACACTCATCAGACCACACACATCAGTATGTATTATTTCCAATAAGTCTATTGCTCGTTCCATTGTTCCGGAGAACGGATTTTTAGTCATCTTGCCCATGAGGCATGGGTCGCAAGCATCAAGTGATTCCAAAAGCCCATCAGCATGGAGTTTCTTCATGCGCTTTACACCAATATTACCTAAACGGCAGTGCCACAAATAAGTTGCACTATCATTATTAAACTTATATCTTTTGGCTTCAATACTATGAATATGTGTATCACTACTATCAAGATTTAGTAAAAATAGACCACTCATCAAGGGTGCATGACCATAAAAGATATTACTCATATAAATAGAACAACCCTTATTCTCTGATTTAAATGAATAACCGTCTCGCATCATACAAGATCCAGTTATAATGTTCATGCTTAACGCTGGCACCAAATAACAATTATTCAGGTATAAAACTAATCCCGAAGGTAGATGTAGAGGTAGCGTGCCGACGGCGATCACATCGACTTTGGAACCATTTCCCACGTGCATCATCACCTCGTCCTTAGCCAATCTTCGATTAATCTGTAGCCCCTGTTTCGAGTTGCAAATATTAGCAACAGAACCAGTATCAAATACCCAGGCACTACTGTGAGCATTAGGCACATGATTAACATGTATATCAAACATACCTTTCACTTTGCCATCCTTCTTATCCGCCAAATACTTGGGGCAGTTCCACTTCTAGTGACCAGTCCCTTTGCAGTAGAAGCACTCAGTCTCAGGCTTAGGTCCAGACTTGGTCTTCTTCACTTGAGCAGCAACTTGCTTGCCGTTTTTCTTGAAGTTCCCCTTCTTCCCTTTGCCCTTCTTCTTGAAACTGGTGGTCTTGTTGACGATCAACACTTGATGCTCCTTCTTGATTTATATCTCCGCAGCCTTTAGCATCGTGAAGAGCTCAGGAATTGTCTTATCCATCCCCTGCATATTATAGTTCATCACGAAGCTTTTGTAGCTTGGTGGTAGTGATTGAAGAACTCTGTCAATGACACTATCAACCGCAAGATTAACTCCCAGCTGAGTCAAGTGATTATGGTACCCAGACATTTTGAGTATGTGCTCATTGACAGAACTGTTCTCCTCCATCTTGAAGCTATAGAACTTATTGGAGACTTCATATCTCTCAATCCGGGCATTTTTTTGAAATATTAACTTCAACTCCTGAAACATCTCATATGCTCCGTGACGTTCAAAACGTCGTTGAAGTCCCGGTTTTAAGCCGTAAAGCATGGCACACTGAACTATCGAGTAGTCATTAGCTTTGCTCTGCCAGGTGTTCATAACATCTGGAGTTGCTCCTGCAGCGGGTTTGGCACCTGGCGGTGCTTCCAGGACGTAATTCTTCCGTGCAGCAATGAGGATAATCCTCAAGTTACGGACCCAGTCTGTGTAATTGCTACCATCATCTTTTAACTTAGCTTTCTCTAGGAATGCATTAAAATTCAACAGAACAATAGCACGGGCCATTTATCTACAATAACATAGACATGCAAAATACTATCAGGTACTAAGTTCATGATAAATTAAAGTTCAATTAATCATATTACTTAAGAACTCCCACTTAGATAGACATCCCTCTAATCATCTAAGTGATCACGTGATCCATATCAACTAAACCATGTCCGATCATCATGTGAGATGGAGTAGTTTTCAATGGTGAACATCACTTTGTTGATCATATCTACTATATGATTCACACTCGACCTTTTGGTCTCAGTGTTCCGAGGCCATATCTGCATATGCTAGGCTCGTCAAGTTTAACCTGAGTATTCTGCTTGTGCGAAACTAGCTTGCACCCGTTGTATGTGAACATAGAGCTTATCACACCCGATCATCACGTGGTGTCTCGGCACGACAACTGTAGCAATGGTGCATACTCATGGAGAACACTTGTACCTTGAAATTTAGTGAGAGATCATCTTATAATGCTACCGTCGTACTAAGCAAAATAAGATGCATAAAGGATAAACATCACATGCAATCAATATAAGTGATATGATATGGCCATCATCATCTTGTGCCTTTGATCTCCATCTCCAAAGCACCGCCATGATCACCATTGTCACCGGCTTGACACCTTGATCTCCATCTTAGCATCGTTGTCGTCTCGCCAACTATTTCTTCTACGACTATTGCTACCGCTTAGTGATAAAGTAAAGCAATTACATGGCGATTGCATTTCATACAATAAAGCGACAACCATATGGCTCCTGCCAGTTGCTGATAACTGTGTTACAAAACATGATCATCCCATACAACAATTTATATAATCACCTCTTGACCATATCACATCACAACATGCCCTGCAAAAACAAGTTAGACGTCCTCTACTTTGTTGTTGCAAGTTTTACATGGCTGCTACGGGCTTAGCAAGAACCGTTTTTATCTATGCATCAAAAACCACAATGTGGTATAGTGATTGCTTTTTGATCTTTATAAAGAACCCTATTCATTGAATCTGATTCAACTAAAGTTGGAGAAACAGACACCCACTAGCCACCTGTGTGCGAAGCACGTCGGAAGAACCAGTCTCATGAACGCGGTCATGTAATGTCGTTCCGGGCCGCTTCATCCAACAATACCGCCGAATCAAGAAACAACTAGTGACGGCAAGCAATATGTATATACCCACGCCCACAACTCCTTTGTGTTCTACTCGTGCGTATAACATCTACGCATAGACCTGGCTCGGATGCCACTGTTGGGGAACACAGTATTTCAAAATTTTCCTACGATCACGCAAGATCTATCTAGGAGATGCATAGCAACTAGAGGGGGAGAGTATGTCTCGTACCCTCGTAGACCAAAAGCAGAAGCGTTATGAAACGCGGTTGATGTAGTCGAACGTCTTCGCGATCGAACCGATCAAGTATCGAACGCACGGCACCTCCACGATCTGCACACGTTCAGCTCGGTGACGTCCCTCGTACTCTTGATCCAGCTGAGGCCGAGGGGGAGTTTCGTCAGCACGATGGTGTGATGACGGTGATGATGAAGTCACCGATGTAGGGCTTCGCCAAAGCACTAAAACGATATGACCGAGGTGGAATTCTGTGGAGGGGGGTGATGACTAACAAGTATAGGGGATCTATCATAGTCCTTTCGATAAGTAAGAGTGTCGAACCCAATGATGTCTACTATACAACCTTCTTCTTGTAGACGTTGTTGGGCCTCCAAGTGCAGAGGTTTGTAGGACAACAGCAAATTTCCCTCAAGTGGATGACCTAAGGTTTATCAATCCGTGGGAGGCGTAGGATGAAGATGGTCTCTCTCAAGCAATCCTGCAACCAAATAACAAAGAGTCTCTTGTGTCCCCAACACACCCAATACAATGGTAAATTGTATAGGTGCACTAGTTCGGCGAAGAGATGGTGATACAAGTGCAATATGGATGGTAGATAAAGGTTTTTGTAATCTGAAAATATAAAAACAGCAAGGTAACTAATGATAAAAGTGAGCACAAACGGTATTGCAATGTGTTGAAACAAGGTCTAGGGTTCATACTTTAAATAGTGCAAGTTCTTTCAACAATAATAACACAATTGGATCATATAACTATCCCTCAACATGCAACAAAGAGTCACTCCAAACTCACTAATAGCAGAGAACAAACGAAGAGATTATGGTAGGGTACGAAACCACCTCAAAGTTATCCTTTCTGATCGATCTATTCAAGAGTCCATAGTAAAATAACATGAAGCTATTCTTTCCGTTCAATCTATCATAGAGTTCGTACTAGAATAACACCTTAAGATACAAATCAACCAAAACCCTAATGTCACCTAGATACTCCAATGTCACCTCAAGTATCCATGGGTATGATTATACGATATGCATCACACAATCTCAGATTCATATATTCAACCAACACAAAGAACTTCAAAGAATGTCCCAAAGTTTCTATAGGAGAGTCAAGACGAAAACGTGTGCCAACCCCTATGCATAAGTTCACGAGGTAACGAAACTCGCAAGTTGACATGATATCCCATTGTCACCACATATAAGCACGTGGACATACATCAAGTGTTCTCAAATACTTAAAGACTCAATCCGATAAGATAACTTCAAAGGGAAAACTCAATCCTTTACAAGAGAGTAGAGGGGGAGAAGCATCATAAGATCCAACTATAATAGCAAAGCTCGCGATACATCAAGATTGTACCACCTCAAGAACACGAGAGAGAGAGATCAAACACATAGCTACTGGTACGTACCCTCAGCCCCGAGGGAGAACTACTCCCTCCTCGTCATGGAGAGCACCGGGATGATGAAGATGGCCACCGGAGAGGGATTCCCCCCTCCGGCAGGGTGCCAGAACGGGTCTAGATTGGTTTTCAGTAGCTACAGAGGCTTCTGGCGGCGGAACTCCCTATCTGTTCTGCTCCCCAATGTTTCTAGGGTATATGGATATATATAGGCAAAAGAAGTCGGTCACGGGAGCCACGAGAGGCCCACGAGGTAGGGGGCACGCCCATGGGGGTAGGGCATGCCCCCCACTCTCGTGGTGGCCTCGGGACTCTTCTGGCCCAGCTCCAGTGCTCCATGGGCTTCTTCTGGTCCAAAAATAATCTCCGTGAAGTTTCAGTTCAATTGGACTCCGTTTGGTTTTCCTTTTCTGCGATACTCAAAAACAACGAAAAAACAAAAACTGGCACTGGGCTCTAAGTTAATAGGTCAGTCCCAAAAATCATATAAAATAGCATATAAATGCATATAAAACATCCAAGGTAGATAATATAATAGCATGGAACAATCAAAAAATATAGATACATTGGAGAAGTATCACCCAACGAGGAGCAGAAGGAAATGACAAGTGGTTTTCAATAAGGTATTCTCTGCAAGCCCTGTTCAAGAATTCATCCGATTAACCAGTTAACTTGCCGATTAATCCCTACTCATAGGGTCACCGAGTACCCGATAAACCAAAAAATCGTCCGATTAATTGATTAAATGGCCGATTAACTTGCCGATTAGCCGATTAATCCCCTACTCGCTAGCCAACCGAGCAGCTACCAGTTAACGATTTCCTCAACAATGTCTGCAAGCACTGAAATTATCGATAACAGATAGTTTTGTGATAAGGTAATTCGTAATGGGTAACAAGTAATAAAAGTAAATAAGGTGCAGCAAGGTGGCCCAATCCTTTTTGTAGCAAAGGACAAGCCTAGACAAACTCTTATGATGTAGGGTGGAACCCTAGATGGCCGATCTTTCACAAAAGGAGCGGATCCCAAAGAGAGACACGAAGAACACGCGGGGGATTCACGAGGGAAAACACGAGAGAAACACTCAAACCAACAAGATTCGATTACACATGTGCTAGATCCTCGAAGCGCAAAGAGATACATGATGATCCACAGTCAACAAAGGATGATACAAGTAACCGGTTCTTCTCCTAGAAGGAGGTCTTGATGGGGCCGCCCAAGAGGGGGGTCTTGAATCCAAGTTGATCTTCTCCGAAGAGGGGCCGCAGTCTCTCTCTCGAGGAGATCGGGATGGATGAGCGAAGCTCTATCTCGAAGTATGAGCTAAACCAATGCTAACCCTAGCTATGATGAATGGGGAGTCTATTTATAGTCTAAGTGCAAAAGGGGGCGAAGTGAAGGGGTACATGGGCCTCGGGCCCGAATCTGGACGCAGCCAGGTACCGGACGTCTGCTGGGGACCGGTCGTCCGGTGTCTCAGCAGCTGTCGGACGTCTGGTGTCCTCCGGTCGTGCGCTGGTTCTGCTCTGTGATGGGGGCGCCGGACGTCTGGAGGCTCCGTACTTCCGCTGATGTTGCCTCGGGTGCTGGTGTGCCGGTCGTCCGGTCCGGACCGGACGTCCGCTCATTCGCTTCGGGTGTAGGGGCACCGGTCGTCCGGTCTGGGCCGGACGTCCGCTGGCTGGAGCTCGGCTGACGCTTCAGGCGCCGGACGTCCCGTCCCGGCCGGTCGTCCGGTGGCTGGGAAATTTCCTGCAGCTCTTCTTCTTCTCCGTCTTCTTGTCCATCTTCCTCTTCTTCTTGTCCTTGCTCCTTAGATTCTCCATTGTACCTGAGTATGCATAATGTATCCATATGAGGTAGTAGCCATGCTTCCTGTGCATCGGAGTGGAATTGTGAGAGGAGAGATGTCACCTCGGTTTCAAGGGCTCTTGCGCGTGATCGAGTCATGGGCCCGGTAGGCACTTGGTGAGACGATGGTAGGTCCATGGGGATGACCTTGGGATGCTCAGCATCATCTCCCCTCCCTTGGGGAAGATCCATCCTCGGATCAAAATCTTCATCACCATGGAAAGGAGAGAGATCTTTGACGTTGAAGATGTCGCTCATGTTGTACTTGTCACGTGGAAGGTCGATCTTGTAAGCGTTATCGTTGTAGCGTGCAAGAACCTTGAAGGGTCCATCCGCTCGTGGACGAAGCTTGGATTTGCGTTCTTGTGGGAAGCAGTCCTTGCGAAGGTGTAGCCACACTTGATCACCAATGTTGAAGACCATAGGTTGTTTGTTCAAGTTGAGCTTGGTCGCGAGGCGTTGAACTTGGCGCTCGATGGTGTTTCTTGTATCTTTCATGCATCGTCTTGAGATGTGTAACACGCTCGCTTGCGTCCAAATTGATGCGCTCTTGGAGTGGTAGAGGAATAATATCCAATGGTGACAAAGGGTTGAATCCGTAGACGACCTCGAAAGGGGACTTGCCGGTTGTTGAGTGTCTTGCTCGGTTGTATGCGAACTCGGCGATGGGTAGACACTCCTCCCACTCCTTGATGTTCTTCTTGATGAGTACTCAAAGTAGAGCGGAGAGTGTGCGGTTTTTCACCTCTGTTTGGCCGTCGGTTTGAGGATGGTATGCCGTGGAGAAGAGTAGCTTGATTCCGAGCTTGGCACATAGAGTCTTCCAAAAGTAGCTAAGGAACTTGACGTCGCGGTCTGAGTCGATAGTCTTTGGCACTCCATGAAGGCGCAAGATTTCCCTACAAAACAAATTTGCAATATGTGAAGCATCGTCTATCTTGTTGCAAGTAATGAAATGAGCCATTTTGGAGAAACGTTCCATGACAACAAAAACGGAATCCTTTCCATTTCGAGTTCTAGGCAAACCAAGCACAAAGTCCATGCTAATATCTTCCCATGGTTGATATGGAATTGGAAGTGGCATATAGAGGCGATGAGATTGGGCTTTAGACTTAGCTTTGCGACATGTAGGACAATGGTTCGTGAAGCGATTGACGTCGCGATGCATCTTGGGCCAAAAGTAGTTCTTGGAGAGCGTAGCAAATGTTTTGTCGCGTACAAAGTGTCCCATGAGGCCGCCTCCATGAGATTCCTGCAAAAGCAACAAACGAAAAGAGGACTCGGGGATGCAAAGTTTGTTAGCTCTCATAAGATATCCATCTTTGATGTAGTATCGATCCCAAGAAGTATGCATCAAACACTTGGCATAAGGTATGGCGAATGTAGGATCATGTTCATATAAGTCTTTGATATGCTCAAAACCAATGACATTCAACTCAAGGTTAGTGACAAGCATGCATATACGGGAAAGCGCATCCGCCACAACATTTTCTTTACCCTTAATGTACTTGATGACATAAGGAAAAGACTCAATAAATTCACTCCATTTAGCATGACGCTTGTTCAACTTAGTTTGACCCTTAAGTTATTTAAGTGTTTCATGGTCGGTATGGATGATGAACTCATGTGGGCGAAGGTAATGTTCCCATTCATGCAAAACTCGCACTAAAGCTTAAAGTTCTTTGTCATAGATGGGGCAATTGAGTTGCGCTCCGGAAAGTTTCTCACTAAAGTAAGATATGGGGCGCTTCTCTTGCATTAACACGCCTCCTATGCCATTACCGCTAGCATCACAATGAATCTCAAAAGTCTTGTCGAAGTTGGGTAAAGCAAGCACGGGAGCATGAGTAAGCAAATTCTTAAGCTCATTGAAAGCAATATCTTGAGATGGTCCCCAAACAAAAGGCGCGTTCTTCTTGCTCAAAGCATGCAAAGGTGAAGCAATGGTGCTAAAATCCTTTACAAATCTATGGTAGAAACCGGCTAAACCTAGAAAACTACGCACTTGGTGCAGATTGGTTGGTTGGGGCCAAGTTTTAATAGCATTGATCTTAGATTCATCAACATGAACACCCTTAGAAGAGACCAGAAAACCCAAGAAAACGAGCTTATCAACACCAAATAGGCATTTATCCCTATTAGCATAGAGACGCTCTTTCCTAAGAGTTTGCAAAACGGTGCGGACATGGGTGACATGCTCTTGGATAGATTTGCTAAACACAAGAATGTCATCAAAGTAAACCACAACAAATATACCAATGTAAGGGCGAAATACATGGTTCATAAGGCGCATAAAAGTACCCGGTGCTTCCGAGAGACCCATAGGCATGACTAACCACTCATACAAACCAAACTTGGTTTTGAAGGTGGTTTTCCATTCATCACCCTCTTGTATGCGGATTTGATAGTAACCACTCTTAAGATCAATTTTGGAAAATATAGTGGCACCGCTAAGTTCATCAAGCATATCATCAAGGCGTGGAATGGGGTACCTATATCTAACGGTGATAGCATTGATAGGTCTACAATCGGAGCACACGCGAAACCTACCGTCACGTTTCGGCACAAGAATGACCGGTACGGCATAAGGACTCAAACTTTCACGCACATGACCATGGTCTATGAGATGCTTTACTTGCCTTTGTATTTCTTTGGTTTCTTCGGGGTTGACGCGGTATGGAGATTTGTTAGGAAGCGGCGCTCCGGGGATGAGATCAATTCGGTGCTCGATGCCTCGTAGTGGAGGGAGACCCGGAGGTAGCTCATCGGGGAAAACATCTTGGAATTCCTGCAATAGAGAAGATAACACCAAAGGTAGATCATGAGAGTTGTTAGTGTTTGTGACCTCGTCCTTGCACAATAGGACATAGTGTAGGACACTTGTTGGGTTCTCACACACTTCTCTCATCTCACGTTTGGTGGCAAAGAGGACTAGGTTTTTCTTGTCGCTCATCGTGGAGTCACTCGATTTGGGCTTGTGGCGCTCACTCTCTTTTTGGTGGATCGCTCTCTCACTATTTTCTCCACGATGGGTGGCTTGCTTGTCGGCTATCACTTGTCTTGGAGACATAGGACGTAGCACGAACTCTTTTCCTTTATCCTTGAAGCTATAGTGATTTGTACGCCCATTGTGAATGACACCTCGGTCAAATTGCCATGGCCGTCCAAGGAGGAGGTGGAAAACGGTCATCGGAAGGACATCACATTCCAATGTGTCTTCATAGGCGCCGATCTTGAAAGAGACTTGTACTCTATGCTCTACTTGTATGGTGCCGGTGTCGCTTAGCCATTGAACCTTGTAGGGGTGAGGGTGCTTCATCTTGACCAATTGGAGCTTGGAGCATAGTTCTTCACTAGCTAAATTGTGGCAACTCCCTCCATCGATGATGACCTTGACGGATCGTCCATTGATGCCGGCCTTGGTGTGGAATATGGTGCATCGTTGGTCTTCTTCTTGTTGATGTTGGAGGGTCAAAACTTTGGAGACAACAAGTGCGGGACTTGAGTCTTCATCACAAAATACTTGTTCTTCTTCATTGTTCACCTGGCGGTGCATGGCCACTTGCTCAAGGGCTTGCATTTCTCCTTCGCTCATGGAATCATAAGTGCCATCGTCGTTGAAGATCATTGTGCGTTTGTTGGTGCACTCGGAGGACTTGTGGCCTCGGCCGCCGCATGTGAAGCATTTAATAGAACTTATTTTGATGGTCTCATCGGGTGGAGTAGATGATGATGGAACATTCTTGAAGTTGCTTGTAGTAGGAGGACGACTTGAGCTTGTCGAAGCTTTCTTGTAACTTGACATGTCGCCGTTGCTTGTAGAAGGCTTGGTTGAGGTCGAAGGTGTTGGAGTCTTCGAAGCTAGATTGTTGGAGAGGCCATAGGACTTGGATGAGAACTTGGCATACTTGAAGTTGTCTTGTACTTGCCGTTCCGCTTTGGTAGCTTGATGCACTAGTTCGATGAGGTTCGAGTAAGGTTGGAAGTCGGCGATCTTCTTGATAGGATGATTGAGTCCATTCAAGAACCTTGCCATAGTTTGCTCATCATCTTCTTTGATATTGGCTCGTATCATGGCAATCTCCATTTCCTTGTAGTACTCTTCAACACTCTTGGTTCCTTGCTTGAGTTGTTGGAGTTTCTTGAAGAGGTCGCGGTTGTAGTAGGTAGGCACGAAGCATGCTCTCATAACATCCTTCATTTGTGCCCAAGTAGTGATGGGTGGATCACCTCTTGCCTCGCGGCGCTCAATGACTTGTTCCCACCAAATGAGGACATAATCTTGGAACTCAAGGGATGCCATCGCGATCTTCTTCTCTACTTCATAATTGTGCAAACGGAAGATCTTGTCAACCTTCAATGCCCATGAAAGGTATTCTTCGGGATCATTGCTTCCATTGAACTTGGGCATGGTGAACTTGAGCTTGCCGTAGCGTTGCTCTTCATTATGTTGGGGTCGGGGATTATGACGCCCATGTTGTAGATGATTGTCCAACTCGTGGTACTCTTGACGAGGAGGGTTGGCGACCTCGTGTTTCTCTTGTCGCGGAAGATTCCCATTGTTTTCATGCTCTTGGTGAACTTTATGGTCTTGGCGAGCTTGATGGGGAGCTTGTCTATCGTGACGAGGCACTTGTCTATCTTGACGAGGAGCTTGTTGATGCACACGTCTTTGGTACATTCTTTCTTGAGCTTCATCGCGAAGTGCTTCTCGATGTAGTCGAGGTTGTCAGCCTCGGTCGGCTACGGCACGACTTGATTCATGAAGGGCCCGTTGCGCTTCAAGTGCTTGAGCTGCACGTAGTTGTTGTTGGTGGCGTTCCGCCTTGGCGTCTTGTGCATATTGAAGTTGTCGCGCTCGCTCCTCTTGTTCGTGTTGACGTTGGCGATGCCGTTCTTGAGCTAGCGCAAAGGCTTCGTCGGCTTGACGTCGTCGATGTTCTTGCGAGTCGGTGTCTCAAAGTGGATTGAGGTTTGCTTGACGCTCGTTGCGCACGGCTCATCGAAGAGTGTTCGATGTCGGTGTACTTGAACCGGAGATGGTGTCGTCGGAGTGTTGGCTTGAACGGCTCCTTCTTGAAGTGGAAGAAGAGCGGTTGAGCAACAAAGCACGAATCTTTTCCATCCTTGCGTCATTCTCTTGCTTGTGATCATCGAGCTTGTTGTCAAAGTAGTCCCTTGTACGTTGCTCAGAAAGTTGCAAGTCGGCGGCAAGGTTGTCGATGCATTCAGCCATAGCTTGTTGCTCTTGATGCAAAGCACGTTGTGCACCAAAGAGGTGACTCTTGGTGACGAAGGAGTTCATGTCATCGTCTTGCTCCATGAAGAGTGGGTTGGTAGAAGTACTTGGCCTATCCATAATTCCAAGACAAGTGTGAGTGGAAGAAAGGGAAGAACCAATATCAAATGTACCTTGACCGATGTTGACAATGCATCAAAGATGACTCCAATGTGTAACAAAGAAATAGCACAATTGGTACCAATTCTTGTCGGTTCTCACACCTACACAAGTAAAAGCTTTTGGTGGAGCTTGGTTAGGATGGTGGCACAAATTTCAATGTGAATGTAAGCAAGATTCAAGAATGTTGGAAAAGATTCGCAAGATGCAATGTAACAAGTAGACCAAGCATATACGGTACACGGAAACACACACGCAAAAAGATAAGTGGGGGTTGAGCAACCAAGGGTGAGCCAAAATGTGGAATCCACAAAAATGCTCTTGTTGCACAACACTAGAGAGACGCTAGCACGATTGCACGATAGGCGGATACAAGAACTTGTGCACAACCTAGTTAGCAAAAATGCAACGGCTTCTATCCCAAATATGTTTTATGCAAGGTGTTGCTATGTTATGATCCAAGATGATCGAGTATGACAATCTTAACGTTGTATGATGCTATGGTTCTTGCTTAAAAGCTCTTTGCTTATCTTTCCTCTTTGCTTAAAAGCTTGGTTGGCTCTTTGATGTTTGAGCTCTTTTCTTATGCGACGCTTGACGAACCAAGATAGCAAGTGAGTATGCGATGACAACTTTGTGACACAAGAGATGATAACAATATAATCAACAATGATGCATGTATGTATGCTATGGGGAAGTATGATCACTAAAGTGCACAAGTCTCGTTGCCGGCAATACTCAATGGCTAGTCTCGATGGGTAAGCAACGCAAAGGAGTCAGGCGATGATGGTTAACAATGTGATGGCAAGAATGATATGTCCAATACCAAGATGAGGTTACCGGTCTTGCTTCCGGTATGGTGTCAAAATGGTGGCATGAATACCAAGTCGTAGTCGAGGTGGTCGTTGTTGATGACCGGTGTTGATGACGCGTCCATGGCGAAAAATGAGCGGCGGTGATGTCGATGTCGAACCGTACCTAGATAACCGAAACACAAAAGGATACGGTACCGCAACTCAAATTCTCAAAACCAAAGGCGACCAAAATCGTCGGAGTAGGTGGCGGTGAGGTGGTGGTGTGGGTTGGGATAATGTCAAAGAGTGCGGGAAGTCGGTGGTGGTGTAGCAGATGAAATGGTGGAAGTAGCGGTCGTCCGGTGGTGGCCGGATGTCCGGTCGATGGTCGTCCGGTCGGGTCGGACGTCCGGTGCTTCCTGGGTCGCCGGATGTCCGGTGATGTGCCGATCGTCCGGTGGTCGGGGTCAACGCGAGTTTGTAGATCCGGGAGGTGATTTTGGGGGGAATATGGGGAATTTGGGAGGGATTTCGAGGTGGAGATAGTGGGGGAAGGCTAGATCTACTTGCAACGCAACAAATTCACGGATCAAAACCAACAAAACATCATCAAAACTCATAAAACACAAGAAAAATTTTGGGGCTATTTTTGTGGGGATTTTCGGATTAGGACGAAAAACAACAAAATCAAGCTTGAAAAACGAAGAGGGGGCTCCGAAATCGTGATCAACCTTGCTCATGATACCAAGATGATGTAGGGTGGAACCCTAGATGGACGATCTTTCACGAAAGGAGCGGATCCCAAAGAGAAACACGAAGAACACGAGGGGGATTCACGAGGGAAAACATGAGAGAAACACTCAAACCAATAAGATTCGATTACACTTGTGCTAGATCCTCGAAGCACAAAGAGATACACGATGATCCACGGGCAACAAAGGACGATACAAGTAACCGGTTCTTCTCCTAGAAGGAGGTCTTGATGGGGCCGCCCAAGAGGGGGGTCTTGAATCCAAGTTAATCTTCTCCGAAGAGGGGCCGCAGTCTCTCTCGAGGAGGAGATCGGGATGGATGAGCGAAGCTCTATCTCGAAGTATGAGCTAAACCAACGCTAACCCTAGCTATGATGAATGGGGGGTCTATTTATAGTCTAAGTGCAAAAGGGGGCGAAGTGAAGGGGTACATGGGCCTCGGGCCCGAATCTGGACGCAGCCATGTACCGGACGTTTGCTGGGGACCGGTCGTCCGGTGTCTCAGGAGCTGTCGGACGTCTGGTGTCCTCTGGTCGTCCGCTGGTTCTGCTCTGTGATGGGGGCGCTGGACGTCCGGAGGCTCCAGACTTCCGCTGATGTTCCCTCGGGTGCTGGTGTGCCGGTCGTCCGGTCCAGACCGGACGTCCGCTCGTTCGCTTCGGGTGTAGGGGCACCGGTCGTCCGGTCTGGGCCGGACGTCCGCTGGCTGGAGCTCGGCTGACGCTTCATGCGCCGGACGTCCCGTCCCGGCCGGTCGTCCGGTGGCTGGGAAATTTCCTGCAGCTCTTCTTCTTCTCCGTCTTCTCGTCCATCTTCCTCTTCTTCTTGTCCTTGCTCCTTAGATTCTCCATTGTACCTGAGTATGCATAATGTATCCATATGAGGTAGTAGCCATGCTTCCTGTGCATCGGAGTAGAATTGTGAGAGGAGAGATGTCACCTCGGTTTCAAGGGCTCTTGCGCGTGATCGAGTCATGGGCCCGGTAGGCACTTGGTGAGACGATGGTAGGTCCATGGGGATGACCTTGGGATGCTCCGCATCATCTTATATAAAGGAAAGCGCTCCCGAGGACACATGGGAATTATTGTCAAGCTAGTTTTCATCATGCTCATACGATTCACGTTCGTTACTTTGATAATTTGATATGTGCGTGGACCGGTGCTTGGGTACTTGTAACGCCCACGATGCGGCTATATCTCCCACGTGTCGAAGCATGACTTAGAGGCATAACCGCATTGTAAGCAATGTCGCAAGTGAGGTAATCTTCACAACAACCCATGTAATGAATAAGGGAAAAGAGATACATAGTTGTCTTACACTCGCCACGTCACACAATAGCATAAATATCATTACATTCATCCAGTTACACTCAAGGTCCGACTACGGAACCAAAATGAAGAACAACCCCAAATGCGACAAAGTCCCCGATCGCCCCAACTGGGCACCACTATTGATCGTCTGGAAAGGAAACGTAGTACCGTCCTGAGTCCTCATCGAACTCCCACTTGAGCTTTGTCGAATCTCCTAGAGCGGTATCATCAGTCCCTACATCTGGTTTTGGAAGTAATCTGTGAGTCACGGGGACTCAGCAATCTCACACCCTCGCGATCAAGACTATTTAAGCTTATAGGAAGGGTAAAAGTGTCAGGTGGAGCTACAGCAAGCGACTAGCATATATGGTGGTTAACATAAGCAAAAGAGAGCGAGAAAAGAAGGCAAAGGCACGATCGATGAACTATGATCAAGAAGTGATCCTAGAAAAACCTACGATCAAACATAACACGAGACCGTGTTCTCTTCCCGGACTCCGCCGAAAAGAGACCATCACGGCCACACACTCAGTTGATTCATTTTAATTAAATTAAGCTTTAGGTTTTCTACAACCGGACATTAACAAATTCCCATCTGCCCATAACCGCGGGCATGGCTTTCGAAAGTTCAAAACCCTACAGGGGTGTCCCAACTTAGCCCATCACAAGCTCTCACGGCCAACGAAGGATATTCCTTCTCCCAAGACAATCCGATCAGACTCGTAATCCCGGTTACAAGACATCTCGACAATGGCAAAACAAGTCCAGCAAAGCCACCTGAATGTGCCGACAAATCCCGATAGGAGCTGCACATATCTCGTTCTCAGGGCACACCGGATAAGCAATCTGTACAACTAAAACCAGCCCTCGAGTTTCCCTGAGGTGGCGCTGCAAGGGGCTCTAGTTTGGACCAACACTCAGAGGAGCACTGGCCCAGGGGGGTTTAAATGAAGATGACCCTCGGGCTCCGAAAACCCAAGGGAAAAAGAGGCTAGGTGGCAAATGGTAAAACCAATGTGGGGCATTGCTGGAGGAGTTTTATTCAAGGCGAACTGTCAAGGAGTTCCCATTATAACCCAACTGTGTAAGGAACGCAAAATCAAGGAACATAACACCGGTATGACGGAAACAAGGGCGGAAAGAGTGGAACAAAACACCGGGCATAAGGCCGAGCCTTCTACCCTTTACCAAGTATATAGATGCATTAAAGTAGACAAGATATAATAGTGATATCCCAACAATAAACATGTTCCAACAAGGAACAAACTCCAATCTTCACCTGCAACTAGCAACGTTATAAGAGGGGCTGAGCAAAGCAGTAACATAGCCAAACAACGGTTTGCTAGGACAAGGTGGGTTAGAGGTTTGACATGGAAATATGGGAGGCATGATAAGCAAGTGGTAGGTATCGTAGCATAGGCATAGCAAAAGAGCGAGCATCTAGCAAGCAAAGATAGAAGTGATTTCGAGGGTATGGTCATCTTGCCTGCAAAGTTCTCCGAGTTGACGTTAGCTTGATCCTCGTAAACGTACTCAATGGGCTCCTCGATCACATACTCGTCTCTCGGCTCTACCCAAGCAAGAACAACAAGCAAAGGGAGACACAATCAACCACGTGCAATGCACAAACAACATGATGCAAAACATGTCATGATATGCGGGATGTGATATGCGATGCATATGAATGATTCGGAAAGGAATGATTGAACCTGGCCTCAACTTGGAAAACCAAGAGTTGCACTGGAAAGATGAGTTGATTTCGGTCGAAATCGATATAAAGATCACCAGAATCGGATGCACGGTTTGGAAATGACAAGCAAAACAAATATGGCTCCGGTCTGCGATTAATAGCACGAGGCCACCTACATGCATCAAGAATAACAAGCTACTGCACTCAAACATATCAACAAAATACATGGCAGGGATTCACTCAAGATGCTTGACAAAAGATGAACACTGAGCTACGGCTAATTCACTCAATAGCAGGTTCAAACAAGCATGGCAAAAGTGCAAAAGATTACAGGTTACAGACTTGGTGAAAATAACAAGTCAGGAATTTAACATCAGGAAGCAATGTTTAGAGCAAGATAACAACATGCTACAGGAACATATCATGGCAAAGCAAGGCATGAAGCTACTCAAAGCATACAGCAAAAGTCCCTTACTGACCATAAGCCAAAAAGGATCAGAAAATACAATGGCAACCATGTGAACATAGCAATTGTCGTTAACAGATTCAAACTTCGTGAAAAACTGGAACATGGAAAAACAGATATTAAGTAGGCATGTTTACGAGCTCGATGCACTCACCACAAGGCATTGCATGACAAGCTAAGCATACACCCAGCAAGTAGACATGGCATGGAAGCTATACATGGCAAGAGCAACATCATAGCATTCATGGATCAACTACAACAACCTCGGCAAAATTGCTTAACATGTAAACATCCTGCCAGGAACATTTTATAGCACAAGTAGAGCTCGATTGACTCAAGCTAGGGTGCTCCATAAATGCAAACAAAGACATAGATGGATAGAGCACCACAATATCTGGAAAACATCCTTACTGATCATGCTCAAAAGAGGCATGGATCACTCTGTAGCAACATTAACACATGGCATAAAATAATGACAGGGCCAAGACTTAGAATATTTCTAAGTCCCTGAAATCAGCAACATTAAGAGGGATACTTTGCATGCTTGTGCTAGTCACCACAGAGATCACAAAAATACATGGCATACACCCCTGTAAACATGACATGGCATACTTGAAAACACATGTAGAGCTCAAGTTCATAGGAGGCACACATCAATCATGGCAAAAATGACAAATGTCGAATTGCTAATAATAATATGAAACTAACAGAAACTAGCACTCTTCCACTAGCATTTAGGGCATCAAGATGAACTCAAATGAACATGGTGCAATGAGATGAAATGAAGTACTCGTTGAGACGAATATTCCGATATGCTACACGCCCGAAACGGAGGCACAGTTGCAGAGTTATGACATGCGGAAAAATGCTAAAAATATCTGAGATTAGGTCAAAAGTCAACCGATCCGAATTTCAGATCTGGATCCAGATCTGAGCACTGTAGCAGCACGGCCTTCGATGATCACCAGAATCGCCGGAACCAGCGCCGGAGACGAGGGAGAGGCGGTGGAGCTCGCCGAAGCTTCGAGGGAGAGGCGGTGGAGCTAGCCGGGGCACCGGGCGGCGAGGCGGCGATGGCGGACGTGGGCGCGGCATCCGGAGCGCATCGGGGCGGCGAGGTGCGGGCCGGGCGGCAAGCGGCGGCAGTGCACCGGCGAGGAGGCACCGGCGATGAGGCAGCGGAGCGAGGACGGCGGCCGGGGCGCGCGGGCGCGAGGAGATGGGTTCGAGGGGCCGGCTGCGGGCTCCCCGGGCCTCGGCAGCGGCGGGTGGCAGGAGGACACATGGCGTCGCCTGATTTGCGTGGGGCGGCGGCGGCGGCTCTGTCCGGCGCGGCGGACGTGTCCGGCCGCGCGGAGAGGAGCGGGGCTAGGGTTAGGGTGCGAATTGACCCGGAATTTTCGGGGGGAGGCTAGTTTTATAGGTAGATGGAGCTAGGAGGCTCCAAATGAGGTGTGGTTTTCGGCCACGCGATCTTGATCGAACGATCTAGATGATGGAGGACGTTTAGGTGGGTTTTGGGCCACTTTGGAAGGGTGTTGGGCTGCAACACACACGAGGCCTTCTCAGCTCCTCGGTTAACCGTTGGAGTATCAAACAAAGTCCAAATGGCACGAGACTTGACAGGCGGTCTACCGGTAGTAAACCAAGGCCGCATGACAAGTCTCGTTCCAATCCGAGAACGTTGGACACCCGCACATGAAAAGAGGTAGAAAGGGACACCGGAGGACATAGGAGCGCCGGAATGCAAAACGGACAACGGGGAAAAAGCTCGGATGCATGAGACGAACACGTATGCAAATGCAATGCACATGATGAAATGATATGAGATGCATGACAAAGACAAAAGCACACGAAGACAAAATTCCGACAATAAGGAAATATCATAACTTAGTGCCGGAAATGGGAAGAGTTGGAATACGAATATGGCAAGTTACGTACGGGGTGTTACAACACTCCATCACTACGAATGGATCTCGTCACGAGATCTAGGACGGGAAAAACTACGAGTACTCAGAACGGAGGTGATCCTCGCGTTCCCAGGTGGCTTCACGGTCGGAATGATGTGACCACTTGACTTTCAGGAATTTTATAGACTTGTTGCGAGTCTTGCGCTCAGTTTCTTCAAGAATAGCAACTGGGTGCTCATGATAACACATGTCTCTTGGAGATCAATCTCTTCAAAGTTGACGGTGCGGTCAGGAGTCTTGAAACACTTGCGGAGCTGAGATACGTGAAACACGTCGTGCACATTTACAAAGCTGGAGGGAAGCTCAAGTTGATAGGCGAGATCGCCTCTTTTGCTGATGATCTTGAAAGGACCCACGTATCTAGGGGCAAGCTTCCCTTTGATACCGAAGTGACGAGTACCTTTCATTGGAGAGACGCGGAGGTAGACATGGTCTCCGATCTCGAAAGCCAAGTCACGATGCTTGTTACCATAGTAACTCTTCTGACGCGATTGCGTGGCTTTGAGATTATCACGAATGACTTTGCACATTTCTTCCGCCTCTGTGATCAAGTCATTTCCACGAAGTTGACGTTCACCAGTCTCTGACTAGTTAAGAGGAGTACGGCACTTCCTGCCATAGAGAATTTCGAATGGGGCCTTGCCCGAACTCGCTTGGAAGCTGTTGTTGTAGGAGAACTCGGCATATGGAAGACAATCTTCCCACTTCATACCGAAAGATATGACGCAAGCCCTGAGCATATCTTCAAGAATCTGATTGACTCGCTCGACTTGGCCGCTAGTTTGAGGATGAAAAGTTGTGCTGAAGCGAATGTTGGTTTCCATGGCCTTCTGAAAAGAATCCCAGAACTTAGAGGTAAAGATGCTGCCACGATCTGAAGATATCAACTGCGGAATGCCGTGCAGAGAGACAATCCTGGATGTATATAGCTCTACCAACTGAGCTGTTGTGATAGATTCTTTGATAGGAAAAAATGAGCCACTTTAGTGAGTTTGTCGATGACAATGAAGATAGCATCATTGCCCCGCTTGGACTTTGGAAATCCAGTCACGAAGTCCATCTCAATATGGTCAAACTTCCATTATGGAATGCCAAGAGGTTGGAGGAGACCAGCTGGTCCTTGGTGTTCTTCTTTCACTCTTCTGCAGACATCACATTCATTCACGAACTGAGCAATCTTGCGCTTCATTCGAGTCCACCAATATGACTGCTTGAGGTCATGGTACATCTTTGTACTTCCAGGGTGAATAGAGAGGAGTGAATTGTGAGCCTCGTTCATAATGACTTTATGAAGGTCACCTTTAGGAACAACAATGCGATCCTCGAAGAAGAGAGTATCCTTGTCATCAAGACGATAGCACTTGTACTTGGGTTGAATCTTGGCAATCCCAATCTTCACCTTCTTCACCACAGCATCAAGAAGTTGAGCCTTGTGAATCTGATCTTCCAAAGTAGGAGAGACTTGGAGGTTGGCAAGAAATCCTTGAGGAACAACTTGAAGATTGAGTTTGCGGAAAGCTTCACAAAGCTCTGGTTGGTAAGGCTTGAGAATCAAACTATTGCAGTAAGCCTTCCTACTCAATGCGTCAGCAATTACATTGGCCTTGCCTGGAGTATATTCGATACTCGGATTATACTCTTGAATCATTTCGAACCAACGAGTCTACTTGAGGTTGAGGTTGGGCTGAGTGAAGATGTACTTGAGACTCTTGTGATCAGTGAAGATGTCCACTTTTCATCCCAATAAGAGATGTCTCCATGTTAAAAGAGCATGGACAACTGCCGCCAACTCGAGGTCGTGAGTGGGGGAGTTATTCTCGTTGGGCTTCAACTGGCGAGAGGTATAGGCCACAACTTTCTTCTCTTGCATCAACACTGCACCAAGACCTTGAAGGGAAGCATCACAGAAGACCTCGAACGGTTTGGATTCATCAGGAGGAGTCAGAACTGGAGCAGTGACTAACTTCTCTTTTAGGGTGTTGAAAGCGATGTCACATTCAGGCGACCATACATACTTCACATGCTTTTGGAGAAGGTTGGAAAGAGGCTTCGCGATCATAGAGAAGTTCTCAATGAACCTTCGACAATAGCTTGCGAGCCCAAGGAAACTGCGGAGTTGCTTCACATTCTGAGGTGGCTCCCAATTCACAATTGCAGACACCTTCTCAGGATTAACCGATATGCCCTTGGCAGAGATGATATGCCCAAGGTAGAGAACCTCATCGAGCCAAAACTCGCACTTTGAAAACTTCGCGTAGAACTGATGTTCTCTAAGTTTATCCAGCACCAATCTCAAATGCTTGGCATGATCCTCCTTGTTCTTGGAAAAAACCAAAATGTCATCGAGGTAGACCAAGACGAAGTCATTTGTGTAGGCATTGAAGATGAAATTCATCATGCGGGAGAATGTTGGAGGTGCATTAACAAGGCCGAAAGACATGACAGTGTATTCATATGAACCATAGCTTGTTCTGAATGTTGTCTTGGGGATATCTTCTTCACGAATGCGAATCTGATGATAGCCCATACGGAGATCAAGCTTGGAGAATACTTGAGCACCTTTGAGTTGTTCAAACAGCTCGTTGATGTTGGGAAGTGGGTACTTGTTCTTTATGGTCTTCTTGTTCAATGGACGGTAGTCGACACAAAGTCAGTCCGTTCCATCCTTCTTCTTGGCGAAAAGAACACCACAACCCCATGGAGAAGAACTAGGTCGGATGAGACCCATTCGCTCTTGAATATCGAGTTGCTTCTTCAGATCCTTCAACTCTTCAGGTCCAAGCTTGTAAGGACGTTTGCAAACAGGTTCCGTGCCAGGCTCAAGATCGATGACGAATTCAACTGGCCGGTGCGGAGGCATTCCTGGAAGCTCTTCTAGAAAGACGTCTTGATATTCACAAACGACTGGAATTTGAGAGATGGCATCCAGCTCGCCCTTCTCATTGAGAGAAAACAGACGGATGGTATCATCACGAGCGGCAAAGACGATTACATCCTCAGACGAATGTGTCAATTGAATCTGCCTGGCAGCACAATCAAGCTGAGCCTTGTGCTTAGAAAGCCAGTCCATTCCGAGAATAAGATCAATATCCGAGTCACCGAGGACATTAGGAGAAGACAAGAACTTATAGTCGCCCAATGTGATAGAAACATCCGGGACGAAAACTCGAGAAGTCATTTGTCGGGCCGAAGAAACAAGAGCCAAAGGTTTCAGCAAAACTTGAGTAACCAAATCATGCTTAGATGCAAAAGGTCTCGAGATGAAACAGTGCGATGCACCAGTGTCAAAAAGAACTTTTGCAGGAATATCGTTAACAGGAAGATTACCCATAATCACATCTGACGAGTCCTCTGCCTGAGCTGCATTTAACAAGTTGACCTTGGCGTGCTTGGGATTATGTTTGACCACTGCGGTACTGGTAGATCTCACAGGAGGAGGAGGAGGAAGAAGACGCCTCTGATTGAAGCATTTGTTGGCATAGTGACCCTTCTGCTGACACTTGTTTCACGTGACCTCCGAGAGTGGACGGTGATACGGAGCACTTGATCTTGGGGCATGAGACGAAGTCTTGTTCTGAAAGCCTGGGTTGGGTGGGTGGGAAGATCCATTGCCACCTTTGCTCTTCTGCTGATAAGGCTGACGGAACAGAGGAGGAGGAGGCAACCAATACTTTTGCTACTTAGTGACCACTTGAGTTGAGGAAGAAGGAGTTGCATCCCTAACTCGCTTCTTGGAAGCATCGCACTTGAGTTGAGCAGTCTCTTGTTTTAGTGCCATGTTGTAAAACTCATCGTACTTTTGAGGCTCGAAAAGCACGAGAGCAAGTTGGAGATCTTCTCTGAGGCCACCTCTGAACTGATAAATCATGCTCTTCTCATCGGGGATGTCTTGTTTAGTGAAACGAGCGAGCTTCTGGAACATGATGTTATACTGGTAAACAGACAAGCTGCCTTGCTTCAGATTGCGGAACTCCTCACGCTTGCTCTCAACAACACTTTGAGGAATGTGATGAGCTCTGAAGTCTTGACGGAATTCATCCCAGGTAATCACACGACCTCCTCTGGAATCTTTGTATTGCTGATACCACTCTGCAGCATGGTCTTTGAGTTGGAACGAGGCAAACTTGACAAAGTCCTCAGGCCTGACGTTGCTGCACTCGAAATGCTTGCAGATATACATGAGCCAATCATCAGCGTCTGTTGCCTCGACACAGTTGCTGAAGTTCTTTGGCTGGTTAGCGAGAAACAGGTTGAGTGTAGCAAACTGATTCTGATTGTTGCCATGGCCATGATTCACTTGGTTGCGCTCTTGCAAAATTTGCATGATCAGCTGCGTGTTTGCATTGGTAGCGGCCATCACAGCTTGCCATGCCTCCGTAGGTGGAGGTGGTGGTGGCGGTTCAGGATTGTTACGCGTTGGAGGAGCCATCCTGAAGAGGGTGACATCCGTTAGCATCATGACAGACAAATATTCAAGCTGAATCAAATGGATCGAAATTGCAACACATAGTCTTAACATCCGAACAAAATGAACGAATGCATTCCAATAGAAATGGTCACACTAGGTAGAAGAATAAAACAACAAGATACGGATATGAACAAATACTTGGTAAGGATTACCCAATCACAAACCAAAAATTCATGGAAGAAATACTAGAGCTACATGAATTCCCACCTATAAAACTCCCGAACCTTTCCGGTTATGTAATCAGGTGTTGGGGATACAGGGGAAGCATAATATCTCACCCAAAGCTAGCAAATCCTACATCCAGCTGTATCCATCCTTCAACACATAACCAAGAAAACTTTGGAAATCATTTACCTCAACCTTTGAAAAGCATCCGTCATACGAGTTATGGCGATACTCCCGAACTCCCGCCCCAGTACTGGGTTGCGTCGAGGTTATCTCACCAACAACTGCATAAATGAGATTTTCGATGTCGGCGAAACTCAGGTATTCCAGACTTGCAATGATAAAATTGTGACGACAACACCTCGGAGCTCAACTTCCCGGGACACTGCCATAACCCCTAAATGTTAGGAGGCACCAAGAACAATGTTCTCATCACAAAACCATCGGAACGATTCCAAGATACCCACGTGATCCTAAAAAAATTTAGTGAAATTTGAGAAGAGAAGAGTCAAAACTCTACGTCAGGATGCCTCACCAGAACGACGAAGGGACTAGGGAGTAAAAAGAATCCTACTCTCCGATATATATAATCCTAAATGACTCAAAACATTTTTCTAGACTCAACAACGCCAACGATTTGATCAAGCAAGGGGCTCCTAAGGTCGGGGAAGGCTCTGATTACCAACTTGTAATGCCCACGATGCGGCTATATCTCCCACGTGTCGAATCACGACTTAGAGGCATAACCGCATTGTAAGCAATGTCGCAAGTGAGGTAATCTTCACAACAACCCATGTAATGAATAAGGGAAAAGAGATACATAGTTGGCTTACACTCGCCATCTCACACAATAGCATAAATATCATTACATTCATCCAGTTACACTCAACGTCCGACTACAGAACCAAAATGAAGAACAACCCCAAATGCGACAAAGTCCCCGATCGCCCCAACTGGGCACCACTACTGATCGTCTAGAAAGGAAACGTAGTATCGTCCTGAGTCCTCATCGAACTCCCACTTGAGCTCAGTCGAATCTCCTGGAGCGGTATCATCGGTCCCTGCATCTGGTTTTGGAAGTAATCTGTGAGTCACGGGGACTCAGCAATCTCACACCCTCGCGATCAAGACTATTTAAGCTTATAGGAAGGGTAAAAGTGTGAGGTGGAGCTGCAGCAAGCGACTAGCATATATGGTGGCTAACATACGCAAAAGAGAGCGAGGAGAGAAGGCAAAGGCACGGTCGAGGAACTATGATCAAGAAGTGATCCTAGAACAACCTACGATCAAACATTACACGAGACCGTGTTCTCTTCCCGGACTCCGCCGAAAAGAGAACATCACGGCCACACACTCAGTTGATTCATTTTAATTAAGTTAAGCTTTAGGTTTTCTACAATTGGACATTAACAAATTCCCATCTGCCCATAACCGCGGGCCCGGCTTTCGAAAGTTCAAAACCCTGCAAGGGTGTCCCAACTTAGCCCATCACAAGCTCTCACGGCCAACGAAGGATATTCCTTCTCCCAAGACAATACGATCAGACTCGGAATCCCGGTTACAAGACATATCGACAATGGCAAAACAAGTCCAGCAAGGCCACCCGAATGTGCAGACAAATCTCGATAGGAGCTGCACATATCTCGTTCTCAGGGCACACCGGATAAGCTATCCGTACAACTAAAACCAGCCCTCGAGTTTCCCCGAGGTGGCGCTGCAAGGGGCTCTAGTTTGGACCAACACTCAGAGGAGCACTGGCCCGGGGGGGTTTAAATAAAGATGACCCTCGGGCTCCGGAAACCCAAGGGAAAAAGAGGCTAGGTGGCAAATGGTAAAACCAATGTTGGGCATTGCTGGAGGAGTTTTATTCAAGGTGAACTATCAAGGGGTTCCCATTATAACCCAACCGTGTAAGGAACGCAAAATCAAGGAACATAACACCGGTATGACGGAAACTAGGGCGGCAAGAGTGGAACAAAACACCAGGCATAAGGCCGAGCCTTCTACCCTTTACCAAGTATATAGGTGCATTAAAGTAGACAAGATATAATAGTGATATCCCAACAATAAACATGTTCCAACAAGGAACAAACTCCAATCTTCACCTGCAACTAGCAACGTTATAAGAGGGGCTGAGCAAAGCGGTAACATAGCCAAACAACGGTTTGCTAGGACAAGGTGGGTTAGAGGTTTGACATGGAAATATGGGAGGCATGATAAGCAAGTGGTAGGAATCGTAGCATAGGCATAGCAAAAGAGGGAGCATCTAGCAAGCAAAGATAGAAGTGATTTCGAGGGTATGGTCATCTTGCCTGCAAGTTCTCCGAGTTGACGTTAGCTTGATCCTCGTAAACATACTCAATGGGCTCCTCGATCACATACTCGTATCCCGGCTCTACCCAAGCAACAACAACAAGCAAAGGGAGACACAATCAACCATGTGCAATGCACAAACAACATGATGCAAAACATGTCATGATATGCGGGATGTGATATGTGATGCATATGCATGATTCGGAAAGGAATGATTGAACATGGCCTCAACTTGGAAAACCATGAGTGCCACTAGAAAGATAAGTTGATTTCGGTGGAAATCGATATAAAGATCACCGGAATCGGATGCACGGTTTGGAAATGACAAGCAAAACAAATATGGCACCGGTATGCGATTAACAGCACGAGGCCACCTGCATGCATCAAGAATAACAAGCTACTGCATTCAAACATAGCAACAAAATACATGGCAGGGATCCACTCAAGATGCTTGACAAAATATGAACACTGAGCTACGGCTAATTCACTCAATAGCAGGTTCAAACAAGCATGGCAAAAGTGCAAAAGATTACAGGTTACAGACTTGGGGAAAATAACAAGTCAGGAATTTAACATCAGGAAGCAATGTTTAGAGCTAGATAACAACATGTTACAGGAACATATCATGGCAAAGCAAGGCATGGCATGAAGATACTCAAAGCATACAGCAAAAGTCCCTCACTGACCATAAGCCAAAAGGGATCATAAAATACAATGGCAACCATGTGAACATAGCAATTGTTGTTAACAGATTCGGACTTAGTGAAAAACTGGAACATGGCAAAACAGATATTAAGTAGGCATGTTTACGAGCTCGATGCACTCACCACAAGGCATTGCATGACAAACTAAGCATACACCCAGCAAGTAGACATGGCATGGAAGCTAAACATGGCAAGAGCAACATCATAGCATTCATGGATCAACTACAACAACCTCGGCAAAATTGTTTAACATGTAAACATCCTGCCAGGAATATTTTATAGCAAAAGTAGAGCTCGATTGACTCAAGCTAGGGTGCTCCGTAAATGCAAACAAAGACATAGATGGATAGAACACCACAATATCTACAAAACATCCTTACTGATCATGCTCCAAAGAGGCATGGATCACTCTATAGCAACATGAACACATGGCATAAAATAATGACAGGGCCAATGAGGGAGTCCTGGATTAGGGGGTCTCCGGACAGCCGGACGATCTCCATTGGCTGGACTGTTAGACTATGAAGATACAAGATTGAAAACTTCGTCTCGTGTCCGAATGGGACTCTACTTGGCGTGGAAGGCAAGCTAGGCAATATGTGTATGGATATGTCCTCCTTTGTAACCGACCTTGTGTAACCCTAACCCTCTCCGGTGCCTATATAAACCGAAGGGTTTTAGTCCGTAGGACAACAATGACAACATACAATCATACCATAGGCTAGCTTCTAGGGTTTAGCCTCTCTGATCTCATGGTAGATCTACTCTTGTACTACCCATATCATCACTATTAATCAAGCAGGACATAGGGTTTTACCTCCATCAAGAGGGCCCGAACCTGGGTAAAACTTCGTGTCCCCTGCCTCCTGTTACCATCCGGCCTAGACGCACAGTTCGGGACCCCCTACCCGAGATCCGCCGGTTTTGACACCGACATTGATGCTTTCATTGAGAGTTCCTCTGTGTCGTCGCCGTTAGGCTTGATGGCTTCTACTATCATCGATAGCGATGCGGTCCGGGGTGAGACTTTTCTCCCCGGACAGATCTTCATATTCGGCGGCTTTGCACTGCGGGATAATTCTCTTGGCCATCTGGAGCAGATTGAAAGCTACGCCCCTGGCCATCAGGTCAAATTTGGAAGTTTGAACTACACGGCCAACATCCGCGGAGACTTGATCTTCACGGATTCAAGCCACAGCCGGGCGCGCCGCACTGTCACAGTGTGTACGACCTAGCTCTGCCACTGGACAATATCCCAGAGGCCGCGCCCACATCAGCTCTGATCCTTAGCTCGGAGCAAACTGCGCCAATTAAGGACGGGTTGTTAGACACCGCCTCGGGGGCTGCAGTCTCAACGGCGATCGAGCCAAACACCAGCATAACCCTCTGCGCAGCCCGTGACTCTAAGGTGTCGGACTCTCTTTCTGACTCCAAACCGCCCGCGCCCCTGCCAATCGAATATGATTGGGCACCGATCATGGAATTCACCGCCGCGGATATCTTTCAGGACTTGCCCTTCGGCGACATTCTGAATTCACTAAGGTCTCTCTCTTTTCTCAGGAGAGCCCTGGCCGGATTATGGCCAGCAAGATTGGGATGTGGACAATGAAGAAATTCGACGCCCACCCACCACCCACTTCGTAGCCACTGTCGATGATTTAACCGACATGCTCGACTTCGACTCCGAAGACATAGACGGTATGGACGACGATGTAGGAGACGAACACGAACTAGCACCTATAGAGCACTGGAAAGCCACCTCGTCATATGACATATACATGGTGGATACACCCAATGAAGGCAATGGCGACAAGATAGCGGAGGATGACCCCTCCAAGAAGCAACCCAAGCACCGATGTCAGCGGCGCCGCTCTAAGTCCCGCCAAAGCAAAAGTGGTGATACCGGCATAGGAGATAATAATACTCCGGATAATGCTGAAGACAACAACAATCCCCTCCAGCAAGATTTAGAGCAGGAGGATGAAGGAGCCAGCTCCCCCGAGAGAGCGGCAGACGGAGAGAAGGAGGATGATCACATGCCCCCCTCCGAAGATGAGGCAAGCCTCGGCGATGATGAATTCGCCGTCCCAGAGGATCCCGTCGAACAAGAGCGCTTCAAGCGCCGGCTTATGGCCACGGCAAACAGCCTAAAGAAAAAGCAGCAGCTGCTTCAAGCTGATCAAGATCTGCTAGCGGACAAATGGACTGAAGTCCTCGCGGCCGCGGAATATAAACTCGAGCGTCCCTCCAAGAGTTACCCAAGGCGCAGGTTACTTCCCCGACTGGAGGAAGAAGCGTATGATATGGCTGATCGGCCACCTCGTGGCCGCGATAGAGAGGCATTCCAGCCAAAAGCTCAGCCTCCACCCCAACGCCATTCAAATAAAAAGGCATGGGGAGATATGCCAGACCTACAAGACATATTGGAGGACAAGGAAAAGCATTCAAGATCGATCTACGAATCACGAGGGCGCACCACTCTGCGAGACGACAAACGTCACGCCGGATGCAGTAAAATCAAATATGGCCGGGCCGAACACAGTGGGCAAGACCCATTCTAGATGCGTCACGATATAGCCCAATACAGAGGCGTCGCACACCCCTTATGCTTCACAGACGAAGTAATGGAACATCAATTCCCAGAAGGTTTCAAACATGTAAACATTGAATCATACGACGGCACAACAGACCCTGCTGTCGTGGCTCTAAGACTAACAGTAGAATGGGGGGTAAATATGAGGGGGCAAGATCTTAGCTATGGAGGAGTTGTACGCACGAGTTTATGAGTTCAGGCCCTTCTCGGAGGAAGTAACAGCCCTACGTCTCGGAGCCCTGAGTCGGTCGACTGAATATATGTGTGTGAATTACAGAAAGTGCGAACCCTTGTCCCAGAGGAGGGGGGTGGCTTATATAGAGTGCGCCAGGACCCCAACTCCCCTCCGTTACACAGGGTTCAATGCTCATAAAGGAAAGGCGTTATTGGTAATGTCTACAGTAAAGTGTCATAAATGCTCATAATGCTATGGTTTAAATCCTGACCATTTCAGAGTGGAGGGTTCTTCATCTTCTGGTGGTCGGGTGTCTTCAAGGTGGTCGAGTGAGTGCATCTCCACGGTCGAGTGGACGATGGTTTCTCTTCGACTGCTTCTGATTCTTTGCAGAGATGTCCTTGGGGAGGGTATGTTGGACAGGTCTGTGACCCTACCCTAGGTACATAGCTTCATCATTAGCCCCCGAATGGATCAGGGTTTCAGTGAGGAAGGGGTTGAGAACACTTCTGACCCATTCTTTGTGCTATGAATATGCCTTGTCCTGGAACAATGAGTTGAGGTGACGATGTCGACTCCTTTCTCAATCGCCTTGGTCCATTCTTGGTTGTTGTCGAGTGAACTTTCATGGTAGAATTCCGAATGATGATGTAGAAGGTGTTTATCTTTAGTCTGACAGGTTGTTCTGCTCTCCGCGGATCTCGCAGGATTCGAATTTTGGGAAGTGCGCCAGACGGGCGGAACCGAGGTTATCGGGACGGATTAGGCAAGTCTCATCGATCCTCGCGCCACCTTTTTCGCCACGTACTGCACGCGCGACTGTTGCGGGATTTGTTTAGATCGCTTGGGTCCACCAGTCAGCCACTCGATGAAAGGCCTTATAAAAGGTCTCGGGCCAGGCCTCTGCTCCGCACGCTCCCATTCTCTCTTCTCTTTCTCCCGATCCCTTCGCCACTCTCGCTTCCGCCTTGTCGCCGGACCTCTGCTCAAGCTCGATCCGCCACCATGGGGAAGGAGAAGACGGCGGCGGTGGAACGTGCGAAGAAGGCGACCGCGAAGGCAAAGGGCAAGCGGACCAGCCGGGGCGGATCCTCATCGAGGTCCGGCCTGCCGGCGGGCTGGATCCAGGGCGACTGGATCCGCTTGGCAATCACGCAGGACGACCTCGATGACCTGGTGGAGGGGGGATTGATCCCTCACAAGTCAGCTCGGCTCCCGGGGGACGAAACCAAGCCGCAGCTTAGAGAGGGTGAGTGTGTCCTCCTCACCGCCCACATAGATCGTGGATTTTCACTACCTCCCCACCCTTTCTTCCGGGGTTTTTTGAACTTCTTTGGGGCTCAGCTCCACCATTTCACTCCGAACACCATAGTCTATCTGGCCGCTTTCGTGTCCATGTGCGAAAACTTATTGGGCTGTCGACCACACTGGGCGCTCTTCAAACACATCTTCACTTGCCGCTCCCAGTCGGTCAAAAAGGCCAGGTCGAGTGACGAGAGGACGTGGGTGATCCACATGTGCGGTGGTCTGGGGATCCAGATGAGGAGCAAGAGTACCTTCCCAGCCATGATCCTTCCTGACTCAGTCTGGGGCTGGCAGTCGACTTGGTTCTACTGCAAGGATCAGCCGACCCCTGGCGTGTCGACTGGACATCCTCCTTTTTCCTTGGCTCGAGTGGAGAAGCCTGCTCCCCTGAAGGTAGTTCCGGAAGAGAAAGCGCAGGTCAAGGTGCTGGTTGAACGGGTCATCCAGCTTGTCCGCGACGGAGTGACCGGGATGGATCTGCTGGAGGTCTTTCTCGGTCGACTCATCCAACCTCTTCAGGCGCGCGATCATCCGATGTGGATGTACTCTGGGCTCGAGGATACCACTCGGATCCACCTAGAGGAGGTCAGCGAGGATATCTTGGAGAACTAGTTGAGGGGAATCACCGGCAACAAAGATAACCCTTGGGGGTCCACGAGTGTGATTCCATTCGACAACTCGCACCAGCCGGAGCAGGTATATTTCTGTTTTATCAAGTATCTTTCCGATTCACCATGTGATGTCTTGTTTGTGGTCGATTGAATTTCCTTTGATTTTTATCCTTTCATGCCCTCATCGAAATGTACTCGATGCCCAACGGAGTGCAGGACACAGGCGCTGAGGAAGAAGGGAGCGGGGGTGAGAGCGGCGAGGAGCATTTGGAAACCGAGGAGGACGAGGAGAGCGATGAATCGACTGATGAGGAAGAAGTCGACTCGCCTCCTCGCAGGGAGAGGAGGTCCAAGCACAGTCATGACCCAGCATGCACTCCGGACTTGGTGGTTGCACCGATCGGGTAGTCTTCGAAGCACCCCAGGACATCTTCCCCGACGCCGACTGAGAAGGCTCCAAAGCAATCCAAGGTCGCGCCGCTTCCAGCGCCGAAAGTGCCGAAAGCCATCTCTTCCAAACCGCCCAAAGCTTTGCCCCCGGATCAAAGTGACCATTCCTACCATCTTCGAGTAACCATCTGACTTGTCCTTTATGTGGATTCGATTAACTGGGTGTAACCGATTGAATGCGGGCCTTTGCAGTGCTGCTACGTCAGGGACCTCCTCATACCAGTACCGGGACGAGGAAATGGAGGATGCGGTAACCTCTAACCCAGGTATGAACTCTAGCGATTTCGATTCTTGATCCTTTTAGGGTAAAGTGGTTCACTTGGGGTCGAATGTTCTGTCTTGCAGCTCCACCCAACATCATTGATCTTCCGGACGACGACGAAGATGTGGCTCCTAAGCCTAGGAAGAGCAAGAAGGTCACAGCTGGCAGGGTGGCTCGGCAAGAACCAACTACAACGCCTCCCGTCCGTCAAGCTGAAGACGCGGGCAGGGCCACTATGACGTATGCTGCATCCTTGCCGAGTGGGCATCCCACGAGGTCGACCGCGCCTGTGGTTCCTTCAATTGTCCAACTCCACACCATGGAACCTCAAGCAGCCGCACCTGGGTCGTCTGCACACTTTTTCACCAGCTACCCCGTCCCAGACAACCAATCAGAAGCGGCTGCGGAAGCCATCCGACAGGCTGATATGATGATGGAGCAGGTGAAGATAGTGCACGAGAGCAGTCAGGCTGTCTATGATGCTAGTGCCGCCCTTCGGGCCAACGTCCAGGTGAGTAGACTTTCCGACTGTTTTTGTTCTCGAAAAATCTTCTTCTGCACAATCTCCTATTGTTCGCGTTGAATTAGAGCACCCACTGGGTGTCGCTGTCGTTTTTGGTAGTTTCTCTCTTCCACTCGGTCTGGGAGAGTGGGACCAGAACTGGTGGGGGCACGCTAAGTGCACCCACTGGGTGTAGTCCCCGAGACCGCGGTCTACTGTTGGCAGTCGACTGTGGTCTGAGTTCTTCTTTCTTGACGGCGCAATTGTTCTTTCTCTCTTCTTTTTTTTGCACTCGACTCCGGCGGGCCGGTCGAGTCGGATCAGAACCGGTGGGGGCACGCCAAGTGCACCCACTGGGTGTAGTCCCCGAGACCGTGGTCGACTGTTGGCAGTCGACTGGGGTCTGAACAGCTTGTTGCCCACTTCTTTAGGTTTTATTCACTCGGAAATGAACTGCCTTTGAACCTATCGATTGATCTGTCTCTTGCCTCTTGCAGAAGTCTTGTACTCTTATCTCCAAGTTTGCTGAACTCGAAGAGAAGCAGAGGCAACTCAACTTAGACTTGGAATTGGCTCAGCAAAATCTGAAAAAAGCTCAAGACGAGGCCGCTGGTATGGAAGGTAACTGATTGCCGTCTGAATTTCAATATATCTCTTTGATCTCTTCTTTGATTCGATTACTTCTTGGCAGAGAAAATGAAGTTGGCTCTGGACAAGAAGGACTCGGACCTCGCCGCCGCGCAAAAAGCAGCCCAAGACAAAACCGCTCTCGCAGACAAGAAGCTTGCTTCAGTCAGAATGCTTGAAGGAGAGGTGAATAGACTGACATCTTGTCTTAATGAAGCTAACCGTGAAGTGACCAGCCTGAAGAAGGACAAGGTCATCCTGAACGAAAATTTGGAGTCTGCGATCCGCAAGAGGAATGACACAGAAGCTTCTCTGAGGACCCTCGCTAAGAAGCTTTATCTCGTGCTGGAAGGTATTTCTTTTAATCCGACTGCGTTGATGCTTGCAATTGGGTCTTGCTCAGTTGATGGACTGACTTTTGGCTGCAGAACTCTGCCAAGACTTCAACGAAGAAACTGGAAGGGTCGAGACGGGTCTGGACCCTATCGCTTCCCCAGTCTGCGACGAAACTGCGATGAACGTGCTCCGACTGGAGTCTCGTATCGCCAGCGCCACAAGCTACCTCGCACGCCTGAAGGAGGTTGACTCTCGAATCGACTCGATGTTTTGGCTGGGGGCGACGCTTCAGAATGATCTGGAATCTCTGATGACTCATCTGAACGAGATCCCTGACCGAGTGCAAGAATGGAAGAAATCCTACGCCCGGTGTGGTGCTGATGTGGCGCTGTCCTTGGTGCGAGTCCATTGCAAGGAGGCTCGTGAAGACAAGCTGGCTGCGATCAAAGTTGCTAACACCAAAAAGCACGACTTCTAGTCCTTCATGGAGACTTTCATTGATGTCGCCACTTGGATCGCTGATGGGATTGATCTGGACTCATCCGTGGAGCCTGCCAGCCCTCCTCCGGCCGAGTGAACAATCTTATGAAACTTGGATACGATTTAAATTAGCCTCGGAATTGCGAGTGGTTTCTGTAACCATTAAAATCCTTCGGGCTTGGTGCCCGAGTACTTTTGATTCGCTGCTTGGAACCTTTTAGGATTTATTTGAATTTGGTTTATCTCCGAATGTGCTTGTGTTTGCCTCCGGATGGACTTTGCTCACTGCACCTCGTCGCCCTTGCAGATAAGGATGGAGCGGACGTTGTATTTGTGCCGCAGCTCCGAAGGAGAAGGTTGCAGTCAACCTGCACCTCGTCGTCCTTGCGGATGGGGATGGAGCGGACGTTGTATTTGTGCCGCAGCTCCGAAGGAGAAGGTTGCAGTCGATCTGCACCTCGTCATCCTTACAGATGGGGATGGAGCGGACATTGTATTTGTGCCGCAGCTCCGAAGGAGAAGGTTGCAGTCGACCTGCACCTCGTCGTCCTTGCGGATAGGGATGGAGCGGGCGTTGTATTTGTGTCGCAGCTCCGAAGGAGAAGGTTGCAGTCGACCTGCACCTCATCGTCCTTGCGGATAGGGATGGAGCGGGCGTTGTATTTGTGCCGCAGCTCCGAAGGAGAAGGTTGTAGTCGACCTGCACCTCGTCGTCCTTGCGGATAGGGATGGAGCGGGCGTTCTATTTGTGCCGCAGCTCCGAAGGAGAAGGTTGCAGTCGACCTGCACCTCATCGTCCTTGCGGATAGGGATGGGTCTCAAACTTAGGCGAGTGCAGGACTGCCGTTAAGTCTCTTAGTGAGAGAACTTAGGCGAGTGCACGACTGCAGCTAAGCCCCCGAGTGGGAGGATTGCTCTCCACTCGGTAGGATTTTTGTCAAACTTAGGTGAGTTCGGGACTGCCGTTAAGTCTCTGAGTGAGAGAACTTAGGCGAGTGCTTGACTGCAGGTAAGCCCCCGAGTGGGAGGATTGCTCTCCACTCGGTAGGATTTTTTCAAACTTAGGCGAGTGTTGGACTGCCGTTAAGCCTCTTAGTGAGAAAACTTAGGCGAGTGTTCGACTGCAGCTAAGCCCCCGAGTGGGAGGGTTGCTCTCCACTCGGCAGGATTTTTTCAAACTTAGGCGAGTGCTCGACTGTCGTTAAGTCTCTTAGTGAGAGAACTTAGGCGAGTGCTCGACTGCAGCTAAGCCCCCGAGTGGGAGGATTACTCTCCACTCGGTGGGATTTTTTCAAACTTAGGCGAGTGCTCGACTGCCGTTAAGTATCTTAGTGAGAGAACTTAGGCGAGTGCTCGACTGCAGCTAAGCCCCCGAGTGGGAAGGTTGCTCTCCACTCGGTGGGATTTTTTCAAACTTAGGTGAGTGCTCAACTGCCGTTAAGTCTCTTAGTGAGAGAACTTAGGCGAGTGCTCGACTGCAGCTAAGTCCCCGAGTGGGAGGGTTGCTCTCCACTCGGTGGGATTTTTTCAAACTTAGGCGAGTGCTCGACTGCCGTTAAGTCTCTTAGTGAGAGAACTTAGGCGAGTGCTCGACTGCAGCTAAGCCCCTGAGTGGGAGAGTTGCTCTCCACTCGGTAGGATTTTTTCAAACTTAGGCGAGTGCTGGACTGCCGTTAAGCCTCTTAGTGAGAGAACTTAGGCGAGTGCTCGACTGCAGCTAAGCCCCCGAGTGGGAGGATTGCTCTCCACTCGGTGGGATTTTTTCAAACTTAGGTGAGTGCTCGACTGCCGTTAAGTCTCTTAGTGAGAGAACTTAGGCGAGTGCGACTGCAACTAAGCCCCCGAGTGGGAGAGTTGCTCTCCACTCGGTAGGATTTTTTCAAACTTAGGCGAGTGCTCGACTGTCGTTAAGTCTCTTAGTGAGAGAACTTAGGCGAGTGCTCGACTGCAGCTAAGCCCTTGAGTGGGAGGATTGCTCTCCACTCAGTGGGATTTTTTCAAACTTAGGCGAATGCTCGACTGCCGTTAAGTCTCTTAGTGAGAGAACTTAGGCGAGTGCTCGACTGCAGCGAAGCCCCCGAGTGGGAGGGTTGCTCTCCACTCGGTAGGATTTTTTCGAACTTAGGCGGAACGGATTCGTGACTAAGCCCACCCACTGGGGGATTTGAAAAGCAAATAAGAACAACACAATCAAATGAGAGAACCGTAAGCTCTTGTCTTTGATAAACAAATTACAAAAGGTGTTGCTTATTACATTTTATTCGAGCGTGTGTTTAAGTATAAAAAGGGCGGAGCAGCTCCGCGTTCCAAGCCCGTGGCTCGTCTTTCTGATGCTTGGTACTGTAAAGATGGTATGCTCCATTGTGGTGAACTTTGGTGACGATGAAGGGTCCTTCCCAAGTTGGAGCAAGCTTGTGTGGTTTCTGCTGACGCACTCAAAGAACCAAGTCTCCTTCTTGAAAGGCCCGACCCCTCACATTCCTGGCGTGGAATCGACGCAAGTCTTGCTGATAAATGGTCGAGTGGATCAAGTCCATCTCTCTTTCCTCCTCTAGGAGATCGACTGAATCTTGTCGGGCCTGCTCTGCTTCCGCTTCGAAGAAGAGTTCAACTCGGGGTGCATTGTGGAGCAAGTCACTTGGCAGAACAGCTTTGGCTCCATAGACTAAGAAGAAAGAAGTTCTCCTAGTCGACTGATTAGGAGTTGTCCTTAAACCCCACAGAACTAACGGAAGTTCATCAACCCAAGCACCTGCTGCGTGTTTGAGATCACGCATCAGTTGGGGTTTCAGTCCTTTGAGAATTAGGCCATTGGCTCTTTCTGCTTGTCCGTTCGACCGCGGGTGAGCGACAGAAGCATAGTCGACTCGAGTGCTCTGATAGGCGCAGAAAGCTCTGAACTCGTCGGAATTGAAGTTCAATCCGTTGTCTATGATGATGTTGTGTGGGACTCCATATCTAAATGTCAATTCTCTGATAAAACTGACAGCGGTGCTAGCATCAAGGTTCTTGATAGGTTTAGTTTTGATCCATTTGGTAAACTTGTCGACTGCACGAGCACGTGAGTGAAGCCGCTTTTGCCGGTTCTCAGCGGTCCAACCATATCCAGTCCCCAAACAGTGAAGGGACAAACAAGGGGGATGGTCTTCAGGGCTGACGCTGGCTTGTGAGACATATCGGAGTAAAATTGACAGCCTTCACATCTGTCGACTATGTCTTTCGCCAACTCATTTGCTCGTGGCCAATAGAATCCAGCTCGGTATGCTTTAGCCACGATGGCCCGAGAGGACGCATGGTGACCACAGGTACCTGAGTGGATGTCATTGAGGATCATTCGACCTTCTTCTGGTGTTATGCACTTCTGACCGACTCCAGTCACACTTTCTCTGAACAGCTGCCCTCTTATCACAGTAAAGGCCTTGGATCGATGAACAATCTGTCGAGCTTCTTCTTCATCCTCTGGGAGCTCTTTCCTGAGGATGTACGCAATGTAGGGCACCGTCCAGTCGGGAATAATGGCCAGAACCTCCATGATCAGATCGACCACAGCTGGGACCTCGACTTCGGTCGGATCCGTGGCGCTCTTAGGTTGCGGAGGCTCTTCAGTGAAAGGGTCTTCTTGAACTGTCGGCGTGTGAATATTCCCCAAGAACACATTGATGGGAATGGCTTCTCTCTTGGAACCTATCTTTGCCAATTCATCGGCTGCTTGATTCTTCAATCGGGGGATATGGTGGAGTTCTAACCCCTCGAACTTCTTCTCAAGCTTTCTCACTGCGTTGCAGTAACCAGTCATGGCTGGACTTCTGATGTCCCACTCCTTCATCACTTGATTAACTACCAAATCTGAGTCGCAATAGACCATGAGGCGATGGACGCCGAGTGAGATGGCCATGCGCAACCCATACAGGAGTGCTTCATATTCTGCTTCATTGTTGGAGGAATGAAAGTGAATCTGGAGGACATATCTGAGCTTGTCTCCTCCGGGGGGATCCCAGGACTACTCCAGCACCAGAACCGTTCAACATCTTGGATCCGTCAAAGAACATGGTCCGGTGCTCAGAGTGAACTTGAGTCGGCAGTTGCTGTTCGATCCACTCGGCGAGGAAATCTGCTATTGCTTGGGACTTGATAGCTTTCTTTGCCTCAAACTTGATATCCAAGGGAAGGAGTTCAATCGCCCATTTTGCCACTCGACCAGTTGCATCCCTGTTGTGCGGAACTCTGACAATGGAGCGTCGCTGACAACTGTAACAGAGTGATCTGAGAAGTAGTGTGCAACCTTCTTCGTGGTCATGTAAATTCCATAGACAATCTTCTGACAGTGAGGATATCTCTGCTTTGACGGGGTCAGGACTTCAGAAATATAATGAACTGGGCGTTGAACTTTGTACGATTTTCCTTCTTCTTCCCGCTCGACCATAAGTACTGTACTGACGACTTGTCCAGTGGCTGCTATATAAAGCAATAGAGGCTCTTTGCTGATTGGATCAGCAAGCACCGGCTGGGTGGAAAGCAGGGCTTTTAGCTCTGCAAATGCTGTATCAGCTTTTGGAGTCCACTCGAACTTATCTGATTTCTTCATCGGTCGGTAAAGAGGCAGCGCCTTTTCACCGAGGCGAGAAATGAATCGACTTAGGGCAGCCAAGCAACCAGTAATCTTCTAGACATCATGCACACGCACAGGGCATTTCATTCGGAGTATAGCGCCTACTTTCTCTGGGTTAGCATCGATTCCTCGTTCGGAAACAAGAAAACCGAGTAACTTTCCGCCTAGAACTCCAAACGTGCACTTCGATGGATTGAGCTTGATATCATACCTTCTGAGGTTGGCAAAGGTTTCAGTGAGGTCGGTCAGCAGGTCGGAACCTTTACGTGACTTGACCACAATGTCATCCATATATGCTTCCACATTCCGACTGATCTGAGTGAGTAGGCACTTCTGAATCATCCGCATAAATGTGGCTCCGGCATTCTTCAAGCCGAATGGCATTGTGACATAACAGAAGCACCCAAACGGGGTGATAAAAGGTGTCTTTATTTCGTCGGGTCCGTATAGACGGATCTGGTGGTACCCGGAGTAGGCGTCCAAAAAGGACAAACGCTCGTACCCAGCAGTCGAGTCGACTATCTGATCGATGCGAGGGAGAGGGAAGTGATCTTTCGGGAAAGCCCGATTGATATGCTTGAAATCGATGCACATGCAGAGTGAGTCATCTTTCTTTGGGACCATGACAACATTGGCTAACCACTCGGAGTGGTAAATCTCTCGGATAAACTCAGCTGCCAAAAGCCGAGCCACCTCTTCGCCGATTGCTTTTCTTTTCTGGACGGCGGACCGTCGAAGATGCTCTTTGACTAGTTTCACTTTCGGGTCGACTCGCAAACGATGCTCAGCCTGTCCCCTGGGAACACCTGGCATGTCAGAAGGCTTCCATGCAAAGATGTCCCAGTTCTCATGGAGGAACTGGATGAGCGCTTCTTCCTATTTGGAGTCGAGTGTGGTTGAAATGTGGGTCGGAGCCATATTGGGGTCCGTCGGGTGAATGTGAACAGACTTCGTCTCGCCAGACGACTGGAATGCTGAATCTGTGGCTGGCTTCTTGGCTCGCAGCAAGTCGCTCGGGTCTGCATTTTTTTGGTATTCTTGCAATTCTACCATGGCCATATGGGCATCGGTGGTCTTTGAGCCCTTCTGGAAACACTCTTCCGCCTTTTTCCGATTACCAGAGATAGTGATCACTCCTCTAGGACCAGGCATCTTCAATTTGAGGTACACGTAACAAGGTCGAGCCATGAATCGTGCATAACCTGGCCTGCCTAGAATTGCATGATACGCACTCTGAAAATCCACGACTTCAAACGTCAACTTTTCTTTGCGGTAATTTTTGGCATCACCGAAAACCACGTCGAGTGCAATCTGACCAAGGGACACAGCCTTCTTGCCTGGGATGACCCCATGGAAACTCATATGGCTTTCACTGAGTCTGGACATCGGAATGCCCATTCCTTTCAACGTTTCTGCATACAGAATGTTCAGGCCACTGCCACCGTCCATCAGGACCTTTGTCAGTCGAGTGCCTTCGACCACCGGGTCGACCACCAGCGCTTGCCTCCCAAGGGTGGCGATGTGCGCTGGATGATCAGACTGGTCGAACGTAATGGCAGTCTGTGACCATTTCAAGTAGCTGGGTGTCGCCGGAGCGACCATGTTCACTTCTCTGTTGATGACTTTCAATCGACTCTTGTTTTCAACATCAGCAAAAATCATCAGAGTGGAATTCACGTGAGGATAACCATCATCATCTTCTCCTTTACTATCAACCTTGTCTGCCTCCTTCTCCTTTTCCTTTGGATGTTTCTCTCGGAACTGCTGGATCAGGAGCCGACACTGTCGAGTGGTATGCTTTGGGTAAATGAAATTACCTTCTTCGTCTTTTTTGGTGTGGATATGGCACGGCAGATCCAACACGTCATTTCCATCTTGATCTTTTACTTTCTTGGGGTTCCACGGCCCTTTGGGCTTCCCCTTGAAGTTTCCTTGAACCACAGCCAAGGCCTCACCCGGAGCAGCTGGTTCGGCCTTGCGTTTTTGTTTCCGACTGGAGTTTCCTCCTCCGGCTTCGTGGGCGACTGCTTTGTGCTTGCTGCTCCGCAGTTGCTCTTCCTCTTCACCATTGGCATACTTGGTGGCAATTTCTATCATCCGAGTCAGAGTCATGTTTCCTGTCCGACCGAATTTCAGATTCAACTCCCGGTACCTGACGCCTTCCTTGAAAGCACAAATTGCCCGATGATCAGACACATCCTCCACCGTGTGGTGCAGGGTGATCCACCTCTGGATATAATCCCTCAAAGTTTCATTCGGTTTCTGGACGCAACACTGTAATTCTGTCAATCCTGCTGGCCGTTTTCAAGTACCCTCAAACGTTCTGACAAACACTCGGGCGAGATCTTCCCAAGTATAGATGCTGCCAGGTGCCAACTGATTCAGCCACGCTCTAGCCGAGCCCTCCAACATCAGAGGAAGGTGTTTCATGGCCACCTCATCATTGCCGCCACCAATCTGGACAGCCACTCGGTAGTCTTCAAGCCAAGTGTCAGGCTTGGACTCACCGGTGAACTTACTGACTCCAGTCGCCAACCTGAAGTTGGGGGGAATCATCGCAGCTCTGATAGCTCTGCTGAAGCACTCTGGGCCAGAGACATGCACCCTGTTGCTGGTTTGCAGGCCTCTGTCATGGCCATCTCGGTGAGCTCTGTTTCTGTCGACCAAGCCTTCAAGGTGGAGTGGTTTAAATCCTGACCGTTGCAGAGTGGAGGGTTCTTCATCTTCTGGTGGTCGAGTGTCTTCAAGGTGGTCGAGTGAGTGCATCTCCACGGTCGAGTGGACGATGGTTTCTCTTCGACTGCTTCTGATTCTTTGCAGAGATGTCCTTGGGGAGGGTATGTTGGACACGTCTGTGACCCTACCCTAGGTACATAGCTTCGTCACCCGCAGTATGGATTGAGGATTTTCTCCTCCACATCCACATGGCCCGCGGCGATGACTTGCACGCCATCAAATACCTCCCATTAAAGCTCAAAGGACCAGTGCGGCATTGGCTTAATAGCTTGCCAACGGACTCCATTAGCTGTTGGGAAGATCTGGAAGCCGCATTCCTCGACAACTTTCAGGGCACTTATGTGCGACCACCAGACGCTGATGACTTAAGCCACATAATTCAGCAGCCAGAAGAGTCGGCCAGACAATTCTGGACTCGGTTCCTTACAAAGAAAAATCAAATCGTCGACTGTCCGGATGCGGAGGCCTTAGCGGCTTTCAAGCACAACATCCGAGATGAGTGGCTAGCCCGGCACCTTGGTCAGGAAAAGCCGAAATCTATGGCAGCTCTCACGACGCTCATGACCCTCTTTTGTGCGGGAGAAGATAGCTGGCTGGCTCACAGTAATAACATATCAAAGAACCATGGTACCTCAGACACCAAGGACGGCAATAGCAGGTGACGTCGCAACAAGCATAAGCGCCGCATTAACAGTGAAAATACTGAGGATACGGCAGTCAATGCCGGATTCAAAGGCTCTAAAACCGGTCAGCGGAAAAAGCCGTCAAACAAAGTACGTCGGGTCCGTCTAGCTTGGACCGTATACTCGATCGCTCATGTCAAATACATGGCACCCCAGACAAGCCAGCCAATCACACCAACAGGGATTGTTGGGTGTTCAAGCAGGCCGGCAAGTTAATTGCCGAAAACAAGGACAAGGGGCTGCATAGCGATGACGAAGAGGAGCCCCGGCAGCCGCACACTGGAGGACAGAAGAGGTTTCCCCCGCAAGTGCGGACGGTGAACATGATATACACAACCCACATCCCCAAGAGGGAGCGGAAGCGTGTGCTCAGGGACGTATATGTGTTGGAGCCAGTCGCCCCAAAGTTCAACCCTTGGTCCTCCTGCCCGATCACCTTCGATCGCAGGGACCACCCCACTAGTATCCGTCATGGCGGATTTGCCGCACTGGTCCTAGACCCAACCATCGACGGACTTCACCTCACTCAAGTCCTTATGGACGGCAGCAGCAGCCTGAACCTGCTTTATCAGGACACAGTGCGCAAAATGGGTATAGACCCCTCAAGGATCAAACCCACGAGAATGACCTTTAAGGTCGTCATTCCAGGTGTAGAGGCCCATTGCACAGGCTCAATTACACTGGAAGTGGTCTTCGGATCCCCGGATAACTTTCGAAGCGAAGAGCTAATCTTCGATATAGTCCCGTTCCGCAGTGGTTATCACGCGCTGCTCGGGCGAACCGCATTTGCTAGATTCAATGCGGTACCGCATTATGCATACCTTAAGCTCAAGATGCCAGGACCTCGCGGAGTTATTACAGTCAATGGAAACACAGAACGCTCTCTCCGAACTGAGGAGCACACCGCGGCCCTCGCAGCAGAAGCGCAAAGCAGCCTCTCAAGGCAATCAACCAGTTCGGCGCTTCAAAACCCGGACACCTTCAAGCGCGCTCGGGGCAATCAGCAAATAGACCGCCTGGCGTGATCTGAGCTCGCGTAGCAATGCGGCAGCCACCCAATCCAAGCCCAACGGCGATATTCGCGCCGCGCGTACATAATTACGCATTAAAAATACCATGGGCACAGGTGGGGAGGGGGGCACAACTGCGGCATGCCCCAAAACACGGCCTAAACCGCACTAGGGGCTTCGCGTTTGGTTATTTTTTCTTTTTTCAGGACCTTAATCTCTGGAAACACTATCCGGCAGCACTTTTGCTGAATGCATGATGCAGCAACCAAGAAGGCAGACAGCTATGTTATACAACGGAATTCCCAGGTTGATCTCAGATTTCATATCATCCCTCAGCTCGCCCTTGGAAGGGACTTAGTCCTACTTTTTGCTTATCGCACTATCTATATCACTCTGCTTTAACGCAGCTTTTTTATGAACAATGCATTACATTACGACCATTATTGCATTTTTTTACATATATATGTGTGTGTTCATTAACGACGCCTTCCAACCGTACACTTTGGTACGGCCAATACACCAGGGGCTCACGTACCCCACAATGCGGTGTGAAAAGTCTGAACACTTTCACAAGTGCGGCACCCGGAACTTATAGCATTATAAGCATCAGCTCCGAATCATGTCTTTGGTCAAATGTTGGGTTTGCCCGGCTCCTATGTTTTGGTACCTTACGTTCCGCTATATCGGCTAAGGTAGCGCTAGGAGAACTACTGCGATTGTGCCCCGGTTCTGCCGGGCTGAGCACCTCAGTAGAGAAAGCTAAAACTGACTGTCATGATAAGGCGAGAGACTGGTCGCTGTTCGGCGAGGTTTTTCGAGTCCCTAAAGACTTATGCCGCTTAGGGCGAGGGGCCGGCCTTGTCCGGCTTACAGGCGTGTATCGCGTCCCGAATTCGGCCTTCTGAATACCAGGGGCTTCGCCGAAATTTAAAATTATAGAATTCTATGGCTAAGTGAGAGTGATAAAGCATTATTAGTCTGGTTGCCTTGTTCGTTGTGCTGGGCACCTCCCTCGAAGGACCCAAATATGGGAACAAGAGTGCTCAGGTTTATCCCGAACACCCCAGCACTCGTGGCATGGGGGCAGAAGCCGAGGACTAGCCATCTCCCAGATTGGATAAACAGCCAAACAGAAGGTAATATTTTAAATTCAAACAAGCGTTGCATAGCGCATATGAAACATGTTTTCATAAATACAGGATAAAACGAGCGAGTTTACTCATATATTCCATCTTTCGATCACTCATCCGCGATGAGACGGGCACCCGGCAGAACACCCTCGTAGTACATCTCGGGGTGGTGGTGCTCATTGCCCACAGGCAGCCCCTCCTTGACCAGCTTCACGGCGTCTAGCTTGACCCACTGCAATTTCACACGGGCAAAAGCCCGGCGCGCACCTTCAATGCAGACGGGTCACTTGACGACCTCCAGCCGTGGGCAGGCATCCACAAGCCGCCTTACCAGGCCAAAGAAGCTGTTCGGAAGGGCGTCGCCAGGCCACAGCCGGATATGAAGCCCTTCATGGCCTGATCGGCCGCCTTATGTAGCTCGACCATCTGCTTCAGCTGGTCGCTCATTGGCACCCGATGTTCGGCCTCAGCATACTGAGACTAAAACAGCTTCTCCGTCGAGCTTCCGTCCTCGGCCTGGTAAAATCGTGCGGCATCGGACACACTGCGGGGATAATCTGCGAATGCTCCTGAAGAGCTCCGGATCTGGGTAAGTAATCGGTAATTTACTTTTACATGCTTGCTTTGCATATAGAAAGCCTTACCCGCCGCTATATTCTTCATTGCGTCGATCTCCTGGAGGGCCTTCTGGGCCTCGTCCTTGGCACTCTTCGCGCTCTCAAGGGCCGCGGCAAGCTCAGACTCTCACGTCTTCGAGTCAAGCTCCAATGCCTCGTGCTTTGTCAAGAGAGCCTGGAGCTCTTGCTGCACCTCGCCCACCCGAGCCTCGTGCTTCTCTCGCTCGGTGCGCTCCTGGGCCGCCTTCTCTTCGGCCTGGGACAGCGCTTGCTTCAGGCTCGCCACCTCGGTCGTGGCCCCTGACAAACATACAATGATCCTGTCATTTGGCAATCGCGTCCTTTTTCTCATATATATACATATCTATAGATGGGGTATTACTTACCCTTGTTCTCCTCGAGCTGCCTCTTAGCAAGGCCGAGCTCTTTTCGGGACCCCTCGAGGGCCTCCTTCAGTACGGCGACCTCCGCAGTTAGTGCGGCGGATGCCAGCAGCGAAGCCTGCATATGCATATTGACATACTTATATTAGACTCCTGCGATATTATTTGATCCTCTGTTCGGCTTTTCTTTGTGAACACCGAACAAAGCATCAGGGGCTATTGTCTATGCGGTAATATTTCTACTACATTTTAAACACACTTACCTCCAAGCCTGTTAGAAGGCTGGCACAGGCTTCAGTGAATCCGCTCTTGGCGGACTGAACCTTCTGGATCACCGCACTCATAATAGTGCGGTGCTCCTCGTCGATGGAAGCGCTGCGAAGCGCTTCCAGCAGATTGTCCGGTGCCTCTGGATGGGCAGAGGTCACCGGCACAGGCGTCTGGCCCCTCTTAGAAGGAGGCCGCCTGCCCAAGTCTGGAACCGCTGGAGGGTCCGGCACGGTGTTCGGCTGAGGGCCGAACTCGGAGCTCTCGGGGGCCCCGTCCCCGCGGCTCCCGGAGTCCGGAAGGTCGCCTTGAGGTGCCTCCGGGAATGTCTCCCCTCGATCCGGTGCCTCTTGAGACAACACCTCGGCGTCATCGGCAGGATGGGGGGAGGTGGCTGTCGGGACTGGATCGCTATCCATGTCCGACGAGCCCAGGGAGCCGTCCGATGATACCTCGATATTGGCTCGGGGCGTCCTGCATAATTGTGTTCGGCGTTAGGGAAAGCAGTGCGACAAAGGAATCCTATGGGTAACTTTGGCATACGAATACTTACAATCTCCCCGGGGCTTGACCCTGGGCAACCACTCGCCTTCGCCTTCATCGGCGACGGTGGAACTGTCCGGAAGGAGATTCCTTCCCTTCTTGGACCCTCCGGCCTCCCCGGTTGGGGCGGCCTTCCTTTTCTTGTCTCCCTCAGTCGATGGGGGAGCATCTTCTTCCTCTTCTTCCTCGTCTTCGGGGGAAGAGTGCGCCGCAGAGTCATCGGACGGCGAGTCCGATGACGCCTGGCGTCGGGAACTCTTTCGAGCTCCCTTGGCCTTCTTGGTCTTCTCCCGGCACCTTGGGCAGGAGTCAGCATCTTCGTCAGAAGAGCATCTGCGGGGCCTTCGGGCAAGGGAGCCGGACAGTCGATCTATCCGGCCATCTTCTACCAGTCCTGTCAAAATTACGGGGGTTTAGCTCCCGCGTAGAGTCAATCTATATAAAAAAACAAGTATCCTGTAAAAGGTAAAGCAGCTTACCGCACTGGCTTGGCGCTTCTTGCTGAATCCATGATCCTCGGTGATAGGGGGAGGGACCTCGGCACTCTTGAACAGCACCCTCCAGGCGTCTTCATGAGTCGTGTCGAAGAGCCTGTTCAGAGTTTGGTGTTGCGCCGGATTGAACTACCATAAGGTGAACTCCCGTTCTTGGCACGGGAGTACCCGGCGGATGAGCATGACTTGGACTATGTTGACCAGCTTGAGCTTCTTGTCCAACATGTTTTGAATACATGTTTGGAGTCCGGTCAGCTCCTTCGAACTATCCCAGGACAGGCCCTTCTCTTTCCAGGAGGTGAGCCGCATGGGGATGCCAGATCGGAACTCGGGGGCCGCTACCCATGTGGGGTCACGCGGCTCGGTGATGTAGAACCACCCCGATTGCCACCCCTTTATGGTTTCCACAATGGAGCCCTCGAGCCATGTTATTTTGGGCATCTTGCCCACCATGGCGCCTCCGCACTCCGCCTAGCGGCCGCCCACCACCTTCGGCTTGACATTGAAGGTCTTCAGCCATAAGCCGAAGTGGGGCTTGATGCGGAGGAAAGCCTCGCACACGACGATAAACGCCGAGATGTTGAGGATGAAGTTCGGGGCTAGATCATGGAAATCCAGGCCATAATAAAACATGAGCCCCCGGACGAAGGGATGAAGAGGGGATCCTAGTCGGCGGAGGAAATGGGTAAGGAATACCACCCTCTCATGGGGCCTGGGGGTGGGGATGAGCTGCCCCTCATCTGGGAGCCGGTGCACGATGTCGTCGGGCAGGTATCCGGCTCTCCTCAGTTTCTTAATGTCTCCCTCCGTGACGGAGGAGACCATCCACTTGCCTCCCGCTCCGGACATGGTTGGAGAGGGTTGAGGTGGAAGTGAGGACTTGGGCGCTAGAGCTCGAGTGTGCGGGAGCGGATGAGCAAAGGAGGAAGAAGGTGTGGATAGAAAGGTGAATCCTTATCCCTTCATATGGGCGGACGAAACCGAGCGTCCCCACTTGCCTGGTAAAACTCGCTTATCCCCCAAGCGCCGCAATTGATGGCGCGATTGGGTTACCCACGCCCGTATTGATGAGAATCCCGTAATAAGGGGACACGATCTCTGCTTTGACAAGACGTGTCGAAAAACTGCCTCGCATTATGTGCGGGGCTGGTTAAAAGAAACGGTTCGAATAATCACCAGGCCATGACATAACGTCATGTTGCCAGAACAGGCCAGCAAATTAGATCTGCGAAAATATTATTCTCTTTACGGTGGAATGTGGAACTTATATTGCAGGGTCGAACACTATCCTCGTATTCAACTTCTTCTGTGATGTAATCGGAGAAGGAACCCGCCTTGCAATGCCGAAGACAACACTGCGCGCCAGACTCGTCGTCATTGAAGCCCGGTTCAGGGGCTACTGAGGGAGTCCTGGATTAGGGGCTCTCCAGACAGCCGGACTATCTCCATTGTCCAAACTGTTAGACTATGAAGATACAAGATTGAACACTTTGTCTCGTGTCCGAATAGGACTCTACTTCGCGTGGAATGAAAGCTAGGCAATACGTGTATGGATATCTCCTCCTTTGTAACCGACCTTGTGTAACCCTAACCCTCTCCGGTGCCTATATAAACGGAAGGGTTTTAGTCCGTAGGACAACAATGACAACATACAATCATACCATAGGCTAGCTTCTAGGGTTTAGCCTCTCTGATCTCATGGTAGATCTACTCTTGTACTACCCGTATCATCAATATGAATCAAGCAAGACGTAGGGTTTTACCTCCATCAAGAGGGCCCGAACCTGGGTAAAACTTCGTGTCCCCTGCCTTCTGTTACCATCTGGCCTAGACGCACAGTTCGGGACCCCCTACCCGAGATCCGCCGGTTTTGACACCGACAGCCAAGACTTAGAATATTTCTAAGTCCCTGAAATCAGCAACATTAAGAGGGATACTTTGCATGCTTGTGATAGTCACCAAAGAGATCACAAAAATACATGGCATACACCCCTGTAAAGATGGCATGTCATACTTCAAAACACATGTAGAGCTCAAGTTCATAGGAGGCACACATCAATCATGGCAAAAATGACAAATGTCCAATTGCTGATAATAATCTGAAACTAACATAAACTAGCACTCTTCCACCTGCATTTAGGGCATCAAGATGAACTCAAATGAACATGGTGCAATGAGATGAAATGAAGTAGTCGTCAAGACGAATATTTCGATATGCTACACCCCCGAAACGGAGCCACGGTTGCAGAGTTATGACATGCGGAAAAATGCTAAAAATATCTGAGATTTGGTCAAAAGTCAACCGATCATAATTTCAGACCTGGATCCAGATCTGAGCACTATAGCGGCACGGACTTCGATGATCACCGGAATCGCCGGAACCAGCGCCAGAGACGAGGGAGAGGCGGTGGAGCTCACCGGAGCTTTGAGGGAGAGGCGGTGGAGCTCGCCGGGGCGCCGGGCGGCGAGGCGGCGATGGCGGACATGGGCGCGGCTACCGGAGCGCGTTGGGGCAGTGAGGTGCGGGCCGGGCGGCGAGCGGCGGCGGTGCACCAGAGAGGAGGCGCCGGCGACGAGGCGGCGGAGCGAGGACGGCGGCCTGGGCGCGCGGGCGCGAGGCGGCACGTGGAGATGGGATCGGGCGGCCGGCTGCGGGCTCTCCGGGCCTCGGCGGCGGCAGGTGGTGGGAGGACACGTGGCGTCGCCTGATTGGCGCGGGGCGGCGGCGGCGGCTCTATCCGGCGCGGCGGACGTGTCCGGCCGCGTGGAGAGGAGCGGGGCTAGGGTCAGGGTGCGAATGGACCCGGAATTTTCGGGGGGGGAGGCTAGTTTTATAGGTAGAGGGAGCTAGGAGGCTCCAAATGAGGTGTGGTTTTCGGCCACGCGATCGTGATCGAACGATCTAGATGATGGAGGAGGTTTAGGTTGGTTTTGGGCCACTTTGTAAGGGTGTTGGGCTGCAACACACACGAGGCCTTCTCGGCTCCTTGGTTAACCGTTGGAGTATCAAACGAAGTCCAAATGGCACGAAACTTGACAGGCGGTCTACCGGTAGTAAACCAAGGCCGCATGACAAGTCTCGTTCCAATCCGAGAACGTTGGACACCCGCACACGAAAAGAGGTAGAAAGGGACACCGGAGGACATAGGAGCGCCAGAATGCAAAACGGACAACGGGGAAAAAGCTCGGATGCATGAGACGAACCCGTATGCAAATGCAATGCACATGATGACATGATATGAGATGCATGACAAAGACAAAAGCACACGAAGACAAAAACCCGACAACGAGGAAATATCAACTTAGTGCCGGAAATGGCAAGAGTTGGAATACAAATATGGCAAGTTACGTACGGGGTGTTACAGTACTGCCCTTCCTTGGACAAGCACCCCACTTATGATTAACCCCCCTCGCAAGCATCCGCAACTACGAAAGAAGAATTCAGGTAAACCTAACCATAGCATGAAACATATGGATCCAAATCAACCCCTTACGAAGCAACGCATAAACTAGGGTTTAAGCTTCAGTCACTCTAGCAACCCATCATCTACTTATTACTTCCCAATGCCTTCCCCTGGGCCCAAACAATGGTGAAGTGTCATGTAGTCGATGTTCAAATAACACCACTAGAGGAAAGACAACATACATCTCATCAAAATATCGAACGAATACCAAATTCACATGACTACTTATAGCAAGACTTCTCCCATGTCCTCAGGAACAAACGTAACTACTCACAAATCATATTCATGTTCATAATCAGAGGGGTATTAATATGCATAAAGGATCTGAACATATAATCTTCCACCAAGTAAACCAACTAGCATCAACTACAAGGAGTAATCAACACTACTAGCAACCCACAGGTACCAATCTGAGGTTTTGAGACAAAGATTGGATACAAGAGATGAACTAGGGTTTGAGAGGAGATGGTGCTGGTGAAGATGTTGATGAAGATTGACCCCTCCCGATGAGAGGATCGATGGTGATGACGATGGTGATGATTTCCCCCTCCCGGAGGGATGTTTCCCCGGCAGAACAGCTCCGTCAGAGCCCTAGATTGGTTCCGCCAAGGTTTTGCCTCGAGACGGTGGCGCTTCATCCCGAAAGCTTCCCTCTTATTTTTTCGAGGTCAAAAGACACCTTATACCAGAAGATGGGCATCGGGGCCTGCCAGGTGGCCCACGAGGCAGGGGGCGTGCCCCCACACTCGTGGACGGTGGTTGGCTCCCCTCTGGTGCTTTCTTCACCCAATATTTTTAATATATTCCAAAAATGACTTTCGTGGAGTTTCAGGACTTTTGTAGTTGTGCAGAATAGGTCTCTAATATTTGCTCCTTTTCCAGCCCAGAATTCCAGCTACCGGAATTCTCCCTCTTCATGTAAACCTTGTAAAATAAGAGAGAAAAGGCATAAGTATTGTGACATAATGTGTAATAACAACCCATAATGCAATAAATATCGATATAAAAGCATGATGCAAAATGGACGTATCAAGGGGCACGGCACACAGCTAAACAATCAACTTGTGTGTCTATGGGGTGCCCCCTCCCCCGTATATAAAGGAGTGGAGGAGGGGAGGGCCGGCCCTCATAGGGCGTGCCTAAGGGGGGAGTCCCACTCTGAATAGGAGTAGGTTTCCCCCCTTCCCAGTAGGAGTAGGAGAAGAAGGAAGAGGGAGAGAGAGGGAAGGAAAGGGGGGCTGGCCCCCCACCCAATTCGGATTGGGCTTGGGGGGCGCGCCCTCCACCTAGCCGCATCCTCCTCTCTCCCACTAAGGCCCATTGACTCCCTGAGGGGTTCCGGTAACCCCCCGGTACTCCGGTAAATGCCCAAACTCATCCGGAACGATTTCGATGTCCAAACATAGCCTTCCAATATATCGATCTTTATGTCTCGACCATTTCAAGACTCCTCGTCATGTCCGTGATCACATCCTGGACTCCAAACTACCTTCGGTACATCAAAACACATAAACTCATAATACCGATCGTCATCGAACGTTAAGCGTGCGGACCCTACGGGTTCGAGAACTATGTATACATGACCGAGACTCGCTTTCGGTCAATAACCAATAGCGGAACGTGGATTCTCATATTGGTTCCTACATATTCTACAAAGATCTTTATCGGTCAAACCACATAACAACATACGTTGTTCCCTTTGTCATCGGTATGTTACTTGCCCGAGATTCGATCGTCGGTATCTCAATACCTAGTTCAATCTTGTTACCAACAGGTCTCTTTACTCGTTCCGTAATGCAACATCCCACAACTAACTCATTAGTCACATTGCTTGCAAGTCTTATAGTGATGTGCATTACCGAGAGGGCCTAGAGATACCTCTCTGGTACACGGAGTGGCAAATCCTAATGTTGATCTATGCCAACTCAACAAACACCATCTTTGACACGTGTAGAGCATATTTATAGTCACCCAGTTACATTGTGATGTTTGATAGCACAGTAAGTGTTCCTCTAGTATTCGGGAGTTGCATAATCTCACAGTCATATGAACATGTATAAGTTATGAAGAAAGCAATAGCAATAAACTAAACGATCACAGTGCTAAGCTAAAGGATGGGTCAAGTCAATCACATCATTCTCTAATGATGTGATCCTGTTCATCAAATGACAGCTCATGTCTATGGTTAGGAAACTCAACCATCTTTGATTAACGAGCTAGTCAAGTAGAGGCATACTAGTGACACTCTGTTTTCTTATGTATTCACACATGTACTAAGTTTCCCGTTAATACAATTCTAGCATGAATAATAAACATTTATCATGACATATGGAAATATAAATAACAACTTTATTATTGCATCTAGGGCATATTTCCTTCAATATCCCATTGTGGAGGAGTGATGTGCTTTGTGCACCTCACAATCCTATAAATGTGTGTACATGAGTAATACCATCTAGTATTGATATTACAAGATTATTTAGTCGCTATGTGGTATTTATTCTCATGAGAAATTCAAATTCTAAATAGTCAATTAATTATATCTTGTTGGATTCCCTTATTGCCTCTTGTTAAGATTTATTGGTATCACATTATGGGGGAGTAATATGTTATGCGCGTATTACAAGCCTAGAAAATGTGTTCATTTGAGATATTGTCACCAAGAATTGATATTGTAAATTATCTTGTTCCTAGGTGGCATATTAGCTCTACAAGTTGCAATTTGCTTTTTTGTATTTGGTGTGAAGATGATGATGGATATCATTGAAATCTACCACCGGGAATCATTTCCAAATACTTCTTATCTCTTGACAATTGGTAATCATTTATGTGGTAGAAATTGTTGATCATCTTTACATTGGCCTTTGCTTTTATTTGCCTTATCTCTAGCCAAGGATTGTGTCAACTCCCGTTGTCTTCCATACCACTTGTGGATCTTGTTAATTTCTTGATCTCCCCTAGTGTTTTCTAGATATAGTGAAAGTGGTGATCCCACCTTTTGCATTTTGTATTGAAATGCAAATTCTCTATAATGCACTACTATTGGGGGAGCTATCCTATTTTCTATAAAACTCTCATCTTGTGATCTTTATGAAGTGTGTTTTGGTGGAAGGCAAGCCGTTTCTTTTTGGTACGTTGTGCCATCATGAAACTTAGTAGAGGGCTTGGTTTGTTTGCAACCATCCTCTCTTTTGGGAGTTCGATATCTCTCTTTTTGTGTGTTTCAATGGATATATCATTCCTTGTTGAATCTTTCAAGTGATATCCTCCAAGTGATGATTTATTCATTTGGTATCTTTTCTTCATGTGGCATTTCTTTGTCAATTGTTATCGGTTCTTGAAAGTCTTGATCATGCATATTAACTTCATGTAGTTTCTTTGGCATGTTTTCTTTCTTTGACCCAATATATAAGGGAAACTCCACCAAGTCTCTAATTGGATAAGTTGTGCATGAGATTCTATTTCATATCTATATGCACATATTTATGTGGAGTTTCTCATATGTATTGTTTGTTTGCTAACTCTTTGGTACCAATGAGTTTGGGTACCATTTTGTTTGTGGTGTTGTTCTAGGAACAACTAGAGATGCATTGGATGCTCGGCTCATTCAAAATGAAGGTGGTGTCACCATGTGCTTATTGGAGTCAAGCTGGGACGTTCAATGAACTACTATCGTTTACATTCAATTGGTATCTTCTACATCCTTCCAATGCTATCTCGGTAACAAGTATCTACTCATGCATACCTTTCTTACATACAACCTTGTGTAGGTTGCATCATGGCATGAATTTCTTGATTAGTTCTTGTGATACTTGTTTCCCTTCTCAAAGCATGTCAACAATGATCTCATGTTTCTAGTTGTGATGTCCTTGATGGTTGTGTGGTAGGAATTCATTTATATACAATAAGACCATATCTAGCCATGTGCTATGCTTTCAAGCAAATATCTTGTTGGTATATTTATGACTTCCTTTTGGATATCTTCTTCCTTCGTGTTGTAACTATTTCGGGTGTACATCCTTCTTTGTAGATAGATATCATCATGATTTTCATCTACCTAGAATCTTATACACTTGTGATAAGTTACATCTTTAGTGGATATCCTTATTCTTTCACGTCCACCTTTCTTTCCTTTGTATTGCCAAGGTGGCTCCGTGAAAGGATTTGTCTTGAGTGCGGATCTTATCTTGTTGCATCTTGATGCACTCATGTGTGGTGAATATTTTCGTTTTTTTTACTTTTCTCTCTTGCTTGTCTTGATGAGGCTTTTGCCGTTTTGATTGGTATCCCTCCTCATGACAAAGCTATCTTTTTCCTTCTTCACCTTGGGTTGTCACAATCTTTGGTTTTTCATTTTGTATTTTGAGTGTGCTTCTGAACCCCTTTGCTTGGTGTGTGGGGGAAGGACATGTCTTGCACCTTGTATCTCATTTATTCAAGACTATGTTGATGCTTCATGCTCATCCTTATATTAGTCTTCACAAGTGCTTTGGCATGACTCACACACATCATTTTGGTTGAGGCTTTTCCTAAGTTGCCTCCTTTACTTGTTTCTCAACCATTCATTTGTTGCTTGTGCTAGGCTTTCTTTCCTACATGCTCACTTGCCCTAGTTGTGAGGTTCTATTGATTTTGGGGGAGTGATGATCCTATTTTGTGCATGTTGTATCCCATTACAAAAATTCTTATTTGTGCACAAATCATGGGGAGCTTCCCTAGTTTCTTTAGAACACTCCCTTTCGTGTATCATAACATGTTTTCTTCATGTGGCTCGTAGGATCATTGGTCTAGTTGGTTGAATTGATACCCTTTGATTGCTTGCTTCAATTGATATCTTTTGATTGCTTGATTGCATGTGTCTCTCTTTGTTATGTCTTCGTGGCATATCATTCTTTAGCAATCTTTGTGCCTCGATATAGTTTATCTTCCTCCAAGTATTTACCTTTGGATATGTGTATTTCATTCAACTCTCTTGTTGAGAAATACACAACTTATGGAGGAACACTTTTTATATTGGCCTTCTAAGCTTTTCGCCCATTTTGGTAATCAATGCCAATGGGGAAGAAGTTTCAGAGAGTTTTGTGGAGAATTTTTCAGAGTTTCTTCTTGCTTTGGTTTTGTTCCTAAGCATTTGCATCTCATACTCATGCATCATTGGTTGTTGCATTGCGCGGTGTTGCATAATTCCTTATATAAACTCTCTTGAAAGTGATTGTCATCAATTACCAAAATGGGGAAGATTGAAAGGACATGCAGTGCCCCCATGTGTGGTTTTGGTAATTGATGGCATTCTCTATGGACTAATCGTTGCATTGAGTTATATTTGAAGGATTTGTCCATATGCATTTCTTGAAGTCCATGTGTTGGTATCAATGAGTTTATGTGTTGACCAAGGTGCTATTAAGGAATTATCCAAAGATTGGTCATGTGAGTATTGAGCTTATTGCAAGCATGTCTTGAAGAAGAAGATTGTGTGATCATTCATGTTTACCTTCAAGACATCATCCAAATGAAGAGAGTTGGAAAGAGTCAAGGTTGATCAAGACTAAGTACAGAGAGTGATTCAAGTTGATCATCACACAAAGCGTAGAAGATACACCAAGTGGGATCAAGTGATCTCATGGTTTGGTAAGCATTGTCCATTTCACTTTGTGTACTAACCCATGGTCTTTGTGAGAGTTCTATGTGGGGTTAGGTTTGCTTCCATGGGCTTGCGTCAAGAGGAGGATCACATACAACCCATGGAGGATGACATCAAATCAAGGTTGTGTTGTGCAAGTTCAAGTGGAGCATCACGAAGAAATCATGCTTGTAGCTTGCCGTCCATTATGGTGACAGTGGACTTGTGAAGGTGTGCCGAAGAGTGACTCACCCATAGTGGAGTATGGGGGAGCAATCAACTAGCCTTCATCGAGCCAATGCAATCACGAAAGGCGGTCCAACTTCAGGGAGTCAAGATCATCATCATCTAGCTCAAGTGGACTTTGTGCAAGGCAAAGGTTTGCCCTTGATAGGTTCTCTATTTTACTAGTCTCATGGTGGTGGTTTGGAGACGAGGTTATAGGATCGATTGTCGTACTATCAAGGGGGCTCTCAAGTGAGTAGCTTGATCGTATCATTCGTAGAGAGCTCAAACCATTGCATGCTTGCATCATCTTTCTTGGGACTTTTTTGGTTTTCTCCTTGTGATATTTGGAGCTTATGGTCATCTTCTTGACAAGCTCGAGTTCATCTAAAACGGAGTTCACATGCTTCTTCTATTGCGTTTTCGGTGTTGGAGGTTTTACCGGTCTTATTCGAGGAAGGGTTCTCACCATTTTCTTATGGGCCTTATCTAATTTCCTTATTATTGTTATTTCTATCAAGATTGTGTTAGCCCTTGTCGGTAGCTTTCCAACAAACTTGGTTTCGTTGAATTCGGAGTCCGTTTGCAGAAGTTGTGTTAGTTTTGGTGTCCTAAAAAAGGCTGCAGCGGTACTACCGCTCATGGGAGTGGTACTACCGCTTGGAGGGAATGTAATTTTTTTCCACCACTCTTGGGAGCGGTACTACCGCGGATATTTCCATGGCTACTTCTGCTCTGGACCAAAAACTCGTCTTAAGTCCAGCGGTGGTAAGCACGGATGTATTTTTTAGTACCGCTCGCAAGCAGTAGTACCGCTACCGCTACCCTACGGTTGGATTTTTCCCACCTATAATAGGGGGTCTTCTTCCCCAATGAACCTTATCCTTTGAGCTCGTGTTCTTCCCCCATTGTTGAACTTCTTCGAGCTTGCTATCTCTCAATCCCTCCATGGATTCTTGCTAGTTTGGGGGGGAGGAGATCTAGATCCACATTCCACCAATCACTTTCTCCTCTATGTGAGGGGATCCCCTTGGATCCAGATCTTGGAGTTCTTGGTGTTCTCCTTCTTGTTCTTCCTCTCATTTCCCTCCCTAGCATTAGTTGCTTTCGTGGGATTTGGGAGAGAAGTACTTGGGCACTCCATGTGCCCTTGCCATTGCATTTGGTGCATCGGTTTGAGTTCTCCACGGTGATACGAGGAAGTTACAGTGATGCCCCAAGACTGTCGCGCCAGGTGTCTTCCAGTTATTCGTTGTTGTTGCCATGTCATTCGCTTGCGTGTTGCATCTTGTCATGTCATCATGTGCATTGCATCATCATGTTTTCAAAACTTGCATCCATCCCGGTCTTCTCGTTCCTTCCGTTGTCCGTTCTGAGTCCAGACACACTCGCACGCGCCCGCGGCATGTCCGATATAGTATTTTATAAGTGACCGGAAAATGTTCTCAGAATGGGATGAAAGTTGGCATCCGGTGTTTTTATGTTGTCAGTAGACCGCCTACCAAGTTTCATCACATTCGGAGTCTGTTTGACACCTCAGCCGTTAAACTATAGCAGCAATAGTAGCCGGTTTTTCGTCGGACGTTTCGGTCTCCGAAACTGCTGTCGGGCATCTCCCTTCTCTCTCTTTTCTGAGCCCATCAAACCCCTCACCTTCGTTGACCGTTTCGAGACCAACCGGGTTAGCGATTCCCTCTTGTCAAACCACCTACTCCCTCTTTGCACAGTGCATCGACCCCTCGTCCATGTCCGAAACTGTCCCGGGCCCGAGCCGCTCTGTCGTTAGCAACGGGTCCAGATCATCCCCGGACATCTATAAATCATCTTCGTTTTATTTATCGGACTCCCTAGCCTATTTTTCTCGACCGCCCGGTTTCGATCGGAGGGACGAGTTAGCCCCTAACCTAAACTCATCTGATATAAATATCAATCAAACCCTAGCCTATCCTGTCCCATCCTCCGAATCCCTCCACCGCCACTCTCTGGTTCCCCTCGGGATCACCAGCGAACCAACCAGAGCCTCCACCTTCTCCTCGGTCTCCCCACCAGCCCAACCAAAGCGCTCGAACAAGTCTCCTCCTTCCTCGGGATCGATCCAGATCCCACCTGGCCAAATCCCCTCGCTCGATCTTCCTCGACCCAAACCGCAACCAACCACTGCCCGAGCTCCTCCTTCCCCAAGAAGCACCCGTCCTGGGCGGATTTCAGATCGAGCAAACTCAATCTCGACCAGCATCCAGAGTCCACAGCCTCCTCTGCTTCTTCTCAAGCACTTCCATGGAGCCAGTCGTCCCTGCCGGCGATGAGCAGGGGCACGCCATGGATGCCTCCCCGAGCTCGAGTTCTCCTCGCCGCTGTCGGGAACCAGTGTCCCATGGCCGGATCCGTCAAGTCCGCGACCCCGCTTGACCTATTTCCCGTTAATGCCGCTGCCGAGCCTTCTTCTGCTTCCCCTGCTACAGGGATCCATCACCCCTGCTCGTCTTCACCTCGCGCACCGCGTCACCGCTCCTCCTCCGCCGTGCCGGTGAGCGCGACGCAGGAGCACCGCAGGTCGCCGTGCCTCCTCCTCCCGACCTTCTCCTACTCGTCTTCCCTACTATCTCTCATCCCTTTCGTTTTTCTCTGTCTAGGAGCACCAACGGCCGCCACCATCGCCGGAGATGGGGCCCCGACGCCCAGTTCGGCTCGCCTCCACTGCTTCGGCGCCATCCCATCGCCGGAGGATGCAGCACCCGGCCGCCTCGAGCCCCGACGCCGGTGAGCCATCACCTCCGCCGCCCTTTCCCGTTCCCGACTGGCATCGCTCTGAACCTGTCGTTGCCGCTTTTCTTCAGAGATGAGCAGAGCAGCTCGCCCGCCCCACTCGACGCGTTGACCGCAGGCCCAGCTAGCGCCAGGAGGGCCCAGCCTCCTCCGCAGCCTGCCCGCACCGCGCCTCAGCCGCAGGCCAGCTGCTTCGTAGATCTGGGCCGAAGCCCATGGTGAGGCCCCAGCGGAGCCTCCATTGTTTTTTCTGTAGACCCAGCTTGCTTCCGATTCGGCCTGATAGGGTTTTTTCCCTGTTCTGTGATTTTCCTAATTTTCCTGAGATCACCAGTTTTATAGAATAGTGCCCATAAATCATGCATATCATAACTCACCAACCGTGCATCGGATCTAAATAAATTATATATGTAACTTGACTAGAATTTCATCTAGTTTCATAATATCCAACTTTCATGCATGTTCAATATGTTTAAAATGTTGTTTGGTTAAATTTGCTCCTATGACATGTTAAAATGATTTATTTCATAACTAAATAACCGTAGCACCAAATTTAATAAACTTTATATGTAAATGGGGTAGAATAATGCCTAGTTTAACATGGTGGCTTTTCTTTGCATGTTTAATAACTCTAAAATTGTGTATAGGGCAGAACAGTACCAACTTTGAAATATGCATATGGGGATTTTCCAGATTTGTTGTTTGTTATATCCGGCCTCATTTAAACTTGCATAGTTAAGTAGTTTTTATTGTGCTTCACCCCTTGCCATGTTAATCAACATTTAATATTGTTGGGTACCTAAATGAGAGAGAACTAAATAAGTCACATGGTGTTTCGTTAATATGCAACGGAGTTGCATATTGAGCTCCACTTAATTTATAGGATTGTTTATGCATTTTGCCATGCCACGCCTCATTAAACGGGACATGCATCATACTTGGTTGTGCATCATGCCATGTTTATGTGATGGTTGTTTACTATGTTGTTTGCTTCTTTCTGGTGTTGCTTCTTCGGGTTGGTTCCGATAACATCGTGTTTGTGAGGATTCGTTCGACTACGTCCATTTGTATTCTTCATGGACTCGTTCTTCTTCCTTGCGGGATCTCAGGCAAGATGACCATACCCTCGAAATCACTTCTATCTTTGCTTGCTAGTTGTTTGCTCTATTGCTATGACGTGATGCCTACCACTTGCTATATCATGCCTCCCATATTGCCATGTCAAGCCTCTAACCCACCTTTCCTAGCAAACCGTTGTTTGGCTATGTTACCGCTTTACTCAGCCCCTCTTATAGCGTTGCTAGTTGCAGGTGAAGATGAAGTCTGTTTCTTTTTGGAACATGGATATGTTGGGATATCACAATACATCTTATTTATTTTAATGCCTCTATATATTTGGTAAAGGGTGGAAGGCTCAGCCTTATGCCTGGTGTTTTGTTCCACTCTTGTCGCCCTAGTTTCCGTCATACCGGTGTTATGTTCCTTGATTTTGCATTCCTTACATGGTTGGGTGTTATGGGGACCCCTTGACAGTTTGCTTTGAATAAAACTCCTCCAGCAAGGCCCAACCTTGGTTTTACCATTTGCCTCACCACCACCTATGCTTTTCCCTTGGGAGTCACGCTCCCGAGGGTCATCTTTATTTTAACCCCCCCCCCCCCGGGCCAGTGCTTGTCTAAGTGTTGGTCCGAACCTGTCAGTCGCCGGTGGCCACCAGGGGCAACTCTGGGCTGGCCTACCGGAAGTTTGGACAATCCGGTGTTGCCCTGAGAACGAGATATGTGTAGCTCCTATCAGGATGTCGGCACATCGAGTGGCTTTGCTGATCTTGTTTTACCATTGTCGAAATGTCTTGTAACCGGGATTCTGAGTCTGATCAGGTCTTCCTGGCAGAAGGAATATCCTTCTTTGACCGTGAGAGCTTGTGATGGGCTAAGTTGGGACACCCCTGCCGGTTTTGAACTTTCGAAAGTCGTGCCCGCGGTTATGGGCAGATGGGAATTTGTTAATATTCGTTTGTAGAAAATTTGACATTTAACTTAACTAAAATGCATCAACCGCGTGTGTAGCTGTGATGGTCTCTTTCCGGCGGAGTCCGGGAAGTGAACACGGTTCTTGTGTTATGCTTGAACGTAAGTAGTTTTAGGATCACTTCTTGATCACTTCTAGCTTCACGGCCGTGCATTGCTTCTCTTCTCTCTCTTATTTGCGTATGTTAGCCACCATATATGCTTAGTGCTTGCTGCAGCTCCACCTCACTACCCTTTCCTACCCATAAGCTTAAATAGTCTTGATCTCGCGGGTGTGAGATTGCTGAGTCCTCATGGCTCACAGATACTTCCAAACAGTTGCAGGTGCCGAGGCTACCAGTGCAGATGACGCAACCCAGCTCAAGTGGGAGTTCGATGAAGTCCTTGTTCGTTGTTTTGTATTGTTTCCTTTTGATCAGTAGTGGAGCCCAGTTGGGACGATCGGGGATCTAGCATTTGGGGTTGTCTTCTTTTATTTTGGTTCCGTAGTCGGACCTTGATTGTATTCTGGTTGATGTATGTTTAACTTGTATTTTTGTGAAGTGGCGATTGTAAGCCAACTCTTTACCCCTTTCTTATTCAGTACATGGGATTATGTGAAGATTACCCCTCTTGCGACAAACCTACCATGCGGCTATGCCTCTAAGTCGTTCCCCGACACGTGGGAGATATAGCCGCATCATGGGTGTTACAGTTACAAGTTGAGTAGCTTATTACTCTTGGGTGCTCGGTACCCTTGAGCTTTTTCCTCTTGGGTGCTTGGGTGCCCTAGACGGTTGGTGGTGTTCGGAGCTCAATCATTGTGGTGTAAAGCTCTGGGCAAGCGTCGGGGTCTCCAATTAAGTTGTGGAGATCACCCCGAGCAATTTGACGGGTTCCGGTGACCGCCCCCAAGGGTTGCCAAAGTGTACGAGTTCGGTGACCGCCCCCAAGGGTTGCCATTTGTACAGGTTCGGTGACCGCCCTCAAGGGTCCCTTAGTGGAATCACGACATCTTGCATTGTGCGAGGACGTGAGGAGATTACAGTGGCCCTAGTGGATTCTTGGGGAGCATTGTTCCTCCACACCGCTCTAATCGGAGATTAGCATCCGCAAGGGTGTGAACTTCGGGACACATCGTCGTCTCCGCGTGCCTCGGTTATCTCTTACCCGAGCCCTTTACTTATGCACTTTATTTTGTGATAGCCATATTGTTTCTTGTCGTATATCTTTCTATCACTTAGTTGTTTATCTTGCTTAGCATAAGTTGTCGGTGCACATAGGTGAGCCTAGTTGTTGTAGGTTTTGTGCTTGACAAATTAACCGCTAGGTTTATTCCGTGTTTGTTCAAGCCTAAACCATAATTATTTAAGGGCTTTTATCATTTATGCCACTAGTTGTGTCCCACAACTCAGTTTTGCCATTGGAAGTTACAACTGCTCAAAAATGCCATCAATCCATGAGATGCTTGCTCAAAAATGCCATTAGATATCTAAAAATGCCATCGTTATGTTAGATGTTTGCTCAAAAATGCCATTAGACATTGTTATTTTTATGTCAAACCCGTTGACCATGTTCTATGACAAAAATAAGACTAGACCCACATGTCAGTTCTCTCTATCTCACAATGATATGTGTGGCCCCACTTGCCAGGAGTAACCAAGCGAATAATTTTACAGGAAAATAAGAACGTTGTTGGGATCAAGTGGGCCCCATACTTTATTGTAGTGAGATAGAGGGAGAGCTGGCATGTTGGTTCATAGGTACTTATGTCATTATAACATGGAAAAAGAGATTTGAGATCACAATAATGGTGTTTAGTGGCATTTTTGAGCATGTGTCTAATGAAGCGATGGCATTCTTGAGCAGTTGAAATTTCTAGTGGCAAAACTGAGTAGTGGGACACAACCGGTGGCATAACTGATAAAAACCCTTATTTTAAAGTGCCTATTCAACCCCCCCCCCCTCTAGGTGACATCATGATCTTTCAACCATCTTATGTCATGGCATAATATTTTATCCCAACTGGATTCAATTAACCTGACACAAGGTCGGGATGTGTTTAGCTCGAACCTTACAACATCAATATCTTCCACAGTAGACTCTATGCACCGTGCACTCATGCATTCTGAGGTACCAGTGAGTAATGACAAACAAAATCTGAAAGTCAAAAATTTCATGTGTAGGTCGTGCACTCATGCATTCTGAGGGTGGGAGCGTATGCCTTAAGTTGGTCGTTTTGCCTATGTAGAAATGATATTGGTTTTAGTGACAAAAATGCTTCTCCTCTGCAGGTTATTTTCCAGTGTACGCAATCATTTCATGTGTGGTCTACGATACAACGAGCGGAGTACCAACCGTTGTTCAAGGCGGGATGTACGCGATTGGAGCAGGTGGCTACGGAGGTATTTTCCCAACATGGAGGTATTCTCTAGTTGATTTCGTTCCGTTTCGACTCCGTCTGATATTCCTTCTCTTCACAACACTGAAATAGGCATAAATCAGCAAATCTGGGCTGGGCCTCCGGTTAATAGGTTAGTCCCAAAAATAATATAGAAGTGGAAAATAAAGCCCAATATTGCCCAAAACAGTAGATAATATAGCATAGAGCAATCAAAAATTATAGATACGTTGGAGACGTATCAAGCATCCCCAAGCTTAATTCCTGCTCGTCCTCGAGTAGGTAAATGATAAAAAGATAATTTTTGATGTGGAATGCTAGTTGGCATAATTTCAATGTAATTCTTCTTAATTGTGAAATGAATATACAAATCCATAAGATTCAAGACAAAAGTTCATATTGACATAAAAATAATAATACTTCAAGCATACTAACTAAGCAATTATGTCTTCTCAAAATAACATGGCCAAAGAAAGCTATCCCTACAAAATCATATAGTCTGGCTATGCTCCATCTTCACCACACAAAATATTTAAATCGTGCACAACCCCGATGACAAGCCAAGCAATTGTTTCATACTTTTGATGTTCTCAAACTTTTTCAATCTTCACGCAATACATGAGCGTGAGCCATGGACATAGCACTATAGGTGGAATAGAATGGTGGTTGTGGAGAAAACAAAAAGGGAGAAGATAGTCTCACATCAACTAGGCGTATCAACGGGCTATGGAGATGCCCATCAATAGATATCAAGGTGAGTGAGTAGGGATTGCCATGCAACGGATGCACTAGAGCTATAAATGTATGAAAGCTCAACAAAAGAAACTAGTGGGTGTGCATCCAACTTGCTTTCTCACGAAGACCTAGGGCATTTTGAGGAAGCCCATCATTGGAATATACAAGCCAAGTTCTATAATGAAAGATTCCCACTAGTATATGAAAGTGACAACATATGAGACTCTCTATATGAAGAACATGGTGCTACTTTGAAGCACAATATATGAGACTCGCTATATCATGGTGCTACTTTGAAGCACAAGTGTGGAAAAAAAGATAGTAGCATTGCCCCTTTTATTTTTATTTTATTTTTTTTATTTGGCCTTTCTCTTTTTTTATTTGGCCTTTCTTTTTTATTTGGCCTTTCTTTTTTTATTTGGCCTTTCTCTCTTTTTTTGGGACAATGCTCTATTGAGTGATGATCATAACACTTCTCTTTATTTACAACTCAATGATTACAACTCGATACTAGAACAAAGTATGACTCTATATGAATGCCTCCGGCGGTGTACCGGGATGTGCAATGATGCATGAGTGACATGTATGAAAGAATTATGAACGGTGGCTTTGCCACAAATACAATGTCAACTACATGATCATGCAAAGCAATATGACAATGATGAAGCGTGTCATAATAACGGAACGGTGGAAAGTTGCATGCCAATATATCTCGGAATGGCTATGGAAATGCCATGATAGGTAGGTATGGTGGCTGTTTTGAGGAAGGTATATGGTGGGTGTATGATACCGGCAAAAGGTGTGCGGTATTAGAGAGGCTAGCAAAGGTGGAAGGGTCAGAGTGCGTATAATCCATGGACTCAACATTAGTCATAAAGAACTCACATACTTATTGCAAAAATCTATTAGTTATCGAAACAAAGTACTACACGCATACTCCTAGGGGATAGATTGGTAGGAAAAGACCATCGCTCGTCCCCGACCGCCACTCATAAGGAGGACAATCAATAAATAAATCATGCTCCGACTTCATCACATAACGGTGTTGGGGAACGTAGCATAAATTCAAAATTTTCCTACGTATCACCAAGATCTATCTATGGAGAAACCAGCAACGAGGGGAAGGAGAGTGCATCTACATACCCTTGTAGATCGCTAAGCGGAAGCGTTCAAGTGAACGGGGTTGATGAAGTCGTACTCGTCGTGATTCAAATCACCGATGATCAAGTGCCGAACGCACGGCACCTCCGCGTTCAACACACGTACGGAACGGAGACGTCTCCCATGCCTTGATCCAGCAAGGAGGAGGGAGAGGTTGATGAAGATCCAGCAGCACGACGGCGTGGTGGTGGATGCAGGGCGTCACAGTAGCAGGGCTTCGCCTATACTACGGGAGAGAGACGTAACGGGGAGAGAGGGAGGCGCCAGGGGCTGGTCTGAAATCCCTCCTCTCCCCCCCACTATATATAGGGGTGCCAAGGGGGGGCGCCGGCCCTAGTAGATGAGATCTACTAGGGGGGCGGCGGCCAAGGGGAGGTTTCCCTACCCCCAAGGCACCTAGGGGTGCCTTCCACCACATGGACTCTTCCATGGTGGAACCCTAGGCGCATGGGCCTATAGGGGGTGGCGCCCCAGCCCACTATGGGCTGGGTTCCCTCCTATTTCAGCCCATGTGGCCCCCCGGGACAGGTGGCCCCACCCGGTGGGCCCACGGGACCCCTCCGGTGGTCCCGGTACAATACCGATAACCCCGAAACTTGTCCCGATGGCCGAAACAGCACTTCCTATATATAATTCTTTACCTCCGGACCATTCCGGAACTCCTCGTGACGTCCGGGATCTCATCCGGGACTCCAAACAATATTCGGGTTACTGCATACACATATCTTCATAACCCTAGCGTCACCGAACCTTAAGTGTGTAGACCCTACGGGTTCGGGAGACATGCAGACATGACCGAGACGTTCTCCTGTCAATAACCAACAGCGGGATCTGGATACCCATGATGGCTCCCACATGTTCCACGATGATCTCATCGGATGAACCACGATGTCAAGGACTTAATCAATCCCGTATACAATTCCCTTTGTCTATCGGTATGTTACTTGCCCGAGATTCGATCGTCGGAATCCAATACCTAGTTCAATCTCGTTACCGGCAAGTCTCTTTACTCGTTTCGTAACACATCATCCCGTGATCAACTCCTTGGTCACATTGCGCATATGATGATGTCCTACCGAGTGGGCCCAGAGATACCTCTCCACTTACACGGAGTGACAAATCCCAGTCTCGATTCGTGCCAACCCAACAGACACTTTCGGAGATACCTGTAATGCACCTTTATAGTCACCCAGTTACGTTGTGACGTTTGATACACCCAAAGCACTCCTACGGTATCCGGGAGTTGCACAATCTCATGGTCTAAGGAAATGATACTTGACATTAGAAAAGCTTTAGCATACGAACTATACGATCTTTGTGCTAGGCTTAGGATTAGGTCTTGTCCATCACATCATTCTCCTAATGATGTGATCCCGTTATCAACGACATCCAATGTCCATGGTTAGGAAACCGTAACCATCTATTGATCAACGAGCTAGTCAACTAGAGGCTTACTAGGGACATGGTGTTGTCTATGTATCCACACATGTATCTGAGTTTCCTATCAATACAATTATAGCATGGATAATAAACGATTATCATGAACAAGGAAATATAATAATAACCAATTTATTATTGCCTCTAGGGCATATTTACAACAGTCTCCCACTTGCACTAGAGTCAATAATCTAGTTCACATCGCCATGTGATTAACACTCACAGGTCACATCGCCATGTGACTAACACCCAAGAGTTTACTAGAGTCAGTAGTCTAGTTCACATCACTATGTGATTAACACTCAATGAGTTTTAGGTTTGATCATGTTGCTTGTGAGAGAGGTTTTAGTCAACGGGTCTGAACCTTTCAGATTCGTGTGTGCTTTACAAATCTCTATGTCATCTCCTAGATGTAGCTACCATGCTCTATTTGGAGCTATTCCAAATAACTGTTCTACTTGGAGCTATTCTAAATTGTTGCTCCATTATATGCATCCGGTATCTCTACTCAGAGCTATCCGGATATGTGTTAAGCTTGCATCGACGTAACCCTTTACGACGAACTCTTTTTACCACCTCCATAACCGAGAAACTTCCTTAGTCCACCAGTTACTAAGGATAACTTTGACCGCTGTCCTGTGATCCATTCATGGATCACTCTTGTACCCCTTGACTGACTCATGGCAAGGCACACTTCAGGTGCGGTACACAGCATAGCATACTGTAGAGCCTATGTCTTAAGCATAGGGGACGACCTTCGTCCTTTCTCTCTATTCTGTCGCGGTCGAGCTTTAAGTCTTAACTTCATACCTTACAACTCAGGCAAGAACTCCTTCTTTGACTGATCCATCTTGAACACCTTCAAGATCACGTCAAGGCATGTGCTCATTTGAAAGTACCATTAAGCGTTTTGATCTATCCTTATAGATCTTGATGCTCAATGTTCAAGTAGCTTAATCCAGGTTTTACATTGAAAAACACCTTTCAAATAACCCTATATGCTTTCCAAAAATTCTACATCATTTCTGATCAATAATATGTCAACAACATATACTCATCAGAAATTCTATAGTGCTCCCACTCACTTCTTTGGAAATACCAGTTTCTCATAAACTTTGTATACACCCAAAATCTTTGATCATCTTATCAAAGCATACATTCCAACTCCGAGATGCTTACTCCAGTCCTCAGAAGGATTGCTGGAGCTTTGCATACTTATTAGCATCTTTCAGGATTGACAAAACCTTCCGGTTGTATCACATACAACCTTTCCTCAAGAAAATCGTCGAGGAAACAATGTTTTGACATCCTATCTGCAAGATTTCATAAATAATGCAGTAATTGCTAATATAATTCCAACAGACTCTTAGCATCGCTACGAGTGAGAAAATCTCACCGTAGCCAACTCCTTGAACTTGTCGGGAAACATCTTAACAACAAGTCGAGCTTTCTTAATGGTGACATTTACCATCATCGTCCGTCTTCCTTCTAAAATCCATCTGTACTCAACAGCCTTACGACCATCAAGTAGTTCTTCCAAAGTCTACACTTTGTTTTCATGTATGGATCCTCTCTCGGATTATATGGCCTCGAGCCATTTATCGGAATCCGGGCCCACCATCGCTTCTCCATAGCTCATAGGTTCATTGTTGTCTAGCAACATGACTTCCAAGATAGGATTACATACCACTCTGAAGCAGTACGCATCCTTGTCATCCTACGAGGTTTGGTAGTGACTTGATCTGAAGTCTCATGATCAATATCATAAGCTTCCACTTCAATTGGTGTAGGTGCCACAGGAACAACTTCATGTGCCCTGCCACACACTAGTTGAAGAGACGGTTCAATAACCTCATCAAGTCTCCACCATCCTCCCACTCAATTCTTTCGAGAGAAACTTTTCCTCGAGAAAGGACCCGATTCTAGAAACAATCCTTTATTGCTTTCGGATCTGAGATAGGAGGTATACCCAACTGTTTTGGGTGTCCTATGAAGATGCATTTATCCGCTTTGGGTTCGAGCTTATCAGCCTGAAACTTTTTCACATAAGCGTCGCAGTCCCAAACTTTTAAGAAATGACAGCTTAGGTTTCTCTAAACCATAGTTCATACGGTGTCATCTCATCGGAATTACGTGGTGCCCTATTTAAAGTGAATGTGGTTGTCTCTAATGCCTAACCCATAAACTATTGTGGTAATTTGATAAGAGACATCATGGTATGCATCATATCCAATAGGGTGCAGTTATGATGTTCGGACACACCATCACACTATGGTGTTCCAGGCTGTATTAGTTGTGAAACAATTTCCACAATGTCTTAATTCTGTGCCAAACTCGTAATTCAGATATTCATCTCTATGATCATATCATAGATATTTTATCCTCTTGTCACGACGATATTTCAACTTCACCCTGAACTTACTTGAACCTTTCAATAATTCAGACTCGTGATTCATCAAGTAAATATACTCAATATCTACTCAAATCATCTGTGAAGTAAGAATATAACGATATCCACTACATGCCTCAGCACTCATTGGACTGCACACATCAAAATGTATTACTTCCAACAAGTTGCTTTCTAGTTCCATTTTACTGAAACCGAGGCTTTCAGTCATCTTGCCCATGTGGTATGATTTGCATGTCTCAAGTGATTCAAAATCAAGTGAGTACAAAACGGTCCATTTGCATGGAGTTTCTTCATGCATATACACCAATAGACATGGTTCGCATGCCTCAAACTTTTCAAAAACGAGCGAGCCCAAAGATCCATCAACATGGAGCTTCTTCATGCGTTTTATACCGATATGACTTACGTGGCAGTGCCACAAGTAGGTGGTACTATCATTACTATCTTTTGGCATGAACATGTGTATCACTACGATCGAGATTCAATAAACCATTCATTTCAGGTGTAAGACCATTTGAAGGTATTATTCAAATAAACAGAGTAACCATTATTCTCCTTAAATGAATAACCGTATTGCGATAGACATAATCCAATCATGTCTATGCTCAACGCAAACACCAATCTCGATGGTAGAGGGAGCGTGCGATGCTTGATCATATCAACATTGGGAACACTTCCAACACATATCGTCAGCTCACCTTTAGCTAGTCTCCGTTTATTCCGTAGCTTATATTTCGAGTTATTAACACTTAGCAACCGAACCGGTATCTAATACCCTGGTGCTACTAGGAGTACTAGTAAAGTACACATCAACACAATGTATATCCAATATACTTCTATCGACCTTGCCAGCCTTCTCATCTACCAAGTATCTAGGGTAATTCTGCTCCAGTGGCTGTTCCCCTTATTACAGAAGCACTCAGTCTCGGGTTTGGGTTCAACCTTGGGTTTCTTCACTAGAGCAGCAGCTGAATTGCCGTTTCATGAAGTATCCCTTTGTTCCCTTGCCCTTCTTGAAACTAGTGGTTTCACCAACCATCAACAATTGATGCTCCTTCTTGATTTCTACTTTTGTGGTGTCAAACATCACGAACATCTCAAGGATCATCATACATGTCCCTGATATATTATAGTTCGTCACGAAGCTCTAGCAGCTTGGTGGTAATGACTTCGGAGAAACATCACTATCTTATCTGGAAGATCAACTCCCACTTGATTCAAATGATTGTTGTACTCAGACAATCCGAGCACAAGCTCAACAATTGAGCTTTTCTCCTTAGTGTGCAGGTTAAGAAAATCGTCGGAGGTCTTATACCTCTTGACGTGGGCACGGGCCTGAAATTCCAATTTCAGCCCTCAAATCATCTCATATGTTTCGTGACATTTCAAAACATCTTTGGTGCCTCAACTCTAAACCGTTTAACTGAACTATCATGTAGTTATCAAAACGTGTATGTCAGATGTTCGCAACATCCACAGACAACGTTCGAGGTTCAGCACACTGAGCGGTGCATTAAGGACATAAGCCTTCTAAGAAGCAATGAGGACAATCCTCAGTTTACGGACCTAGTCCGCATAATTGCTACTATCAACTTTCAACTAATTTTTCTCTAGGAACATATCTGAACAGTAGAACTATAGCGTGAGCTACGACATAATTTGCAAAATCCTTTTGACTATGTTCAGAATAATTAAGTTCATCTTATGAACTCCCACTCAGATAGACATCCCTCTAGTCATCTAAATGATTACATGATCCGAGTGAACTAGGCCGTGTCCGATTAACACGTGAGACGGACTAGTCAACGTCGGTTAACATCTTCGTGTTGATCGTATCTTCTATACGACTCATGCTCGACCTTTCGGTCTCTGTGTTCCGAGGCCATGTCTTCACATGCTAGGCTCGTCAAGTTAACCCTAAGTGTTTTTGCATGTGTAAATCTTGCTTACACCCGTTGTATGTGAACGAAAGGATCTATCACACCCGATTAACACGTGATGCTTCGAAGCGACGAACTGTAGCAACGGTGCACAGTTAGGGGAGAACACTTCTTGAAATTTTAATGAGGGATCATCTTATTTACTACCGTCGTTCTAAGCAAATAAGATGTATAAACATGATAAACATCATATGCAATCAAATAATAGTGACATGATATGGCCAATATCATATAGCTCCTTTGATCTCCATCTTGGGGCTCCATGATCATCTATTACAAGAACATGATCAATCTCATACATCAGGTATATTATTCATCGCATCCTTTTGGCCATATCACATCACATAGCATACCCTGCAAACACAAGTTAGACGTCCTCTAATTGTTGTTTGCATGTTTTACGTGGCTGCTATGGGTTTCTAGCAAGAACGTTTCTTACCTACGCAAAAACCACAACGTGATATGCCAATTGCTATTTACCCTTCATAAGGACCCTTTTCATCGAATCCGATCCGACTAAAGTGGGAGAGACAGGCACCCGCCAGCCACCTAATGCAACTAGTGCATGTCAGTCGGTGGAACCTGTCTCACGTAAGAGTACGTGTAAGGTCGGTCCGGGCCGCTTCATCCCACGATGCCGCCGAATCAAGATAAGACTAGTAACGGCAAGCATATTGAACAAAATCAACGCACACAACTACTTTGTGTTCTACTCGTGCATAGAATCTACGCAATAGACCTAGCTCTGATACCACTGTTGGGGAACGTAGCATAAATTCAAAATTTTCCTACGTATCACCAAGATCTATCTATGGAGAAACCAGAAACGAGGGGAAGGAGAGTGCATCTACATACCCTTGTAGATCGCTAAGCGGAAGCGTTCAAGTGAACGGGGTTGATGAAGTCGTACTCGTCGTGATTCAAATCACCGATGATCAAGTGCCGAACGCACGGCACCTCCGCGTTCAACACACGTACGGAACGGAGACGTCTCCCATGCCTTGATCCAGCAAGGAGGAGGGAGAGGTTGATGAAGATCCAGCAGCACGACGGCGTGGTGGTGCATGCAGGGCGTCACTGTAGCAGGGCTTCGCCTATACTACGGGAGAGAGACGTAACGAGGAGAGAGGGAGGCGCCAGGGGCTGGTCTGAAATCCCTTCTCTCCCCCCCACTATATATAGGGGTGCCAAGGGGGGCGCCGGCCCTAGTAGATGAGATCTACTAGGGGGGCGGCGGCCAAGGGGAGGTTTCCCTCCCCCCCAAGGCACCTAGGGGTGCCTTCCACCACATGGACTCTTCCATGGTGGAACCCTAGGCGCATGGGCCTATAGGGGGTGGCGCCCCAGCCCACTATGGGCTGGGTTCCCTCCTATTTCAGCCCATGTGGCCCCCCGGGACAGGTGGCCCCACCCGGTGGGCCCACGGGACCCCTCCGGTGGTCCCGGTACAATACCGATAACCCCGAAACTTGTCCCGATGGCCGAAACAGCACTTCCTATATATAATTCTTTACCTCCGGACCATTCCGGAACTCCTCATGACGTCCGGGATCTCATCCGGGACTCCGAACAATATTCGGGTTACTGCATACACATATCTTCATAACCCTAGCGTCACCGAACCTTAAGTGTGTAGACCCTACGGGTTCGGGAGACATGCAGACATGACCGAGACGTTCTCCTGTCAATAACCAACAGCGAGATCTGGATACCCATGATGGCTCCCACATGTTCCACGATGATCTCATCGGATGAACCACGATGTCAAGGACTTAATCAATCCCGTATACAATTCCCTTTGTCTATCGGTATGTTACTTGCCCGAGATTCGATCGTCGGAATCCAATACCTAGTTCAATCTCGTTACCGGCAAGTCTCTTTACTCGTTTCATAACACATCATCCCGTGATCAACTCCTTGGTCACATTGCGCATATGATGATGTCCTACCGAGTGGGCCCAGAGATACCTCTCCACTTACACGGAGTGACAAATCCCAGTCTCGATTCGTGCCAACCCAACAGACACTTTCGGAGATACCTGTAATGCACCTTTATAGTCACCCAGTTACGTTGTGACGTTTGATACACCCAAAGCACTCCTACGGTATCCGGGAGTTGCACAATCTCATGGTCTAAGGAAATGATACTTGACATTAGAAAAGCTTTAGCATACGAACTATACGATCTTTGTGCTAGGCTTAGGATTAGGTCTTGTCCATCACATCATTCTCCTAATGATGTGATCCCGTTATCAACGACATCCAATGTCCATGGTTAGGAAACCGTAACCATCTATTGATCAACGAGCTAGTCAACTAGAGGCTTACTAGGGACATGGTGTTGTCTATGTATCCACACATGTATCTGAGTTTCCTATCAATACAATTATAGCATGGATAATAAACGATTATCATGAACAAGGAAATATAATAATAACCAATTTATTATTGCCTCTAGGGCATATTTCCAACAAACGGTTCACCATACGTGCATGCTACGGGAATCACAAACTTCAACACGAGTATTTCTCAAATTCACAACTACTCAACTAGCACGACTTTGATATTATTACCTCCATATCTCAAAACAATCATCAAGCATCCAACTTCTCTTAGTATTCAACACACTCATAAGAGAATTTTATTATTCTTGAATACCTAGCATATTAGGATTTTAAGCAAATTACCATGCTATTTAAGACTCTCAAAATAATCTAAGTGAAGCATGAGAGTTCATCTATTTCTTCAAAATAAAACTACCACCATGCTTTAAAAGATATAATTGAAGCACTAGATCAACAACAAACTACTCCTAAAGATATAAGTGAAGATCAATGAGTAGTTGAATAATTATGCAACTATGTGAAGACTCTCTAACATTTAATAATTTCAGATCTTGGTACTTTATTCAAACAGTAAGCAAAGCAAAATAAAATGACGTCTAAGAATTGCAAACATCATGTGAAGAAGCAAAAACTTAGGATCAACCGATACTAACCGATAGTTGTTGAAGAAGAAAGGTTGGATGCCAACCGGGGTATCCCCAAGCATAGATGCTTGAGACTTCTTAAAATATTATCTTGGGGTGCCTTGGGCATCCCCAAGCTTGAGCTTTTGTGTCTCCTTAATTCCTCTCATATCACGGTCTCCCTAAATCTCAAAAGCTTCATCCACACAAAACTCAACAAGGACTCGTGAGATAAGTTAGTATAAACCATTGCAAAAACATTATCATACTCTACTGTAGCAAATCACTAAAATTATTATTTAACATTGCATACTAAATGCCTCTGCATATTTCATAGTCCTATACTCAAATAGAATAATTAAAGAAGCAAACATATGCAAACAATGCAAACATAACAGCAATCTGCCTAAACAGGATAGTCTGTAAAGAATGCAGCAACATCCATACTTACCTAGCTCCAAAAATTAAGAAAGAAAATTCCCACTGTATTAAATTTATCAGATCTTAATATGCAAAAGGTTTCAACATTTTATCACATTCTGAATTTTCTAGGGAATTATTGCAACAGCGGTAAACTTTCTGTTTTCAAACAGCAACATGTATACTTGTAACGTAGGCATAGTAACGGCTATCAATGCCACTTTTATTGAAATAAAGGATGCAAAACATTGTTCTAAATAACAGCATGAAAATCCTAACAAAATAAATTGACGCTCCAAGCAAAACACATATCATGTGGTGAATAAAAATATAGCTCCAAGTAAAGTTACTGATGAACGAAGACGAAAGAGGGGATGCCTTCCGGGGCATCCCCAAGCTTAAGCTCTTGGCTATCCTTGAATATTACCTTGGGGTGCCTTGGGAATCCCCAAGCTTAGGATCTTTCCACTCCTTATTCCATTGTCCATCGAATCCTTACCCAAAACTTGAAAACTTCACAACACAAAACTTAACAGAAAACTCGTAAGCTCCGTTAGTATAAGAAAACAAAAGACCACTTCAAGGTACTGTAATGAACTCATTATTTATTTATATTGGTGTTAAACCTACTGTATTACAACTTCTCTATGGTTTATAAACTATTTTACTAGCCATAGATTCATCAAAATAAGTAAACAACACATGAAAAACAGAATCTGTCAAAAACAGAATAGTCTGTGGTAATCTGGATCAAACGTATACTTCTGGAACTCATAAAATTCTCAAATAAATTTCTGGACATGAGGAATTTATCTATTAATCATCTTCAAAAAAAATTAACTAAATATCACTCTCTAAATAAAGATGGCGGCAATTCTCGTGAGCGCTAAAGTTTCTGTTTTTTACAGCATGATCAACAAGACTCTCCCCAAGTCTTCCCAAAGGTTCTACTTGGCACAAACACTAATTAAAAGCATAAAACCACATCAAACAGAGGCTAGATGAATTATTTATTACTAAACAGGAACAAAAATAAAGTTGGGTTGCCTCCCAACAAGCGCTATCGTTTAACGCCTCTAGCTAGGCACGATGATTTCAATGATGCTCACATAAAAGATAAGAATTGAAGCATAAAGAGAGCATCATGAAGAATATGACTAGAACATTTAAGTCTAACATACTTCCTGTGCATAGGGATTTTGTGAGAAAACAACTGGTGGGAACAAGAATCAACTTGCATAGGAAGGTAAACAAGCATAACTTCAAACTTTTAAGCACATAGAGAGGAAACTTGGTATTATTGCAATTCCTACAAGCATATATTCCTCCCTCATGATAATTTTCAGTAGCATCATGAATGAATTCAACAATATAACCAGCACCTAAAGCATTCTTTTCATGATCTACAAGCATAGAAATCTTATTACTCTCCACATAAGCAAAATTCTTCTCATGAATAATAGTGGGAGCAAACTCAACAAAATAATTATCATGTGAGTCATAATCCAATTGAAAACTAAAATAATGATGACAAGTTTTATGGATATCATTATTTTTAATAGCATACAAGTCATCACAATAATCATCATAGATAGCAACTTTGTTCTCATAATCAATTGGAACCTCTTCCGGAATAGTGGATTCATCACAAAATAAAGTCATGACTTCTCCAAATCCACTTTCATAAATATAATCATCATAAATAGGAGGCATGATTTCATCATAATAAATTTGCTCATCAAAACTTGGGGGACAAAAAATATCAACTTCATCAAACATAGCTTCCCCAAGCTTGTGGCCTTGCATATCATTAGCATCATGGATATTCAAGGAATTCATACTAACAACATTGCGATCATGCTCATCATTCAAATATTTAGTGCCAAACATTTTATAGATTTCTTCTTCTAGCACTTGAGCACAATTATCCTTTCCATCATACTCACGAAAGATATTAAAAAGGTGAAGCGTATGAGACAAACTCAATTCAATTTTTTTTGTAATTTTCTTTTATAAACTAAACTAGTGATAAAACAAGAAACTAAAAGACTCGATTGCAAGATCTAAAGATATACCTTCAAGCGCTAACCTCCCCGGCAACGGCGCCAGAAATGAGCTTAGTTGACGGGGTGTGTCAGTGCCGCTTTCCTTGCCTCCCCGGCAACGACGCCAGAAAAGAGCTTGATGTCTACTACACAACCTAGGGGGGTGTTCTGGAAGTTTTAGGGTATATGGAGTTATATAGGCAGAAGAAGCACGTCAGGGGAGCCACGGGGGCCCCACGAGGCAGGGGGCGCGCCCTAGGGGGGCGCCCCCACCCTCGTGGGCAGCTCCCGTATCTTCTGACATGGGGTCCAAGTCCATCAGGTGTGTTTCCTTCCAAAAATAACTTCTCCAATTGATTTCGTTCCGTTTCGACTCCGTCTGATATTCCTTTTCTTCAAAACACTGAAAGAGGCATAAAACAGCAAATCTGGGCTGGGCCTCCGGTTAATAGGTTAGTCCCAAAAATAATATAGAATTGGAAAATAAAGCCCAGTATAGCCCAAAACAGTAGATAATATAGCATGGAGCAATCAAAAATTATAGATACGTTGGAGACGTATCATCTCCCAACACCATCACATACCTTGCTGCATACGTGTCCATGTGTGAAAACATTATGGGCTGTCGACCGCACTAGGGTCTCTTCAAACACATTTTCACCTGCCGTTCTCAGTTGGTTAAAAAGGCCAATCCGAGTGATGAGAGGACACATGTGGTCCAGATGAGTGGTGGTCTGGGGATCTAGATGAGAAATAAAAGCACTTTCCCCGCTATGATCCTTCCCGAGTCAGTTAGGGGGTGGCAGTCGACCTGGTTCTATTGTAAGGACCAACCGACCCCGGGTCAGTCGACTGGCCTTCCCCCGTTTTCCATAGAGCTAGTTGAGAAGCCTTCTCCTTTGAGAGTGACTCCACTTAAAAAGAGGAGGTGAATATGTTGGTTGAGCGAGTAGTCCAACTTGTCCATGATGGTGTGACCGACATGGACCTGTTAGAGGTATTTCTCAGTCGACGCATCCAACCACTCCAAGCCCGTGACCATCCAATGTGGATGTACTCGGGTGTTGAAGACAACACTCGGATCCACCCGGAGGATGTCGACGAGGGGATGGTGGCGTAGTGGCTGCAAGGTATCACTGGCAACAAAGAAAACCCCAGGGGGCCTAGGAGGGTTCCTCCACTCGACAACACCGCCGAACCTGACAAGGTCTTCTTCTTTCCTTCCGAGTGTATCTTGCTCTGATATGTGTTTGCTCTTGAAACTGATTGGTATCTACTCAACCCCGTGTCTTGCAGAACTACACTGAGATGTACTCGATGCCCAACGGAGAGCAGGAGGATGAGGGAGAGGCGAGTGCAGGCGATAGTGGCGAGTGGCATTTTGACGGAAGGGGAGACAAGGAGAGCGAGGACTTGAGCAGTGGTGAGGAGGTCGACTTCCCTCCTTGCATGAAAAGACGCTCCAAGCAGAGGTAGGACCCGGCCAGTGTCCATGGAAAAGCGACTCCACCGACTGAACAGACTTCTAAGCGCACAAGGACATATTCTCCTGCGTCGACTGAGAAAGCTCCGAAGCAGCCCAAAGTCGTGCCGTCAAAGCCTCGGAAGGCCCTGCCCAAGATTAAAGTGGTTGTCCCCATTGCTTCTGGGTAAAGACTAAGCTCGACCTCTTAGTTTTCGCATGACTCAAACTTTGGTCGACTCACCTCCTTGTTTTAAACAAGTAAATTCTGAAATTTGCAGTGCTACCTCTGGGACTTCAATGTACCAAGATGATGAAGACGAGGAGATGGAGGATGCAGTCACCTCCCATGCAGGTATAACTTCTGTCCTTTGGTCTTTACTTTATCAGCTATTTTGATGGTCGACTGAACTCATGTAACTGATTGCTTTGCAGCTCCACCGACTGTCATTGAACTTCCAGATGACGACGAATATGTACCTCAAAGAGTCATGGGGAGGAGAGGCAGGACTTCGAGCAAGAAGGCACCAGCTGGCAAGATGTCCCAGTCGACGCCGATGATGGAACCAGTGGTTCAGCAGCCCGGAGATGTCAACTGTGCTTCTGTTACTTTTGTTGTTCCAGTGTCGGTTGAACGCCCTTCCTCGTCTACTGCATAAGTCCCTGATTCATCTATCCAGCACCACACCTCGGATCCTCAAGCTGCCGTGACTAGACCCACGTCTCCGCTGTTCGTCACCCATCAAGTCCCGGAAGACCAAGCAGGCGCTGCTGCAGAAGCAATATGCCAAGCAGGTTTGATGATGGAGCGGATGAAGATAGTGCACATGACCAGCCAAGCCGCCTATGATGCCAGCGCAGCCCTCCAAGCTAATGTCCAGGTTAGTTGGTTTCCGACTGATCTCCTATCTTGACGCTTGTTCTGTTAGGATATGCTACCCGAAAAACTTTCATTGTGCATCCATCTGTCAGTCTGTTCTTCGCATCTATACACCCAGTGGGTGTTTCAATTTATGCTGAGTAATCTTTCCTATTGAGTCGACTAGGTTATGTCAATTGTAACTTTGGACTAGTGGGGGCACGCAGAGTGCACCCACTAGGTGTAGTCCCCGAGGCCGCCATCGAATGTGTGATTCGGTGGGGGTCTTGATGAAAATATCTTGTTGTTCAGTTCTTCCACTCGGTCTGGGCGGACCATGTTGAGTGGAACCTAAACCAGTGGGGGCACGCTTAGTGCACCCACTGGGTGTAGTCCCCGAGACCGCGGTTGACTGCGGGCAGTCGGTTGGGGTCGGAGAATAACTGTCGCCATTTTTTTCTTTCTTTCCACTCGGTCTAGCCGGACCATGTCGAGTGGAACCTGGACCAGTGGGGGCACGCTAAGTGCACCCACTGGGTGTAGTCCCCTAGACTACTGTTGAATATTTGATTCTGCAGTAGTCTTAGAGTTCTTTTCACTCGGAAGCGAATAATCTTCGATTCTGTCTACTGATGCATCTTTTACTAACTTCAGAAATCTTGTGAGCTCATCTCCAAGTTTGCTGAATTCGAAGGTAAGCAGAGACTGCTCAACCTTGACCTGGAGTTGGCCAAGCAGAACTTGCAGAAGGCCAAAGACGAAGCAGCTGGTATGGAAGGTAACAACTTGTCGACTGTGTAATTGGATTGTTTCTCTAGTCGTCTCCTCATTCTTCTCTCTGAACCGAGTGCTTGTTTGTTGTATATATATATATTTTTAGAGAAAATGAGGCAGGCTCTGGCACAGAAGGATCTTGATCTTGCCGTAGCGCAGAAGGAGGCTCAGGAGAAAGCAACACTCGCCGATAAGAAGCTAGCTTCAGCCGGGGCGCTCAAGGAAGACAACGCTAAGTTGAAGACATATCTTGCTGAGGCCAATCGAGAAGTGTCTCGTCTGAAGAAAGACAAGGTAGCTTTGTGTAACGCCCCGAGACCGATGTGCCAGGTGTCGTTCAGTTATTCGATGTTGTTGCTTTGTCATTTCCTTGCGTGCCATGCATTGCATATCATGTCATCATGCGCATTTCATTTGCATACGTGTTCGTCTCACGCATCCGAGCCTTTTCCCCGTTGTCCATTTTGCAATCCGGCGTTCCGTTCTTCTCCGGTGGTCATTTCTACCTTTCTTTCATGTGTGGGGATTAAACATTTCCGGATTGGACCGAGTCTTGCCAAGCGGCCTTGGTTTACTATCGGTAGACCGCCTGTCAAGTTTCGTACCATTTGGACTTCGTTTGATACTCCAACGGTTAACCGAGGGACCGAAAAGGCCTCGTGTGTGTTGCAGCCCAACACCCTTCCAATTTGGCAAAAAACCCACCTAACTCTGCTCCATCATCTCGGTCGTTCGATCACGATCGTGGCCGAAAACCGCACCTCATTTGGACTCTCCTAGCTCCCTCTACCTATAAAAGAGCACCCCTCCCCAAAATTTCGGATCAATTCGCGGATGAAACCCTAGCTTCTCCCCACTCCGCCGCCGGACATGTCCGTGCCCGCTGGACGCGTCCAGCCTCCACATCACCTGGACCAATCACGCGCCGCCACCTCAGCAGCGCCGCCTCCCTCCTCCTCTAGCGCGCCGCCACGTGTCTCCCCAGTGCCCCACTTCGCCGCGGGCCCGCCGAGCCCATCTGAGGCCCGCGCAGGCCCGGATCCCCGCCACCGCGCTCGACCCAGGGTCTCGCTCGAGGGGAGGAGCCCCTCGATGCTGCAGTTCGTCGCCGGGGCCCGCTGTGCCGCCGCCGGTGATCTCTCAGGCGAGCCCCTCGCCGTCTGGCCTACTTCCCTCCTTCCTCGCACTCTCTCTCATGCCCTCTGTCTCCCTCGCAGGTCAACCACCACCATGGGTTCCTGCAACCTCGAGCTCCATCCCTCGCCCACGGACGGGATCCGCCGGATCCGATCCACCGCAGTCCGTTCCCGCCAGCCGCCGGAGTCCTCCGTGGGAGCGCCGCCCCACCTCGCCGGAGATGCGCCGCTGCCCCCTGCTTTCCCTCGATCCCCTCTGGACCGAGGAGAACGACGAGCGCCCGCGTGGGCCTCCTCCCCGCCTTGGCCTCCCAGGCCCAGTTCCAGCGCCCGAGTCCGGCCCAGCACAGCGCCCCGCCTCGGCCTGCCTCCTCCTCCTTCACGGGCCGAAGCCCACTTGGGTGAGCCGCCCCAGCGCCCCCTAAACTTGTTATTTTTTTCCCTGCTGTTGGGCTTGCCCAGTGCACTGTTCAGATGCGGCCCGTGCCATGTTTTTCCCAGTTCTACGAATTTAGCTATTTTTCCAGGGATTGCCAGTTTTACAGATTAGACCCTCATGTTCATGCATTTAACAACTCATGAACCGTGCATCGGATTAAAATGATTTATATATGAAACTTGCTCAGAATTTTGTGTAGATTAATAATATCCAACTTTCATCTATGTTTGAAATGTTTAAAATGTTGTTTGCATTAATTTGCTCCTATGCCATGTTAAAATGATTTAATTCATAACTAAATAACCGTAACTCCGATTTTAATAAACCTTATATGTAATTGGGGTAGAAAAATGCCTAGTTTAACATGGTGGTTTCATTCTGCATGCTTAACAACTCTAAAATAATGTTTAGGGCAGAACAGTACCAAATCTAATCTATGCACATGAGGAGTTTCCGGACTTGTTGTTTTGTTGTTCCGGCCTCATTTAAACTTGCCTAGATTAGATAGTTTCATCATGCTTCCCCTCTTGCCATGTTTAACAACATTTAATATTGTTGGGGTACATAAACGAGAGAGAACTAAATAATTGTTGTGGTGTTTTGTTAATATGCATCTCGTTGCATATTGAGCTCCATTTAATTTGTAGGATTGCTTGTGCCTTGCCATGCCATGCATACTTAAACCGGACATGCATCATACTTGATTGTGCATCATGCCATGATTTTGTGGTGGTTGTTTACCATGATTGTTTGCTTCTTTCCGGTGTTGCTTCTTCGGATTGGTTCCGGTAACGTCGTGTTGTGAGGATCCGTTCGTCTACGTCCGTTTGTCTTCTTCATGGTCTCGTTCTTCTTCCTTGCGGGATTTCAGGCAAGATGATCATACCCTCGAAATCACTACTATCTTTGCTATGCTAGTTTGCTCGCTCTTTTGCTATGCCAATGCTATGATGCCTACCTTTTGCTTGTCAGCCTCCCAATTGCCATGTCAAACCTCTAACCCACCATGTCCTAGCAAACCGTTGATTGGCTATGTTACCGCTTTGCTCAGCCCCTCTTATAGCGTTGCTAGTTGCAGGTGAAGATTGAAGGTCGTTCCTTGTTGGAACATCTTTTATTTACTTGTTGGGGATATCATTATATTGCCATGTTATCTTAATGCATCTATATACTTGGTTAAGGGTGGAAGGCTCGGCCTTATGCCTGGTGTTTTGTTCCACTCTTGCCGCCCTAGTTTCCGTCATATCGGTGTTATGTTCCCGGATTTTGCGTCCCTTACGCGGTTGGGCTATAATGGGAACCCCTTGACAGTTCGCCTTAAGTAAAGCTCCTCCAGCAATGCCCAACATTGGTTTTACCATTTGCCACCTAGCCCTTTTCTTTTCCCTTGGGAGTCGCGCTCCTGAGGGTCATCATTATTTTACCCCCCCCCCGGGCCAGTGCTCCTCTGAGTGTTGGTCCAACTTGTCAGCCGCCGGTGGCTACCAGGGGCAATTCTGGGCTGGCCTACCGGAAGTTTAGACAATCCGGTGTGCCCTGAGAAAGAGATATGTGCAGCTCCTATCGGGATTTGTTGGCACATTCGGGCGGTGTTGCTGGTTTAGTTTTACCCTGTCGAAATGTCTTGTTGTACCGGGATACCGAGTCTGATCGGAATGTCTCGGGTGGAGGTCTATTCCTTCATTGACCGTGAGAGCTTGTGATGGGCTAAGTTGGGACACCCCTGCAGGGATTTGAACTTTTGAAAGCCGTGCCCGCGGTTATGGGCAGATGGGAATTTGTTAACGTCCGGTTGTAGAAAACCTAAACTTGACCTTAATTAAAATGAATCAACAGCGTGTGTAACCGTGATGGTCTCTTTCCGGCGGTGTCCGGGAAGTGAACACAGTTGTTGGAGTTATGCTTGACGTAGGTTGCTATAGGATCACTTCTTGATCATAGTTTTATCGACCGTGCTTTGCCTTCTCTTCTCGCTCTCATTTGCGCATGTTAGCCACCATATATGCTAGTCGCTTGCTGCAGCTCCACCTCATACTTTTACCTTACCCATAAGCTTAAATAGTCTTGATCGCGAGGGTGCGAGATTGCTGAGTCCCCGTCGCTCACAGATACTTCCAAACCAGCTTGCAGGTGCCGATGAGTCCGTGCAGTTGACGCAACCAGGCTCAGGAGGAGCTCGATGAAGATCTTGTCCTTTTGTGTTGTTTCGTTTCAGTTGATCAGTAGTGGAGCCCAGTTGGGGTCGATCGGGGACCTTTGTCGCATTTGGGGTTCTTCTTTTATTTTGGTTCCGTAGTCGGACCATGAGTGTATTTGATTGATGTAATGTTTATTCATGTAATTGTGTGAAGTGGCGATTGTAAGCCAACTATGTATCTCTTTCCTTATTATATTACATGGGTCGTGTGAAGATTACCTCACTTGCGACATATGCCTTCAATGCGATTATGCCTCTAAGTCGTGCCTCGACACGTGGGAGATATAGTCGCATCGAGGGTGTTACACTTTGAATGACAAGATTGAAGGCATTTCTCGTAAGAGAAGTGACCTGGAGGCCTATCTCGGAGCACTCGCCAAGAAGTTATTCCTTATGCTTGAAGGTATCTTTCCTTGTCTGATTGTTTTGCTGTCGTCAAGCCACCATAAATCTGTCGACTCATTAGCTCTTTGTGGTTGCAGAATTCTGCCAAAACTTTGAGGAAGAAACTGGGCGAATCGAGACGAGCTTGGACCCCATCACTTCCCCTGTCAATGATGAAGCTGCTACGAACGTGCTCCGACTGGAATCTCGTCTTGCCTGCGTCATAGACTACCTTGCTCACCTGAAGGTTGTGGTGTCGCGGATCGACACGACGCTTTGGCTAAAGGAGACGCTCCAAAATGACCTCGAGTCCTTGATGACTCGACTCAATGAGATCCCTGGTCGAGTGCAGGAATGGAAGAAGTCGGCTGCTCGATGCGGTGCTGATGTAGCTCTGTCACTTATTCGAGTCCATTGCAAGGAGGCTAAGGAAGAAAAGCTAGCAACGATCAAGGTTGCCAACACCAAGAGACTCAACTTCCAGTCTTTCATGGAGACCTTCATTGTTGCTGCTACTCGAATTGCAGATGGAATCGACCTAGATAAGTTCGTCGAGCCTGCCAGTCCCCCTACTACGGAGTGGACAAACTTTTATGATCTTATTAAATTTGCCTCGGTATGCCAAGTGGTTTTGTAACCGTTAAAACTCTTTCAGGCCGGACGCCCGAGTACTTTAATCTGCTGTCTAGAACCTCGTAGGATTTATCTGAACTTTGTTGTTTTCGAATCTCTTGGCTCTGAGTGGAATTTGATTCTTCGGTCTGAATTGCTACTGACTCTGTGGTGCAGCTCAGTCGAGTGGATCAGGATGGAGCGCACATTGTACTTGTGCCACAACTTCTCAGGATAAGGTCGCGGTCGACTTGCACCTCGTCGTCCTTGGGGATCGGGATGGGGCGGACATTGTATTTGTGCCGCAGCTATGAGGATAAGGTCACGGTCGACCTGCACCTCATCGTCCTTGCGAATCAGGATGGAGCAGACATTGTATTTGTGCCGCGGCTCTAAGGATAAGGTCATGGTCGACCTACACCTCGTCGTCCTTGTGGATCAGGACGGAGCCTGTTTGGAACTTAGGCTAGTATGGAACTGCAGCTAAGCCTCCGTGTGGGAGGATTGCTCTCCACTCGGTAGGATTTTTTTAAACTTAGGCGAGTACAGGACTGCAGCTAAGCCCCCAAGTGGGAGGATTGCTCTCTACTCGGTAGGATTTTTTAAACCTAGGCGAGTATGGGACTGCAGCTAAGCCCCCGAGTGGGAGGGTTGCTCTCCACTCGGTAGGAGTTTTTAAACTTAGGCGAGTACGGGACTGCGGCTAAGCCCCCGAGTGGGAGGGTTGCTCTCCACTCAGTAGGATTTTTTAAACTTAGGCGAGTACGAGACTGCGGCTAAGCCCTGGAGTGGGAGGATTGCTCTCCACTTGGTAGGATTTTTTAAACTTAGGCGAGTACGGGACTGCAGCTAAGCCCCCGAGTGGGAAGATTGCTCTCCACTCGGTAGGATTTTTTTAACTTAGGTGAGTACGAGACTACAGCTAAGCCCCCGAGTGGGAGGATTGCTCTCCACTCGGTAGGACCCGAATGGGGTGATAAAAGCTATTTTTTATTTCATCGAGTCCATACAGTCGGATCTGATGATACCCGAAGTATGCGTACAAAAAGGACAATCGCTCACATCCCGTGGTCGAGTCGACTATTTGATCGATACGGGGGAGAGGGAAGTGATCCTTCGGGCAGGCCCGATTGATATGCTTGAAGTCAATACACATACGAAGTGAATCATCTTTCTGGGGAACCATGACAACATTGGCGAGCCACTCGGAGTGGTAAATCTCTCGGATGAACTCAGCTGCCAGAAGCCGAGCCACTTCCTCGCCAATTGCCTTTCTTTTCTCCACGGCAGACCGTCGGAGGTGCTCTTTGACAGGTCTTGCTTTTGGGTCGACTCGCAAACGGTGCATAGCCAGTTCTTTGGGTACACCTGGCATGTTAGAAGGTTTCCATACGAAGATGTCCCAGTTCTCACGGAGGAACTGGATGAGCGCTTCTTCCTATTTGTTGTCGAGTGTTGTTGATATATGAGTTGGAGCAGCATTGGGATCAGTCGGGTGAATACGAACTGGCTTTGTTTCACCAAACGACTTAAATGCAAACTCTAAAGCAGGCTTCTTAGCTCTCAACAAATCACCCGGATCTGTCGTCTTCTTTTATTCTTCCATTTCTATTGCCGCCATCTGTTCATCGACAATCTTTGAGCCCTTTTGGAAGCACTCTTCTGCTCGCTGCCGATTACTAGTGACTGTAATCACGCCCCTAGGGCCAGGCATTTTGAGTTTGAGATACACCTAACATGGTCGAGCCATGAAACGAGCATACGCAGTTCTGCCCAGGATAGCATGATAAGCACTGTGAAAATCCACGACTTCAAATGTCAACTTTTCCTTACGGTAATTCTTTGAATCACCGAAAAGCACGTCAAGAGTGATCTAGCCGAGTGAACCGGCTTTCTTTCCAGGTATAACTATGTGGAACCGCATGTTGCTCTCGCTGAGTTTGAACATCGGAATGCCCATCCCTCGGAGGGTCTCAGCATACAAAATGTTCAATCCACTGCCACCATACATCAAGACTTTGGTCAATCGGGTGCCCCCAATGACTGGGTCGACCACCAACGCCTGCCTCCCAGGGGTGGCAACGTGCGGCGGGTGGTCTGACTGGTTGAATGTGATAGGATTTTTTGACCATTTCAGATACGTCGTTGTTGCCGGAGCAACCATGTTTACTTCCTTGTTGATGACTTTCAGTCGAATTTTTGCTTTCGATGTCAGCAAAAATCACCAAAGTGGAATTGACATTGGGAAATCCTTCATCATCCTTTTCTTTGTCTTCATCCTTATCAGATTCCTTCTCTTTCTCACTGGGTTGCTTTTCTCAGAACTGTTGTATAAGGACTCGGCACTGTCGAGTGGTATGCTTGGGATAGATAAGATTACCCTCTTCATCCTTCTTGATGTGAATGTGACATGGCAAATCCAACACGTCGTTCCCGGCTGAATCTTTCACCTTCTTGGGGGTCCAGGGCCCTTTAGGTTTTCCTTCAGATTTTCCTTGGGCTGCGACTGCAACCTCTCCAGAACCTGCAGGTTCTCCTTTCCGCTTCTGCTTCCGATTGGAATTACCTCCTCCAGTGTCCTGGTCGACTGGTTTGCCCTTGCCGCTACGGAGTCGGCCTTCTTCTTTGCCGTTTGCGTACCGAGTGGATATCTCCATCATTCGGGTCAGAGACATGTCTCCTATCTGACCGAATTTCAGGTTGAGCTACCGATACCGAACGCCCTCCTTGAAGGCACAAACTGCTTGATGCTGAGACACATTATCCACGGTGCGATGCAAAGTGGTCCACCTCTAGATGTAATCCCTCAAAGTTTCATTCGGTTTTTGTACGCAATGTTGCAATTCTATCAATCCTGTGGTCGTTTGCACATGCCCTCAAACGTTCCAACGAACACTCGGGCTAATTCCTCCCAGCTGAATATACTGCCCGGAGGCAACTGATTCAACCAAGCTCTAGCTGACCCTTCAAGCATCAGGGGAAGGTGCTTCATGGCCACTTCATCGTTTCCTCCGTCGATCTGCATAGCCACTCGGTAGTCCTCAAGCCAGGTGTCAGGCTTTTATTCACCAGTGAACTTACTGACCCTAGTCGCCAACCTAAAGTTGGGAGGGATCTCTGCAGCCCTGGTGGCTTTGCTAAAACACTCGGGATGAGAAACATGCACTCTACTTCCAGTCGGGTGATCTCTGTCTTGCCCTTCTCTATGTGCTCGATTCCTGTCCACCAAACCTTGCACCAAAATTGACCTTACATCAAACCCTGGTTCTCTTGGGTAGACTGGCCTCCTCCACTCATCATTGTATGGGCACCTATCATCATAATGCCGGGGCACATATGATTCACCCCTCGGAGGGGGCGTAGGCACTCGACGGTGGCCATCACGGTCGATCCGATGATCGTGCTGCTCGTGGTTCCGACCCAAGTACTGCCCTTGGCGATGCCCTCATCCTTCACGCCGTGGAGGCAATCTTGGGCTGTGAGCTGACTGAACGGTGTTAGCTACTACAGATTTGCTATGAATTCTGTTACGTGATTGAGACACTGTAGTGTTATGCTCTCCTGCTGCTCGGAGCAGCGCTCTGATCTGCATCAAACCTCTACCAGCTTCCGACTGGGACGGCTGAATGGATTCTGCTATGCGGGCCGTGGCTGTAAGGTTTTGAATCAGAGTGTAGTATACATTTGGTTCAGGCGGGAACAACTGCCGCTGTCGTCGACTGGATTCGGGGATCTGCCGCCGGGTGCGATCGTCGAGCGCACGCTGAAGGTTCTCCAGTCGAGTGCGCTCAGCCAGAGTGGCCAAACGCGCTGCCTCCACGGCCCGAGCTTCAGAGGTCTCTCCAACAACAGGTGTGTGGAGCGCCTCCATATTACGGCGGTGAAGTTCTTCCCTCTACTGAGAAGAGAGGGTTTCAAGGTGGAACTCCTCGTGAATGCGCGACAGATCACCACCGACATCGCCGCCACCGTTGCAACGCATGCCAGGCGAGCTGCGTGGTGTGTCGACCATCAGGACCTCCGCCGCGGGGTCGCTGCTGTCGCACTCGGACAGGGTCTCAACGGAGCCAGTCAAACAGGCCGTAGAGAGATTCCTCGGGCTCGATTGCCGTGACTTGAGGGGTGGCCGACTAGTGTGCCACCGCATGCTTCACCCACCGCTGAAGCCATGACCGACCGGACCGCTTGTGATGGCGAACAGCGGGGCATGAAGGCACTGCAGGAGCCGACCGATACTGGGTCGATGGCTGCCACAGAAGGACGCCATGAACGCACGCATGAAAGTGCATCGCCCCATGGACGGGGAGTGCATCGACGTCGAGGGGAGCTTCCTGAAACCAAGCGGAGTCGACGGCGATGAATACAAGCGCGCCGAGACAGATCTCACGACCCTCAGCCAAACCTCCGCCGGAAACCATGATGGAAGGACTCGGAGAAATCGCAACCTCACCAAAAAGTCGCTAAAGACACCTGCCCCACGGTGGGCACCAACTGTCATGGCTCTAAGTCTGACAGTAGAATAGGGGGGTAAGAATGTAGAGGCAAGATCCTAGCTACGGTGAGATTGTGCACGCAAGATGTACGAGTCCAGGCCCTTCTCGGAGGAAGTAACAGCCCTACGTCTCAGTGCCTGGAGCCTTGGTCGATTGGATTATGCATGAAGTTACAGGGGGGGGTGAACCCTTGTCTCAGTGGAGGGGGGCTGCTTATATAGAGTACGCCAGGACCCCAGCCAACCCACGTTACAAAGAGTTCAATGTACATAAAGATGAGACGTTACTGGTACCGCCAGCAATAAAGTCATGCAACTGATCATTAATACTACAAAGTGAACGCCTAACCATTGCCATCCTGAATGACGTTAGATCTTCTATACTCTGAGTGGTGTTTGATGTCCTCGAGTGATTATACCTTGGTCGACTAGAATCGGGTTATCCGAGTGGAACCATGGTCGAGTGAGTTGTATCTTGAGGTGACTTCAGTCGGTAGAAATTGTTGTCCTTTGAATGTCATTGACTGTAAGGCAGTGTCCTTGGGAGGGGTGCTTAGATCATGTCTATTGCCCTACCGTAGGTACATGTCGTCGTCACAGGCCGCCTCCTCCTCTCTCCCACTAAGGCCCAATAAGGCACATTGACTCCCTGGGGGGTTCCGGTAACACCCCCCCCCCCCCGGTACTCCAGTAAATGCCCAAACTCATCCGGAACCATTCTGATGTCCAAACATAGCCTTCCAATATATCGTTATTTATGTCTCAACCATTTCGAGACTCCTTGTAATGTCCGTGATCACATCAGGGACTCCGAACTACCTTCGTTACATCAAAACACATAAACTCATAATACCGATCGTCATCGAACGTTAAGCGTGCGGACCCTACGGGTTCGAGAACTATGTAGACATGACCGGGACTCACTTCTGGTCAATACCAATAGCGGAACCTGGATGCTCACATTGGTTCCTACATATTCTACGAAGATCTTTATCGGTCAAACCGCATAACAACATACGTTGTTCCCTTTGTCATCGGTATGTTACTTGCCCGAGATTCGATCATCGGTATCTCAATAACTAATTCAATCTCGTTACCGACAAGTCTCTTTACTCGTTTCGTAATGCAACATCCCGCAACTAACTCATTAGTCACATTGCTTGCAAGTCTTATAGTGATGTGCATTAACGCCCAGAGATACCTCTCTGGTACACGGAGTGGCAAATCCTAATGTTGATCTATGCCAACTCAACAAACACCATCTTTGACACGTGTAGAGCATCTTTATAGTCACCCAGTTACGTTGTGATGTTTGATAGCACAGTAAGTGTTCCTCTAGTATTCGGGAGTTGCATAATCTCACAGTCATAGGAACATGTATAAGTTATGAAGAAAGCAATAGCAATAAACTAAACGATCATAGTGCTAAGCTAAAGGATGGGTCAAGTCAATCACATCATTCTCTAATGATGTGATCCCATTCATCAAATGACAACTCATGTCTATGGTTAGGAAACTCAGCCATCTTTGATTAACGAGCTAGTCAAGTAGAGGCATACTAGTGACACTCTGTTTGTTTATGTATTCACACATGTACTAAGTTTCTGGTTAATACAATTCTAGCATGAATAATAAACATTTATCATGATATAAGCAAATATAAATAACAACTTTATTATTGCCTCTAGGTCATATTTCCTTCAGTCTCCCACTTGCACTAGAGTCAATAATCTAGATTACACAGTAATGATTCTAACACCCATGGAGTCTTGGTGCTGATCATGTTTTGCTCGTGAGAGAGGCCTAGTCAACGGGTCTGGAACATTCAGATCCGTATGTATCTTGCAAATTTCTATGTCTCCCTCCTTGACTTGATCGCGGATGGAATTGAAGCGTCTCTTGATGTGCTTGGTTCTCTTGTGAAATCTGGATTCCTTTGCCAAGGCAATTGCACTAGTATTGTCACAAAAGATTTTCATTGGACCTGATGCACTAGGTATGACACCTAGATCGGATATGAACTCCTTCATCTAGACTCCTTCATTTGCTGCTTCCGAAGCAGCTATGTACTCCGCTTCACACATAGATCTCGCCACGACGCCCTGCTTGGAACTGCACCAACAGACTACTTAGAGTTATCCGAATCAGTGTCAAAGCTTGCATCGACGTAACCATTTACGACGAGCTCTTTGTCACCTCCATAAACGAGAAACATATCCTTAGTCCTTTTCAGGTATTTCGGGATATTCTTGACCACTGTCCAGTGATCCACTCCTGGATTACTTTGGTACCTCCCTGGTAAACAGATATCAAGGCACACATCAAGTCTGGTACACAGCATTGCATACATGACAGAACCTATGGTTGAAGCACAGGGAATGACTTTCATTTTCTCTGTATCTCCTGCAGTGCTCGGGCATTGAGTCTGACTCAACTTCACACCTTGTAACACAGGCAAGAACCCTTTCTTTGCTAGATCCATTTTCAACTTCTTCAAGGTATGTGCTTTCTGAAAGTACAATTAAGCGTCTTGATCTACCTCTATAGATCTTGATGCCCAATATATAAGTAGCTTCACCGAGCTCTTTCATTGAAAAATTCTTATTCAAGTATCCCTTTATGCTTTTCAGAAAATCAGTCTCATTTCCAATCAACAATATGTCATCCACATATAATATCAGAAATGCTACAGAGCTCCCACTCACTTTCTTATAAATACAGGCTTCTCCAGTAAGTATAAAACCATATGCTTTGATCACACTATCAAAGCGTATATTCCAACTCCGAGAGGCTTGCACCAGTCCATAAATGGGTCATTGGAGCTTGCACACTTTGTTAGCACCTTTTGGATCGACAAAACCTTCTGGTTGCATCATATACAACTCTTCTTTAAGATATCCATTAAGGAATGCAGTTTTGACATCCATTTGCCAAATTTCATAATCATAAAATGCGGCAATTGCTAACATGATTCGGACGGACTTAAGCATCGCTACGGGTGAGAAGGTCTCATCATAGTCAACTCCTTGAACTTGTCGAAAACCTTTCGCAACAAGTCGAGCTTTGTAGATAGTAACATTACTGTCAGTGTTAGTCTTCTTCTTGAAGATCCATTTATTCTCTATGGCTTGCCGATCATCGGGCAAGTCAACAAAAGTCCACACTTTGTTCTCATACATGGATCCCATCTCAGATTTCATGGCTTCAAGCCATTTTGCGGAATATGGGCTCATCATCGCTTCCTCATAGTTCATAGGTTCATCATGGTCAAGTAACATGACCTCTAGAATAGGATTATCGTACCACTCTGGTGCGTATCTTACTCTGCTTGACCTACGAGGTTCGGTAGTAACTTAATTAGAAGTTTCATGATTATCATCATTAACTTCCTCACTAATTGGTGTAGGAATCACTGGAACTAATTTCTGTGATGAACTACTTTCCAATAAGGGAGCAGGTACAATTACCTCATCAAGTTCTAGTTTCCTCCCACTCACTTCTTTCGAGAGAAACTCCTTCTCTGGAAAGGATCCATTCTTAGCAACGAATATCTTGCCTTCGGATCTATGATAGAAGGTACCCAACAGTCTCCTTTGGGTATCCTATGCAGACACATTTCTCCGGTTTGGGTTCGAGATTATTAGGTTGAAGCTTTTTCACATAAGCATCGTAGCCCCAAACTTTAAGAAACGACAACTTGGGTTTCTTGCCAAACCATAGTTCATAAGGTGTCGTCTTAACGGATTTTGATGGTGCCCTATTTAACGTGAATGCAACCGTCTCTAAAGCATAACCCTAAAATGATAGCAGTAAATTAGTAAGAGACATCATAAATTGCACCATATCTAATAAAGTGTGGTTATGACGTTCGGACACACCATTACGCTGTGGTGTTCCAAGTGGCGTGAGTTGTGAAACTATTCCGCATTGTTTCAAATGAAGACCAAACTCGTAACTCAAATATTCTCCTCCACGATCAGATCATAGAAACTTTATTTTCTTGTTACGATGATTTTCCACTTCACTCTGAAATTCTTTGAACTTTTCAAATGTTTCAGACTTATGTTTCATCAAGTAGATATACCCATATCTGCTCAAATCATCTGTGAAGGTCAGAAAATAATGATACCCGCCACGAGCATCAACACTCATCAGACCACACACATCAGTATGTATTATTTCCAATAAGTCTATTGCTCGTTCCATTGTTCCGGAGAACGGATTTTTAGTCATCTTGCCCATGAGGCATGGTTCGCAAGCATCAAGTGATTCCAAAAGCCCATCAGCATGGAGTTTCTTCATGCGCTTTACACCAATATTACCTAAACGGAAGTGCCACAAATAAGTTGCACTATCATTATTAAACTTATATCTTTTGGCTTCAATACTATGAATATGTGTATCACTACTATCAAGATTTAGTAAAAATAGACCACTCATCAAGGGTGCATGACCATAAAAGATATTACTCATATAAATAGAACAACCCTTATTCTCTGATTTAAATGAATAACCGTCTCGCATCATACAAGATCCAGTTACAATGTTCATGCTTAACGCTGGCACCAAATAACAATTATTCAGGTATAAAACTAATCTTGAAGGTAGATGTAGAGGTAGCGTGCCGACGACGATCACATCGACTTTGGAACCATTTCCCACGTGCATTGTCACCTCGTCCTTAGCCAATCTTCGATTAATCTGTAGCCCCTGTTTCGAGTTGCAAATATTAGCAACAGAACCAGTATCAAATACCCAGGCACTACTGTGAGCATTAGGCATATCAATAACATGTATATCAAATATACCTTTCACTTTGCCATCCTTCTTATCCGCCAAATACTTGGGGCAGTTCCGCTTCCAGTGACCAGTCCCTTTGCAGTAGAAGCACTCAGTCTCAGGCTTAGGTCCAGACTTGGTCTTCTTCACTTGAGCAGCAACTTGCTTGCCGTTTTTCTTGAAGTTCCCCTTCTTCCCTTTGCCCTTCATCTTGAAACTGGTGGTCTTGTTGACGATCAACACTTGATGCTCCTTCTTGATTTCTATCTCCGCAGCCTTTAGCATCGTGAAGAGCTCGGGAATTGTCTTATCCATCCCCTACATATTATAGTTCATCACAAAGCTTTTGTAGCTTGGTGGCAGTGATTGAAGAACTCTGTCAATGACACTATCAACCGGAAGATTAACTCCCAGCTGAGTCAAGTGATTGTGGTACCCAGACATTCTGAGTATGTGCTCATTGACAGAACTGTTCTCCTCCATCTTGAAGCTGTAGAACTTATTGGAGACTTCATATCTCTCAATCCGGGCATTTTTTTGAAATATTAACTTCAACTCCTGAAACATCTCATATGCTCCGTGACGTTCTAAACGTTGTTGAAGTCCCGGTTTTAAGCCGTAAAGCATGGCACACTGAACTATCGAGTAGTCATCAGCTTTGCTCTGCCAGGTGTTCATAACATCTGGAGTTGCTCCTGCAACGGGTTTGGCACCTAGCGGTGCTTCCAGGACGTAATTCTTCCGTGCAGCAATGAGGATAATCCTCAAGTTACGGACCCAGTCTGTGTAATTGCTACCATCATCTTTCAACTTAGCTTTCTCTAGGAATGCATTAAAATTCAACGGAACAATAGCACGGGCCATTTATCTACAATAACATAGACATGCAAAATACTATCAGGTACTAAGTTCATGATAAATTAAAGTTCAATTAATCATATTACTTAAGAACTCCCACTTAGATAGACATCCCTCTAATCATCTAACTGATCACGTGATCCATATCAACTAAACCATATCCAATCATCATGTGAGATGGAGTAGTTTTCAACGGTGAACATCACTATGTTGATCATATCTACTATATGATTCACACTCGACCTTTTGGTCTCAGTGTTCCGAGGCCATATCTGCATATGCTAGGCTCGTCAAGTTTAACCTGAGTATTCTGCTTGTGCAAAACTAGCTTGCACCCATTGTATGTGAACATAGAGCTTATCACACCCGATCATCACATGGTGTCTCGGCACGACAACTGTAGCAATGGTGCATACTCAGGGAGAACACTTGTACCTTGAAATTTAGTGAGAGATCATCTTATCATGCTACCGTCGTACTAAGCAAAAGAAGATGCATAAAGGATAAACATCACATGCAATCAATATAAGTGATATGATATGGCCATCATCATCTTGTGCCTTTGATCTCCATCTCCAAAGCACCGTCATGATCACCATCGTCACCGGCTTGACACCTTGATCTCCATCTTAGCATCGTTGTCGTCTCGCCAACTATTGCTTCTACGACTATTGCTACCGCTTAGTGATAAAGTAAAGAAATTACATGGCGATTGCATTTCATACAATAAAGCGACAACCATATCGCTCCTGCCAGTTGCTGATAACTGTGTTACAAAACATGATCATCTCATACAACAATTTATATAATCACCTCTTGACCATATCACATCACAACATGCCCTGCAAAAACAAGTTAGACGTCCCCTACTTTGTTGTTGCAAGTTTTACGTGGCTGCTACGGGCTTAGCAAGAACCGTTTTTATCTACGCATCAAAAACCACAACGTGGTATAGTGATTGCTTTTTGATCTTTAGAAAGAACCCTATTCATTGAATCTGATTCAACTAAAGTTGGAGAAACAGACACCCACTAGCCACATGTGTGCGAAGCACGTCGGTAGAACCAGTCTCATGAACGTGGTCATGTAATGTCGGTCCGGGCCGCTTCATCCAACAATACCGCCGAATTAAGAAACAACTAGTGACGACAAGCAATATGTATATACCCACGCCCACAACTCCTTTGTGTTCTACTTGTGTGTATGACATCTATGCATAGACCTGGCTCGGATGCCACTGTTGGGGAACACAGTATTTCAAAATTTTCCTACGATCATGCAAGATCTATCTAGGAGATGCATAGCAACTAGAGGGGGAGAGTATGTCTCGTACCCTCGTAGACCAAAAGCAGAAGCGTTATGAAACGCGGTTGATGTAGTCGAACGTCTTCGCGGTCGAACCGATCAAGTATCGAACACACGGCACCTCCACGATCTACACACGTTCAGCTCGGTAACGTCCCTCGTACTCTTGATCCAGCTGAGGCCGAGGGAGAGTTTCGTCAGCACGACGGCATGATGACGGTGATGACGAAGTCACCGACGCAGGGCTTCGCCAAAGCACTACAACGATATGACCGAGGTGGAATTCTGTGGAGGGGGGTGATGACCCACAAGTATAGGGGATCTATCATAGTCCTTTCGATAAGTAAGAGTGTTGAACCCAATGATGTCTACTATACAACCTTCCTCTTGTAGACGTTGTTGGGCCTCCAAGTGCAGAGGTTTGTAGGACAACAGCAAATTTCCCTCAAGTGGATGACCTAAGGTTTATCAATTCGTGGGAGGCGTAGGATGAAGATGGTCTCTCTCAAGCAATCCTGCAACCAAATAACAAAGAGTCTCTTGTGTCCCCAACACACCCAATACAATGGTAAATTGTATAGGTGCACTAGTTCGGCGAAGAGATGGTGATACAAGTGCAATATGGATGGTAGATAAAGGTTTTTGTAATCTGAAAATATAAAAACAGCAAGGTAACTAATGATAAAAGTGAGCACAAACGGTATTGCAATGTGTTGAAACAAGGCCTAGGGTTCATACTTTCACTAGTGCAAGTTCTTTCAACAATAATAACACAATTGGATCATATAACTATCCCTCAACATGCAACAAAGAGTCACTCCAAACTCACTAATAGCGGAGAACAAACGAAGAGATTATGGTAGGGTACGAAACCACCTCAAAGTTATCCTTTCTGATCGATCTATTCAAGAGTCCGTAGTAAAATAACATGAAGCTATTCTTTCCGTTCAATATATCATAGAGTTCGTACTAGAATAACACCTTAAGATACAAATCAACCAAAACCCTAATGTCACCTAGATACTCCAATGTCACCTCAAGTATCCATGGGTATGATTATACGATATGCATCACACAATCTCAGATTCATATATTCAACCAACACAAAGAACTTCAAAGAATGCCCCAAAGTTTCTACCGGAGAGTCAAGACGTAAATGTGTGCCAACCCCTATGCATAAGTGCACGAGGTAACAGAACTCGCAAGTTGACATGATATCCCATTGTCACCACATATAAGCACGTGGACATACATCAAGTGTTCTCAAATCCTTAAAGACTCAATCCGATAAGATAACTTCAAAGGGAAAACTCAATCCTTTACAAGAGAGTAGAGGGGGAGAAGCATCATAAGATCCAACTATAATAGCAAAGCTCGCGATACATCAAGATCGTACCACCTCAAGAACACGAGAGAGAGAGAGATCAAACACATAGCTACTGGTACGTACCCTCAGCCCCGAGGGAGAACTACTCCCTCCTCGTCATGAAGAGCACCGGGATGATGAAGATGGCCACCGGAGAGGGATTCCCCCCTCCGACAGGGTGCCAAAACGGGTCTAGATTGGTTTTCGGTGGCTACAGAGGCTTCTGGCGGCGGAACTCCCTATCTGTTCTGCTCCCCAATGTTTCTAGGGTATATGGATATATATATATATAGGGAAAAGAAGTCGGTCACGGGAGCCACAAGAGGCCCATGAGGTAGGGGGCATGCCCATGGGGGTAGGGCATGCCCCCCACCCTCGTGGTGGCCTCGGGACACTTCTGGCCCAACTCCGGTGCTCCATGGGCTTCTTCTGGTCCAAAAATAATCTCTGTGAAGTTTCAGGTCAATTGGACTCCGTTTGGTTTTCTTTTTCTGCGATACTCAAAAACAACGAAAAAACAGAAACTGGCACTGGGCTCTAAGTTAATAGGTTAGTCCCAAAAATCATATAAAATAGCATATAAATGCATATAAAACATCCAAGGTTGATAATATAATAGCATGGAACAATCAAAAAATATAGATACATTGGAGACGTATCACCCAACGAGGAGCAGAAGGAAATGACAAGTGGTTTTCAATAAGGTATTCTCTGCAAGCACTGAAATTATCGATAACAGATAGTTTTGTGATAAGGTAATTTGTAACGGGTAACAAGTAATAAAAGTAAATAACAGCAAGGTGGCCCAATCCTTTTTGTAGCAAAGGACAAGCCTGGACAAACTCTTATATAAAGGAAAGCGCTCCCGAGGACACATGGGAATTATTGTCAAGCTAGTTTTCATCATGCTCATATGATTCACGTTTGTTACTTTGATAATTTGATATGTGCATGGACCGGTGCTTGGGTACTTGTAACGCCCACGATGCGGCTATATCTCCCATGTGTCGAAGCACGACTTAGAGGCATAACCGCATTGTAAGCAATGTCGCAAGTGAGGTAATCTTCACAACAACCCATGTAATGAATAAGGGAAAAGAGATACATAGTTGTCTTACACTCGCCATGTCACACAATAGCATAAATATCATTACATTCATCCAGTTACACTCAACGTCCGACTACGGAACCAAAATGAAGAACAACCCCAAATGCGACAAAGTCCCCGATCGCCCCAACTAGGCACCACTATTGATCGTCTGGAAAGGAAACGTAGTATCATCCTAAGTCCTCATCGAACTCCCACTTGAGCTCAGTTGAATCTCCTAGAGCGGTATCATCGGTCCCTACATCTGGTTTTGGAAGTAATCTGTGAGTCACGGGGACTCAGCAATCTCACACCCTCACGATAAAGACTATTTAAGCTTATAGGAAGGGTAAAGTGTGAGGTGGAGCTACAGCAAGCGACTAGCATATATGCTGGCTAACATACGCAAAAGAGAGCGAGAAAAGAAGGCAAAGGCACGGTCGATGAACTATGATCAAGAAGTGATCCTAGAAAAACCTACGATCAAACATAACACGAGACCGTGTTCTCTTCCTAGACTCCGTCCAAAAGAGACCATCACGGCCACACACTCAGTTGATTCATTTTAATTAAGTTAAGCTTTAGGTTTTCTACAACCGGACATTAACAAATTCCCATCTGCCCATAACCGCGAGCACGGCTTTCGAAAGTTCAAAGCCCTGCAGGGGTGTCCCAACTTAGCCCATCACAGGCTCTCACGGCCAACGAAGGATATTCCTTCTCCCAAGACAATCCGATCAGACTCGAAATCCCGATTACAAGACATCTCGACAATGGCAAAACAAGTCCAGCAAAGCCACCCGAATGTGCCGACAAATCCCGATAGGAGATGCACATATCTCGTTCTTAGGGCACACCGGATAAGCAATCCGTACAACTAAAACCAGCCCTTGAGTTTCCCTGAGGTGGCTCTGCAAGGGGCTCTAGTTTGGACCAACGCTCAGAGGAGCACTGGCCCGGGGGGGTTTAAATAAAGATGACCCTCGGGCTCCGGAAACCCAAGGGAAAAAGAGGCTAGGTCGCAAATGGTAAAACCAATGTTGGGCATTGCTGGAGGAGTTTTATTCAAGGCGGACTGTCAAGGGGTTCCCATTATAACCCAACCGTGTAAGGAACGCAAAATCAAGGAACATAACACCGGTATGACGGAAACTAGGGCGGCAAGAGTGGAACAAAACACCAGGCATAAGGCCGAGCCTTCTACCCTTTACCAAGTATATAGATGCATTAAAGTAGACAAGATATAATAGTGATATCCCAACAATAAACATGTTCCAACAAGGAACAAACTCCAGTCTTCACCTACAACTAGCAACGCTATAAGCGGGGCTGAGCAAAGCAGTAACATGGCCAAACAACGGTTTGCTAGGACAAGGTGGGTTAGAGGTCTGACATGGCAATATGGGAGGCATGATAAGCAAGTGGTAGGAATCGTAGCATAGGCATAGCAAAAGAGTGAGCATCTAGCAAGCAAAGATAGAATTGATTTCGAGGGTATGGTCATCTTGCCTGCAAAGTTCTCTGAGTTGACGTTAGCTTGATCCTCGTAAACGTACTCAATGGGCTCCTCGATCACATACTCGTCTCCCGGCTCTATCCAAGCAAGAACAACAAGCAAAGGGAGACACAATCAACCACGTGCAATGCACAAACAACATGATGCAAAACATGTCATGATATGCGGGATGTGATATGTGATGCATATGCATGATTCGGAAAGGAATGATTGAACCTGGCCTCAACTTGGAAAACCAAGAGTGCCACTGGAAAGATAAGTTGATTTCGGTCGAAATCGATATAAAGATCACCGGAATCGGATGCACGGTTTGGAAATGACAAGCAAAACAAATATGGCACCGGTCTGCGATTAACAGCACGAGGCCACCTACATGCATCAAGAATAACAAGCTACTGCACTCAAACATAGCAAAAAAATACATGGCAGGGATCCACTCAAGATGCTTGACAAAAGATGAACACTGAGCTACGGCTAATTCACTCAATAGCAGGTTCAAACAAGCATGGCAAAAGTGCAAAAGATTACAGGTTACAGACTTGGTGAAAATAACAACAAGTCAGGAATTTTACATCAGGAAGCAATGTTTAGAGCAAGATAACAACATGCTACAGGAACATATCATGGCAAAGCAAGGCATGGCATGAAGCTACTCAAAGCATACAGCAAAAGTCCCTTACTGACCATAAGCCAAAAGGGATCAGAAAATACAATGGCAACCATGTGAACATAGCAATTGTCGTTAACAGATTCAGACTTCGTGAAAAACTGGAACATGGAAAAACAGATATTAAGTAGGCATGTTTACGAGCTCGATGCACTCACCACAAGGCATTGCATGACAAACTAAGCATACACCCAGCAAGTAGACATGGCATGGAAGCTAAACATGGCAAGAGCAACATCATAGCATTCATGGATCAACTACAACAACCTCGGCAAAATTGCTTAACATGTAAACATCCTGCCAGGAACATTTTATAGAAAAAGTAGAGCTTGATTGACTCAAGTTAGGGTGCTCCATAAATGCAAACAAAGACATGGATGGGTAGAGCACCACAATATCTGCAAAACATCCTTACTGATCATGCTCAAAAGAGGCATGGATCACTCTGTAGCAACATGAACACATGGCATAAAATAATGACAGGGCCAAGACTTAGAATATTTCTAAGTCCCTGAAATCAGCAACATTAAGAGGGCTACTTTGCATGCTTGTGCTAGTCACCACAGAGATCACAAAAATACATGGCATACACCCCTGTAAAGATGGCATGGCATACTTCAAAAAACCATGTAGAGCTCAAGTTCATAGGAGGCACACATCAATCATGGCAAAAATGTCAAATGTCCAATTGCTGATAATAATATGAAACTAACAGAAACTAGCACTCTTCCACTAGCATTTAGGGCATCAAGATGAACTCAAATGAACATGGTGCAATGAGATGAAATAAAGTACTCGTCGAGACGAATATTTCGATATGCTACATGCCCGAAACGGAGTCACGGTTGCAGAGTTATGACATGTGGAAAAATGCTAAAAATATCTGAGATTAGGTCAAAAGTCAACCGATCCGAATTTCAGATCTGGATCCAGATCTGAGCACTGTAGCAGCACGGAATTGATGATCACCAGAATCGCCGGAACCAGCGCCGGAGACGAGGGAGAGGCGGTGGAGCTCGCCGGAGCTTCGAGGGAGAGGCGGTGGAGCTAGCCGGGGCACCGGGTGGCGAGGCGGCGATGGCGGACGTGGGCGCGGCTGCCAGAGCGCATTGGGGCAGCGAGGTGCGGGCCGGGCGACAAGCGGCGGCGGTGCACCGGCGAGGAGGCACCGGCGATGAGGCAGCGGAGCGAGGACGGCGGCCGGGGCGCGCGGGCGCGAGGCGGCGCGAGGAGATGGGCTCGGAGGGCCGGCTGCGGGCTCCCCGGGCCTCGGCGGCGGCGGGTGGCGGGAGGACACATCGCGTCGCCTGATTTGCATGGGGCGGCGGCGGCTCTGTCCGGCGCGGCGGACGTGTCCGGCCTCGCGGAGAGGAGCGGGGCTAGGGTTAGGGTGCGAATGGACCCGGAATTTTCGGGGGGAGGCTAGTTTTATAGGTAGATGGAGCTAGGAGGCTCCAAATGAGGTGTGGTTTTCGGCCACGCGATCGTGATCGAACGATCTAGATGATGGAGGATGTTTAGGTGGGTTTTGGGCCACTTTGGAAGGGTGTTGGGCTGCAACACACACGAGGCCTTCTCAGCTCCTCGGTTAACCGTTGGAGTATCAAACGAAGTCCAAATGGCACGAAACTTGACAGGCGGTCTGCCGGTAGTAAACCAAGGCCGCATGACAAGTCTCGTTCCAATCCGAGAACGTTGGACACCCGCACACGAAAAGAGGTAGAAAGGGACACCGGAGGACATAGCAGCGCCGGAATGCAAAACGGACAACGGGGAAAAAGCTCGGATGCATGAGACGAACACGTATGCAAATGCAATGCACATGATGAAATGATATGAGATGCATGACAAAGACAAAAGCACACGAAGACAAAAATCCGACAACAAGGAAATATCATAACTTAGTGCCGAAAATGGCAAGAGTTGGAATACAAATATGGCAAGTTACATACGGGGTGTTACAACACTCCACCACTACGACAGGATCTCGTCACGAGATCTAGGATGGGAAAAACTCCGAGTACTCAGAACGGAGGTGATCCTCGCGTTCCCAGGTGGCTTCACGGTCGGAATGATGTGACCACTTGACTTTCAGGAATTTGATAGACTTGTTGCGAGTCTTGCGCTCAGTTTCTTCAAGAATAGCAACTGGGTGCTCATGATAAGACAGGTCTTCTTGGAGATCAATCTCTTCAAAGTTGACGGTGCGGTCAGGAGTCTGGAAACACTTGCGGAGCTGAGATACGTGAAACACGTCGTGCACGTTTACAAAGCTGGAGGGAAGCTCAAGTTGATAGGCGAGATCGCCTCTTTTGCTGATGATCTTGAAAGGACCCACGTATCTAGGGGAAAGCTTCCCTTTGATACCTAAGCGACGAGTACCTTTCATTGGAGAGACGCGGAGGTAGACATGGTCTTCGATCTCGAAAGCCAAGTCACGATGCTTGTTATCATAGTAACTCTTCTGACGCGATTGCGCGGCTTTGAGATTATCACGAATGACTTTGCACATTTCTTCTGCCTCTGTGATCAAGTCATTTCCAAGAAGTTGACGTTCACCAGTCTCTGACCAGTTAAGAGGAGTATGGCACTTCCTGCCATAGAGAATTTCGAATGGGGCCTTGCCCGAACTCGCTTGGAAGCTGTTGTTGTAGGAGAACTCGGCATATGGAAGACAATCTTCCCACTTCATACCGAAAGATATGATGCAAGTCCTAAGCATATCTTCAAGAATCTGATTGACTCGCTCGACTTGGCCACTAGTTTGAGGATGAAAAGTTGTGCTGAAGCGAATGTTGGTGCCCATGGCCTTCTGAAAAGAATCCTAGAACTTAGAGGTAAAGATGCTGCCATGATCTGAAGATATCAACTGCGGAATGTCGTGCAGAGAGACAATCCTAGAGGTATATAGCTCTACAAACTGAGTTGTTGTGATAGATTCTTTTATAGGAAGAAAATGAGCCACTTTAGTGAGTTTTTCGATGACAACGAAGATAGCATCATTGCCCCGCTTGGACTTTGGAAATCCAGTCACGAAGTCCATCTCAATATGGTCAAACTTCCATTCTGGAATGGCAAGAGGTTGGAGGAGACCAGCTGGTCGTTGGTGTTCTTCTTTCACTCTTCTGTAGACATCACATTCATTCATGAACAGAGCAATCTCGCGCTTCATTCGAGTCCACCAATACGACTGCTTGAGGTCATGGTACATCTTTGTACTTCCAGGGTGAATAGAGAGGAGTGAATTGTGAGCCTCGTTCATAATGACTTTATGAAGGTCACCTTTAGGCACAACAATGCGATCCTCGAAGAATATAGTATCCTTGTCATCAAGACGATAGCACTTGTCCTTGGGTTGACTCTTGGCAATCCCAATCTTCACCTTCTTCACCATAGCATCAAGAAGTTGAGCCTCGTGAATCTGATCTTCCAAAGTAGGAGAGACTTGGAGGTTGGGAAGAAATCCTTGAGGAACAACTTGAAGATTGAGTTTGCGGAAAGCTTCACAAAGCTCTGGTTGGTAAGGCTTGAGAATCAAACTGTTGCAGTAAGCCTTCCTACTCAATGCGTCAGCAATTACATTGGCCTTGCCTGGAGTATATTTGATACTCAGATTATACTCTTGAATCATTTCAACCCAACGAGTCTGCTTGAGGTTGAGGTTGGGCTGAGTGAAGATGTACTTGAGACTCTTGTGATCAGTGAAGATGTCCACTTTTCGTCCCAATAAGAGATGTCTCCATGTTAAAAGAGCATGGACAACTGCCGCCAACTCGAGGTCGTGAGTGGGGGAGTTATTCTTGTTGGGCTTCAACTGGCGAGAGGTATAGGCCACAACTTTCTTCTCTTGCATCAACACTGCACCAAGACCTTGAAGGGAAGCATCACAGAAGACCTCGAACGGTTTGGATTCATCAGGAGGAGTCAGAACTGGAGCAGTGACTAACTTCTCTTTCAGGGTGTTGAAAGCGATGTCACATTCAGGCGACCTGACATACTTCACATGCTTTTGGAGAAGGTTGGAAAGAGGCTTCGCGATCATAGAGAAGTTCTCAACGAACCTTCGACAATAGCTTGCGAGCCCAAGGAAACTGCGGAGTTGCTTCACATTCTGAGGTGGATCCCAATTCACAATTGCAGACACCTTCTCAGGATTAACCGATATGCCCTTGGCAGAGATGATATGCCCAAGGTAGAGAACCTCATCGAGCCAAAACTCGCACTTTGAAAACTTCGCGTAGAACTGATGTTCTCTGAGTTTATCCAGCACCAATCTCAAATGCTTGGCATGATCCTCCTTGTTCTTGGAAAAAACCAAAATGTCATCGAGGTAGACCAAGACGAAGTCATTTGTGTAGGCATTGAAGATGAAATTCATCATGCGGGAGAATGTTGGAGGTGCATTAACAAGGCCGAAAGACATGACAGTGTATTCATATGAACCATAGCTTGTTCTGAATGTTGTCTTGGGGATATCTTCTTCACGAATGCGAATCTGATGATAGCCCATACAGAGATCAAGCTTGGAGAATACTTGAGCACCTTTGAGTTGTTCAAACAGCTCGTTGATGTTGGGAAGTGGGTACTTGTTCTTTATGGTCTTCTTGTTCAATGGACGGTAGTCGACACAAAGTCAGTCCGTTCCATCCTTCTTCTTGGCGAAAAGAACACCACAACCCCATGGAGAAGAACTAGGTCGGATGAGACCCATTCTCTCTTGAATATCGAGTTGCTTCTTCAGCTCCTTCAACTCTTCAAGTCCAAGCTTGTAAGGACGTTTGCAAACAGGTTCCGTGCCAGGCTCAAGATCGATGACGAATTCAACTGGCCGGTGCGGAGGCATTCCTGGAAGCTCTTCTGGAAAGACGTCTTGATATTCACAAACGACTGGAATCTGAGAGATGGCATCCAGCTCGCCCTTCTCGTTGAGAAAAACAGACGGATGGTATCATCACGAGCGGCAAAGACGATTACATCCTCAGATGAATGTGTCAATTGAATCTTCCTGGCAGCACAATCAAGCTGAGCCTTGTGCTTAGAAAGCCAGTCCATTCCGAGAATAAGATCAATATCCGAGTCACCAAGGACATTAGGAGAAGACAAGAACTTATAGTCGCCCAATGTGATAGAAACATCCGGGACGAAAACTCGAGAAGTCATTTGTCGGGCCGGAGAAACAATAGCCAATGGTTTCGGCAAAACTTGAGTAACCAAATCATGCTTAGATGCAAAAGGTCTCGAGATGAAACAATGTGATGCGCCAGTGTCAAAAAGAACTTTTGCAGGAATATCGTTAACAGGAAGGTTACCCATAATCACATCTGACGAGTCCTCTGCCTGAGCTGCATTCAACAAGTTGACCTTGGCGTGCTTGGGATTATGTTTGACCACTGCAGTACTGGCAGATCTCACAGGAGGAGGAGGAGGAAGACGCCTCTGATTGAAGCATTTGTTGGCATAGTGACCCTTCTGCTGACACTTGTTGCACGTGACCTCCGAGAGCGGACGATGATACGGAGCACTTGATCTTGGAGCATGAGACGAAGTCTTGTTCTGAAAACCTGGGTTGGGTGGGTGGGAAGATCCATTGCCACCTTTGCTCTTCTGCTGATAAGGCTGACGGAACGGAGGAGGAGGAGGCAACCAATACTTTTGCTGCTTAGTTACCACTTGAGTTGAGGAAGAAGGAGTTGCATCCCTAACTCTCTTCTTGGAAGCATCGCACTTGAGTTGAGCAGTCTCTTGTTTCAGTGCCATGTTGTAAAACTCATCGTACTTTTGAGGCTCAAAAAGCACGAGAGCAAGTTGGAGATCTTCCCTGAGGCCACCTCTGAACTGATAAATCATGCTCTTCTCGTCAGGGACGTCTTGCTTAGTGAAACGAGCGAGCTTCTGGAACATGATGTTATACTGGTAAACAGACAAGCTGCCTTGCTTCAGATTGCGGAACTCCTCACGCTTGCTCTCAATAACACTCTGAGGAATGTGATGAGCTCTGAAGTCTTGACAGAATTCATCCCAGGTAATCACACGACCTCCTCTGGAATCTTTGTATTGCTGATACCACTCTGCAGCATGGTCTTTGAGTTGGAACGAGGCAAACTTGACAAAGTCCTCAGGCCTGACGTTGCTGCACTCAAAATGCTTGCAGATATCCATGAGCCAATCATCAGCGTCTGTTGCCTCGACATAGTTGCTGAAGTTCTTTGGCTGCTTAGCGAGAAACTGGTTGAGTGTAGCAAACTGATTCTGATTGTTGCCATGGCCATGATTCACTTGGTTGCGCTCTTGCAAAATTTGCATGATCAGCTGCGTGTTTGCATTGGTAGCGGCCATCACAGCTTGCCATGCCTCCGGAGGTGGAGGTGGTGGTGGCGGTTCAGGATTGTTACGCGTTGGAGGAGCCATCCTGAAGAGGGTGACATCCGTTAGCATCATGACAGACAAATATTCAAGCTGAATCAAATGGATCGAAATTGCAACATATAGTCTTAACATCCGAACAAAATGAACGAATGCATTCCAATAGAAATGGTCACACTAGGTAGAAGAATAAAACAACAAGATACGGATATGAACAAATACTTGGTAAGGATTACCCAATCACAAACCAAAAATTCACGGAAGAAATACTAGAGCTACATGCATTCCCACCTATGAAACTCCCGAACCTTTCCGGTTATGCAATCAGGTGTTGGGGATACAAGGGAAGCATAATATCTCACCCATAGCTAGCAAATCCTACATCCAGCTGTATCCATCCTTCAACACATAACCAAGAAAACTTCGAAAATCATTTACCTCAACCTTCGAAAAGCATCCGTCATACGAATTATGGCGATACTCCCGAACTCCCGCCCCAGTACTGGGTTGCGTCGAGGTTATCTCACCAACAACTGCATAAATGAGATTTTCGATGTCGGCGAAACTCAGATATTCCAAAATTGCAATGATAAAATTGTGACGACAACACCTTGGAGCTCAACTCCCCGGGACACTGCCACAACCCCTAAATGTCAGGAGGCACCAAGAACAATGTTCTCATCACAAAACCATCGGAACGATTCCAAGATACCCGCGTGATCCTAAAAAAAATTTAGTGACATTTGAGAAGAGAAGAGTCAAAACTCTACGTCAGGATGCCTCACCAGAGCGACGAAGGGACTGAGGAGTAAAAAGAATCCTACTCTCCGATATATAATCCTAAATGACTCAAAACATTTTTCTAGACTCAACAACGCCAACGATTCGATCAAGCAAGGGGCTCCTAAGGTCGGGGAAGGCTCTGATTACCAACTTGTAATGCCCACGATGCGGCTATATCTCCCACGTGTCAAAGCACGACTTAGAGGCATAACCGCATTGTAAGCAATGTCACAAGTGAGGTAATCTTCAAAACAACCCATGTAATGAATAAGGGAAAAGAGATACATAGTTGGCTTACACTCGCCATGTCACACAATAGCATAAATATCATTACATTCATCCAGTTACACTCAAGGTCCAACTACGGAACCAAAATGAAGAACAACCCCAAATGCGGCAAAGTCCCTGATCGCCCCAACTGGGCACCACTACTGATCGTCTAGAAAGGAAACGTAGTATCGTCCTGAGTCCTCATCGAACTCCCACTTGAGCTCGGTCGAATCTCCTGGAGCGGTATCATCGGTCCCTGCATCTGGTTTTGGAAGTAATCTGTGAGTCACGGGGACTCAGCAATCTCACACCCTCGCGATCAAGACTATTTAAGCTTATAGGAAGGGTAAAATTGTGAGGTGGAGCTGCAGCAAGCGACTAGCATATATGGTGGCTAACATACGCAAAAGAGAGCGAGAAAAGAAGGCAAAGGCACGGTCAATGAACTATGATCAAGAAGTGATCCTAGAACAACCTACGATCAAACATTACACGAGACTGTGTTCTCTTCCCGGACTCCGCCGAAAAGAGAACATCACGGCCACACACTCAGTTGATTCATTTTAATTAAGTTAAGCTTTAGGTTTTCTACAACCGGACATTAACAAATTCCCATCTTCCCATAACCGTGGGCACGGCTTTCGAAAGTTCAAAACCCTGCAGGGGTGTCCCAACTTAGCCCATCACAAGCTCTCACGGCCAACGAAGGATATTCCTTCTCCCAAGACAATCCGATCAGACTCGGAATCCCGGTTACAAGACATCTCGACAATGGCAAAACAAGTCCAGCAAAGCCACCCGAATGTGCCGAAAAATCCCGATAGGAGATGCACATATCTCGTTCTTAGGGCACACCGGATAAGCTATCAGTACAACTAAAACCAGCCCTCGAGTTTCCCCGAGGTGGCGCTGCAAGGGGCTCTAGTTTGGACCAACACTCAAAGGAGCACTGGCCTGGGGGGGTTTAAATAAAGATGACCCTCGGGCTCCGGAAACCCAAGGGAAAAAGAGGCTAGGTGGCAAATGGTAAAACCAATGTTGGGCATTGCTGGAGGAGTTTTATTCAAGGCGAACTGTCAAGGGGTTCCCATTATAACCCAACCGTGTAAGGAATGCAAAATCAAGGAACATAACACCGGTATGAAGGAAACTAGGGCGGCAAGAGTGGAACAAAACACCAGGCATAAGGCCGAGCCTTCTACCCTTTACCAAGTATATAGATGCATTAAAGTAGACTAGATATAATAGTGATATCCCAACAATAAACATGTTCCAACAAGGAACAAACTCCAGTCTTCACCTACAACTAGCAACGCTATAAGCGGGGCTGAGCAAAGCAGTAACATGGCCAAACAACGGTTTGCTAGGACAAGGTGGGTTAGAGGTTTGACATGGCAATATGGGAGGCATGATAAGCAAGTGGTAGGAATCGTAGCATAGGCATAGCAAAAGAGTGAGCATCTAGCAAGCAAAGATAGAATTGATTTCGAGGGTATGGTCATCTTGCCTGCAAAGTTCTCCGAGTTGACGTTAGCTTGATCCTCGTAAACGTACTCAATGGGCTCCTCGATCACATACTCGTCTCCCGGCTCTATCCAAGCAAGAACAACAAGCAAAGGGAGACACAATCAACCACGTGCAATGCACAAACAACATGATGCAAAACATGTCATGATATGCGGGATGTGATATGTGATGCATATGCATGATTCAGAAAGGAATGATTGAACCTGGCCTCAACTTGGAAAACCAAGAGTGCCACTGGAAAGATAAGTTGATTTCGGTCGAAATCGATATAAAGATCACCGGAATCGGATGCACGGTTTGGAAATGACAAGCAAAACAAATATGGCACCGGTCTGCGATTAACAGCACGAGGCCACCTACATGCATCAAGAATAACAAGCTACTGCACTCAAACATAGCAACAAAATACATGGCAATGATCCACTCAAGATGCTTGACAAAAGATGAACACTGAGCTACGGCTAATTCACTCAATAGCAGGTTCAAACAAGCATGGCAAAAGTGCAAAAGATTACAGGTTACAGACTTGGTGAAAATAACAACAAGTCAGGAATTTAACATCAGGAAGCAATGTTTAGAGCAAGATAACAACATGCTACAGGAACATATCATGGCAAAGCAAGGCATGGCATGAAGCTACTCAAAGCATACAGCAAAAGTCCCTTACTGACCATAAGCCAAAAGGGATAATAAAATACAATGGCAACCATGTGAACATAGCAATTGTCGTTAACAGATTTAGACTTAGTGAAAAACTGGAACATGGCAAAACAGATATTAAGCAGGCATGTTTACGAGCTCGATGCACTCAACACAAGGCATTGCAACACAAACTAAGCATACACCCAGCAAATAGACATGGCATGGAAGCTAAACATGGCAAGAGCAACATCATAGCATTCATGGATCAACTACAACAACCTCGGCAAAATTGTTTAACATGTTAACATCCTGCCAGGAACATTTTATAGCAAAAGTAGAGCTCGATTGACTCAAGCTAGGGTGCTCCGTAAATGCAAACAAAGACATGGATGGATAGAACACCACAATATCTACAAAACATCCTTACTGATCATGCTCAAGAGAGGCATGGATCACTCTGTAGCAACATGAACACATGGCATAAAATAATGACAGGGCCAATGAGGGAGTCCTGGATTAGGGGGTCTCCGGATAGCCGGACTATCTCCATTGGCCGGACTGTTAGACTATGAAGATACAAGATTGAAGACTTCGTCTCGTGTCTGAATGGGACTCTACTTGGCGTGGAAGGCAAGCTAGGCAATATGTGTATGGATATCTCCTCCTTTGTAACCGACCTTGTGTAACCCTAACCCTCTCCGGTGCCTATATAAACCGAAGGGTTTTAGTCCATAGGACAACAATGACAACATACAATCATACCATAGGCTAGCTTCTAGGGTTTAGCCTCTCTGCTCTCGTGGTAGATCTACTCTTGTACTACCCATATCATCAATATTAATCAAGCAGGACGTAGGATTTTACCTCCATCAAGAGGGCCCGAACCTGGGTAAAACTTCGTGTCCCCTGCCTCCTGTTACCATCCGGCCTAGACGCACAGTTCGGGACCCCCTACCCGAGATCCGCCGGTTTTGACACCGACATTGGTGCTTTCATTGAGAGTTCCTCTGTGTCGTCGCCGTTAGGCTTGATGGCTTCTACTATCATCGATAGCGATGCGGTCCGGGGTGAGACTTTTCTCCCCGGACAGATCTTCATATTCGGCGGCTTTGCACTGCGGGATAATTTGCTTGGCCATCTAGAGTAGATTGAAAGCTACGCCCCTGGCCATCAGGTCAGATTTGGAAGTTTGAACTACACGGCCGACATCCGCGGAGACTTGATCTTCGACGGATTCAAGCCACAGCCGGGCACACCACACTGTCACGGTGGGTACGACCTAGCTCTGTCGCCGGACAATATCCCAGAGGCCGCGCCCGCATCAGCTCCGATCCTTAGCTCGGAGCAAACTACGCCAATCAAGGACGGGTTGTTAGACACCGCCTCGGGGGCTGTAGTCTCAACGGCGATCAAGCCAAACACCAGCATAACCCTCTGCGCAGCCCGTGACTCCAAGGTGTCGGACTCTCTTTCTGACTCCAAACCGCCCGCGCCCCTGCCAATCGAATCTGATTGGGCGCCGATCATGGAATTCACCGCCGCGGATATCTTTCGGCGACATTCTGAATTTACTAAGGTCTCTCTCTTTGTCAGGAGAGCCCTGGCCGGATTATGTCTAGCAAGATTGGGATGCGGACAATGAAGAAATTCGACGCCCACCCACCACCCACTTCGTAGCCACTGTCGATGATTTAACCGACATGCTCGACTTCGACTCCGAAGACATTGACGGTATGGACGACGATGTAGGAGACGAACACGAACCAGCACCTATAGAGCACTGGAAAGCCACCTCGTCATATGACATATACATGGTGGATACACCCAATGAAGGCAATGGCGACAAGATAGCGGAGGATGACCCCTCCAAGAAGCAACCCAAGCGCCGACGTCAGCGGCGCCGCTCTAAGTCCCGCCAAAGCAAAAGTGGTGATACCGGCACAGGAGAAAATAATACTCCGGATAATGCTGAAGACAACAACAATCCCCTCCAGCAAGATTTAGAGCAGGAGGATGAAGGAGCCAGCTCCCCCGGGAGAGCGGTAGACGGAGAGAAGGAGGATGATCACATGCCCCCCCTCCGAAGATGAGGCAAGCCTCGGCGACGATGAATTCGCCGTCCCAGAGGATCCCGTCGAACAAGAGCGCTTCAAGCGCCGGCTTATGGCCACGGCAAACAGCCTAAAGTAAAAGCAGCTGCTGCTTCAAGCTAATCAAGATCTGCTAGCGGACAAATGGACTGAAGTCCTCGCGGCCGAGGAATATAAACTCGAGCGTCCCTCCAAGAGTTACCCAAGGCGTAGGTTACTTCCCCGACTGGAGGAAGAAGCATATGATATGGCTGATTGGCCACCTCGTGGCCGCGATAGAGAGGCATTCCAGCCAAAAGCTCAGCCTCCACCCCAACGCCATTCAAATAAAAAGGCATGGGGAGATATGCCAGACCTACAAGACATATTGGAGGACAAGGCAAAGCATTCAAGATCGATCTACGGATCACGAGGGCGCACCACTCTGCGAGACGACAAACGTCACGCCGGATGCAGTAAAATCAAATACGGCCGGGCCGAACACAGTGGGCAAGACCCATTCGAGCTGCGTCGCGATATAGCCCAATACAGAGGCGCCGCACACCCCTTATGCTTCACAGACGAAGTAATGGAACATCAATTCCCAGAAGGTTTCAAACCTGTAAACATTGAATCATACGACGGCACAACAGACCCCGCTGTCGTGGATCTAAGACTAATAGTAGAATGGGGGGTAAGTATGAGGGGGCAAGATCTTAGCTATGGAGGAGTTGTACGCATGAGTTTACGAGTTCAGGCCCTTCTCGGAGGAAGTAACAGCCCTACGTCTCGGAGCCCTGAGGCGGTCGACTGAATATATGTGTGTGAATTACAGAAAGTGCGAACCCTTGTCCCAGAGGAGGGGGGTGGTTTATATAGAGTGCGCCAGGACCCCAGCTCCCCTTCGTTACACAGGGTTCAATGCTCATAAAGGAAAGGCGTTATTGGTAACGTCTACAATAAAGTGTCATAAATGCTCATAATGCTATGGTTTAAATCCTGACCGTTGCAGAGTGGAGGGTTCTTCATCTTCTGGTGGTCGAGTGTCTTCAAGGTGGTCAAGTGAGTGCATCTCCACGGTCGAGTGGACGATGGTTTCTCTTCGACTGCTTCTGATTCTTTGCAGAGATGTCCTTGGGGAGGGTATGTTGGACAGGTCCGTGACCCTACCCTAGGTACATAGCTTCATCATTAGCCCCCGAATGGATCAGGGTTTGAGTGAGGAAGGGGTTGAGAACACTTCCGACCCATTCTTTGTGCTATGAATATGCCTTATCCTAGAACAATGAGTTGAGGTGACGACGTCGACTCCTTTCTCAATCGCCTTGGTCCATTCTTGGTTGTTGTCGAGTGAACTTTCATGGTAGAATTCCGAATGATGATGTAGAAGGTGTTTGTCTTTAGTCTGACAGGTTGTTCTGCTCTCCGCGGATCTCGCGGGATTCGAATTTTGGGAAGTGCGCCAGACGGGCGGAACCGAGGTTATCGGGACGGATTAGGCAAGTCTCATCGATCCCCGTGCCACCTTTTTTGCCACGTATTGCGCGCGCGACTGTTGCGGGGATTTGTTTAGATCGCTTGGGTCCACCAGTCAGCCACTCAGTGAAAGGCCTTATAAAAGGTCTCGGGCCAGGCCTCTGCTCCGCACGCTCCCATTCTCTCTTCTCTTTCTCCCGATCCCTTTGCCACTCTCGCTTCCGCCTCATCGCCGGACCTCTGCTCAAGCTTGATCCACCACCATGGGGAAGGAGAAGACGGCGGCGCTGGAACATGCGAAGAAGGCGACCGTGAAGGCGAAGGGCAAGCGGACCAGCCGGGGCGGATCCTCGTCGAGGTCCAGCCTGCCGGCGGGCTGGATCCAGGGCGACTGGATCCACTCGGCAATCATGCAGGATGATCTCGACGACCTGGTGGAGGGGGGATTGATCCCTCACAAGTCAGCTCGGATCCCGGGGGACGAAACCGAGCCGCAGCCTAGAGAGGGTGAGTGTGTCCTCCTCGCCGCCACATAGATCGCGGATTTTCACTGCCTCCCCACCCTTTCTTCCGGGGTTTTTTGAACTTCTTTGGGGCTCAGCTCCACCATTTCACTCCGAACACCATAGTTTATCTGGACGCTTTCGTGTCCATGTGCAAAAACTTCTTGGGCTGTCGACCGCACTGGGCGCTTTTCAAACACATCTTCACTTGCCGCTCCCAGTCGGTCAAAAAGGCCAAGTCGAGTGACGAGAGGATGCGGGTGATCCAGATGTGCAGTGGTCTGGGGATCCAGATGAGGAGCAAGAGTACCTTCCCAGCCATGATCCTTCCTGACTCGGTCTGGGGCTGGCAGTCGACTTGGTTCTACTGCAAGGATCAACCGACCCCTGGCCAGTCAACTGGACTTCCTCCTTTTTCCTTGGCTCGAGTGGAGAAGCCTGCTCCCCTGAAGGTAGTTCCGGAAGAGAAAGCGCAGGTCAAGGTGCTAGTTGAACAGGTCATCCAGCTTGTCCGCGACGGAGTGACCGGGATGGATCTGCTGGAGGTCTTTCTCGGTCGACTCATCCAACCTCTTCAGGCGCGCGATCATCCGATGTGGATGTACTCTGGGCTCGAGGATACCACTCGGATCCACCCGGAGGAGGTCAGCGAGGATATCTTGGAGAAGTGGTTGAGGGGAATCACCGGCAACAAAGACAACCCTCGGGGGTCCAGGAGGGTGATTCCATTCGACAACTCGCACCAGCCGGAGCAGGTATATTTCTGTTTTATCAAGTATCCTTCCGATTCACCATGTGATGTCTTGTTTGTGGTCGATTGAATTTCCTTTGATTGTTATCCTTTCAAGCCCTCATCGAAATGTACTCGACGCCCAACGGAGTGCAGGACACAGGCGCTGAGGAAGAAGGGAGCGGGGGCGAGAGCGGCGAGGAGCATTCGGAAACCGAGGAGGACGAGGAGAGCAATGAATCGACTGATGAGGCGGGCCGGTCGAGTCGGATCAGAACCGGTGGGGGCACGCCAAGTGGACCCACTGGGTGTAGTCCCCGAGACCACGGTCGACTGCTGGCAGTCGACTGGGGTCTGAACAGCTTGTTGCCCACTTCTTTAGGTTTTATTCACTCGGAAATGAACTGCCTTCGAACCTATCGATTGATCTGTCTCTTGCCTCTTGCAGAAGTCTTGTACTCTTATCTCCAAGTTTGCTGAACTCGAAGAGAAGCAGAGGCAACTCAACTTAGACTTGGAATTGGCTCAGCAAAATCTGAAAAAAGCTCAAGACGAGGCCGCTGGTACGGAAGGTAACTGATTGCCGTCTGAATTTCAATATATCTCTTTGATCTCTTCTTTGATTCGATTACTTCTTTGCAGAGAAAATGAAGTTGGCTCTGGACAAGAAGGACTCGGACCTCGCCGCCGCGCAAAAAGCAGCCCAAGACAAAACCGCTCTCGCAGACAAGAAGCTTGCTTCAGTCGGAACGCTTGAAGGAGAGGTGAATAGACTGACATCTTGTCTTAATGAAGCTAACCGTGAAGTGACCAGCCTAAAGAAGGACAAGGTCATCCTGAACAAAAAGTTGGAGTCTGCGATCCGCAAGAGGAATGACACAGAAGCTTATCTGAGGACCCTCGCCAAGAAGCTTTATCTCGTGCTGTAAGGTATTTCTTTTAATCCGACTGCGTTGATGCTAGCAATTGGGTCTTGCTCAGTTGATGGACTGACTTTTGGCTGCAGAACTCTGCCAAGACTTCGACGAAGAAACTGGAAGGGTCGAGATGGTTCTGGACCCTATCGCTTCCCCAGTCTGCGACGAAACTGCGATGAACGTGCTCCGACTGGAGTCCCGTATCGCCAGCGCCACAAGCTACCTCGCACGCCTGAAGGAGGTTGTCTCTCGAATCGACTCGACGCTTTGGCCAGGGCGATGCTTCAGAATGATCTGGAATCTCTGATGACTCGTCTGAACGAGATCCCTGACCGAGTGCAAGAATGGAAGAAATCCTCCACCTGGTGTGGTGCTGATGTGGCGCTATCCTTGGTGCGAGTCCATTGCAAGGAGGCTCGTGAAGACAAGCTGGCTGCGATCAAAGTTGCTAAGACCAAAAAGCACGACTTCCAGTCCTTCATGGAGACTTTCATTGCTGCCGCCACTCGGATCGCTGATGGGATCGATCTGGACTCATTCGTGGAGCCTGCCAGCCCTCCTCCGGCCGAGTGAACAATCTTATGAAACTTGGATATGCTTTAAATTTGCCTCGGAATTGTGAGTGGTTTCTGTAACCGTTAAACTCCTTTGGGCTTGGTGCCCGAGTACTTTTGATTCGCTGCTTGGAACCTTTTAGGATTTATTTGAATTTGGTTTATCTCCGAATGTGCTTGTGTTTGCCTCCGGATGGACTTTGCTCACTGCACCTCGTCGCCCTTGCGGATAGGGATGGAGCGGACGTTGTATTTGTGCCGCAGCTCCGAAGGAGAAGGTTGCAGTCGACCTACACCTCGTCGTCCTTGCGGATGGGGATGGAGCGGACGTTGTATTTGTGCCGCAGCTCCGAAGGAGAAGGTTGCAGTCGATCTGCACCTGGTCGTCCTTGCGGATGGGGATGGAGCGGACGTTGTATTTGTGCCGCAGCTCCGAAGGAGAAGGTTGCAGTCGACCTGCACCTTGTCGTCCTTGCGGATAGGGATGGAGCGGGCGTTGTATTTGTGCCGCAGCTCCGAAGGAGAAGGTTGCAGTCGACCTGCACCTCGTCGTGCTTGCGGATAGGGATGGAGTGGGCGTTGTATTTGTGGCGCAGCTCCGAATGAGAAGGTTGTAGTCGACCTGCACCTCGTCGTCCTTGCGGATAGGGATGGAGCGGGCGTTGTATTTGTGCCGCAGCTCCGAAGGAGAAGGTTGCAGTCGACCTGCACCTCATCGTCCTTGCGGATAGGGATGGGTCTCAAACTTAGGCGAGTGCAGGACTGCCATTAAGTCTCTTAGTGAGAGAACTTAGGCGAGTGCACGACTACAGCTAAGCCCCCGAGTGGGAGGATTGCTCTCCACTCAGTAGGATTTTTTCAAACTTAGGTGAGTCCTGGACTGCCGTTAAGTCTCTGAGTGAGAGAACTTAGGCGAGTGCTCGACTGCAGCTAAGCCCCCGAGTGGGAGGATTGCTCTCCACTCGGTGGGATTTTTTCAAACTTAGGCCAGTGTTGGACTGCCGTTAAGCCTCTTAGTGAGAGAACTTAGGCAAGTGTTCGACTGCAGCTAAGCCCCCGAGTGGGAGGGTTGCTCTCCACTCGGCGGGATTTTTTCAAACTTAGGCGAGTGCTCGACTGCCGTTAAGTTTCTTAGTGAGAGAACTTAGGCGAGTGCTCGACTGCAGCTAAGCCCCTGAGTGGGAGGATTACTCTCCACTCGGTGGGATTTTTTCAAACTTAGGCGAGTGCTCGACTGCCGTTAAGTATCTTAGTGAGAGAACTTAGGCGAGTGCTCGACTGCAGCTAAGCCCCCGAGTGGGAAGGTTGCTCTCCACTCGGTAGGATTTTTTCAAACTTAGGCGAGTGCTCGACTGTCGTTAAGTCTCTTAGTGAGAGAACTTAGGCGAGTGCTCGACTGCAGCTAAGTCCCCGAGTGGGAGGGTTGCTCTCCACTCGGTGGGATTTTTTCAAAATTAGGTGAGTGCTCGACTGCCGTTAAGTCTCTTAGTGAGAGAGCTTAGGCGAGTGCTCGACTGCAGCTAAGTCCCCGAGTGGGAGGCTTGCTCTCCACTCGGTGGGATTTTTTCAAACTTAGGCGAGTGCTCGACTGCCGTTAAGTCTCTTAGTGAGAGAACTTAGGCGAGTGCTCGACTGCAGCTAAGCCCCTGAGTGGGAGAGTTGCTCTCCACTCGGTAGGATTTTTTCAAACTTAGGCGAGTGCTGGACTGCCGTTAAGCCTCTTAGTGAGAGAACTTAGGCGAGTGCTCGACTGCAGCTAAGCCCCCGAGTGGGAGAGTTGCTCTCCACTCGGTAGGATTTTTTCAAACTTAGGTGAGTGCTCGACTGTCGTTAAGTCTCTTAGTGAGAGAACTTAGGCGAGTGCTCGACTGCAGCTAAGCCCCCGAGTGGGAGAGTTGCTCTCCACTCGGTAGGATTTTTTCAAACTTAGGCGAGTGCTCGACTTCCGTTAAGTCTCTTAGTGAGAGAACTTAGGCGAGTGCTCGACTACAGCTAAGCCCCCGAGTGGGAGGATTGCTCTCCACTCGGTGGGACTTTTTCAAACTTAGGCAAGTGCTCTACTGCCGTTAAGTCTCTTAGTGAGAGAACTTAGGCGAGTGCTCGACTGCAGCGAAGCCCCTGAGTGGGAGGCTTGCTCTCCACTCTGTAGGATTTTTTCGAACTTAGGCGGAACGGATTCGCGACTAAGCCCACCCACTGGGGGATTTGAAAAGCAAATAAGAACAACACAATCGAATGAGAGAACCATAAGCTCTTGTCTTTGATAAACAAATTACAAATGGTGTTTCTTATTACATTTTATTCGAGCGTGTGTTTAAGTATAAAAAGGGCGGAGCAGCTCCGCGTTCCAAGCCCGTGGCTCGTCTTTCTGATGCTTGGTACTATAAAGATGGTATGCTCCATTGTGGAGAACTTTGGTTACGATGAAGGGGCCTTCCCAAGTTGGAGCAAGCTTGTGTGGTTTCTGCTGATGCACTCGAAGAACCAAGTCTCCTTGAAAGGCCCGACCCCTCACATTCCTGGCATGGAATCGACGCAAGTCTTGCTGATAAATGGTCGAGTGGATCAAGTCCATCTCTCTTTCCTCCTCTAGGAGATCGACTGAATCTTGCCGGGCCTGCTCTGCTTCCGCTTCGGAGAAGAGTTCAACTCGGGGTGCATTGTGGAGCAAGTCACTTGGCAGAACAGCTTTGGCTCCATAGACTAAGAAGAAAGGAGTTCTCCCAGTCGACCGATTAGGAGTTGTCCTTAAACCCCACAGAACTGACGGAAGTTCATCAACCCAAGCACCTGCTGCGTGTTTGAGATCAGCATCAGTTGGGGTTTCAGTCCTTTGAGAATTAGGCCATTGGCTCTTTCTGCTTGTTCGTTCGACTGCGGGTGAGCGACAGAAGCATAGTCGACTCGAGTGCCCTGAGAGGCGCAGAAAGCTCTGAACTCGTCGGAATCAAAGTTTGATCCGTTGTCTGTGATGATGTTGTGTGGGACTCCATATCTAAATGTCAATTCTCTGATAAAACTGACAGCGGTGCTAGCATCAAGGTTCTTGATAGGTTTAGCTTTGATCCATTTGGTAAACTTGTCGACTGCAATAAGCACGTGAGTGAAGCCGCTTTTGTCGGTTCTCAGCGGTCCAACCATATCCAGTCCCCAAACAGCGAAGGGCCGGACGAGGGGGGTGGTCTTCAGGGCTGACGCTGGCTTGTGAGACATATCGGAGTAAAATTGACAGCCTTCACATCTGTCGACTATGTCTTTCGCCATCTCATTTGCTCGTGGCCAATAGAATCCAGCTCGGTATGCTTTAGCCACGATGGCCCGAGAGGACGCATGGTGACCATAGGTCCCTGAGTGGATGTCATTGAGGATCATTCGACCTTCTTCTGGTGTTATGCACTTCTGACCGACTCCAGTCACACTTTCTCTGAACAGCTGCCCTCTTATCACAGTAAAGGCCTTGGATCGATGAACGATCTGTCGAGCTTCTTCTTCATCCTCTGGGAGATCTTTCCTGAGGATGTACGCAATGTAGGGCACCGTCCAGTCGGGAATAATGGCTAGAACCTCCATGATCAGGTCGACCACAGCTGGGACCTCGACTTCAGTCGGATCTGTGGCGCTCTTAGGTTGCGGAGGCTCTTCAGTGAAAGGGTCTTCTTGAACTGTCGGCGTGTGAATATTCTCCAAGAACACATTGCTGGGAATGGCTTCTCTCTTGGAACCTATCTTTGCCAATTCATCAGCTACTTGATTTTTCAATCGGGGAATGTGGTGGAGTTCTAACCCCTCGAACTTCTTCTCAAGCTTTCTCACCGCGTTGCAGTAACCAGTCATGGCTGGACTTCTGATGTCCCACTCCTGCATCACTTGATTAACTACCAAATTTGAGTCGCCATAGACCATGAGGCGACGGACGCCGAGTGAGATGACCATGCGCAACCCATACAGGAGTGCTTCATATTCTGCTTCATTGTTGGAGGAATCAAAGTGAATCTGGAGGATATATCTGAGCTTGTCTCCTCGGGGGGATCCCAGGACTACTCCAGCACCAGAACCGTTCAACATCTTGGATCCGTCAAAGAACATGGTCCAGTGCTCAGAGTGAACTTGAGTTGGCAGTTGCTATTCGATCCACTCGGCGAGGAAATCTGCTATTGCTTGGGGCTTGATAGCTTTCTTTGCCTCAAACTTGATATCCAAGGGAAGGAGTTCAATCGCCCATTTTGCCACTCGACCAGTTGCATCCCTGTTGTGCAGAATCTCTGACAATGGAGCGTCGCTGACGACTGTAACAGAGTGATCTGAGAAGTAGTGTGCAACCTTCTTCGTGGTCATGTAAATTCCATAAACAAGCTTCTGATAGTGAGGATATCTCTGCTTTGACGGGGTCAGGACTTCAGAAATATAATAAACTGGGCGTTGAACTTTGTACGATTTTCCTTCTTCTTCCCGCTCGACTGTAAGTATTGTACTGACGACTTGTCCAGTGGCTACTATATAAAGCAATAGAGGCTCTTTGCTGATTGGAGCAGCAAGCACCGGCTGGGTGGAAAGTAGGGCTTTTAGCTCTACAAATGTTGTATCAGCTTCTGGAGTCCACTCGAACTTATCTGATTTCTTCATCAGTTGGTAAAGAGGCAGCGCCTTTTCACCGAGGCGAGAAATGAATCGACTTAGGGCGGTCAAGCAACCAGTAAGCTTCTGGACATCATGCACACGCACAGGGCGTTTCATTCGGAGTATAGCGCCTACTTTCTCTGGGTTAGCATCGATTCCTCGTTTGGAAACAAGAAAACCGAGTAACTTTCCGCCTGGAACTCCAAACGTGCACTTTGATGGATTGAGCTTGACATCATACCTTCTGAGGTTGGCAAAGGTTTCAGCGAGGTCGGTCAGTAGGTCGGAACCTTTACGTGACTTGACCACAATGTCATCCATATATGCTTCCACATTCCGACTGATCTGAGTGAGCAGGCACTTCTAAATCATCCGCATAAATGTGGCTCCGGCATTCTTCAAGCCGAATGGCATTGTGACATAACAGAAGCACCCAAACGGGGTGATAAAAGCTGTCTTTATTTCGTCGGGTCCGTACAGACGGATCTGGTGGTACCCGGAGTAGGCGTCCAAAAAGGACAAACGCTCGTACCCAGCAGTCGAGTCGACTATCTGATTGATGCGAGGGAGAGGGAAGTGATCTTTTGGGCAAGCCCGATTGATATGCTTGAAATCGATGCACATGCGGAGTGAGTCATCTTTCTTTGGGACCATGACAACATTGGATAACCACTCGGAGTGGTAAATCTCTCGGATAAACTCAGCTGCCAAAAGCCGAGCCACCTCTTCGCCGATTGCTTTTCTTTTCTGGATGGCGGACCGTCGAAGATGCTCTTTGACTAGTTTCACTTTCGGGTCGACTCGCAAATAATGCTCAGCCAGTCCCCTGGGAACACCTGGCATGTCAGAAGGCTTCCATGCAAAGATGTCCCAGTTCTCACGGAGGAACTGGATGAGCGCTTCTTCCTATTTGGAGTCGAGTGTGGTTGAAATGTGGGTCGGAGCCGCATTGGGGTCCGTCGGGTGAATGTGAATAGACTTCGTCTCGCCAGACTACTGGAATGCTGAATCTGTGGCTGGCTTGTTGGCTCACAGCAAGTCGCTCGGGTCTGCATTTTTCTGGTATTCTTGCAATTCTACCACGGCCATATGGGCATCGGCGGTCTTTGAGCCCTTCTGGAAACACTCTTCCGCCTTTTTCCGATTACCAGAGATAGTGATCACTCCTCTGGGACCAGGCATCTTCAGTTTGAGGTACACGTAACAAGGTCGAGCCATGAATCGTGCATAACCTGGCCTGCCCAGAATTGCATGATACGCACTCTGAAAATCCACGACTTCAAATGTCAACTTTTCTTTGCGGTAATTTTTGGCATCACCGAAAACCACGTCGAGTGCAATCTGACCGAGGGACGCAACCTTCTTGCCTGGGATGACCCCATGGAAACTCATATGGCTTTCACTGAGTCTGGACATCGGAATGCCCATTCCTTTCAATGTTTCTGCATACAGAATGTTCAGGCCACTGCCACCGTCCATCAGGACCTTTGTCAGTCGAGTGCCTTCGACCACCGGGTCGACCACCAGCGCTTGCCTCCCAGGGGTGGCGATGTGCGCTGGATGATCAGACTGGTCGAATGTAATGGCAGTCTGTGACCATTTCAAGTAACTGGGTGTCGCCGGAGCGACCATGTTCACTTCTTTATTGATGACTTTCAATTGACTCTTGTTTTCAACATCAGCAAAAATCATCAGAGTGGAATTCACGTGAGGATAACCATCATCATCTTCTCCTTCACTCTTAGCCTTGTCTGCCTCCTTCTCCTTTTCCTTGGGATGTTTCTCTCGGAACTGCTGGATCAGGAGCCGACACTGTCGAGTGGTATGCTTTGGGTAAATGAAATTACCTTCTTCATCTTTTTTGGTGTGGATATGGCACGGCAGATCCAACACGTCATTTCCATCTTGATCTTTTACTTTCTTGGGGTTCCACTGCCCTTTGGGCTTCCCCTTGAACTTTCCTTGAACCACAGCCAAGGCCTCACCCGGAGCAGCTGGTTCGGCCTTGCGTTTTTGTTTCCGACTGGAGTTTCCTCCTCCGGCTTCGTGGGCGACTGCTTTGTGCTTGCTGCTCCGCAGTTGCTCCTCCTCTTCACCATTGGCATACTTGGTGGCAATTTCCATCATCTGAGTCAGAGTCATGTTTCCTGTCCGACCGAATTTCAGATTCAACTCCCGGTACCTGACGCCTTCCTTGAAAGCACAAATTGCCTGATGATCAGACACATCCTCCACCGTGTGGTGCAGGGTGATCCACCTCTGGATATAATCCCTCAAAGTTTCATTCGGTTTCTGGACGCAACACTGTAATTCTGTCAAACCTGCTGGCCGTTTGCAAGTACCCTCAAACGTTCTGACAAACACTCGGGAGAGATCTTCCCAAGTATAGATGCTGCCAGGTGCCAACTGATTCAGCCACGCTCTAGCCGAGCCCTCCAACATCAGAGGAAGGTGTTTCCTGGCCACCTCATCATTGTCGCCACCAATCTGGACAGCCACTCGGTAGTCTTCAAGCCAAGTGTCAGGCTTGGACTCTCCGGTGAACTTACTGACTCCAGTCGCCAACCTGAAGTTGGGGGGAATCATCGCAGCTCTGATAGCTCTGCTGAAGCACTCTGGGCCAGAGACATGCACCCTGTTGCTGGTTTGCGGGCCTCTGTCATGGCCATCTCGGTGAGCTCTATTTTTGTCGACCAAGCCCTGCACGAGAATAGATCTCGCATCAAAGCCTAGCTCCCTGGGGTCGACTGGAACACCTCTTCCGACACTGTGAGGGCGTCTGTCGTCATGCGGCCGAGGCACGTATGACCCACTCCTGGGAGGAGGCGTGGGCACTCGACGGTGACCATCACGATCGGCTCGACGATCATACTGCTCCTGGTTCTGTACTGATCTCGCCGCTCCCCACGTCCCTCACGCCTCGGGGGTGATCTCGGGCTATGGGCTGACTGAACCGTATCTGCGACCACGGATCTGCTATGGATCCTATTCCGCGACTGAGACACGACCGTATTCTGCTCTCCCGCTGCCCGGAGCAAGGCCTTGATATGCGCCAGACCTCGGCCATCTTCTAACTGGGAAGGTTGAATCGACTCTGCTATCTGGGCAGCAGCTGCTAGGTTTTGGATCGGTGTTCGGTATACCTGAGTCGGAGGTGGAAAAAGTTGGCGTCGACTGGACGCAGGAGCACGTTGACGAGCGTGATCGTCGAGTGCGCGCTGGAGGTTCTCCAGCAGAGTGCGCTGAGCCAGATTGGCCAAGTGAGCCTGCTCCAAGGCCTGGGCCTCGGGTGTTTCTCCAACTATAGGAGTATGCAGGGCATCCATGTTTCGGCGACGAAGTTCTTCTCTCTGCTGCGAGGGGAGAGGCTCGGGGCGGTACTCCTCGTGAACGCGCGATGGATCGCCGTTCCCGTCACCTCCGTCTTCACGATTGAAGCCAGGAGGACCGCGTGGTCCATTGACCATCAGGACTTTCGCTGCCGAGTCATTGTTGCCGCACTCGGATGCAGTCTCTACGGAGCCAATCGACAGATCGAACAGGCCGTAGAGAGACTCGTCGGGCTCGATCGCCTCGACTTGAGGGGTGGCCGACTGGCAGGCCACCGCATGCTTCACCCACCGTTGAATCCTCGACCGGCCGGTGCGCTTGCTCCGGCGGATCGCAGGGAGGGGGAAAGCCGTTGGAGTCGACTGGTACTGGGTCGACGGTTGCCGCAGGAGGACGCCGCGGACGCACGCGTGAAAGTGCGTCGCCCCACGAGTGCGTTGACGTCGAGTGGTACCTCCTAAAGCCAAGTGGAGTCGTCGGCGACAAACACGAGCGCGCCGAGATGGATCTCGCGGCCCTCAGCCAAACCTCCGCCTGGAACCATGATGGTGGGGATCGGAAAAATTGCAACTTCTCCAATAAGTCGCTAAGGCACCTGCCCCACGGTGGGCGCCAACTGTCGTGGATCTAAGACTGACAGTAGAATGGGGGGTAAGTATGAGGGGGCAAGATCTTAGCCATGGAGGAGTTGTACGCATGAGTTTACGAGTTCAGGTCCTTCTCGGAGGAAGTAACAGCCCTACGTCTCGGAGCCCTGAGGCGGTCGACTGAATATATGTGTGTGAATTACAGAAAGTGCGAACCCTTGTCCCAGAGGAGGGGGGTGGCTTATATAGAGTGCGCCAGGACCCCAGCTCCCCTCCGTTACACAGGGTTCAATGCTCATAAAGAAAAGGCGTTACTGTTAACGTCTATAGTAAAGTGTCATAAATGCTCATAATGCTATGGTTTAAATCCTGACCGTTGCAGAGTGGAGGGTTCTTCATCTTCTGGTGGTCGAGTGTCTTCAAGGTGGTCGAGTGAGTGCATCTCCACGGTCGAGTGGACGATGGTTTCTCTTCGACTGCTTCTGATTCTTTGCAGAGATGTCCTTGGGGAGGGTATGTTGGACACGTCTGTGACCCTACCCTAGGTACATAGCTTCGTCACCCGCAGTATGGATTGAGGATTTTCTCCTCCACATCCACATGGCCCGCGGCGATGACTTGCACGCCATCAAATACCTCCCATTAAAGCTCAAAGGACCAGTGCGGCATTGGCTTAATAGCTTGCCAACGGACTCCATTAGCTGTTGGGAAGATCTGGAAGCCGCATTCCTCGACAACTTTCAGGGCACTTATGTGCGACAACCAGACGCTGATGACTTAAGCCACATAATTCAGCAGCCAGAAGAGTCGGCCAGACAATTCTGGACTCGGTTCCTTACAAAGAAAAATCAAATCGTCGACTGTCCGGATGCGGAGGCCTTAGCGGCTTTCAAGCACAACATCCGAGATGAGTGGCTAGCCCGGCACCTTGGTCAGGAAAAGCCGAAATCTATGGCAGCTCTCACGACGCTCATGACCCTCTTTTGTGCGGGAGAAGATAGCTGGCTGGCTCACAGTAATAACATATCAAAGAACCATGGTACCTCAGATACCAAGGACGGCAATAGCAGGTCACGTCGCAACAAGCATAAGCGCCGCATTAACAGTGAAAATACTGAGGATACGGCAGTCAATGCCGGATTCAAAGGCTCTAAAACCGATCAGCGGAAAAAGCCGTCAAACAAAGTACGTCGGGTCCGTCCAGCTTGGACCGTATACTCGATCGCTCGTGTCAAATACATGGCACCCCAGACAAGCCAGCCAATCACACCAACAGGGATTGTTGGGTGTGCAAGCAGGCCGGCAAGTTAATTGCCGAAAACAAGGACAAGGGGCTGCATAGCGATGACGAAGAGGAGCCCCGGCAGCCGCACACTGGAGGACAGAAGAGGTTTCCCCCGCAAGTGCGGACGGTGAACATGATATACACAACCCACATCCCCAAGAGGGAGCGGAAGCGTGTGCTCAGGGACGTATATGTGTTGGAGCCAGTCGCCCCAAATTTCAACCCTTGGTCCTCCTGCCCGATCACCTTCGATCGCAGGGACCACCCCACTAGTATCCGTCATGGCGGATTTGCCGCACTAGTCCTAGACCCAACCATCGACGGACTTCACCTCACTCGAGTCCTTATGGACGGCAGCAGCAGCCTGAACCTGCTTTATCAGGACACAGTGCGCAAAATGGGTATAGACCCCTCAAGGATCAAACCCACGAGAATGACCTTTAAGGCCGTCATTCCAGGTGTAGAGGCCCATTGCACAGGCTCAATTACACTGGAAGTGGTCTTCGGATCCCCGGATAACTTTCGAAGCGAAGAGCTAATCTTCGATATAGTCCCGTTCCGCAGTGGTTATCACGCGCTGCTCGGGCGAACCGCATTTGCTAGATTCAATGCGGTACCGCATTATGCATACCTCAAGCTCAAGATGCCAGGACCTCGCGGAGTTATTACAGTCAATGGAAACACAGAACGCTCTCTCCGAACTGAGGAGCACACCGTGGCCCTCGCAGCAGAAGCGCAAAGCAGCCTCTCAAGGCAATCAACCAGTTCGGCGCTTCAAAACCCGGACACCTTCAAGCGCGCTCGGGGCAATCGGCAAATAGACCGCCTGGCGCGATCTGAGCTCGCGTAGCAATGCGGCGGCCACCCCAATCCAAGCCCAACGGCGATATTCGCGCCGCGCGTACATAATTACGCATTAAAAATACCATGGGCACAGGTGGGGAGGGGGGCACAACTGCGGCATGCCCCAAAACACGGCCTAAACCGCACTAGGGGCTTCGCGTTTGGTTATTTTTTCTTTTTTCAGGACCTTAATCTCTGGAAACACTGTCCGGCAGCACTTTTGCTGAACGCATGATGCAGCAACCAAGAAGGCAGACAGCTACGTTATACAACGGAATTCCCAGGTTGATCTCAGATTTCATATCATCCCTCAGCTCGCCCTTGGAAGGGACTTAGTCCTACTTTTTGCTTATCGCACTATCTGTATCACTCTGCTTTAACGCAGCTTTTTATAAACAATGCATTACATTATGACCATTATTGCATTTTTTACATATATATGTGTGTGTTCATTAATGACGCCTTGCAACCATACACTTTGGTACGGCCAATACACCAGGGGCTCACGTACCCCACAATGCGGTGTGAAAAGTCCGAAAACTTTCACAAGTGCGGCACCCCGAACTTATAGCATTATATGCATTAGCTCCGAATCATGTCTTTGGTCAAATGTTGGGTTTGCCCGGCTCCTATGTTTTGGTACCTTACGCTCCGCTCTATCGGCTAAGGTAGCGCTAGGAGAACTACTGCGATTGTGCCCCGGTTCTGCTGGGCTGAGCACCTCAGTAGAGAAAGCTAAAACTAACTATCATGATAAGGCGAGAGACTGGTCGCTGTTCGGCGAGGTTTTTCGAGTCCCTAAAGACTTATGCCGCTTAGGGTGAGGGGCCGGCCCTATCCGGCTTACAGGCGTGTATCGCGTCCCGAATTCGGCCTTCCGAATACCAGGGGCTTCGCCGAAATTTAAAATTATAGAATTCTATGGCTAAGTGAGAGTGATAAAGCATTATTAGTCCGGTTGCCTTCTTCGTTGTGCTGAGCACCTCCCTCGAAGGACCCAAATATGGGAACAAGAGTGCTCAGGTTTATCCCGAACACCCCAGCACTCGTGGCATGGGGGAAGAAGCCGAGGACTAGCCATCTCTCAGATTGGATAAACAGCCAAACAGAAGGTAATATTTTAAATTCAAACAAGTGTTGCATAGCGCATATGAAACATGTTTTCATAAATACAGGATAAAACGAGCGAGTTTACTCAAATATTACATCTTTCGAGCACTCATCCGCGATGATACGGGCACCCGGCAGAACACCCTCGTAGTACATCTCGGGTGGTGGTGCTCCTTGCCCACCGGCAGCCCCTCCTTGACCAGCTTCACGGCGTCTAGCTTGACCCACTGCAATTTCACAGGGGCAAAAGCCCGGCGTGCACCTTCAATGCAGACGGATCGCTCGACGACCTCCAGCCGTGGGCAGGCATCCACAAGCCGCCTCACCAGGCCGAAGAAGCTGTTCGGAAGGGCGTCGCCAGGCCACAGCCGGACTATAAAGCCCTTCATGGCATGATCGGCCGCCTTATGTAGCTCGACCATCTGCTTCAGCTGGTCGCTCATCGGCACCGGATGTTTGGCCTCAGCATACTGAGACCAGAACAGCTTCTCTATCGAGCTTCCATCCTTGGCCTGGTAAAATCGTGCGGCATCGGACACACTGCGGGGAAAATCTGCGAATGCTCCTGAAGAGCTCCGGATCCGGGTAAGTAATCGGTAATTTACTTTTACATGCTTTCTTTGCATATAGAAAGCCTTACCCGCCGCTATCTTCTTCATTGCGTCGATCTCCTGGAGGGCCTTCTGGGCCTCGGCCTTGGCACTCTTCGCACTCTCAAGGGCCGCGGCAAGCTCAGACTCTCGCGTCTTCGAGTCAAGCTCCAATGCCTCATGCTTTGTCACGAGAGCCTGGAGCTCTTCCTGCACCTCGCCCACCCGAGCCTCGTGCTTCTCTCGCTTGGTGCGCTCCTGGGCCGCCTTCTCTTCGGCCTGGGACAGCGCCTGCTTCAGGGTCGCCACCTCGGTCGTGGCCCCTGACAAACATACAATGATCCTGTCATTTGGCAATCGCGTCCTTTTTCTCATATATACATATCTATAGATGGGGTATTACTTACCCTTGTTCTCCTCGATCTGCCTCTTAGCAAGGCCGAGCTCTTTCCGGGACCCCTCGAGGGCCTCCTTCAGTACGGCGACCTCCGCAGTTAGTGCGGCGGACGCCAGCAGCGAAGCCTGCATATGCATATTGACATACTTATATTAGACTCCTGCGATATTATTTGATCCTCTGTTCGGCTTTTCTTTGTGAACACCGAACAAAGCATCAGGGGCTACTATCTATGCGGTAATATTTCTACTACATTTTAAACACACTTACCTCAAAGCATGTTAGAAGGCTGGCACAGGCTTCAGTCAATCCGCTCTTGGCGGACTGAACCTTCTGGATCACCGCACTCATAATAGTGCGGTGCTCCTCGTCGATGGAAGCGCTGCGAAGCGCTTCCAGCAGATTGTCCGGTGCCTCTGGATGGGTAGAGGTCACCGGCACAGGCGTCTGGCCCCTCTTAGAAGGAGGCCACCTGCCCGAGTACGGAACCGCTGGAGGGTCCGGCACGGTGTTTGGCTGAGGGCCGAACTCGGAGCTCTCGGGGGCCCCGTCCCCGCGGCTCCCGGAGTCCGGAAGGTCGCCTTGAGGTGCCTCCGGGACTGTCTCCCCTCGATCCGGTGCCTCTTGAGACAACACCTCAGCGGTCGGCAGGATGGGGGGAGGTGGCTTTCGGGACTGGATCGCTATCCATGTCCGACGAGCCCAGGGAGCCGTCCGATGATACCTCGATATTGGCTCGGGGCGGCCTGCATAATTGTGTTCGGCTTTAGGGAAAGCAGTGCGACAAAGGAATCCTATGGGTAACTTTGGCATATGAATACTTACGATCTCCCCGGGGGCTTGACCCTGGGCAACCACTCCCCTTCGCCTTCATCGGCGGCGGTGGAACTGTCCGGAAGGAGAGTCCTTCCCTTCTTGGACCCTCCGGCCTCCCCGGTTGGGGCGGCCTTCCTTTTCTTGTCTTCCCCAGTCGGTGGGGGAGCATCTTCTTCCTCTTCTTCCTCATCTTCGGGGGAAGAGTGGGCCGCAGAGTCATCGGACGGCGAGTCTGACGACGCCTGGCGTCGGGAACTCTTTCGAGCTCCCTTGGCCTTCTTGGTCTTCTCCGGCACCTTATAAGGGGTCGGAGTCAGCATCTTCATCAGAAGAGCATCTGCGGGGCCTTTGGGCAAGGGAGCCGGACAGTCGATCTGTCCGGCCATCTTCTGCCAGTCCTGTCAAAATTACGGGGGTTTAGATCCCGCATAGAGTCAATCTATATAAAAACAAGTATCCTGTAAAAGGTAAAGCAGCTTACCGCACTGGCTTGGCGCTTCGCGCTAATCCACGATCCTCGGTGATAGGGGGGACCTCGGCACTCTTGAACAGCACCCTCCAGGCGTCTTCATGAGTCGTGTCAAAGAGCCTGTTCAGAGTTTGGTGCTATGCCGGATTGAACTCCCACAAGGTGAACTCCCGTTCTTGGCACGGGAGTATCCGGCGGATGAGCATGACTTGGACTATGTTGACCAGCTTGAGCTTCTTGTCCAACATGTTTTGAATACATGTTTGGAGTCCAATCAGCTCCTTCGAACTACCCCAGGACAGGCCCTTCTCTTTCCAGGAGGTGAGCCGCATGGGGATGCCAGATCGGAACTCGGGGCCGCTACCCATGCGGAGTCACGCGGCTCGGTGATGTAGAACCACCCCGATTTCCACCCCTTTATGGTTTCCACAATGGAGCCCTCGAGCCATGTTATTTTGGGCATCTTGCCCACCATGGCGCCTCCACACTCCGCCTGGTGGCCACCCACCACCTTCGGCTTGACATTGAAGGTCTTCAGCCATAAGCCGAAGTGGGGCTTGATGCGGAGGAAAGCCTCGCACACGACGATAAACGCCGAGATGTTAAGGATGAAGTTTGGGGCCAGATCGTGGAAATCCAGGCCATAATAAAACATGAGCCCTCGGACGAAGGGATGAAGAGGGGATCCTAGTCCGCGGAGGAAATGGGTAAGGAATACCACCCTCTCATGGGGCCTGGGGGTGGGGATGAGCTGCCCCTCATCTGGGAGCCGGTGCGCGATGTCGTCGGGCAGGTATCCGGCTCTCCTCAGTTTCTTAATGTCTCCCTCCGTGACGGAGGAGACCATCCACTTGCCTCCCGCTCCGGACATGGTTGGAGAGGGTTGAGGTGGAAGTGAGGACTTGGGCACTAGAGCTCAAGTGTGCGGGAGCGGATGAGCAAAGGAGGAAGAAGGTGTGGATAGAAAGGTGAATCCTTATCCCTTTATATGGGCGGACGAAACCGAGCGTCCCCACTTGCCTGGTAAAACTCGCTTATCCCCCAAGCGCCGCAATTGATGGTGCGATTGGGTTACCCACGCCCGTATTGATGAGAATCCCGTAATAAGGGGACACGATCTCTGCTTTGACAAGACGTGTCGAAAAACTGCCTCGCATTATGTGCGGGGCTGGTTAAAAGAAACGGTTCGAATAATCACCGGGCCATGACATAACGTCATGTTGCCAGAACAAGCCAGCAAATTAGATCTGCGAAAATATTATTCTCTCTACGGTGGAATGTGGAACTTATTTTGCAGGGTCGAACACTATCCTCGTATTCAACTTCTTCTGTGATGTAATCGGAGAAGGAACCCGCCTTGCAATGCCAAAGACAACACTGCGCGCCGGACTCGTCGTCATTGAAGCCTGGTTCAGGGGCTACTGACGGAGTCCTGGATTAGGGGCTCTCCGAACAGCCGGACTATCTCCATTGGCCGGACTGTTAGACTATGAAGATACAAGATTGAAGACTTCGTCTCGTGTCCGGATGGGACTCTACTTGGCGTGGAAGGAAAGCTAGGCAATACGTGTATGGATATCTCCTCCTTTGTAACCGACCTTGTGTAATCCTAACCCTCTCTGGTGCCTATATAAACCGAAGGGTTTTAGTCCGTAGGACAACAATGACAACATACAATCATACCATAGGCTAGCTTCTAGGGTTTAGCATCTCTGATCTCGTGGTAGATCTACTCTTGTACTACCCATATCATCAATATTAATCAAGCAGGACGTAGGGTTTTACCTCCATCAAGAGGGCCCGAACCTGGGTAAAACTTCGTGTCCCCTGCCTTCTGTTACCATCCGGCCTAGACGCACAGTTCGGGACCCCCTACCCGAGATCCGCCGGTTTTGACACCGACAGCCAAGACATAGAATATTTCTAAGTCCCTGAAATCAGCAACATTAAGAGGGATACTTTGCATGCTTGTGCTAGTCACCACAGAGATCACAAAAATACATGGCATACACCCCTGTAAAGATGGCATGGCATACTTCAAAACACATGTAGAGCTCAAGTTCATAGGAGGCACACATCAATCATGGCAAAAATGACAAATGTCCAATTGCTGATAATAATCTGAAACTAACAGAAACTAGCACTCTTCCACCAGCATTTAGGGCATCAAGATGAACTCAAATGAACATGGTGCAATGAGATGAAATGAAGTAGTCGTCGAGACGAATATTTCGATATGCTACACGCCCGAAACGGAGCCATGGTTGCAGAGTTATGACATGCGGAAAAATGCTAAAAATATCTGAGATTAGGTCAAAAGTCAACCGATCATAATTTCAGACCTGGATCCAGATCTGAGCACTGTAGCGGCACGGACTTCGATGATCACCGGAATCGCCGGAACCAGCGCCGGAGATGAGGGAGAGGCGGTGGAGCTCGCCGGAGCTTCGAGGGAGAGGCGGTGGAGCTTGCCGGGGCGGCAAGGCGGTGATGGCGGACATGGGCGCGGCTGCCGGAGCGCATCGGGGCGGCGAGGTGCGGGCCGGGCGGCGAGCGGCGGCGGTGCACCAGAGAGGAGGCGCCGGCGACGAGGCTGCGGAGCGAGGACGGCGGCCGGGGCGCGCGGGCGCGAGGCGGCGCGAGGAGATGGGATCGGGCAGCCGGCTGCGGGCTCCCCGGGCCTCGGCGGCGGCAGGTGGCGGGAGGACACGTGGCGTCGCCTGATTGGCGCGGGGCAGCGGCGGCTCTGTCCGGCGCGGCGGGCGTGTCCGGCCGCGCGGAGAGTAGCGGGGCTAGGGTTAGGGTGCGAATGGACCCGGAATTTTCGGGGGGAGGCTAGTTTTATAAGTAGAGGGAGCTAGGATGCTCCAAATGAGGTGTGGTTTTCGGCCACGCGATCGTGATCGAACGATCTAGATGATGGAGGAGGTTTAGGTGGGTTTTGGGCCATTTTGGAAGGGTGTTGGGCTGCAACACACACGAGGCCTTCTCGGCTCCTCGGTTAACCGTTGGAGTATCAAACGAAGTCCAAATGGCACGAAACTTGACAGGCGGTCTACCGGTAGTAAACCAAGGCCGCATGACATGTCTCGTTCCAATCCAAGAACGTTGGACACTCGCACATGAAAAGAGGTAGAAAGGGACACCGGAGGACATAGGAGCGCCAGAATGCAAAACGGACAACGGGGAAAAAGCTCGGATGCGTGAGACGAACACGTATGCAAATGCAATGCACATGATGACATGATATGAGATGCATGACAAAGACAAAAGCACATGAAGACAAAAACCCGACAACGAGGAAATATCATAACTTAGTGCCGGAAATGGCAAGAGTTGGAATACAAATATGGCAAGTTACGTATGGGGTGTTACAGTACTGCCCTTCCTTGGACAAGGATCCCACTTATGATTAACCCCCCTCGCAAGCATCCGCAACTACGAAAGAAGAATTAAGGTAAACCTAACCATAGCATGAAACATATGGATCCAAATCAACCCCTTACGAAGCAACGCATAAACTAGGGTTTAAGCTTCAGTCACTCTAGCAACCCATCATCTACTTATTACTTCCCAATGCCTTCCCCTGGGCCCAAACAATGGTGAAGTGGCATGTAGTCGATGTTCAAATAACACCACTAGAGGAAAGACAACATACATCTCATCAAAATATCGAAGGAATACCAAATTCACATGACTACTTATAGCAAGACTTCTCCCATGTCCTCAGGAACAAACGTAACTACTCACAAATCATATTCATGTTCATAATCAGAGGGGTATTAATATGCATAAAGGATCTGAACATATAATATTCCACCAAGTAAACCAACTAGCATCAACTACAAGGAGTAATCAACACTACTAGCAACCCACAGGTACCAATCTGAGGTTTTGAGACAAAGATCGGATACAAGAGATGAACTAGGGTTTGAGAGGAGATGGTGCTGGTGAAGATGTTGATGAAGATTGACCCCTCCCAATGAGAGGATCGATGGTGATGACGATGGTGATGATTTCCCCCTCCCGGAGGGATGTTTCCCCGACAGAACAGCTCCCTCGGAGCCCTAGATTGGTTCCGCCAAGGTTCCGCATCGAGACGGTGGCGCTTCATCCCGAAAGCTTCCCTCTTATTTTTTCGAGGTCAAAAGACACCTTATACCAGAAGATGGGCATCGGGGCCTGCCAGGTGGCCCACGAGGCAGGGGGCGTGCCCCCACACTCGTGGACGGTGGTTGGCTCCCCTCTGGTGCTTTCTTCACCCAATATTTTTAATATATTCCAAAACTGACTTTCGTGGAGTTTCAGGACTTTTGTAGTTGTGCAGAATAGGTCTCTAATATTTGCTCCTTTTCTAGCCCAGAATTCTAGCTACCGGAATTCTCCCTCTTCATGTAAACCTTGTAAAATAAGAGAGAAAAGGCATAAGTATTGTGACATAATGTGTAATAACAACCCATAATGCAATAAATATCGATATAAAAGCATGATGCAAAATGGACGTATCAAGGGGCACTGCACACGGCTACACAATCAACTTGTGTGTCTATGGGGTGCCCCCTCCCCCGTATATAAAGGAGTGGAGGAGGGGAGGGCCGGCCCTCATAGGGCGCGCCCAAGGGGGGAGTCCCACTCCGAGTAGGAGTAGGTTTCCCCCCTTCCTAGTAGGAGTAGGAGAAGAAGGAAGAGGGAGAGAGAGGGAAGGAAAGGGGGGCTGGCCCCCCACCCAATTCGGATTGGGCTTGGGGGGCGCGCCCTCCACCTAGCCGCCTCCTCCTCTCTCCCACTAAGGCCCATTGACTCCCTGAGGGGTTCCGGTAACCCCCCCGGTACTCCGGTAAATGCCCAAACTCATCCGGAACCATTTCGATGTCCAAACATAGCCTTCCAATATATCGATATTTATGTCTCGACCATTTCAAGACTCCTTGTCATGTCCGTGATCACATCCCGAACTCCAAACTACCTTCGGTACATCAAAACACATAAACTCATAATACCGATCGTCATCGAACGTTAAGCGTGCGGACCCTACGGGTTCGAGAACTATGTATACATGACCGAGACTCGCTTTCGGTCAATAACCAATAGCGGAACGTGGATTCTCATATTGGTTCCTACATATTCTACAAAGATCTTTATCGGTCAAACCACATAACAACATACGTTGTTCCCTTTGTCATCGGTATGTTACTTGCCCGAGATTCGATCGTCGGTATCTCAATACCTAGTTCAATCTTGTTACCAACAAGTCTCTTTACTTGTTCCGTAATGCAACATCCCATAACTAACTCATTAGTCACATTGCTTGCAAGTCTTATAGTGATGTGCATTACCGAGAGGGCCCAGAGATACCTCTCTGGTACACGGAGTGGCAAATCCTAATGTTGATCTATGCCAACTCAACAAACACCATCTTTGACACGTGTAGAGCATCTTTATAGTCACCCAGTTACGTTGTGATGTTTGATAGCACAGTAAGTGTTCCTTTAGTATTCGGGAGTTGCATAATCTCACAGTCATAGGAACATGTATAAGTTATGAAGAAAGCAATAGCAATAAACTAAACGATCACAGTGCTAAGCTAAAGGATGGGTCAAGTCAATCACATCATTCTCTAATGATGTGATCCCGTTCATCAAATGACAACTCATGTCTATGGTTAGGAAACTCAACCATCTTTGATTAACGAGCTAGTCAAGTAGAGGCATACTAGTGACACTCTGTTTTCTTATGTATTCACACATGTACTAAGTTTCCGGTTAATACAATTCTAGCATGAATAATAAACATTTATCATGACATATGGAAATATAAATAACAACTTTATTATTGCATCTAGGGCATATTTCCTTCAATATCCCATTGTGGAGGAGTGATGTGCTTTGTGCACCTCACAATCCTATAAATGTGTGTACATGAGTAATACCATCTAGTATTGATATTACAAGATTATTTAGTCGCTATGTGGTATTTATTCTCATGAGAAATTCAAATTCTAAATAGTCCATTAATTATATCTTGTTGGATTCCCTTATTGCCTCTTGTTAAGATTTATTGGTATCACATTATGGGGGAGTAATATGTTATGTGCGTATTACAAGCCTAGAAAATGTGTTCATTTGAGATATTGTCACCAAGAATTGATATTGTAAATTATCTTGTTCCTAGGTGGCATATTAGCTCTACAAGTTGCAATTTGCTTTTTTGTATTTGGTGTGAAGATGATGATGGATATCATTGAAATCTACCACCGGGAATCATTTCCAAATACTTCTTATCTCTTGACAATTGGTAATCATTTATGTGGTAGAAATTGTTGATCATCTTTACATTGGCCTTTGCTTTTATTTGCCTTATCTCTTGCCAAGGATTGTGTCAACTCCCGTTGTCTTCCATACCACTTGTGGATCTTGTTAATTTCTTGATCTCCCCTAGTGTTTTCTAGATATAGTGAAAGTGGTGATCCCACCTTTTGCATTTTGTATTGAAATGCAAATTCTCTATAATGCACTACTATTGGGGGAGCTATCCTATTTTCTATAAAACTCTCATCTTGTGATCTTTATGAAGTGTGTTTTGGTGGAAGGCAAGCCGTTTCTTTTTGCTACGTTGTGTCATCATGAAATTTAGTAGAGGGCTTGGTTTGTTTGCAACCATCCTCTCTTTTGGGAGTTCGATATCTCTCTTTTTGTGTGTTTCAATGGATATATCATTCCTTGTTGAATCTTTCAAGTGATATCCTCCAAGTGATGATTTATTCATTTGGTATCTTTTCTTCATGTGGCATTTCTTTGTCAATTGGTATCGGTTCTTGAAAGTCTTGATCATGCATATTAACTTCATGTAGTTTCTTTGGCATGTTTTCTTTCTTTGACCCAATATATAAGGGAAACTCCACCAAGTCTCTAATTGGATAAGTTGTGCATGAGATTCTATTTCATATCTATATGCACATATTTATGTGGAGTTTGTCATATGTATTGTTTGTTTGCTAACTCTTTGGTACCAATGAGTTTGGGTACCATTTAGTTTGTGGTGTTGTTCTAGGAACAACTAGAGATGCATTGGATGCTCGGCTCATTCAAAATGAAGGTGGTGTCACCATGTGCTTATTGGAGTCAAGCTGGGACGTTCAATGAACTACTACCGTTTACATTCAATTGGTATCTACTACATCCTTCCAATGCTATCTCGGTAACAAGTATCTACTCATGCATACATTTCTTACATACAACCTTGTGTAGGTTGCATCATGGCATGAATTTCTTGATTAGTTCTTGTGATACTTGTTTCCCTTCTCAAAGCATGTCAACAATGATCTCATGTTTCTAGTTGTGATGTCCTTGATGGTTGTGTGGTAGGAATTCATTTATATACAATAAGACCATATCTAGCCATGTGCTATGCTTTCAAGCAAATATCTTGTTGGTATATTTATGACTTCCTTTTGGATATCTTCTTCCTTCGTGTTGTAACTATTTCAGGTGTACATCCTTCTTTGTAGATAGATATCATCATGATTTTCATCTACCTAGAATCTTATACACTTGTGATAAGTTACATCTTTAGTGGATATGCTTATTCTTTCACGTCCACCTTTCTTTCCTTTGTATTGCCTAGGTGGCTCCGTGAAAGGATTTGTCTTGAGTGCGGATCTTATCTTGTTGCATCTTGATGCACTCATGTGTGGTGAAGATTTTCGTTTTTTTACTTTTCTCTCTTGCTTGTCTTGATGAGGCTTTTGCCATTTCGATTGGTATCCCTCCTCATGACAAAGCTATCTTTTTCCTTCTTCACCTTGGGTTGTCACGATCTTTGGTTTTTCATTTTGTATTTTGAGTGTGCTTCTGAACCCCTTTGCTTGGTGTGTGGGGGAAGGACATGTCTTGCACCTTGTATCTCATTTATTCAAGACTATGTTGATGCTTCATGCTCATCCTTATATTAGTCTTCACAAGTGCTTTGGCATGACTCACACACATCATTTTGGTTGAGGCTTTTCCTAAGTTGCCTCCTTTACTTGTTTCTCAACCATTCATTTGTTGCTTGTGCTAGGCTTTCTTTCCTACATGCTCACGTGCCCTAGTTGTGAGGTTCTATTGATTTTGGGGGAGTGATGATCCTATTTTGTGCACGTTGTATCCCATTACAAAAATTCTTATTTGTGCACAAATCATGGGGAGCTTCCCTAGTTTCTTTAGAACACTCCCTTTCGTGTATCATAATATGTTTTCTTCATGTGGCTCGTAGGATCATTGGTCTAGTTGGTTGAATTGATACCCTTTGATTGCTTGCTTTAATTGATATCTTCTGATTGCTTGATTGCATGTGTCTCTCTTTGTTATGTCTTCGTGGCATATCATTCTTTAGCAATCTTTGTGCCTCGATATAGTTTATCTTCCTCCAAGTATTTACCTTTGGATATGTGTATTTCATTCAACTCTCTTGTTGAGAAATACACAACTTATGGAGGAACACTTTTTATATTGGCCTTCTAAGCTTTTCGCCCATTTTGGTAATCAATGCCAATGGGGGAGAAGTTTCAGAGAGTTTTGTGGAGAATTTTTCAGAGTTTCTTCTTGCTTTGGTTTTGTTCCTAAGCATTTGCATCTCATACTCATGCATCATTGGTTGTTGCATTGCATGGTGTTGCATAATTCCTTATATAAACTCTCTTGAAAGTGATTGTCATCAATTACCAAAATGGGGGAGATTGAAAGGACATGCAGTGCCCCCATGTGTGGTTTTGGTAATTGATGGCATTCTCTATGGACTAATGGTTGCATTGAGTTATATTTGAAGGATTTGTCCATATGCATTTCTTGAAGTCCATGTGTTGGTTTCAATGAGTTTATGTGTTGACCAAGGTGCTATTAAGGAATTATCCAAAGATTGGTCATGTGAGTATTGAGCTTATTGCAAGCATGTCTTGAATAAGAAGATTGTGTGATCATTCATGTTTACCTTCAAGACATCATCCAAATGAAGAGAGTTGGAAAGAGTCAAGGTTGATCAAGACTAAGTACAGAGAGTGATTCAAGTTGATCATCACACAAAGCGTAGAAGATACACCAAGTGGGATCAAGTGATCTCATGGTTTGGTAAGCATTGTCCATTTCACTTTGTGTACTAACCCATGGTCTTTGTGAGAGTTCTATGTGGGGTTAGGTTTGCTTCCATGGGCTTGCGTCAAGAGGAGGATCACATACAACCCATGGAGGATGACATCAAATCAAGGTTGTGTTGTGCAAGTTCAAGTGGAGTATCACGAAGAAATCATGCTTGTAGCTTGCCGTCCACTATGGTGACAGTGGACTTGTGAAGGTGTGCCGAAGAGTGACTCACCCATAGTGGAGTATGGGGGAGCAATCAACTAGCCTTCATCGAGCCAATGCAATCACGAAAGGCGGTCCAACTTTAGGGAGTCAAGATCATCATCATCTAGCTCAAGTGAACTTTGTGCAAGGCAAAGGTTTGCCCTTGATAGGTTCTCTATTTTACCGGTCTCATGGTGGTGGTTTGGAGACCAGGTTATAGGATCGATTGTCGTACTATCAAGGGGGCTCTCAAGTGAGTAGCTTGATCGTATCGTTCGTAGAGAGCTCAAACCATTTCATGCTTGCATCATCTTTCTTGGGTCTTGTTTGGTTTTCTCCTTGTGATATTTGGAGCTTATGGTCATCTTCTTGACAAGCTCGAGTTCATCTAAAACGGAGTTCACATGCTTCTTCTATTGCGTTTTTGGTGTTGGAGGTTTTACCGGTCTTATTCGAGAAAGGGTTCTCACCATTTTCTTATGGGCCTTATCTAATTTCCTTATTATTGTTATTTCTATCAAGATTGTGTTAGCCCTTGTCGGTAGCTTTCCAATAAACTTGGTTTCGTTGAATTCGGAGTCCGTTTGCAGAAGTTGTGTCAGTTTTGGTGTCCTTAAAAAGGCTGCAGCGGTACTACCGCTCATGGGAGTGGTACTACCGCTTGGAGGGAATGTAATTTTTTTCCACCACTCTTGGGAGCGGTACTACCGCCGATATTTCCATGGCTACTTCCGCTGCGGACCAAAAACTCGTCTTAAGTCCAGCGGTGGTAGGCACGGATGTATTTTTTAGTACCGCTCGCAAGCAGTAGTACCGCTACCCTTTGAGGTAGTACCATGAGGAAGAGCGGTAGTACCGCTCCGTGCGGGCTATGAGCATAATGGTTGGATTTTTCCCACCTATAATAGGGGGTCTTCTTCCCCAATGAACCTTATCCTTTGAGCTCGTATTCTTCCCCCATTGTTGAACTTCTTCGAGCTTGCTATCTCTCAATCCCTCCATGGATTCTTGCTAGTTTTGGGGGGGAGAGGCAGGAGATCTAGATCCACATTCCACCAATCACTTTCTCCTCTATGTGAGGGGAACCCCTTGGATCCAGATCTTGGAGTTCTTGGTGTTCTCCTTCTTGTTCTTCCTCTCATTTCCCTCCCTAGCATTAGTTGCTTTGGTGGGATTTGGGAGAGAAGGACTTGGGCACTCCGTGTGCCCTTGCCATTGCATTTGGTGCATCGGTTTGAGTTCTCCACGGTGATACGAGGAAGTTACTGTGATGCCCCAAGACCGTCGCGCCAGGTGTCTTCCAGTTATTCGGTGTTGTTGCCATGTCATTCTCTTGCGTGTTGCATCTTGTCATGTCATCATGTGCATTGCATCATCATATTTTCAAAACTTGCATCCATCCCGGTCTCCTCGTTCCTTCCGTTGTCCGTTCTGAGTCCAGACACACTCGCACACGCCCGCGGCATGTCCGATATAGTATTTTATAAGTGACCGGAAAATTTTCTCAGAATGGGATGAAAGTTGGCTTCCGGTGTTGTTATGTTGTCAGTAGACCGCCTGCCAAGTTTCATCACATTCGGAGTCTGTTTGACACCTCAGCCGTTAAACTATAGCGGCAATAGTAGCCGGTTTTTCGTCGGACGTTTCAGTCTCCGAAACTGCTGTCGGGCATCTCTCTTCTCTCTCTTTTCTGAGCCCATCAAACCCCTCACCTTCGTTGACCATTTCGAGACCAACCGGGTTAGCGATTCCCTCTTGTCAAACCACCTACTCCCACTTTGCACAGTGCATCGACCCATCGTCCATGTCCGAAACTGTCCCAGGCCCGACCCGCTCTGTCGTTAGCAACGGGTCAAGATCATCCCCGGACATCTATAAATCATCTTCGTTTTATTTATCAGACTCCCTAGCCTATTTTTCTCGACCGCCCGGTTTCGATCGGAGGGACGAGTTAGCCCCTAACCTAAACTCATCTGATATAAATATCAGTCAAACCCTAACCTATCCTGTCCCATCCTCCGAATCCCTCCGCCGCCACTCTCTGGTTCCCCTCGGGATCACCAGCGAACCAACCAGAGCCTCCACCTTCTCCTCGGTCTCCCCACCAGCCCAACCGAAGCGCTCGAACAAGTCTCCTCCTTCCTCGGGATCGATCCAGATCCCACCTGGCCAAATCCCCTCGCTCGATCTTCCTCGATCCAAACCGCAGCCAACCACTGCCCGAGCTCCTCCTTCCCCGAGAAGCACCAGTCCCGGGCGGCTTTCAGATCGAGCAAACTCGATCTCGACCAGCAGCCAGAGTCCACAGCCTCCTCTGCTTCTTCTCAAGCACTTCCATGGAGCCAGCCGTCCCCGTCGGCGATGAGCAGGGGCACGCCATGGATGCCTCCCCGAGCTCGAGTTCTCCTCGCCGCTGTCGGGAACCGCTGTCCCACGGTCGGATCCGTCAAGTCCGCGACCCCGCCTGACCTTTTTCCCATTAATGCCGCTGCCGAGCCTTCTTCTGCTTCCCCTGCTGTAGGGCTCCATCACCCCTGCTCGTCTTCACCTCGCGCACCGCGTCACCGCTCCTCCTCCGCCGTGCCGGCGAGCGCGACGCAGGAGCACCGCAGGTCGCCGTGCCTCCTCCTCCCGACCTTCTCCTACTCGTCTTCCCTACTATCTCTCATCCCTTTCGTTTTTCTCAGTCTAGGAGCACCAACGGCCGCCACCATCGCCGGAGATGGGGCCCGACGCCCAGTTCGGCTCGCCTCCACTGCTTCAGCGTCATCCCCGTCGCCGGAGGATGCAGCACCCGGCTGCCTCGAGCCCCGACGCCGGCGAGCCATCACCTCCGCCACCCTTGCCCGTTCCCGACCGGCGTCGCTCTGAACCTGTCGCTGCCGCTTTTCTTCAGAGACGAGCAGAGCAGCTCGCCTGCCCCGCTCGACGCGTTGACTGCAGGCCCAGCCAGCGCCAGGAGGGCCCAGCCTCCTCCGCAGCCTGCCCGCACCGCGCCTCAGCCGCAGGCCAGTTGCTTCGCAGATCTGGGCCGAAGCCCATGGTGAGGCCCCAGCGGAGACTCCGTTGTTTTTTTCTGTAGACCCAGCTTGCTTCAGATTCGGCCCGATAGGGTTTTTTCCCTGTTCTGCGATTTTCCTAATTTTCCTAAGACCACCAGTTTTATAGAATAGCACCAACCGTGCATCGGATCTAAATAAATTATATATGTAACTTGACTAGAATTTCATCTAGTTTCATAATATCCAACTTTCATGCATGTTCAATATGTTTAAAATGTTGTTTGGTTAAATTTGCTCCTATGACATGTTAAAATGATTTATTTCATAACTAAATAACCGTAGCTCCAAATTTAATAAACTTTATATGTAAATGGGGTAGAAAAATGCCTAGTTTAACATGGTGGCTTTTCTTTGCATGTTTAATAACTCTAAAATTGTGTATAGGGCAGAACAGTACCAACTTTGAAATATGCATATGGGGATTTTCCGGATTTGTTGTTTGTTATATCCGGCCTCATTTAAACTTGCATAGTTAAGTAGTTTTATTGTGCTTCACCCCTTGCCATGTTAATCGACATTTAATATTGTTGGGTACCTAAACGAGAGAGAACTAAATAAGTCATGTGGTGTTTCGTTAATATGCAACGGAGTTGCATATTGAGCTCCACTTAATTTATAGGATTGTTTATGCATTTTGCCATGCCACGCCTCATTAAACGGGACATGCATCATACTTGGTTGTGCATCATGCCATGTTTATGTGATGGTTGTTTACTATGTTGTTTGCTTCTTTCCGGTGTTGCTTCTTCGGGTTGGTTCCGATAACGTCGTGTTTGTGAGGATTCGTTCGACTACGTCCATTTGTATTCTTCATGGACTCGTTCTTCTTCCTTGCGGGATCTCAGACAAGATGACCATACCCTCGAAATCACTTCTATCTTTGCTTGCTAGTTGTTCGCTCTATTGCTATGACGTGATGCCTACCACTTGCTATATCATGCCTCCCATATTGCCATGTCAAGCCTCTAACCCACCTTTCCTAGCAAACCATTGTTTGGCTATGTTACCGCTTTGCTCAGCCCCTCTTATAGTGTTGCTAGTTGCAGGTGAAGATGAAGTTTGTTTCTTTTTGGAACATGGATATGTTGGGATATCACAATACATCTTATTTATTTTAATGCTTCTATATACTTGGTAAAGGGTGGAAGGCTCGGCCTTATGCCTGGTGTTTTGTTCCACTCTTGTCGCCCTAGTTTCCGTCATACCGGTGTTATGTTCCTTGATTTTGCGTTCCTTACATGGTTGGGTGTTATGGGGACCCCTTGACAGTTCGCTTTGAATAAAACTCCTCCAGCAAGGCCCAACCTTGGTTTTACCATTTGCCTCACCACCACCTATGCTTTTCCCTTGGGAGTCACGCTCCCGAGGGTCATCTTTATTTTAACCCCCCCCCCCTCGGGCCAGTGCTTGTCTAAGTGTTGGTCCGAACCTGTCAGTCGCCGGTGGCCACCAGGGGCAACTCTGGGCTGGCCTACCGGAAGTTTGGACAATCTGGTGTTGCCCTGAGAACGAGGTATGTGTAGCTCCTATCAGGATGTCGGCACATCGGGTGGCTTTGCTGGTCTTGTTTTACCATTGTCGAAATGTCTTGTAACCGGGATTCCGAGTCTGATCGGGTCTTCCTAGGAGAAGGAATATCCTTCGTTGACCATGAGAGCTTGTGATGGGCTAAGTTGGGACACCCCTGCAGGTTTTGAACTTTCGAAAGCCGTGCCCGCGGTTATGGGCAGATGGGAATTTGTTAATATTCGTTTGTAGAAAATTTCACACTTAACTTAATTAAAATGCATCAACCGTGTGTGTAGCCGTGATGGTCTCTTTCTGGCGGAGTCCGGGAAGTGAACACGGTTCTTGTGTTATGCTTGAACGTAAGTAGTTTTAGGATCACTTGATCACTTCTAGCTTCACAACCGTGCATTGCTTCTCTTCTCTCTCTTATTTGCGTATGTTAGCCACCATATATGCTTAGTGCTTGCTGTAGCTCCACCTCACTACCCTTTCCTACCCATAAGCTTAAATAGTCTTGATCTCGCGGGTGTGAGATTGCTGAGTCCTTGTGGCTCACAGATACTTCCAAACAGTTGCAGGTGCCGATGATACCAGTGCAGATGACGCAACCCAGCTCAAGTGGGAGCTCGATGAAGTCCTTGTTCATTGTTTTGTATTGTTTCCTTTTGATCAGTAGTGGAGCCCAGTTGGGACGATCGGGGATCTAGCATTTGGGGTTGTCTTCTTTTATTTTGGTTCCGTAGTCGGACCTTGATTGTATTCTGGTTGATGTATGTTTAACTTGTATTTGTGTGAAGTGGCGATTGTAAGCCAACTCTTTACCCCTTTCTTATTCAGTACATGGGATTGTGTGAAGATTACCCCTCTTGCGACAAACCTACCATGCGGCTATGCCTCTAAGTCGTGCCCCGACACGTGGGAGATATAGCCGCATCATGGGTGTTACAGTTACAAGTTGAGTAGCTTATTACTCTTGGGTGCTCGGTACCCTTGAGCTTTTTCCTCTTGGGTGCTTGGGTGCCCTAGACGGTTGGTGGTGTTCGGAGCTCAATCATTATGGTGTAAAGCTCTGGGCAAGCGTCGGGGTCTCCAATTAAGTTGTGGAGATCACCCCGAGCAATTTGACGGGTTCCGGTGACCGCCCCCAAGGGTTGCCAAAGTGTACGGGTTCGGTGACCGCCCCCAAGGGTTGCCATTTGTACGGGTTCGGTGACCGCCCTCAAGGGTACCTTAGTGGAATCACGACATCTTGCATTGTGCGAGGACGTGAGGAGATTACAGTGGCCCTAGTGGCTTCTTGGGGAGCATTGTTCCTCCACACCGCTCTAATCGGAGATTAGCATCCGCAAGGGTGTGAACTTCGGGACACATCGTCGTCTCCGCGTGCCTCAGTTATCTCTTACCCGAGCCCTTTACTTATGCACTTTATTTTGTGATAGCCATATTGTTTCTTGTCGTATATCTTTCTATCACTTAGTTGTTTATCTTGCTTAGCATAAGTTGTCGGTGCACATAGGTGAGCCTAGTTGTTGTAGGTTTTGTGCTTGACAAATTAACCGCTATGTTTATTCCGTGTTTGTTCAAGCCTAAACCATAATTATTTTAAGGGTTTTTATCATTTATGCCACTAGTTGTGTCCCACTACTCAGTTTTGCCATTGGAAGTTACAACTGCTCAAAAATGCCATCAATCCATGAGATGCTTGCTCAAAAATGCCATTAGATATCTAAAAAATGCCATCGTTCTGTTAGATGTTTGCTCAAAAATGCCATTAGACATTGTTATTTTTACGTCAAACCCGTTGACCATGTTCTATGACAAAAATAAGACTAGACCCACATGTCAGTTCTCTCTATCTCACAATGATATGTGTGGCCCCACTTGCCAGGAGTAACCAAGCGAATAATTTTACAGGAAAATAAGAACGTTGTTGGGATCAAGTGGGCCCCATACTTTATTGTAGTGAGATAGAGGGAGAGCTGGCATGTTGGTTCATAGGTATTTATGTCATTATAACATGGCAAAAGAGATTTGAGATCACAATAATGGTGTTTAGTGGCATTTTTGAGCATGTGTCTAATGAAGCGATGGCATTCTTGAGCAGTTGAAATTTCTAGTGGCAAAACTGAGTAGTGGGACACAACCGGTGGCATAACTGATAAAAACCCTTATTTTAAAGTGCCTATTCACCCCCCCCCCCTCTAGGCGACATCATGATCTTTCAACCATCTTATGTCATGGCATAATATTTTATCCCAACTGGATTCAATTAACCTGACACAAGGTCGGGATGTGTTTAGCTCGAACCTTACAACATCAATATCTTTCACAGTAGACTCTATGCACCATGCACTCACGCATTCTGAGGTACCAGTGAGTAATGACAAACAAAATCTGAAAGTCAAAGATCCCACTAAAGGTTAAAATCTTCATGTGGTATCTTTGTAAGGGGGTTGTGCTAACCAAAGACAATCTCGCACGAGCAACTAGAAAGGGAGTAAGAAGTGTTGTTTTTGCATGTTCTACGCGGTCAGTCATCCAAATAGCATTAAATTTGTACCCGCTCACAAGTGTTGCCAATATTTTTGGTCATTGGTTGGACGTATTTCAAATAGATTCAAAACGTTAATAAGGGTGGGAGCGTATGCCTTAAGTTGGTCGTTTTGCCTATGTAGAAATGATATTGGTTTTAGTGACAAAAATGCTTCTCCTCTGCAGGTTATTTTCCAGTGTACGCAATCATTTCATGTGTGGTCTACGCTATAACGAGCGGAGTACCAACCGTTGTTCAAGGCGGGATGTACGCGATTGGAGCAGGTGGCTACGGAGGTATTTTCCCAACATGGGTGGCAGGATAACCTCCTCATAGATCCACCACCACCTTCGACATAGGCATAGTGTCAGTCTATAGGACACTATTGTTGCCGATTTGTCGGTTTTGTTTTATTTCCTATTGACACAATTTTGAGGTTTGGTTGTGTGCATCCTAATTATGCAGGGTCTGGGTGTTACTCATAATGCTTTGTATCCGCTTGATGTTACAATTTCAGATAATAAAAGCGTCATTTATCCAAAAAAATGTTTTTCTTGTGAAACCTGCAAATGGAAACATTTATTAATGACAATGTGTATATAGATCACACTTAGATGTACATGTCAGATTGTTTTCAAATTTGTCTGGAACATTGCAAATGATTTTGTTATTATTTTTGAAATTCAATAGATCTCAGGTACCCGGATACCAAAACACCTCTCTTTCTGAGATAGACCTACATCCACATGCCATGTGGTAGAAGTGAACGATGACAAAGCACAAGGTGGGTTGAGGTGAGGCCACTGGTCCTCGTGTCTTTTGTTGCAGCAAACAATAACAGAATAGAGGGTGGCCCATGGAGAAGTCATCATTGATGTGCATCGGTTAGGGTCAGGGTGGCATCGTTCGCTTGTGCGAGAGTAGAAAATTACGGTCCATACGGTTACACTCCTTGTCAATTGCTTAGGGTTGGGTGGTGATGCGACACATCAATGCACCAGTGGTGGGCATGGCATGACAACAACTGGGCTCGTTGATGACACGCAAGAGGAGACAATGATATAGCTATTATGTAGTGGAAGGTGGAAGCAGAGGTAGTTGGCCAACGAAGGCATAGGTGGATTAATAGGCCCTGAAAACATTGAACATGTGAAGAAGGTGGTGACAAATGCAACCATGGATGATTCAACAGTTACTAAAGGTGACAAAATAAGGAGGGGTTGGGGTTGGTCGGGAGGCACATAATGACCTTAATATGACGTCCCACGAAAAGATAGGTGTGAGAGATGTTGAAGTCACTTCCGTTAGATCTATATCTTGCTCAAAAATTTAATTGTTTATAGACAATCTGTCGACACTCGCTTGTTTTTTTCAATGGAAAGCACATTGATAGGGACCTACATTTTGATTTAAGCGCGAGATATTTTTTTCATCTAACAACTAAATACACCAATTTCCAAATTGGCTAACAAAATAGCATCATATACCAAATTGTGGTTACCCTGAACACGCTGTTGGTAGCCCAACAGTATGGTACTCCTATAACTAGCACCGCTTAAATAGTAATAAAATAGATAAACAACAACCCTTCAGGGGAGGATGGTGACTTCACGAAAGAGATACACTTGGGCATTGGCATTGCCAGATATATAATGAAAATATATTGGTAACTTTTTACACTAAATAAACATTATTTTTTATATTGTTGTTTTCAGGAGACATTGTTGCAGTTTAGGCTTTTAATCCAAGAACAACCCAAAAAATAGTTTAGGTACAATAATGCAAAGATTGAACGATCCACCATTGACCATATGGCACTAGCCCTCTTTGCTCTATGCACATCTCATAACTAGCACGCCATTCCAACGTGAAATATACTGAAAAATGTGATGAAAGATGCTCGACCACCACTCTAAAAAACTTTGGCTCTGTATGGAGCATACGTGTGAAAACCAACAGCATTAGCAACAAGTGAAGGAAAGACATCAATGCGTTGGCGACTAAACTTGATGAATATTGGGTAGCTAAAGAAGGAAGGTTACCCATCTGAAGGTGTCTAGAAGATTATCCATGGTATGAATGAATTTAACAAGCTTGACGAAGCTAAACTACAATAAATATAGATGATGTACAATGTGTTTCACGTTGTGTATTTATATATTTATACATACACATTTTATAGTGACATCCACTTTTTTTGGTTATAACCTTAAATTTAACATAATAACGAGGTGTACCATTTTGTTTTAGACATGTAGCAAAAATTGCATCTCATGTAACCCACATATATTGGAGATTTTGTTTTAGATATGTAGCGAAAATTGCATCGCCTATAACCCACATATATTAGAGACTTGGAATAAATGAGTATACAACATGACCTAAATATGTCAGAGATTCTACTAATCAAATGTCTTACTTGTTTGAATCCCTCTAGTTCATCGTGCTTGCCATCAACTGCCACATGCAGATTGTTGTTACAAATTTGATCATGAAATTCACGCAACATGTTGGATAATTTATCATTGTTTTCTAAATTATTGGTCCCATGATGAATCTGGTTAAATGATTGCCACATATTTATACTAAGCTTTTTTACCTTTGCACAACTCATTGTAACTAGGTCTTAACTAATTTTTAATACAATATTTGCGATAAAACCGTGACTATTGATTTTATTGTATCCACCGTTTTGTAAACACGTATCGTGTTAGTAATATAAAATATGATAGCTTACTACTGTAGAAGCCAAATATCCATGTTTTTGCACGGAATTGGTATTTCTCTCTCAAACTTTTGTTTGGAATATTTTGCTGAACTAAATTCAATTAAATCTAAACAAGTTAAAATGATGGCACGATCACATCCACATATGGAATGCATTGTATATGTGTTTGTACCTACAGATTTACTAATAAAGTGCTACGATTACACAAGTCTAACAAATATCTTAGAGAGATAATATAAGTAGAATACAATTTTCTAGATTAGCTTTGACTAGTATGAATGTAGAGTGCATGAGGTGTCGACAAGTGGGTTGTTCTTGAATCCCCTCCCCTCGCCCTCTCCGGTTGTCATTGCTCACGTTCACGTTCTTTGTCAAGTTGGTATTTTTTTTTCCTTTACTTGCTTTAGTTCAGACACTACTAGTATAGATTGCGCAACCGAACTTGAAAAATCGATGAATAGTCTAGCACATCAAAATTCATGCATTTAAACTGATGTGAAAACTAACTAGCATACAGGCATGTGCTGTCGTCCAACATCCTGAAAGATAACTAGCTTGCCATCGGCAGCACCTCACCAGCATGACACCGAGTAAGGCATTGTCTACCCCATGTGTGTGTCGTGGTGTGGGGCGCTCAACCGCGAGACAAGGTCCAAGCTCCTGCCTCCAAGGCTATCATCTGGTAGGTCGCATCCCCTGCTTTCTGGTGGCGAGGAGAACCTGTTGGATTGATGACGATTTTCATTGTTATGTCGGCTTAGTGGGCGTCAGCAGATTGACCCTTTGTTGGTTTTAACTGATGTGTCGTCTTCTTTTATCGTTTTTTGCTTATAGGGGCACCAAAGAACTTTATGTTTCATTTCAAATAATGTGTGTCATGTGTAAGCACTCAAAACGTACTTAATTTTCTAAACATAATGTCATTAACACTAAAATCCTCCTTAGGGGCAAGATGTCCTTTCAGTATGTTAACGACGCGATTCAGGAGAGAATCTTGCATTACTAGATGGCTAATTTGTTAAATATTGTATCAAAAAATGACTATACACATGCTCGGTGCTCTATTGGTACTTATTTGCTATTATTTGTCAGAACAATCTTTGCTATGAAATTTGATAAATATAATGGGGAATTGATGAAAGTGAATGCAAGAAAATTAGATGGTGTACACTTGTTTGTCCTCGTATGTGTACATACATGGCCATCCACCATCATCAATCCAGCATGCCATATAACAAAAGGGTCACAAAGGGGTAGCACTCGGGCGACACCATGGCCCTCTCTGGTCTTAGTTTGTGTCACTCATTGAATGGATCATTGTGTGAAAAGGCATAGCACATCCACAACCTGAGAAACCCCACTTTCACTAAGAACATACTTGAAGAACCAACGACAACAATGACAAAGTAAGGACAAAGATCAAATTGTTTACACCTAGAATTTTGTCACCCCTCGTTGCCAACAAAAGAAAAGAGATCAAAATAATGGTCGAGAGTCCGGGATAATCTTTGCTTAGGACAACTCAAACCAATTTTAAAAATCACAACTTTAAAAAAGACTATCATTATTGGAAATTAACGCACTTTAATCCTTGAAACGCCTTTAAGTCCCCAAAAATATTGGGAGAACCCAAAGCAACATACCCCCTCCCAAAATATTGCGCGGAAAGCATGAGCGTCGATAACCGTCCCAATCCTATCAAAACGGGCACATAGGAAATTTTAGGGAAAATTAATCGCTACCAACCCTCCGTCCATTTTTAGGGAATGGAGTATGTAGCCTCCCCATGACCTCAACACTGTTTCCCCTACTTACCCAACCCTGACAACCCCGGAAAAGGATGTGCCCGTTGAGGTGACCATGGTCAAGCGACACCAACTAGGCATCATGCGCATGTCCATCGCTCCCACCAGAGATGTGACCACCAAGGGTCAACATGATATTCAACCGGTCCCTGGGGCGAACAAGAGGAGGAACAACACAATCATGCTAAAAAAATGGGACGACGAGACGACCGTTGAAGAGGAAGAAGCATAGAGGAAAAGGAAAGCACATGTCGCCCTAAATGATGCTCTCGCTTGCGTTGACCCGTACATTGACCCCCCCCCCCCTATGAGCAGGGCTTTGCACATGATGTGGCAGTTGATATGTTTAGGTAAAAAGTTAGTGAGTCGGCGCTAGTGGATCTAGTTGGCATTCATGACCTCAACTTCGAGATGGAGGCACTGGTGATAGAACAAGTGAGGAAGATGACTTTGAGATCCTGAGCCAAACCACAAACAAGAAGATGGGAAGAATGAGCAATTACAATGTGGAGGAGGACATAACAGTGTGTTATGCCATGATGAATTTGTTTCTTGATGCGGCTACATGCACAAACAAGAGCAAATAAACATTTTGAAGATGAATTGATGGGTACTATCGGCGTGCATTAAGTCCAACCTCACAAAATCCTCACCCTCAAACCATTGGGCAATGATTCAAGACATATGCAGCCAGTGAGAGGGTTGTGTTGAGCAAGTGGAAAAAATACCGACAAGTGGTGTGCCACTCAATAACATGAAGCCTACATCTTAGCACTTTTTAAGGAAAAAAGACAAGTGAAATGGCCAGAAGGCCTTGACTTTGTAGCGTTGTTGGGAAATTCTCCGAGATAATGAGAAGTGGGCAGGGGGGATTGGGAGGCAACGGTGATGAGCACTTCTTCTACTAAGAGGATGAAAGTAAGGAGAGGGGGAGAAGCCCCACTCCTACCTCTAGGCCGGATAGGTAATGAGAAGAGGAATGGTCATGTCATGGGTGATGCGTACAAGAGGAGATAAATAAAATGTTGCAGAGGAAGACACAGTTAATGGTCAATGATAAGGAAGATAAGATGGCAAGGTGTATGGATGGACTTACGCTGCTAGAGGAGGAATGGCCGAAGGTGATGGGAGCTACCGGGGAGAGGAAGGCGACAATCGAGGTGAAGAAGCTTGCGATAGAGGAGAAGAAGCTTTCCCTTTAGGAGGAAAGGTTGAGGATTGTCGCCGAGGCAGAGACGAACAGGATGAAGGAGCGAGAATAAGCGCCCCTGCTCATGCATGTTTAACGATTGGATGACATGGCAAAATAATTTGAGTAACCGCGTCATGAGATTTTCGGGGAACTCGAAACCACAATGCTAGTGGTTGGTCTACACTCAATGTTCCTCCCGTTTCTTTTCGATGAACATCACCCTTTTATGTTCTTGCCGGTGGTTAAACTATGTTGTTGCTTCCAGCATAATCTATGAATATGTGTGATTTGAATTTTATCTCGTACATTGACATTTGAAATATTGAAACGCGTACCTCCAAACATCAATGTTTTATTAAATACTTCCTCTGTTCCGTTATTTAAGGTGTATTATTTTTGATACGATGACCAAGGCACATAATTATACACATGTTAGGACGAAATTACCTTTAGCAAATATATTGGTTTGTGGTAAGTAAATCAACTTGTACAGAAAAGTAAGAGATACATGCAATCGAGAGAGAGAGAGACTTTCGTTCTTTTGCTATAAAAAGAGATGCACACAATCGAAAAAAAAATATTTTTCTTTTTCTAGAGGGCTAAAACTGGAATTACGAGGAACTAAAAGAAATGACAAATACACCTTATATAAAGAAACGAAAGGAGTATGTCGTTGGAATGAAGTCGAAATAAGATTACATCTACAATAATGAGACAAATTGGAAAAGAACAATATTGGGAGCTAAGTTTTAGGGATTGATTACTTGATTACTCCTTTGGTTCCTAAATATATTCGTTTTCGTAGTTCAAAGAAACCAACCTTCCAATATACTGAGTTTTTGGGGAGTTAACAGTTCTGGGACCCCGCTTTGGAAGTTAATTGGGGTTTGAGTTAACTTTTGAGATTGATTAGAGTTGTCCTTAATGTGAAGAACAACATAGATACTATATCTAACTTGCTTACTAGACGAGTGGTGAAACTAAAGGGTTATTTGGTTTTAGAACTAGCATTTCACATTTTGCCACATTTTTGACTAGTTCATCAAAACGAGAGCCATAAGTTGGCATTCGAAACGGAACAAGGCATGTTTCTCATTTCTGTATTTACACATCCATCGACCAGCCGGCCACCTTCCGGTCAGTTACCATGTCAAAATCCACGTAACAACCGCACCAACTGCTCTTCGAGCACGCCACAACCGACGACACGACTAATCTGCGGGCGAAATCTCCTAAACGAAGAGCGGAGCCCGCACGGGCAAGCCCTTGGGCCTCGCCGCGCTCGCCGTCAGCGGCCGGAGCGCCGGCGCCCTACCGAGCGCGGACAGCCGCCCTTTGGACACCTTCTTGAAGGCCGCGGCATTGCGGCGCGCGAAGCGCCGGCGGTGCGCGTCCTGCAGCCCGACCTCGCAGCTCCGGGACGCCTTGATCCGCTTGCCCGGCGGCTTGGCCAGGTCCTCCAGGCCGCCCACGGCCGCGAGCGACGCGAACGACTGCGACTTGCCGTCGAAGAACTTGGACAGACCCCTCCTGCGCCAAGAGAAAAAGAACGCCATGTCAGACCACAGCTTCAATCAAGATCGAGCTCGAGCCTACAAAGAACCGCGGTGTCCGGGCAGAGCACGTACTTGAGCGGGAGCTGCGCCATGAGGGAGGACATCTGGAAGTTGTCGGTGGATCCGGAGGAGCCGGAGCTGGAGGTGGCGTCGTCGTCGAGCTCCTCGTCCGACGACAGCATGGAGCCGGCCGCCGACATCCCGGACTCGGACGGGCAGCCGATGTCCTCCTCCTGCTCCTCCTCGCAGCTCTTTCCATTGCTCCGCGGGAACAGCATGTAGGCTTCCATCTCCCGAGCAGATCAGACGATCACAGCAACGCACGAAACCAAACCAAACGATCGACGCAGCGTGAATGGCTGGAGTTCACGGGTGCTAGCAGGACGATGGCTTGGAGGACGGAGCGGGGGATCGGAAGCTATAAAGGTACCGGGGGAGGAGGAGGATAAGAATGAATGACGAGCCGTGGCAGAGGAGGATGCGCGCGGGACGGGATAAAGAAGTCAGTTCGTAGCAGAATAGAATAGCAGGAATTAAAAAACGATGATGATAAATACGGGCGTGATGGTTATCATCTCGGCGGCAGTCAGGCTCCGTGGAGTGGGTCGAGGGGATAAGGCATCCACGTATTTTTCTTGCACGGCTTTGCAGGATGCGACGGGTCTGCGCGCGCACTGTGGTGGGGTGGGGTGTGTGTGTCCCCCTTTCCCGCAGGCGTGCCGACCGTCCCCATCCGGTGGAGCCGGGAGGAACCTGGGGATGTATGCTATGCTTGCATAGTGCCATTGCAGTACGCTTTGGCTACGTATTCGGACCGTTGGATCCTTATCTTTGTTTGTCGACGGCTCTGGGGGATCGGGTCGAGTAAAATAGAGTGCTTTATCAGTTGACCATGCTCGGATTGGCTGAGTATGGGACCGCAGCCTGCTTCATTTTCTTATCGACAGACTCTCGTGGCATATGGTATTGATGGAGAAAGCTGATACAATTAATTTGCTTATCTCAGCCAACTCCAGGTAGAGTCTACCATAAGGGCATCTTCAACGCTAAACGCTTGTTGAGGCGCTTAAGCAATTAAAAGAAATTGTTTTTTCGTGTAGCGCTCGTTTAAGAGTCCCTGCCTCCAACGCTCCTAGTAATCTATAGACGCCTCACAATTCAAAAGACATACGCAAGCGCTAGCTCTCCCCAACGCAGCAAAAAAAGTAGCGGGCGTAGTTTGTGTTGATTCTGTTGAGATCTCCATGCTAATTCTGGCTATCAGGTTAGCTCTCGCTACCACCTAGTTCGTTGCATGTGGAAAAAAGAGAGGGCAAGCGCCCGATGACAGGAATTGCGCCGACGCAAGCCAAAATCCTGGACTCTGCCAGGAATCGGACGAAACGGCCAGGAAAATCACCCTAGCGCCCGTTTTAAGCGTCTGCATTGTAGATGCCCTAAAACTCTACTCAAGTGATGATTCGAGGGGAAAAAACTCTATTTAAGCACACGTTGCACAAACTCTTGAATTATCAAGTGAAACAACGTCACTTATTTCTGAACGGAGGTTTATTTTAAGTCATCCGGGATCCTAGCCTTGGTCAAACCACTCTTTTTCAAGAGGCAATGGCTCGAACCCGCCAAATATAGCGGTGGAGCGTCAATTAGATTGAAGAACAAGTCATGGACAGGTCAGCCACTTACTCATCGGGCCATCTGTGATTCTTAGACCAAATTCGTGCTAACTTTAGAGAGGGACGCATGGCTCATGGCCCAGTTTGGTCCCCATGACGCTCTGCCCCTGCTTGGATTGGAGAGCCAAACAACCTAGTCTCTCCTTTCAAATGGGGCGGGTGTTGATGTATTGCCTTTAGGAGGGGGAAACAGAATACACTCTTAAGTGTGAGTTATTTTTATTTTTGCAACAAAATGGGCACTAGACATGTCGTGGGATTTGGCGACAATAAACATTGTTATGGATTTGGGAGCACAACAAGATGATCTAGGACGGGGTTGGCGACAATACACATTGTTATGGATTTGGGAGCACAACAAGATGATCTAGGATGGGGTTCATATGAGGGGGGTTACCCAGGTTCAGGCCCACTGTTGAAGAGGTATTACCCTACTCCTGTTCGATATTTGTATGGCCTCGTACGAGGAATTCTCAATACAAAGATCGTACAAGTGTGTCTTTGTATGCTTGTGTCTGCATACCGCGTGAGGGCGCCCTGACCTTGCCTTATAAAGGGCTAACAAGGCTAGGGTTTTACAATGGTCGACTCGTTTGGGCGTGGTAACGGATCATTGATCTCGTGTCGTTACTCTTGATTAAGTATCTTGTGGTAATGCTCGGTTCATGGCGTCACAACATATGTCTTTATAGCGCACCAATGACCTAGTCGAGTGCACTTCGTGGAAAAGGCTCGGTCCAGTGGGCTTCTCGATAGGTCTTGGGCCATCCCATGCCTAATGGATTGAGTCCTTGTATTTAACCTACCCCGAGGGGATCCTACTATCAGGACCTACCAAGGGGACACTAAACGGCCTTCATCCACGCGGCTGCCAATGGGTGGCATTAGAGATGCATAATTCACCTTCTACGGAACGATGACAATATCATTTATGATCCTAAGGAGCATGTAACCCACATATACAGTTTCTACATCATGCTCCTTGGATTGATGGCCCAAGAATGGGTTTCAGTTGCCTCTTCAACCTGGGAGGGTTGCGGCTTAGTCTCGGATGCAAAATACATTTTCTTAACAACCAATTGCTCCATCAGAGGTGGGGGGCTTTGAAAGCAACCAAATCTAACACCACGCCTGATTTAGATAGATGTTGAACTTATTCTATAAGAAATTCTTGTCTATTCCATACGAGCAAGTTTTCCATATTTTTAATGCTTTCTATAGAGGTCTGGTGTCCATTAAGTGTCTAACTTTGGGGTTCTAACTCTCATCGCCAAAATGGCGGGTGAATATGACATCAATGAAATTAGTATGATTTTTTTTAAGGAATGTCTATTCAATTTGATTGTCAAAGTGTTTTTGATGCTCCAGCGAGCCACATGATCATTTCTTCCTCTAGACTAGGAAGGTGCTGGGCCCCCAAGCGCAAGAGTTTGTAGCAAACAACAATTTTCCCTCAAAGTGGATGACCTTAATGTTTATTGAACCATTAGGAGTTTGCAACCCAGCCAACAACAAGTACATGCACACACAAATACAAATCTGCCTTGGCCCCAAACGAAACTAGCTAGGTTCTCAGTCTCACTAGCCTCGCTAATTACAAGGATTAAATGAAAGTGTCTATGGAAGATTGATTACAACGGAAAAGAACAAGAATCTTAAAAGGAGTGTTCGATCAAGGTTGAAAGAAATAGAAACAAGAATGGACCGGGATCCATAGGTTCACTAGTGGCTTCTCGCCAAAAGATTGCATGGTCTGGTGAACAAATTATAGTTGCGTAATTAAAATACATTTTTATAACTATGATTATACATGGCATAACTAACAAATGAGCATCACATCCAAACATCTATAGACCGTTATCCAACTGCAACTATAGCTAATACTCCAAGCATGCATATTAAAGTATTAAGTAATAACTAGAGTATTGCATTAAGTATGATGACATGAAGTAGATGATATATTGTCTTCACTGTGTGTTCAAACAAAAACTGTGCAGTCATCGTTTTATCCCTAGTGGCAACAACACAATACACGCCTTTTCTATCACTGCGTTAGATTATTTGCAAGAGTGCAACACAATGCAAGTCTCATCAAACTTGGCGAAAGGAAGACAAATAGATCGAAGAGCATATGTGAATAAGAATTATGCAACAAATAAACCAAATAGATCTCAAAAGGATTCATGGATAAATTTGACCATAAAGTGACAATTCATCACGCTACAACAAACACACTAACATATTACATCACATGGATCACAATCGTGTATGGCAGCTCATGTGATCTTTGTATTCAGAAGTAAGGGAGAGAAGACCATCTAGGTACTGTTATGGACCCGTAGTCCAAAGGAAACAACTCACAAATGGTCATGGTGACCTTCAAGTTGATGGAGATGGCCACCTTGATGATTTTCCCTCCTACATAATACTAGAGAAGGCCTCCAGAATAGACTATACTAGAAAAGGCCTCCAGATTGGATCGCCACAGAACAGAGAGGTGCGGCAGCAAAAACAGAAAAACTCGATGATGGTTAGGGGTTTTGGAGCGAACAAAAATATAGGCATTCATATGCGGTGGAAAGAAGCACTAGGGGTCCCACACGACCCCTCCACGCGTCCTCTCGCATCGTGGTGGGGGCGTGTGGGGCCCATAGCACTCCCCTGTTGGGAAACGTAGTAGAAAACAAAAAATCACCCTATGATCACCCAAGAACAATATAAAGATGCATTGACGGTTTAGATTCAATCATTGCCGACTCCGAGTTGCAGTGGAAGAAGACGAGTCGATGTAGATCGTACTTGGAGTCCCTCGAAACATAGATGAACGATCCCGTGAACCACCCATGAACAATCCCTCGAATAGAAGACCAAAAGCACGGTCTCTCTATGAGTTTCAAGCGTACGGTCTTCATGATCCGGCAGCGTTCGCCATGCAGAGCTAATCATCGTCGGAGAATTAGAGGGAGGAGACTAGAACCATACCAGGCTTCTAATTATGAGGATTAGAGGATCTAGGTCAAGCTCTAATTGATCAACTAGGACGAACTAGAACTAGAACTAGAGAACAAGAGGAAGCTCCAAAACTTGTGTTTTCTAAAAGCACCAAATCCTCTAGTATATACAGGTTGGAGGGAGAAGGAGGGGCCAACACAAGGAGAGAAGGAATCCCTCCTTGGTATGGCGGCCTAGAGGTGAGAGGAATCCCTCCCCTCGTCCAATTCAACCTCCCCACGTGGAAAAACTGGGCGCCTCCCTTATTGGCCCGTGGCCCAAATTCTCCTTTCACTACTTGGCTTTTTAAGGCCCGTTGATATTTAATTAAATATAAAAGTCTTCTAACAATTATTAGAGTCTTTTATTATTAATTTATTATCTTCAAAAACATTTTCCACATATATATATATATATATTATTTATCGATAATACCCGATATTGCCCGATAAACTCTGAAACCCTTCCGGCAACCCTGAAACGCTTTTGGTTCCTCTCGAAACTATTTTGAATATTAATCAAACTATTTCACAAATAGATCCTCGTTACTCATGTCCTACTAACACTTAGTAGATCATGATTACTTTAAGCTTGTGACCCTATAGGTTCTGTAAACATAGACATGGACAAAACCCCTTTGTTCGATAACCGATAGCGGAAACATGGAGGTCCATACCGATCCCTATGAGTACAAGAATGACATTCGAGTAAACTTTTGTTATCATGTGATATTCCCTTTGCTTCGCAATACTTCACAAAACCTGAGGTGTATTAGTGTCCTCTTGAGTCATAGACATGCTCATTATACTGTTCTCCTCATTATTGGTTTTGTTCTTCTTTCTCGTTGAAATGTTCTCGCATCCCCATGGCATAGTCACCTGTGTCACACCGAGAGGGCCCTAAGAATCGACCATCGAGTGCCCTCCCTTTGATGCAATATACTCTTTTCATTAGAATTATATCATGATTCACCTTCTGGACAACTGTTGTTTCTGTCCCGTTGTCTGGTCTAGGACCCTCTAGCATGTAGGTCTTTCTTTTGTAGTCTCACCCACTACAAGAGTGCCACACTGCATTTGTTGGGTGTGAAGTGCTAGAACTTTTTAGTCATCCTGGTCCAGTGATCCACCTAGAAGAAGGGCAATGCTCATATCTTAAACCATGAATTTTTCACCAATCTACAAAGACTGAAGTTTTGGTCATAGCCACACAAAAAATGGTGAAGTATGTATCTCACCAAAAAACGAGACCTAACTCGATGAAGGTACGATAGTTTATTAAATACGTGCATTCGGAAAATCGAAGCTTAAATTTAGAGAGGGTGTGCATACTGACCAAAGTATTGCAAAAACTTGCATGTTTTTGCTATTTATCAGTTGTGTGGAAAGGTAAAAAATAGGATTCAGAGCAGTCGACTCCGCGTGGAGCAGTACTGTAGCCCCGAGAAGAGATGTGGGCGATGCGGCCAGCCGGGACGTCTCTCACAAGGTCAAGCCTCATCGGAGACAGGGGCAACGCAGATGTCCACGACATTGCAGTGGAGGTGAGGATAAGTGTTAACTGATGCGCGCGTGGAGGGGGAGGGGGGGCTTTTTGATTTCACGGACGGTAGGACTGGACGAAACCCGAGGGCGATGGGGCCGCGGTGTTACCGGCGAGGGCTTGGAGATAACCTCGTCCGAGCCGATGCAGTGGAGAGGAGGAAGAAGATCAACATTATACATTGTCCCGAGGAGGAAGAAGAAAGGCGACAGCTGGATTTCAGTCCAACGGCGTGATGAAATCAACTGAAACCTAGTGTTTCTTCAATCGTCTCACGCATGGAGGTCCCATGCTTATCATCATTTATCTTATTTTCAATTGTGTATCACTATTGTGTTCAAACAAGAATTGTGTACCATTATTACCGGCAGCGTGAAAATCAGGTCAGCGGAAGGGGGCAACGAAAAGGGAAAAGGAAAAATAAAGATAGGCCGTCGTCGTGTGTGCTGAGTCAGCGATGCGTGTGCACGCCAACGCAAAGCTAGGAAGAATATGCGAGCGTCCCGATCGATCGTGACGAGCGGCTGTGCCTGCCTGCGCTTCGTGGCTCGAAGCCGTGCGCCCGTCCACGTCAAACTGCAGGCTGCCAGCGCTGATGTGGCCCTCGTGGTTACAGTACCTGCTACCAGATCGCGTGCTCTCCGTTCATCCACGGACAGTAAGATGTCGCACGCATAATAAAACGCCCACGCAACAGTCTAGTCAATGCTGTCGAGTTCGGCCTACATGGTCGGCAAAAAAGACCTCTTTTTTCAGACAACAAAGTCGACAAAAAAAAGTACTGGGATTTTTACAAGCTTTTATTTAGACAGGTACTGGGATTTTACAAGTGCAGCGACTATTTTTAGGCTCAAAAGTGTGTAACCCCGTAGGCTCCGGGAAATAAAAACAACAATTCGGGCTCAAAATGATGGGCCCAAAAGTGTTTCAAACGGGCCTAGCGCGCATCTGCTCAAAGCTAGGCCCGTGCGGGCTGGAAACGACGACGGTGGGCCTCCGACGCTGCTGCGTGCGGACGCGGCCCCAGCCCCGGCCCGGGTGAGGCACCGTTGAGCCCATCATGCGCTGTGTTCGTCGACGGTCTCGCCGTTCCCCACCCCTCCCGGTTTGCGCAAGACACAAAACAAGTGGAGTAGGAAGCAACAGCGCATAGTCGGACTCGAATCGATCATGCTTCGGCTACACACTTGCTTTCCGCTCTGAAGCAACGTTTCTTCTTGGGCACCTGCCGTTTCGGGTTTTGGCGGTAACACGTACTTCCTTCGTTCAGAAATACTTGTCAGAGAAATGGATGTATCTAGATGTATTTTAGTTCTAAATATAATAATTTTATGCATTTTTTCGATAAGTATTTCGAAACTAAGGGAGTACTTTTTTATTGCGGGTAACACGTACTATCCCTACACGCACCGGCGCAAGACGTCCTAAGGGCTCCTTTAATTCAAAGAAATTGATCGAAATTTCGAATAGTTAGAATCCTTAGATTTTTTTTCTAGTTTCACAAAAAAAGGATTTTTTTTACTACTTCGCACATGATTTCTAGCATCTAGTCTAACTTCTTTAAAGGAATCCTTTGTTCTTTCTATATCTATACCAATATAAAAAACCCGAGAGAAGCAGATCCAACACATCTCAGCCACCCGTTCGCATCAATCCAACTGTTGCCATTGTCCTAATGGTGAGTGACTAAACACGTTTAGCGCTAAACACTCCTTTCCCTTCCCCGATCCCCTTCCTATTGCACGAAAGGAAACTAACGGGGAAACCGCTGCACGTTCACGACCCCGATCCCATTCATCGAGCCGCCGCACAAGCCGCCCCCATCGCCTCGATCTGCCGACCCTCACATCTCCGTGCCGCCCACCCATCACCTCGCCTGGCCTCGGCCGTCGGCGACACCGTCGACCAGAAGCCGCCTCCTACACCGCCTGGCCGGCCGTCCGCCAGGGACGCCGTCTCCTACACCGCCTGGCCGGCCGTCCACCGGGGACGCCGCCTCCTACACCGCCTGGCAGGCCGTCCGCCGGGGACGCCGCCTCCTACACCGCCCGGTGGACCGCCGGGGAGATGCCACCTTGTCGGCCGTTGGGGACGCTGCCTCTACACCACCTGGCCGGCCGTCGAGGAGACGCTGCCTAAACCGCCTTGCCGTCGTCGGGGACGCCAGTTCACACCTCCCCCTCATCTCGCACAGCCAGGGGACACGCAGCCACCGGACCGGAGATCTTTCCTCTCTGCTTTGTTTTGTTCACATTGTTTTTTCAGTGACTTGCTGCTTCGCATTTGAATTTATTTTTTCACATCTACTATCTGTTTTTCGTATATGGTAATTGATTCACGTTGATAAAACTGAAGCCAGCCAAACCAAGCTTGTTACCAGAGTTTTAAAAACTCTTCGATTGGTTATTTGAATGCACACATTCAGCAGTTCAGCTTCATTACCCAAATTTGATTTGCATTGCTTGTAATTTTTGCTCACCAATGATCATATTATACTGATTTCACTTATTTTGTACACACATCAGGCAGATGGAAATAGTTATTTGGGTGCTTCTCCGTCACGATCAGGCAATCGTTCCCAGTTTAGGGACCTTACAACAAGTCTACAACCGGGATTGAAAATCACGTGGATGAGAATTTGCGGGATGTAAAACCGCAGGGCAATCGAGGATGGCATGCACGAATGTCTGATGATTTTCCCATGATTAGGTGAGTACAATGCACTACACATATATTACAGTGTGCTGATCAATCTACATAAGCAGCCAAATCTGCATGCTACTTTCTTCAATCTGTATACTCCCGTGCTTATCTGTCCAGCAATGCTCAAGTGTCTATATAGGATGCCTTTTTTTCTTCTCGTGCTTACCTGTCCAGCATGTATTATGTATTTTTCTCACAAAAATAAGCATGTATATGTATAATATTCTATACAGTAAAATGTATTTCCTAGCGAACCCTTTGCTTGATTTGATATCAATATCTACAGACATGCTCTTTCTTACACTCTTGTGCTAATTTAAATGCTATTCTAATTCTCGGCAGATGATAGAGAATGCTTAGCTATTAAATTTTTTTGCCAAAAATTTCGAGTTTGCTTTGGACTGATAACATGGTCTAGACCATCTCATCCATTGTATCAGAATGCAAACTTGGTTCTCTCTTTACTCTATGTTACTACTGCAAAAAGTCATGCTTATTATAATTTTTCAGTTCAAGTGATGATGATGTTTTCATTTCTATCTTGTCATTCCAATGATAATGTTTCATTTCCGTGCACACTTATATTTGTTGCTGGTTGCTGCATGACATTTCATGCTGATATTTTTAGCTGCTATATATCTGACCATTGTTCTAATGTCACAGTCTAACCCCTTATTTCTTGTACCTATGCAAAATTGAAGATTGAGACATAATAAGATATAAAAAGAGCTTCATGGTATGGCCAAGTTTAACAGTACTGATCACATACCATCGAAGTATTAGTGCATTATTAAATTATTGGCTGCTAATTAACTCGGATGAATAAGGAATTTTTTGTATAGTTATACGTGTGTTGCATGTACACGTTTACTAGTACAATCAAACAACCCAAAATCATGTAGGATTGAGATGAGCAACACAATCCAATCTTATGTTTTCTCTATTCCTGCGGCTTTAGAATCTCGCGATTCAAAGAGGCGAATCAAAGAGGCCCTTGGTGTTGTCGAACCTTTACCGCGGAGAATAAGAAAGAACGAAAAATACAACGACGACGCTGCCACATTTGATGCTCTCTTTCCTTGAGAAGTACAATGAGCCGACAATTGGGCACATTCACTCGACCTTAGAGCGTTTCAAACAGCTCCCATGTATGTAAAAAAAATTGGCATTTACGGGAAGTTGAAGAAAACACACCCTCCAACAGATCTCGTAAACCTGTAACTTTAGAGGGTCATGTAAACCAATGCTCCATCAGGTTTACAGGAAGATCATCTTCCCATAAAGTTCTAGAGGGCTAGAAACCGCCTGAAAACTGAAACTTTATGAGCCATCGCCGCCCCGCCGGACCGAGCTATCGCGTTGTTGCCCCATGACCTCGCCAACCTCGCGATGCACTAGCCTCACGCTGCCTCACAACTACGACCGCGCTGCTAGCCACGTGTCGCTGTTGCCGCCTGGCCACTAACCTCACGTCGTCGCTCCACCATTGACTTGCAGGCCCTCGGCCATTAGCTACAAAAGTTTAATGAAAAAAATGAAAGAACAAAATAGGGAAAGAAAATTGCCAAAAAAATGACAAAAGCTGCTTTCGGACAACTTCCTCTAAATTATGGTCATCCGGTAAAACCACCAAGTTTTTTAAGGAAACGGTTGGAGCTGCTCTTGCTTCCAAAGCACAACAGTTTGGAGGAAATCTAAACGTAGGAATTTGGAGTAGTATAGGAATTTGATAGGATGTCACTTATCACCCTAAGAAATTGACTTGCCTCGTTCCTACGCGTAAAATGAGTTTTGAGTGGATGTGTAGTTTCCTCCAAAAGCATAGGAAATGAATAGTATTCCTATGAAATTCATGTACGCATTTCCTACAAACCGAATGCATATATAGGAAATTTTTATCTGGAATCCTTGTTCCCGTGTTTTTTCTATAAAAATCCTTCAAACCGAATGAGGCCTAAGGCTAGTCATAGTGGGAGTAACTTAGCTAATAACATAGCGTATTTCAAGAAAATTTTGCTTATGTGGTAAGTAATTAATGAGAGGTGGTAACATAGTATGTTAGGCCCCTCCCAATATTCCACCTTGTACAGGTGTTAAGCCTTTCATGTAGGCAAAAAATCTGATGTGGCAAGTTATTTAAGAGGAGATAGATGAGTGTGGTGACCCAGAAAGAAACAATGCTAAGCGCGTGAACCTAGGCAAAACATTTAAAGAAAGGAAGCCCACCAATACATCAAGAGCTTTAATTGCTAAATCATTAAATGAAGCAAGCCTAGCAACCATAAGCTAAGCACATATGCATTGGGGAGTATAGTTGCTAAGAGGATCTCCAGTCGCGCCCTTAGAAAGGCCTCCCCAGACGATTTTTTCGCGCCGGCGCAGAAAAATCGGCCCAGTCGCGCCCCAGGAGCCCGATTTTCGCCGGCCTGGGCCAAAATTAGCGCCAGTGGACCCAGGCTGAACCCGGCGCGCTGGGGGGGGGGGGCTCGGGGACGCCGGGGCGAGCGGTTTTGGCGCGAAAGAGCCGCGGGCCCGCCGCGTCAGCGACACCGCGCGTCGTCTTCCCCCCACGCCTCGGTTTCCTGCGGGAATCAATGGCAAGGCTGCCGACGGTCAGCCTTACCATTGATTCCTCACGGGCGGCGTGTCACGGGACGGCGCGCCGACGCCTCCCCTCCCTCGCACGCGTACACACGGGCGCGCGCGCGGCAATATAAAGCCGGCGGCCTCCCTCGCCTCTGGCCACACCAGCCCTAGCCCTAGCCGCCGAGCTCTGCCTCTCCCGAGAGTCGCTGTCGAGCCCCCCTCTCCCGAGCGCCGCCGTCGAGCCCTCGCTCTCCCTCCCTCTCTCGATGGCCGAGCGTTTCCCCGGAGATGAGGCGGCGGCCAACGGCTTCGGCCTCCGCTCGCTCCGCGAACAAGAGTCTTGGCTCTTGTTCCAAGCGAACATCCCGGCGCCGCCGGACATGCGCGCCGGGCCGACGGGCTGGAAGCTCAGCAACGGGGGAGTGCCCATTCCCCCGTTGCCAGACGCCGTGGCTAAACCCTCGTATTTCGCCAACGAGGTCGAGGTCGTGCGCGCCTCCCTTACCGACGCCCAGCTCTCCCTCCCCAGTACGGCGCCGACAACCACGCGGCTTGGGCGGCGTACTTCCAACGCCGTCAGCAGCAGCGGCTGGCGTCCACCAACGGCGCGCCGATGGTCGGCAGCATGAAGAATAGCAAGGGGCGCCGTCTATGGTGGGGCGTCCCCGGCCGCACACTCGAGGGCGTGCTGACGCACCTCGAGGGTGGCAACCACCCGCCGTTGGCGTACCCCCCGGCGAGGGCGGCCGCCACAGCCACGGCTCACCGCCGACGTGACGGGTAATGGTTGCCCAGGAGGTTCGGCGCCTCCTCTTCTTCCTCCTCATCACACTCTTCTTCACACTCCTCCGGCTCTCTGGTGCTGCTCGGCGTCAAGGCCGAGCCCGCGGCGGAGACGCCGCTCGGCGGGCGCACTCGCAGCGTCGGCATCATCATCAACGAGGGCGGCCGGCGCGCCTCCTCGTCGGCTCCTCCTCCGCGCTTCATCAAGCCCAAGATGGAGCCGGGGCTCGCGGCGGTGAAGACGGAGCCGGGCCTCCTCCCCGCGGTGAAGACGGAGCACGGCGGCGACGTCGAGCTCGACGATGACGCGGCCCTGGAATGGGCGCGCGCGGACTCCCTGAAGATGGCGAGGGAGCGCCAGTGCGCTGTTAGGGAACGTAGTAATTTCAAAATTTACCTACGCACACGCAAGATCATGGTGATGCATAGCAACGAGAGGGGAGAGTGTGTCCACGTACCCTCGTAGACTGAAAGCGGAAGCGTTAGCACAACGCGGTTGATGTAGTCGTACGTCTTCACGATCCGACCGATCAAGTACCGAACGCACGACACCTCCGAGTTCTGCACACGTTCAACTCGATGACGTCCCTCGAACTCCGATCCAGCCGAGTGTTGAGAGTTTTGTCAGCACAACGGCGTGGTGACGATGATGATGTTCTACCGATGCAGGGCTTCGCCTAAGCACCGCTACGATATGATTGAGGTGGATTATGGTGGAGGGGGGCACCGCACACGGCTAAGAGATCAAGAGATCAATTGTTGTCTCTATGGGGTGCCCCTGGTCACGTATATAAAGGAGTGGAGGAGGGAAGGGGCCGGCCCTCTCTATGGTGCGCCCTAGGGGAGTCCTACTCCCACCAGGAGTAGGATTCCCCCTTTCCTAGTAGAACTAGTAGCCCTTCCAAGTAGTAGGAGTAGGAGAGAAGGAAAGGGAAAAGAGAAGAGAAGGAAGGAGGGGGCGCAGCCCTTCCCCCTAGTCCAATTCGGACTAGGCCTTGGGGGCGCGTAGCCTGCCTCTCTCTCTTTCCCCTAAAGCCCAATAAGGCCCATACATGTTGGGGAACGTAGCAGAAAACAAAAATTTTCCTACGGTTTCACCAAGATCCATCTAGGAGTTCATCTAGCAACGAGTGATTAGATGCATCTACGTACCTCGTAGATCGCGAGCGGAAGCGTTCAAAGAACGGGGATGATGTAGTCGAACACGACGTGATTCAAATCACCGATGATCTTAGCACCGAACGGACGGTGCCTCCGCGTTCAACACACGTACGGAACGGATGACGTCTCCTCCTTTCTTGATCCAGCAAGGGGAAAGGAGAGGTTGATGAAGATCCAGCAACACGACGGCGTGGTGGTGGATGCAGGGCGTCACAGTAGCAGGGCTTCGCCTATACTACGAGAGAGAGACGTAACGGGGAGAGAGGAAGCACCAAAGGCTGAGGTATGAAGTCCTCCCTCTCCTCAACTATATATAGGAGGGCCAAGGGGGGGTGGTGCGCAGCCTAGGAGATCTAATCTCCTAGGTGCGGCGGCCAGGGGAGGGTTTCCCTCCCCCCCAAGGCACCTCGGGGTGCCTTCCACCACTTGGACTCCTCCGTGGTGGAAACCCTAGGCGCATGGGCCTAGTAGGGCTGGTGCCCTTGGCCCATATAGGCCAAGGCGCACCCCCTACAGCCAATGTGGCCCCCCGGGACAGGTGGCCCCACCCGGTGGGCCCCCGGGACCCCTCCGGTGGTCCCGGTACAATACCGATAACCCCGAAACTTGTCCCGATGGCCGAAACGGCACTTCCTATATATAATTCTTTACGTCCGGACCATTCCGGAACTCCTCGTGACGTCCGGGATCTCATCCGGGACTCCGAACAACATTCGGATTACTGCATATACATATCTTCATAACCCTAGCGTCACCGAACCTTAAGTGTGTAGACCCTACGGGTTCGGGAGACAAGCAGACATGACCGAGACGACTCTCCGGTCAATAACCAACAGCGGGATCTGGATACCCATGATGGCTCCCACATGCTCCACGATGATCTCATCGGATGAACCACGATGTCGAGGATTAATCAACCCCGTATACAATTCCCTTTGTCAATCGGTATGTTACTTGCCCGAGACTCGATCGTCGGTATCCCAATACCTTGTTCAATCTCGTTACCGGCAAGTCACTTTACTCGTACCGTAATGCATGATCCCGTGATCAACCACTTGGTCACTTTGAGCTCATAATGATGATGCATTACCGAGTGGGCCCAGTGATACCTCTCCGTTATATGGAGTGACAAATCCCAGTCTCGATCCGTGTCAACCCAACAGACACTTTCGGAGATACCTGTAATGCACCTTTATAGTCACCCAGTTACGTTGTGACGTTTGATACACCCAAAGCACTCCTACGGTATCCGGGAGTTACACGATCTCATGGTCAAAGGAAAAGATACTTGACATTGGAAAAGCTCTAGCAAACGAACTACACGATCTTTGTGCTATGCTTAGGATTGGGTCTTGTCCATCACATCATTCTCCTAATGATGTGATCCCGTTATCAATGACATCCAATGTCCATAGCCAGGAAATCATGACTATCTGTTGATCAACGAGCTAGTCAACTAGAGGCTTACTAGGGACATATTATGGTCTATGTATTCACACGTGTATTACGATTTCCGGATAATACAGTTATAGCATGAATAAAGACAATTATCATGAACAAAGAAATATAATAATAATGCTTTTATTATTGCCTCTAGGGCATATTTCCAACAGTCTCCCACTTGCACTAGAGTCAATAATCTAGTTACATTGTGATGAATCGAACACCCATGGAATTCTGGTGTTGATCATGTTTTGCCCTAGGGAGAGGTTTAGTCAACGGATCTGCTATATTCAGGTCCGTATGTACTTTACAAATCTCTATGTCTCCATCTTGAACATTTTCACGAATGGAGTTGAAGCGACGCTTGATGTGCCTTGTCTTCTTGTGAAACCTGGGCTCCTTGGCAAGTGCAATAGCTCCAGTGGTGTCACAAAAGAGTTTGATTGGCCCCGACGCATTGGGTATGACTCCTAGGTCGGTGATGAACTCCTTCACCCATATTGCTTCATGTGCTGCCTCCGAGGCTGCCATGTACTCCGCTTCACATGTAGATCCCGTCACGACGCTCTGTTTGCAGCTGCACCAGCTCACTGCTCCACCATTCAACATATACACGTATCCGGTTTGTGACTTGGAGTCATCCAGATCTGTGTCGAAGCTAGCGTCGACGTAACCCTTTACGACGAGCTCTTCGTCACCTCCATAAACGAGAAACATGTCCTTTGTCCTTTTCAGGTACTTCAGGATATTCTTGACCGCTGTCCAGTGTTCCTTGCCGGGATTACTTTGGTACCTCCCTACCAAACTTACGGCAAGGTTTACATCAGGTCTGGTACACAGCATGGCATACATAATAGAACCTATGGCTGAGGCATAGGGGATGATACTCATCTCTTCTATCTCTTCTGCCGTGGTCGGGCATTGAGCTGAACTCAATCTCGCACCTTGCAAAACAGGCAAGAACCCTTTCTTGGACTGATCCATTTTGAACTTCTTCAAAATCTTATCAAGGTATGTGCTTTGTGAAAGACCTATGAGGCGTCTTGATCTATCCCTATAGATTTTGATGCCTAATATATAAGCAGCTTCTCCAAGGTCCTTCATTGAAAAACTCTTATTCAAGTAGGCCTTGATGCTGTCCAAGAGTTCTATATCATTTCCCATCAAAAGTATGTCATCTACATATAATATGAGAAATGCTACAGAGCTCCCACTCACTTTCTTGTAAACGCAGGCTTCTCCATAAGTCTGCGTAAACCCAAACGCTTTGATCTTCTCATCAAAGCGAATGTTCCAACTCCGAGATGCTTGCACCAGCCCATAAATCGAGCGTTGGAGCTTGCACACCTTGTCAGCATTCTTAGGATCGACAAAACCTTCCGGCTACATCATATACAACTCTTCCTTAAGGAAACCATTAAGGAATGCCGTTTTGACGTCCATTTGCCATATCTCATAATCGTAGAATGCGGCAATTGCTAACATGATTCGGACGGACTTTAGCTTCGCTACCGGTGAGAAAGTCTCATCTTAGTCAATTCCTTGAACTTGTCGATAACCCTTAGCGACGAGCCGAGCTTTATAGATGGTCACATTACCATCCGCGTCTGTCTTCTTCTTGAAGATCCATTTATTTTCTATGGCTCGCCGTTCAACGGGCAAGTCAGTCAAAGTCCATACTTCGTTTTCATACATGGATCCTATCTCGGATTTCATGGCTTCTAGCCATTTGTCGGAATCCGGGCCCGCCATCGCTTCTTCATAGTTCGAAGGTTCACTGTTGTCTAACAACATGATTTCCAAGACAGGGTTGCCGTACCACTCTGGTGCGGAACGTGTCCTTGTGGACCTTCGAATTTCAGTAGGAGCTTGATCAGAAGTATCTTGATCATCATTAATAACTTCCTCTCTAGTCGGTGCAGGTGCCTCAGGAACATTTTCTTGAGTTGCGCCATTTACCGGTTCAAGAGGCAATGCTTCATCAAGTTCTACTTTCCTCCCACTTACTTCTTTCGAGAGAAACTCTTTCTCTAGAAAGGATCCATTCCTGGCAACAAAGATCTTGCCTTCGAATCTGAGGTAGAAGGTATACCCATAAGTTTCTTTAGGGTATCCTATGAAGACGCATTTTTCCGACTTGGGTTCGAGCTTTTCAGGTTGAAGTTTCTTGACATAAGCATCGCATCCCCAAACTTTTAGAAACGACAACTTAGGTTTCTTCACAAACCATAATTCATACGGTGTCGTCTCAAGGGATTTCGACGGTGCCCTATTTAAAGTGAATGCGGCAGTCTCTAAAGCATAGCCCCAAAAAGATAGCGGTAAATCGGCAAGAGACATCATAGATCGCACCATATCTAATAAAGTGCGATTACGACGTTCGGACACACCATTACGCTGAGGTGTTCCAGGCGGCGTCAGTTGTGAAACTATTCCACATTTTCTTAAGTGTGTGCCAAATTCGTGACTCAAGTATTCTCCTCCACGATCTGATCGTAGAAACTTGATTTTCCTGTCACGTTGATTCTCAACTTCACTCTGAAATTCCTTGAACTTTTCAAAGGTTTCAGACTTGTGTTTCATTAAGTAGACATACCCATATCTACTCAAGTCATCAGTGAGGGTGAGAACATAACGATAGCCACCGCGAGCCTCAACACTCATTGGACCGCACACATCAGTATGTATGATTTCCAATAAGTTGGTTGCTCGCTCCATTGTTCCTGAGAACGGAGTCTTGGTCATTTTTCCCATGAGGCATGGTTCGCACGTGTCAAATGATTCATAATCAAGAGACTCTAAAAGTCCATCTGCATGGAGCTTCTTCATGCGTTTGACACCTATGTGACCAAGGTGGCAGTGCCACAAGTATGTGGGACTATCATTATCAACTTTACATCTTTTGGTATTCACACTATGAATATGTGTAGTAATACGCTCGAGATTCATTAAGAATAAACCATTGACTATCGGAGCATGACCATAAAACATATCTCTCATATAAATAGAACAACCATTATTCTCGGATTTAAATGAGTAGCCATCTCGTATTAAACGAGATCCTGATACAATGTTCATGCTCAAACATGGCACTAAATAACAATTATTGAGGTTTATCACTAATCCCGTAGGTAAATGTAGAGGTAGCGTGCCGACGGCGATCACATCGACCTTGGAACCATTCCCGACACGCATCGTCACCTCGTCCTTCTCCAGTTTTCGTTTATCCCGCAGCTCCTGCGGTGAGTTACAAATATGAGCAACAGCACCGGTATCAAATACCCAGGAGTTACTACGAGTACTGGTAAGGTACACATCAATCACATGTATATCAAATATACCTTTGGTGTTGCCGGCCTTCTTATCCGCTAAGTATTTGGGGCAGTTCCGCTTCCAGTGACCCTTCCCTTTGCAATAAAAGCACTCCGTCTCAGGCTTGGGTCCATACTTTGACTTCTTCTTCCCAGCAGCTTGCTTGCCGGGCGCGGCAACTTCCTTGCCGTCCTTCTTGAAGTTCTTTTTACCCTTGCCCTTCTTGAACTTAGTGGTTTTATTTATCATCAACACTTGATGTTCCTTCTTGACTTCTACCTCTGCTGATTTCAGCATAGCAAATACTTCAGGAATGGTCTTTACCATCCCCTGCATATTGAAGTTCATCACAAAGCTCTTGTAGCTTGGTGGAAGCGACTGGAGGATTCTGTCAATGACCGCGTCATCCGGGAGATTAACTCCCAGCTGAGTCAAGCGGTTATGTAACCCAGACATAGTGAGTATGTGCTCACTGACAGAACTATTTTCCTCCATCTTACAGCTGAAGAACTTATCGGAGACTTCATATCTCTCGATCCGGGCATGAGCTTGAAAAACCATTTTTAGCTCTTCGAACATCTCATATGCTCCATGTCTCTCAAAACGCTTTTGGAGCCCCGGCTCTAAGCTGTAAAGCATGCCGCACTGAACGAGGGAGTAGTCATCAGTACGTGTCTGCCAAGCGTTCATAGCGTCTTGGTTCTGTGGGACGGGTGGATCACCTAGCGGTGCTTGTAGGACATAATCTTTCTTGGCAGCTATGAGGATGATCCTCGGGTTCCGGACCCAGTCCGTATAGTTGCTGCCATCGTCTTTCAGCTTGGTTTTCTCTAGGAACGCGTTGAAATTGAATACAACGTTGGCCATCTGATCTACAGGACATATTGTAAAGATTTTAGACTAAGTTCATGATAATTAAGTTCATCTAATCAAATTATTAATGAACTCCCACTCAGATTAGACATCCCTCTAGTCATCTAAGTGTTACACGATCCAAGTCAACTAAGCCGTGTCCGATTAACACGTGAGACGGACTAGTCATCGTCGGTGAACATCTTCATGTTGATCGTATCTTCCATACGACTCGTGTTCGACCTTTCGGTCTCTGTGTTCCGAGGCCATGTCTTCACATGCTAGGCTCGTCAAGTTAACCCTAAGTGTTTTTGCATGTGTAAAACTTCTTACACCTGTTGTATGTGAACGAAAGGATCTATCACACCCGATTAACACGTGGTGCTTCGAAGCGACGAACTGTAGCAACGGTGCACAGTTAGGGGAGAACACTTCTTGAAATTGTTGTAAGGGATCATCTTATTTACTACCGTCGTTTTAAGTAAACAAGATGCAAAACATGATAAACATCACATGCAATCAAATAATAATAGTGACATGATATGGCCAATATCATATAGCTCCTTTGATCTCCATCTTGGGGCTCCATGATCATCCTATCACCGTCATACTCATCGACATGTAAGTCATGATTCCTATTACAAGAACATGATCAATCTCATACATCACATATATCATTCATCACATCCTTTTGGCCATATCACATCACATAGCATACCCTGCAAAAACAAGTTAGACGTTCTCTAATTGTTGTTTGCATGTTTTACGTGGCTGCTATGGGTTTCTAGCAAGAACGTTTCTTACCTACGCAAAGACCACAACGTGATATGCCAATTGCTATTTACCCTTCATAAGGACCCTTTTCATCGAATCCGATCCGACTAAAGTAGGAGAGACAGACACCCGCTAGCCACCTTATGCAACTAGTGCATGTCAGTCGGTGGAACCTGTCTCACGTAAGAGTACGTGTAAGGTCCGTCCGGGCCGCTTCATCCCACTATGCCGCCGAATCAAGATAAGACTAGTAACGGCAAGCATATTGAACAAAAATCAACGCCCACAACTACTTTGTGTTCTACTCGTGCAAGAGAACTACGCATAGACCTAGCTCATGATGCCACTGTTGGGGAACGTAGCAGAAAACAAAAATTTTCCTACGGTTTCACCAAGATCCATCTAGGAGTTCATCTAGCAACGAGTGATTAGATGCATCTACGTACCTCGTAGATCACGAGCGGAAGCGTTCAAAGAACGGGGATGATGTAGTCGAACACGACGTGATTCAAATCACCGATGATCTTAGCACCGAACGGACGGTGCCTCCGCGTTCAACACACGTACGGAACGGATGACGTCTCCTCCTTTCTTGATCCAGCAAGGGGAAAGGAGAGGTTTATGAAGATCCAGCAACACGACGGCGTGGTGGTGGATGCAGGGCGTCACAGTAGCAGGGCTTCGCCTATACTACGAGAGAGAGACGTAACGGGGAGAGAGGAAGCACCAAAGGCTGAGGTATGAAGTCCTCCCTCTCCTCAACTATATATAGGAGGGCCAAGGGGGGGTGGTGCGCATCCTAGGAGATCTAATCTCCTAGGTGCGGCGGCCAGGGGAGGGTTTCCCTCCCCCCCAAGGCACCTCGGGGTGCCTTCCACCACTTGGACTCCTCCGTGGTGGAAACCCTAGGCGCATGGGCCTAGTAGGGCTGGTGCCCTTGGCCCATATAGTCCAAGGCGCACCCCCTACAGCCCATGTGGCCCCCGGGACAGGTGGCCCCACCCGGGCCCCCGGGACCCCTCCGGTGGTCCCGGTACAATACCGGTAACCCCGAAACTTGTCCCGATGGCCGAAACAGCACTTCCTATATATAATTCTTTACCTCCGGACCATTCCGGAACTCCTCGTGACGTCCGGGATCTCATCCGGGACTCCGAACAACATTCGGATTACTGCATATACATATCTTCATAACCCTAGCGTCACCGAACCTTAAGTGTGTAGACCCTACGGGTTCGGGAGACAAGCAGACATGACCGAGACGACTCTCCGGTCAATAACCAACAGCGGGATCTGGATACCCATGATGGCTCCCACATGCTCCACGATGATCTCATCGGATGAACCACGATGTCGAGGATTAATCAACCCCGTATACAATTCCCTTTGTCAATCGGTATGTTACTTGCCCGAGACTCGATCGTCGGTATCCCAATACCTTGTTCAATCTCGTTACCGGCAAGTCACTTTACTCGTACCGTAATGCATGATCCCGTGATCAACCACTTGGTCACTTTGAGCTCATAATGATGATGCATTACCGAGTGGGCCCAGTGATACCTCTCCGTTATATGGAGTGACAAATCCCAGTCTCGATCCGTGTCAACCCAACAGACACTTTCGGAGATACCTGTAATGCACCTTTATAGTCACCCAGTTACGTTGTGACGTTTGATACACCCAAAGCACTCCTACGGTATCCGGGAGTTACACGATCTCATGGTCAAAGGAAAAGATACTTGACATTGGAAAAGCTCTAGCAAACGAACTACACGATCTTTGTGCTATGCTTAGGATTGGGTCTTGTCCATCACATCATTCTCCTAATGATGTGATCCCGTTATCAATGACATCCAATGTCCATAGCCAGGAAATCATGACTATCTGTTGATCAACGAGCTAGTCAACTAGAGGCTTACTAGGGACATATTATGGTCTATGTATTCACACGTGTATTACGATTTCCGGATAATACAGTTATAGCATGAATAAAGACAATTATCATGAACAAAGAAATATAATAATAATGCTTTTATTATTGCCTCTAGGGCATATTTCCAACAATACACTCACCGGCGAATTCCCGTAACTCCCCGGTACTCCGATAAATACCCGAATAACTCGGAACCTTTCCGGTGTCCGAATATAGTCGTCCAATATATTGATCTTTACGTCTCGACCATTTCCAGATTCCTCGTCATGTCCCTGATCTCATCCGGGACTCCAAACTACCTTCGGTACATCAAAACACATAAACTCATAATATAACCGTCATTGAACTTTAAGCGTGCGGACCCTACGGGTTCGAGAACTATGTAGACATAACCGACACACGTCTCCGGTCAATAACCAATAGCGGAACTTGAATGCTCATATTGGCTCCTACATATTCTACGAATTTCTTTATCGGTCAAACCGCATAACAACATACGTTGTTCCCTTTGTCATCGGTATGTTACTTGCCCGAGATTCGATCGTCGGTATCTCAATACCTGGTTTAATCTCGTTACTAGCAAGTCTCTTTACTCGTTCCATAATACATCATCCCGCAACTAACTCATTAGTTGCAATGCTTGCAAGGCTTATAGTGATGTGCATTACCGAGTGGGCCCAGAGATACCTCTCCGACAATCGGAGTGACAAATCCTAATCTCGAAATACGCCAACCCAAGAAGTACCTTCGGAGACACCTGTAGAGCACCTTTATAATCACCCAGTTACGTTGTCACGTTTGGTGGCACACAAAGTGTTCCTCCGGTAAACGGAAGTTGCATAATCTCATAGTCATAGGAACATGTATAAGTCATGAAGAAAGCAATAGCAACAAACTAAATGATCAAGTGCTAAGCTAACAAAATGGGTCAAGTCAATCACATTATTCTCCTAATGATGTGATCCCGTTAATCAAATGACAACTCATGTCTATGGTTAGGAAACATAACCATCTTTGATCAACGAGCTAGTCAAGTAGAGGCATACTAGTGACACTCTGTTTGTCTATGTATTGACACATGTATTCTGTTTCCGGTTAATACAATTCTATCATGAATAATAAACATTTATCATGATATAAGGAAATAAATAATAACTTTATTATTGTCTCTAGGGCATATTTCCTTCAGTCTCCCACTTGCACTAGAGTCAATAATCTAATTCGCATCGCCATGTGATTTAATACCAATAGTTCACATCACCATGTGATTAACACCCATAGATCACATCGACATGTGACCAACACCCAAAGGGTTTACTAGAGTCAATAATCTAGTTCACATCGCTATGTGATTAACACCCAAAGAGTACTAAGGTGTGATCATGTTTTGCTTGTGAGAGAAGTTTAGTCAACGGGTCTGCCACATTCAGATCCGTAAGTATTTTGCAAATTTCTATGTCAACAATGCTCCGCACGGAACTACTCTAGCTAATTGCTCCCACTTTCAATATGTATCCAGATTGAGATTTAGAGTCATCTGGATTAGTGTCAAAATTTGCATCGACGTAACCCTTTACGACGAACCTTTTTGTCACCTCCATAATCGAGAAACATATCCTTATTCCACTAAGGATAATTTTGACCGTTGTCCAGTGATCTACTCCTAGATCACTATTGTACCCCTTGCCAAAAACAGTGTAGGGTATACAATAGATCTGGTACACAGCATGGCATATTTTATAGAACCTATGGCCAAGGCATAGGGAATGACTTCAATTCTCTTTCTATCTTCTGCCGTGGTCGGGCTTTGAGTCTTACTCAGTTTCACACCTTGTAACACAGGCAAGAACTCTTTCTTTGACTGTTCCATTTTGAACTACTTCAAAATCTTATCAAGGTATGTACTCATTGAAAAACTTATCAAGCGTCTTGATCTATCTCTATAGATCTTGATGCTCAATATGTAAGCAGCTTCACCGAGGTCTTTCTTTGAAAAACTCCTTTCAAACACTCCTTTATGCTTTGCAGAATAATTCTACATTATCTCCGATCAACAATATGTCATTCACATATACTTACCAGAAATGCTGTAGTCCTCCCACTCATTTTCTTGTAAATACAGGCTTCACCGCAAGTCTGTATAAAACTATATGCTTTGATCAACTTATCAAAGCGTATATTCCAACTCCGAGATGCTTGCACCAGTCCATAGATGGATCGCTGGAGCTTGCATATTTTGTTAGCACCTTTAGGATTGACAAAACTTTCTTGTTGCATCATATACAACTCTTCTTTAATAAATCCATTAAGGAATGTAGTTTTGTTTATCCATTTGCCAGATTTCATAAAATGTGGCAATTGCTAACATGATTCAGACAGACTTAAGCATAGATACGAGTGAGAAACTCTCATCGTAGTCAACACCTTGAACTTGTCGAAAACCTTTTGCGACAATTATAGCTTTGTAGATAGTAACACTACTATCAGCGTCCGTCTTCCTCTTGAAGATCCATTTAATCTCAATGGCTCGCCGATCTTTGGGCAAGTCAATCAAAGTCCATACTTTGTTCTTATACATGGATCTCATCTCGGATTTCATGGCCTCAAGCCATTTCGCGGAATCTAGGCTCATCATTGCTTCCTCATAGTTCGTAGGTTCGTCATGGTCAAGTAACATGACCTCCAGAACAGGATTCCGTACTACTCTGGTGCGGATCTCACTCTGGTTTACCTACAAGGTTCGGTAGTAATTTGATCTGAAGTTACATGATCATCATCATTAGCTTCCTCACTAATTGGTGTAGTAGTCACAGGAACATATTTCTGTGATGAACTACTTTCCAATAAGGGAGCAGGTACAGTTACCTCATCAAGTTCTACTTTCCTCCCACTCACTTCTTTCGAGAGAAACTCCTTCTCTAGAAAGGATCCATTCTCAGCAATGAATAACTTGCCTTCGGATCTGTGATAGAAGGTGTACCCAATATTTTCTTTTGGATATCCTATGAAGACGCACTTCTCCGATTTGGGTTTGAGCTTATCAGGTTGAAACTTTTTCACATAAGCATTGCAACCTCAAACTTTAAGAAACGACAGCTTAGATTTCTTGCCAAACCATAGTTCATACGGTGTCGTCTCAACGTATTTAGATGGTGCCCTATTTAACATGAATGTAGCTGTCTCTAATGCATAACCCCAAAACGATAGTGGTAAATTGGTAAGAGACATCATAGATCGCACCATATCTAATAAAGTACGGTTACGGCGTTCGGACACACCATTACACTGTGGTGTTTCAGGTGGCGTGAGTAGTGAAACTATTTCACATTGTTCTAACTGAAGGCCAAACTCGTAACTCAAATATTTTACTTCTGCGATCATATCGTAGAAACTTTTATTTTTTGTTACGATGATTCTCCACTTCACTCTGAAATTCTTTGAACTTTTCAAATGTTTCAGACTTGTGTTTCATCAAGTAGATATACTCATATCTGCTCAAATCATCTATGAAGATCAGAAAATAAGGATACCTGCCGCGAGCCTCAATATTCATCGGACCACATACATCAGTATGTATGATTTCCAAAAAATCTGTTGCTCGCTCCATTGTTCCGGAGAACGGAGTCTTAGTCATCTTGCCCATGAGGCATGGTTCGCAAGCATCAACTGATTCATAATCAAGTGATTCCAAAAGCCCATCAGCATGGATTTTCTTTATGTGCTTTACACCAATATAACCTAAACGGCAGTGCCACAAATAAGTTGCACTATCATTATTAACTTTGCATCTTTTGGCTTCAATATTATGAAAATGTGTATCAACACGATCGAGATCCAACAAACCATTTTCATTGGGTGTATGACCATAGAAGGTTTTATTCATGTAAACAGAACAACAATTATTCTCTAACTTACATGAATAACCGTATTGCAATAAACATGATCCAATCATATTCATGCTCAACGCAAACACTAAATAACATTTATTTTAGGTTTAACACTAATTCCGAAAGTATAGGAGTGTGCGATGATGATCATATCAATCTTGGAACCATTTCCAATACACATCGTCACTTCACCCTTAACTAGTCTCTATTCATTCTGCAACTCCTGTTTCGAGTTACTATTCTTAGCAACTGAACTAGTATCAAATACTGAGGGGTTGCTATAAACACTAGTAAAGTACACATTAATAACATGTATATCAAATATACCTATGTTCACTTTGCCATCCTTCTTATCCTCCAATTACTTGGGGTAGTTCCGCTTCCAATGACCAGTCCCTTTGCAGTAGAAGCACTCAGTTTCAGACTAAGTCCAGACTTGGGTTTTTTCACTTGAGCAGCAAGTTGCTTGCCGTTCTTCTTGAAGTTCCCCTTTCTTCCCTTTGTCCCTTTACTTGAAATTAGTGGTTTTGTTTACCATCAACACTTGATGCTTTTCTTGATTTCTACCTTCGTCGATTTCAGCATCACGAAGAGCTTGGGAATCGTTTCCGTTATCCCCTACATATTATAGTTCATCACAAAGTTCTACTAACTTGGTGATGCTGACTAGAGAATTCTGTGAATCACTATTTTATCTAGAAGATTAACTCCCACTTGATTCAAGCGATTGTAGTACCCAGACAATCTGAGCACATGCTCACTGCTTGAGCTATTCTCCTCCATCTTTTAGCTATAGAACTTGTTGGAGACTTCATATCTCTCAACTCGGGTATTTGCTTGAAATATTAACTTCAACTCCTGGAACATCTCATATGGTCCATGACGTTCAAAACGTCTTTGAAGTCCCGATTCTAAGCCGTTTAAGTATGGTGCACTAAACTATCAAGTAGTCATCATATTGAGCTAGCCAAACGTTCATAACATCTGCATCTGCTCCTACAATAGGTTTGTCACCTAGCGGTGCATCAAGAACATAATTCTTCTGTGCAGCAATGAGGATAAACCTCAGATCACGGATCCAATCCGCATCATTGCTACTAACATCTTTCAACTTAGTTTTCTCTAGGAACATATCAAAAATAAAACAGGGGAGCTAAACGCGAGCTATTGATCTACAACATAGATATGCTAATACTACCAGGACTAAGTTCATGATAAATTTAAGTTCAATTAATCATATTACTTAAGAACTCCCACTTAGATAGACAACCCTCTAATCCTCTAAGTGATCACGTGATCCATATCAACTAAACCATGTCCGATCATCACGTGAGACGGAGTAGTTTCAATGGTGAACATCACTATGTTGATCATATCTACTATATGATTCACGCTCGACCTTTCGGTCTCAGTGTTCCGAGACCATATCTGTTATATGCTAGGCTCGTCAAGTTTAACCTGAGTATTCCGCGTGTGCAACTGTTTTGCACCCGTTGTATTTGAACGTAGAGCCTATCACACCCGATCAACACGTGGTGTCTCAGCACGAAGAACTTTCGCAACGGTCCATACTCAGGGAGAACACTTGTACCTTGATAATTAGTGAGAGATCATCTTATAAAGCTACCGTCGAACTAAGCAAAATAAGATGCATAAAAGATAAACATCACATGCAATCAAACTATGTGACATGATATGGCCATCATCATCTTGTGCCTTTGATCTCCATCTCCAAAGTATCGTCATGATTTCCATCATCACCGGCATGACACCATGATCTTCATCATCTTGATCTATATCAATGTGTCGTCACATGGTCGTCTCGCCAACTATTGTTCTTGCAACTATTGCTATCGCATAGCGATAAAGTAAAGCAATTATTTGGCGCTTGCATCTTATGCAATAAAGAGACAACCATAAGGCTTCTGCCAGTTGCCGATAACTTCAACAAAACATGATCATCTTATACAACAACTTTATATCTCATCACGTCTTGACCATATCACATCACAACATGCCCTGCAAAAACAAGTTAGACGTCCTCTACTTTGTTGTTGCAAGTTTTACGTGGCTGCTACGGGTTGAGCAAGAACCGTTCTTACCTAAGCATCAAAACCACAATGATAGTTTGTCAAGTTAGTGCCGTTTTAACCTTCTCAAGGATCGGGCGTAGCCACACTCGGTTCAACTAAAGTTGGAGAAACTGACACCCGCTAGTCACCTGTGTGCATAGCACGGCGGTAAAACCAGTCTCACGTAAGCGTAAGCGTAATGTCGGTCTAGGCCGCTTCATCCAACAATACCGCCAAACCAAAGTGTGACATGCTGGTAAGCAGTATGACTTATATCGCCCACAACTCACTTGTGTTCTACTCGTGCATATTACATCAAGGCATAAAACCAGGCTCGGATGCCACTGTTGTGGAACGTAGTAATTTCAAAAAATTCCTACGCACACGCAAGATCATGGTGATGCATAGCAACGAGAGGGGAGAGTGTGTCCACGTACCCTCGTAGACCGAAAGCGGAAGCGTTAGCACAACACGGTTAATGTAGTCATACGTCTTCACGATCCGACCGATCAAGTACCGAACGCACGGCACCTCCGAGTTCTGCACACGTTCAACTCTATGACGTTCCTCGAACTCCAATCCAGACGAGTGTTGAGGGAGAGTTTCGTCAGCAGGACGGCGTGGTGATGATGATGATGTTCTACCGACGCAGGGCTTCGCCTAAGCACCGCTATGATATGATCGAGGTGGATTATGGTGGAAGGGGGCACCGCACACGGCTAAGAGATCAAGAGATCAATTGTTGTCTCTATGGGGTGCCCCCTGGTCACGTATATAAAGGAGTGGAGGAGGGGTGGGGCCGGCCCTCTCTATGGTGCGCCCTAGGGGAGTCCTACTCCCACCGGGAGTAGGATTCCTCCTTTCCTAGTAGAACTAGGAGCCCTTCCAAGTAGTAGGAGTAGGAGAGAAGGAAAGGGAAAAGAGAAGAGAAGGAAGAAAGGGGCGCATCCCTTCCCCCTAGTCCAATCCGGACTAGGCCTTGGGGGGGCGCGCGGCCTGCCTCTCTCTCTTTCCCCTAAAGCCCAATAAGGCCCATACACTCCCCGGTACTCCGATAAATACCCGAATCACTCGGAACCTTTCCGGTGTCCGAATATAGTCGTCCAATATATCGATCTTTACGTCTCTACCATTTCGAGACTCCTCGTCATGTCCCCGATCTTATCCGGGACTCCGAACTACCTTCGGTACATGAAAACACATAAACTCATAATATAACCGTCATCGAACTTTAAGCGTGCGGACCCTACGGGTTCGAGAACTATGTAGACATGACCGAGACACGTCTCCGGTCAATAACCAATAGCGGAACCTGGATGCTCATATTGGCTCCTACATATTCTATGAAGATCTTTATCGGTCAAACCGCATAACAACATACGTTGTTCCCTTTGTCATCGGTATGTTACTTGCCCGAGATTCGATCGTCGGTATCTCAATACCTAGTTCAATCTCGTTACCGGCAAGTCTCTTTACTCGTTCCGTAATACATCATCCCGCAACTAACTCATTAGTTGCAATGCTTGCAAGGCTTATAGTGATGTGCATTAGCGAGTGGGCCCAGAGATACCTCTCCGACAATCAGAGTGACAAAACCTAATCTCGAAATACGCCAACCCAACAAGTACCTTCGGAGACACCTGTAGAGCACCTTTATAATCACCCAGTTATGTTGTGACGTTTGGTGACACACAAAGTGTTCTTTCGGTAAACGGAAGTTGCATAATCTCATAGTCATAGGAACATGTATAAGTCATGAAGAAAGCAATAGCAACAAACTAAACGATCAAGTGCTAAGCTAACGAAATGGGTCAAGTCAATCACATCATTCTCCTAATGATGTGATCCCGTTAATCAAATGACAACTCATGTCTATGGTTAGGAAACATAACCATCTTTGATCAACGAGCTAGTAAAGTAGAGGCATACTACTGACACTCTGTTTGTCTATGTATTAACACATGTATTATGTTTCCGGTTAATACAATTCTAGTATGAATAATAAACATTTTCATGATATAAGGAAATAAATAATAACTTTATTATTGCCTCTAGAGCATATTTCCTTCATGCGCCACCCTGCAGCGATTCGCGCAGCGCCGCGGGGGCCGCGACGAAGGAGGCGTCATCGTCATCGAGGATAGCGACGACGACGACGACGCGCCGCCGCCACCAGTCCGAGTTCGCGATGCCGGTCAGGGGTCCACCAGGGATGACCGCGTCAAGGAGGAGAAGCCCGGCGGCGACGATGGCGGCGACTACTCCGCTTCAGCCAGTTTTTTTAATTAGACATATTATGTAATAAAAATCCGCGACTATTATGTAATATATGTCGAACTTCACCGAACTTCGCCAAACTTTGCTATATTTTTGCCTTTTTTGAACGCGTCTGGGGCGGGCGGCTGGGGACCAACTCGTCCTCAGGCCGATTTTTTGCGCCGGCTCACCCCAGGCGGCGATTTTAGGCGCCCCCTGGGAGGCCAACGGATGAAGATGTTTTAAGTTATTTAATGTGCTTAGCACCTCATATAAGCACCCATGCATTGGCAGCAGCCTTACTGTAACATAACGTTTCCCAAGACAAGATGAGTCTATAAGCTAATAAATGAAGTCATCTATGACACTGCTACTATGTTATTTTACACTATGAAGATAGTATTTTAGACTACTGTCATAATATATATGCATGACACTAGTTTAAGTTACTCTTCCCTATGACCAGTCTTAAGAGATCCTTTGACCATCTTCTGGAAATACTCACATCTTAATCTTATAATTCCACCCACTAGTATTTCGCCTTATCGCCTACATAATCGGATCTTGCTAGTTGCTACATCGGTTGACTAGAGCCAACTTGGATCCATCAATTGCTCGGGGCTCTCAAGATTCAAAAAAAATCAGAAGCACCAGTGGCGGCGGGCACTCCAGCCGAAGTCACAAGCATCTGGGTGCGCGTTTCCCAGCCACCCCCGCATGAGCCGCAAGGAGACAGGAAAGGAGGGCGCCACACCACCTCACATGCACGTACGTCACGGGCACCGCCCGCTGTAATTCCAAAACCCTGTGTGCCCCGCGCTCCAGAATCCACAGCCCGTTCCCGTCGGATTGGCGCGTCTCTGTTCGGCACCCGGATGATTGAAGGGACGAAAAGAACCAACCGCAAAACTATTTCTCGGATGGAAGAAGAAAACGGCTGCAAACTGGGATGTACCGACACGGAGCTAGTACTGGCCTGCTGCCATGTGTTCCATGGCTCCCACAATGTCGACAGTACACCACCTAGTATGGTCGGATGTACCGGGTGGAATGAGACCACCGAACCGACGGCTTGTCGACCATCCTCACAACTTGTCAGCGTCCCTGACAGGGCCGGCCCGCAAGGCAACACCAACGATCAGGTCTCCACGGCTCCACGTGCGGCCCGGCTCAGGAAGCCCAACCCACGCGTCTCCGGTCCAGCGTGGGTTAACTGAAGTCCGTCCTGGAAGCTACTTGAGGAGAGGAGCGGCAGCGTCCTAGGGTTATCCAGAGGATCACGGCAACGGCGGCTCGGCTCTTTTCCCCTTTCCTCTTCCTGTCTCGCGTCGAACCCTAGCAACCAAATTCTTGTATCGTTCCTGTAATCGCCACCAAACTTGTATCCGCAAGTGATTGCTACTAGTAATCGAGAGAGTATCTACCAGTACCTTAACATCTGGTATCAGAGACCAGTAATTCCCCTCCGCTGCATCCTGGCGCAGCTCATCGAGACTCGAGGTCTACGCCAAGCTCGCACACACCTTGTCGCCATGGATCCTGCAATCGAGGCCTTCCTCGAGCGGCTCGACAACACCCTCAAGGCCCAGAACAAGGCAATCGCGGAGATCCAGGCTTCCACGGCCAAGATCGATGACTTGGTCAATTGGCGTTCGGATCTGGAGAAGCGGGTCGCTGATCTCGGCGACGCGGTGGCGGCGCTCCAGATGGCGCAACCGCCGTCCTCTACGAGGGACGAGGACCCTCACCCGACGCTTCCGAAGTCAAGCCCTTCTGCGACGACCAGCGTCCTCACGGGGGCTGGTGGCGGCGCGGGCAGCGACATCCCAGGGCCCAGTGGCCACGGCATCTTCAATTTGCCACGGGGGAACGCCGCGGTGTTCTTACAGACACCGCCGCCACCCCCGACAACAGGTCCGTCCTCCTCTCTATCAGCGTCTCCGCCCGCGCTCTCACCGTTTGCTCATGCTAGTCAACTCATGTCTGGACTGGGTCAATCCCACCCATCCATTGCATTTCCGCAGTTCTCGGCGACAACCCGAATTTGTGGAAAACTATGTGCGAGTAGTACTTCCAAATGTTTGGCATCTTACCTTGGGTACCCATGGCGGCCCTGAATTTCTCGGGGTCGGCCGCCATCTGGCTTCAATCCATACAAAAAAGACTTGCAGATTTTGATTGGGATGCTTTTACTGTCTTACTCTATACCCGGTTTGGTCGCGATCGGCATCAGACGCTGATCAGGCAGTTCTATACTGTCCGCCAAACTTCTTCTGTAGCACATTACATATAGCAATTCGAATTGATCATACACCATTTATCATCATATTCTGACACGATTCATCCTTTCTACTTCTTGACTCGTTTTGTCGAGGGGCTGAGGAAGGATATTCGGGCAGTGGTGCTCGTTCAGAGGCCACCGGACCTGGATACCGCATGCGCGCTTGCACTGCTTCAGGAGGAGGTGGCTGAAGGCGCGTTCGGCAGTCTTCCACGACCTCCAGAGGCGCCTCAGCGGTGAAAGAACATGCGGTGCCCCCATGTTTGGTTTTGGTAATTGATGACAATCTCTATGGACTAATGGTTGCCTTGAGTTATATTTGAAGGTTTTGTCCATAGACTTTTCTTGAAGTACATGTGTTGGGTTCAAGGAGAGTTTGTGTCGACCAAGGTGCTATTCAAGGAATTACCTAAAGATTGGTCTTGTGAGAGGTTGATCAAGACTAAGTCAAAGAGTGAATCAAGTTGATCAACCCACAAAGCGTAGAAGATGTACCGAGAGGGATCAAGTGATCCATGGTATGGTAAGCATTGCCAATTACGCTTTGTGTACTGACCCATGGTCTTCGTGAGGGTTCTTTGTGGGGTTAGGTTGCGGTGTGCAAGTTCAAGTGGAGCATCACGAAGAGATCAAATGCTTGAAGCTTGCCATCCTTTGTGGTGACAATGGACTTGTGAAGATGTGCGGAAGAGTGGCTCACCCATAGTGGAGTATGGGGGAGCAATCAACTAGTCTTCATCGAGTCAACACAATCAAGAAAGGTTGCGGTGTGCAAGTTCAAGTGGAGCATCACGAAGAGATCAAATGCTTGAAGCTTGTCGTCCTTTGTGGTGACAATGGACTTGTGAAGATGTGCGGAAGAGTGGCTCACCCATAGTGGAGTATGGGGGAGCAATCAACTAGTCTTCATCGAGTCAACCCAATCAAGAAAGGTGGTCCAACTTGAGGAAGTCAAGATCGTCATCATCTAGCTCAAATGGACCATGTGCAAGGCAAAGCTTTGCCCTTGGTAGGTTTTCTATTTTACCGGTCTCATGATGGTAGTTGGGAGACCGGGTTATAGGATCGATTGTCGTACTATCAAGGGGGGCTCTCGATGAGTAGCTTGATCGTATCGTTCGTAGAGAGCTCAAACCATTGCATCCTTGCATCATATTTCTTGGTTCTTGTTTGGTTCTCTTTGTGAATCTTAGAGCTTATGGTCATCTTGATGACAAGCTTGAGTTCATCGAAAACGGAGTTCGCATGCCTCTTCTATGATGTTTTCGATGTTGGAGGTTTTTGCCGATTCTTCTCGGTTGGAGGTTTCACTCCTCTTTTTGTTATGCATACCTCCCCTGCCTCTTCTTACTATAACCAGTCGCTGTTTTAATGCTACTCGTCGTCTTGTTTCCAACAAGCTTGAGTTTGCTCAATTCGGAGCTCATATGCAGAAGTTATGGCAGTTCTTCTTTTCTTGAGTGTGGTTTTGTCAGGGTCCCAGCGGTAGTACTGTGGTATCCAGCGGTAGTACCGCTGAGGGGTCACAAGCGGCAGTACCGCTCCGAAGCGGTAGTACCGGTGGTGACTCCGCAGCAGTACTACCGCTGGCTTACCAGGTCCCTACCGCGTCGTTTCGAGGGGTCTTTTTCTGTGTCGGATTGTGCGGTACCTCACTGCGGCAGTAGTGCGGCAGTACCGCTCCTTAGCGGCAGTACCACCCTTCCTCCGCGGTAGTACCACCCGGTTCCCTCTTTCCCTTTACCCTTCGTTCTGCGCGGCAGTACCGCCGAAGGGAGCGGTAGTACCGCTTAACCCAGTGGTAGTACCGCTGTCTCCTGCGGTACTACCACCCTAAGGTTCATGTTTTGTTGCTCCTTTTCCCTGTTTCTTCCACCTGAGTGGTAGTACCGCTCATGTGCGGGCTGAGCACATAACGGTTGGATTTTCCCCCTCCTATAAAGGGGGTCTTCTTCCCCAATGAACCTTATCCTTGTAGCTCGTGTTCTTCCCCCATTGTTGACCTTCTTTGAGCTTGCTAACTCTCAATCCCTCCATGTATTCTTGCTAGTTTTTGAGGGAAAAGAGAGAGGAGATCTAGATCCACATTTCCACCAATCACTTTCTCCTCTATGTGAGGGGAACCCCTTGTATCTAGATCTTGGAGTTCTTTGTGTTCTCTTTCTTGTTCTTCCTCTCATTTTCCTCCCTAGCATTAGTTGCTTCGGTGGGATTTGAGAGAGAAGGACTTGGCACTCCGTGTGCCCTTGCCATTGCATTTGGTGCATCGGTTTGAGTTCTCCACGGTGATACGTGGAAGTTACAAGTTGAGAAGCTTATTACTCTTGGGTGCTTGGTACCCTTGAGCTTGTTCCTCTTGGGTGCTTGGGTGCCCTAGACGGTTGGTGGTGTTCGGAACTCAATCATTATGGTCTAAAGCTCCGGGCAAGCGTCGGGGTCTCCAATTAGGTTGTGGAGATTGCCCCGAGCAATTTGACGGGTTCCGGTGACCGCCCCCAAGGGTTGCCAAAGTGTACGGGTTCGGTGACCGCCCCCAAGGATTGCCATTTGTACGGGTTCGGTGACCGCCCTCAAGGGTCCCTTAGTGGAATCACGGCATCTTGCATTGTGCGAGAGCGTGAGGAGATTACGCTGGCTCTAGTGGCTTCTTGGGGAGCATTGTGCCTCCACACCGCTCCAAACGGAGATTAGCATCCGCAAGGGTGTGAACTTTGGGATACATCGTCGTCTCCACGTGCCTCGGTTATCTCTTACCCGAGCCCTTTACTTATGCACTTTACTTTGTGATAGCCATATTGTTTCTTGTCATATATCTTGCTATCACATAGTTGCTTATCTTGCTTAGCATAAGTTGTTGGTGCACATAGGTGAGCCTAGTTGTTTTAGGTTTTGTGCTTGGCAAATTAACCGCTAGGTTTATTCCGCATTTGTTCAAGCCTAAACCGTAATTATTTTAAAACGCCTATTCACCCCCCTCTAGGCGACATCCACGATCTTTCAATTGCTATCAGAGCCTCGTCTCTCTTTGTTAGGCTTAACCGCGTAGAGAGTAAAGATGTCGACTAGGGGATTAGGGTTCTCTGACACTCTTAGTTTCGATGGCACAAATTTTGATGTTTGGGTAATTCGCATGCTTAATCTCTTTAGGGTCATGGACCCAAATTTAGAGCGAATTGTAGATATGGGTTTTTCTCCTCCAAAGGATCCCCAAAGATTATCTTTAGAGGATGAGAAAAACTCTTATCTCAATGCTCAAGCTTCTAATGTGCTTTTCAATGCTTTGAGCAATGTAGTTATATTTCAACTCATGCCGTTCTGGGATGCTCATGAGTTGTGGACGAAGCTTCAAGATAAATATGGAGTGTCCAAGATTTGTGGGGATGATTGTTCTCTCTCCACCTCCGGTCGTATAGTCTTCTCAACTTCTTCTACTTCACCTACATGTGGTTTGCCACAAGGTAATGATATGGTGAGTAGTGTTGGTCATTGCAATGATGATAGTATGTTTATTGTGGATGATCCTTCATCACTATCTTATTGCAATGCTCCTTCTTTGGGCTTTAACACTTCGAGCACTCCAAATGTTTCACATGCTTGTGTTGATAGTCCTTGCATATCATGTAGAAATTTCTTGACTAAATCTCATGATGATATGTTTACTATGTCTTGTTGCCATGATAAAAATGCATATATGTCCTCGAATTGTTGTGCTAACAATGTAGAGGAAACCCAACACCCCATGGAACAAGATGTGGTCTTGAATGGTGCTTCAACGGATCCTACATCATCATCTATTGCATTTTGCCTTATGGCCAAGGCTTCAAAGGTATCTCCCACTTTGAATCCCAATATATCTTATGATGATGGCAAGAGTGATGATGATGTTGATTATGATGAAGAGAATGATAATGTTGCCTCCTTAAAAACTAAGGGGGAAATGATTTTTAAAGCTCTTCACAAAAATAAACTTGCTCGTTTCAACTTCATGGAAATCATGTCTATTGCCATTGAAGGCAAGAAATACATTGAGGAGTTGGAATCTCATCTAGAGGAGCATGAGGTCAACATTGATAAAATGGAAGCTCATGAGCGTGATTACGCAAATGAGATTGCAGACCTCTCTCAAGCTCTTGAACTTGAACAAACCACCAAGGAATCTCTTGAGGAGACTTTTGCTCTAGAATTATCTAGAGTGAGGGAATCTCGTGATAGAGCTCTTGAGGTGGCCAATGATTTTGAAACTAAAAATGAGGAGCTTGAAGTTGCGCATGCTAAACTCCTTGAGGACTTTGAGCACCTCGAAAATGGCTCAAGGGTCATTAAGAGTGAGCTCATCAAACTCACCGAGTCTCATGCTCAACTTAAAGCTTCATATTCAAAAGAGCTTGCCAAGTTGTCTTCTCCTCTTGTTGCTAATGATGATGCTTGTGCTACTAACTCTATCTCTTGTGAAGCATCCATATTAATGGAGAATGTTGAGCTAAGGGCTCAACTTGAGTTGCTATCTAGCAACTATGGGATGTTGGAAGAAAATCATGTAAAGCTCACAAGCTCTCATGATGATCTTCTAGTATCCCATAATGTGCTAAAGATAGCTCAAGAGGCCATGCTTGCTAAGGTAACATCTAGTGAGCCTCATGTGGATACTAGCACTACTTTTGGTCAAAATGCTATATTGCCTTGTGCTAGTCCTCGCAATTCATCCATGCATAACATTGGTACATCTTGTGATGAATTGCTTTCATTGCCTTGTTGCTCTAACGTTGAAGCTTATAATTCCTCTAGTACTTGTGTTGAGACTAACCATGTAGAGGAAATCAAAGAGCTCAAGGCCCAAGTCACTTCTTTGAAGAAAGACTTGGAAAAGAGTCATGAAGGGAAATTCACACTCAACAATATCTTGAGTGTGCAAAAAAACCCGAATGACAAAGGTGGACTTGGATTCAACTCCAACAAGAAGAAGAAGTCCAAGGTGAACAAAAAGAAGGGCCAAAAACAAGTCAAGAATTCGGCCAAGATTGTTTGCTTCAAGTGCAAAGTAGAAGGGCATCATGTTAGATCTTGCCAATTGAAGAAGAAGCCCATTAGTGACAAGCAACAAGGGAAGCGGCCACAAGTTCACTCTCATTCTCAACCTCAAGTTGAAGAAAAGCCTCTTCCCAAGAAGACTCAAGCTTATGCTTCTCAAGTTGAGAAATCAAGTGAGAAGAAAGTGAAGAGTAGACGTTGCTACCTATGTCGCGAGAAAGGTCACCTCGCCTCTTCATGCACTAGTGGTAACTTATCCAACCCAATTATTATTGATGATGTCTATTCTCTTGGGAAGGATAATGTTGGCAATGTGGTTGCCAAGTTTGTTGGTACTCAAAGTGGTTTGAAACAAAGAACCATTTGGGTAGCCAAGCCTATTGTGACTAACCTCTTAGGACCCAACTTGGTTGGGGACCAACAAGCTCAAACTTGATCAATAGGTGATGTTGGAGGTCATTGGAGACTTGGCTACATTATGAAGAATTAAGGGGACTTCATCATTCTTATTGTCTCAAGCCAAGTCATTCGGATTATCAAGTTTCTATCTTATATCCAATGTTCCTCCTTGTGGTAACTCGTGCTTAAATTGTTTACATTGAAAGTTACTTGCCCCTTTGCATGTTTGGCTTTGTTCCTTGCATGTGTTTGTATATGTTGTGCTTCCAACTTGATTATCTTGAGCAATCAAGTATGTGTGTGTTGGTTTGCACATCATGTACATGTGTGTCATTAGTTGAGCCTTTGTGCATCTTGGTCATATCTTAGTTGGCTCTTGTGAGAGATTAATGGAATATCCCATTGTGGGGGAGTGATGTGCTTTGTGCACCTCACAATCCTATAAATGTGTGTACATGAGGAATACCATCTAGTATTGATATTACAAGATTATCTAGTCGCTATGTGGTATGTCTTCTCATGAGAAATTCAAATTCTAAATAGTCCATTAATTATCTCTTGTTGGATCCTTTTATTTGCCTCTTGTTCTTCCTTAATTGGTATCACATTATGGGGGAGTAATATGCTATGTGTATATTACTAGCCTAGAAAATGTGTACATTTGAGATATTGTCACCTAGAGTTGATATTGTAAATTATCTTGTTCCTAGGTGGCATGTTAGCTCTACAAGTTGCATTTTGCTTTTTGTTTGGTGTGAAGATGATGTCGGATATCCTTGTTATCTACCACCGGGAATTTTTTCCGTTTACTTCTTGTATTTTGACAATTGGTACTCACTTTTGTGGTAGAATCTATTGATCATCTTTACATTGGCTTTTTCTTTTTATTTTCCCTTTCTCTTGCCAAGGTTTGTATCAACTCCCTTTGTCTTCCATACCACTTATGGATCTTGTGTATTTCTTGACCTTGTCTAGTGTTTTCTAGATATAGTGAAAGTGGTGATCCCACCTCGTGCATTTTGTATTCAAATGCAAATTCTCTATAACGCACTAGTCTTGGGGGAGCTATCCTATTCTCTATAAAACACTCATCTTGTGATCCTTATCAAGTGTGTGTTTGTGGAAGGCAAGCCGTTTCTTTTTGGTGCTTTATGCCATCATGAAACTTTGTAGAGGGCTTGGTTTGTTTGGAACCATTCTCTCTTTTGGGAGTTTGACATCTTTCTTTTTGAGTGTATCAATGGATATCTCATTCCTTGATGTATCTTTAATGGATATCTTCCAAGTGATGATTTATTCATTTGGTATCTTTTCTTCGCTTGGTATTTCTTTGTCTTTTGGTCTCGGTTCTTGAAAGTCTTGAGCATGCATATTTACTTCTTGTAGTTTCTTTGGCATGTTTGCTTTCTTTGACCCAATATATAGGGTGAACTCCACCAAGTCTCAAATTGGATGAGATGTGCATGAAATTCATTTTCATATCTATATGCACATATTTATGTGGAGTTTGTCCTATGTGTTGTTGGTTCTCTAACTCTTTGGTCCCAATGAGTTTGGGTACCATTTTGTTTGTGTTGTTGTTCTAGGAACAAGTGGAGATGCATTGGATGCTCGGCTCACTCACAAGGAAGGTGGTGTCACCATGTGCTTATTGGAGTCAAGCTAGGATGATTAATGAACTACTATCTACCTTTAATTGGCATCTACTACATCCATCCAATGGTATCTCGGTAACAAGTATCATCATCTACTTCATGCACACATTTCTTGCATCAACCTTTCGTAGGTTGTATCATGGCATGTTATCCATTCTCTCTTGTGATACTTGTTTCCTTTCTCAAAGCATCCCAACAATGATGTCTTGTTGCTAGTTGTGATGTCTTTGATGTTCGTGTGGTTGGAATTCATTTATATGCAATAAGACCTTATCTAGCCATGTGCTATGCTTTCAAGCAAATATCTTATTGGTATATTTATGATTTCCTTGTGGATATCTTGTTCCTCGTGTCGCAACTATTTCGCGTGTACATCCTTCTTTGTAGATATATATCATCATGATTTCGTCTACCTAGAATCTTATACACTTGAGAAAAGTTGCATATCTAGTTGATATCCTTTCTTTCACGACCACCTTGTCTTTCTTATGTTATTTCTTTGGTGGCTCCGTGAAAGCTTTTGCCTTGCGTGCGTGTCTTATCTCGTTGCATCTTGATGCACTCTTGTGTGGTGAAGATTATTTTCGTCATGCTTATCTTTACGAGGCTTTTGCCATCTTAATTGGTATCCCTCATCTTGATGAGGCTTTCATCTTCTATCTTCACCACGGGTTGTCACAAGCATAGGTTCTTTATATGCTTATTAGTAAGCTTGTGAACCCATTTGCTTGTTGTGTGTGGGAATGATAGGCCTTGCACCGTGTTGCCTCATTCTTTCAAGACTTTATTGATGCTTAATGCTCATCCGTACATTAGTCTTCTCAAGTGCATTGCCTTGACTCTCACACATCATTTTGGTTGAGCCCATTCTTAAGTTGCCTCTTTCACTTGTTGCTCAACCATGTGTTTGTTGCAAGTACTAGGCTTAGTTTCCTTTATGCTCACTTGCACTTGTTGTAAGTTTCTATTGATTTTGGGGGAGCTATGATCCTATTTTGTGCACTTTGTATCCAAATACAAAAATTCTTGATGTGCACAAATCATGGGGAGCTTCTCTAGTTTCTTTAGAACACTCCTATGCTCATATCATAATATCTTTCTTTCTTGTGGCTTGTAGGATCATTGGCCTAGTTGGTTCAATTGGTATCTTTTGATAGCTTGCTTCAATTGGTATCTTTTGATCGCTTGATTGCTTGTGTCTCTGTCGATTATGTCTTTGTGGCATATCTTCCTTTAGCAATCTTTGGGCCTCAATATAGTTTGTCTTCCTCCAAGTATTTACCGTTGGATATGTGTATTGCATTCCTCTCTCTTGTTGAGAAATACACAACTTCTGGAGGAACTCAATCTATATTGGCCTTCTAAGCTTTTCGCCCATTTTGGCAATCGATGCCAATGGGGGAGAAGTTTCAGAGAGTTTTGTGGAGGTTTCAGAGAGTTTTGTGGAGAAGTCTTTAGAGTTTTCTCCTTGCTTTGGTTTTGTTCCTAAGCATTTGCATCTCATACGCATGCATTATTGGTTGTTGCATTGCATGGTGATGCATAATTTCGTGTATTAAACTCTCTTGAAAGTGATTGTCATCAATTACCAAAATGGGGGAGATTGAAAGAACATGCGGTGCCCCCATGTTTGGTTTTGGTAATTGATGACAATCTCTATGGACTAATGGTTGCCTTGAGTTATATTTGAAGGTTTTGTCCATAGACTTTTCTTGAAGTACATGTGTTGGGTTCAAGGAGAGTTTGTGTCGACCAAGGTGTTATTCAAGAAATTACCTAAAGATTGGTCTTGTGAGAGGTTGATCAAGACTAAGTCAAAGAGTGAATCAAGTTTATCAACCCACAAAGCATAGAAGATGTACCGAGAGGGATCAAGTGATCCCATGGTATGGTAAGCATTGCCAATTACGCTTTGTGTACTGACCCATGGTCTTCGTGAGGGTTCTTTGTGGGGTTAGGTTGCGGTGTGCAAGTTCAAGTGAAGCATCATGAAGAGATCAAATGCTTGAAGCTTGCCGTCCTTTATGGTGACAATGGACTTGTGAAGATGTGCGGAAGAGTGGCTCACCCATAGTGGAGTATGGGGGAGCAATCAACTAGTCTTCATCGAGTCAACACAATCAAGAAAGGTTGCGGTGTGCAAGTTCAAGTGGAGCATCACGAAGAGATCAAATGCTTGAAGCTTGCCATCCTTTGTGGTGACAATGGACTTGTGAAGATGTGCGGAAGAGTGGCTCACCCATAGTGGAGTATGGGGGAGCAATCAACTAGTCTTCATCGAGTCAACACAATCAAGAAAGGTGGTCCAACTTGAGGGAGTCAAGATCGTCATCATCTAGCTCAAATGGACCATGTGCAAGGCAAAGGTTTGCCCTTGGTAGGTTTTCTATTTTACCGGTCTCATGATGGTAGTTGGGAGACCGGGTTATAGGATCGATTGTCGTACTATCAAGGGGGGCTCTCGATGAGTAGCTTGATCGTATCGTTCGTAGAGAGCTCAAACCATTGCATCCTTGCATCATATTTCTTGGTTCTTGTTTGGTTCTCTTTGTGAATCTTAGAGCTTATGGTCATCTTGATGACAAGCTTGAGTTCATCGAAAACGGAGTTCGCATGCCTCTTCTATGATGTTTTCGATGTTGGAGGTTTTTGCCGATTCTTCTCGGTTGGAGGTTTCACTCCTCTTTTTGTTATGCATACCTCCCCTGCCTCTTCTTACTATAACCAGTCGCTGTTTTGATGCTACTCGTCGTCTTGTTTCCAACAAGCTTGAGTTTGCTCAATTCGGAGCTCATATGCAGAAGTTATGGCAGTTCTTCTTTTCTTGAGTGTGGTTTTGTCAGGGTCCCAGCGGTAGTACCATGGTATCCAGCGGTAGTACCGCTGAGGGGTCACAAGCGGCAGTACCGCTCCGAAGCGGTAGTACCGGCGGTGACTCCGTAGAAGTACTATCATTGGCTTACCAGGTCCCTACCGCGTCGTTTCGAGGGTTTTTTTCTGTGTCGGATTATGCGGTACCTCGCTGCGGCAGTACCGCCCTTCCTCCGCGGTAGTACCGCCCGGTTCCCTCTTTCCCTTTACCCTTTGTTCTGCGCGGCAGTACCGCCGAAGGGAGCGGTAGTACCGCTTAACCCAGCGGTAGTACCGCTGTCTCCTGCGGTACTACCGCCCTAAGGTTCATGTTTTGTTGCTCCTTTTCCCTGTTTCTTCCACCTGAGCGGTAGTACCGCTCGTGGAGAGGTAGTACCGCTCGTGTGCGGGCTGAGCACATAACGGTTGGATTTTCCCCCTCCTATAAAGGGGGTCTTCTTCCCCAATGAACCTTATCCTTGGAGCTCGTGTTCTTCCCCCATTGTTGACCTTCTTTGAGCTTGCTAACTCTCAATCCCTCCATGGATTCTTGCTAGTTTTTGAGGGAAAAGAGAGAGGAGATCTAGATCCACATTTCCACCAATCACTTTCTCCTCTATGTGAGGGGAACCCCTTGTATCTAGATCTTGGAGTTCTTTGTGTTCTCTTTCTTGTTCTTCCTCTCATTTTCCTCCCTAGCATTAGTTGCTTCGGTGGGATTTGAGAGAGAAGGACTTGGGCACTCCGTGTGCCCTTGCCATTGCATTTGGTGCATCGATTTGAGTTCTCCACGGTGATACGTGGAAGTTACAAGTTGAGAAGCTTATTACTCTTGGGTGCTTGGTACCCTTGAGCTTGTTCCTCTTGGGTGCTTGGGTGCCCTAGACGGTTGGTGGTGTTCGGAGCTCAATCATTGTGGTCTAAAGCTCCGGGCAAGCGTCGGGGTCTCCAATTAGGTTGTGGAGATTGCCCCGAGCAATTTGACGGGTTCCGGTGACCGCCCCCAAGGGTTGCCAAAGTGTACGGCTTCGGTGACCGCCCCCAAGGGTTGCCATTTGTACGGGTTTGGTGACCGCCCTCAAGGGTCCCTTAGTGGAATCACGGCATCTTGCTTGGGGAGCATTGTGCCTCCACACCGCTCCAAACGGAGATTAGCATCCGCAAGGGTGTGAACTTCGGGGTACATCGTCGTCTCCGCGTGCCTCGGTTATCTCTTACTCGAGCCCCTTTACTTATGCACTTTACTTTGTGATAGCCATATTGTTTCTTGTCATATATCTTGCTATCACATAGTTGCTTATCTTGCTTAGCATAAGTTGTTGGTGCACATAGGTGAGCCTAGTTGTTTTAGGTTTTGTGCTTGGCAAATTAACTGCTAGGTTTATTCCGCATTTGTTCAAGCCTAAACCGTAATTATTTTAAAATGCCTATTCACCCCCCCCTCTAGGCGACATCCACGATCTTTCAAGCGGGGAGGCACTCCCATGCCACTTCACCCACCTCCGGTGCGATCGGTACCAGCGGCGCAGGCAGCAGATCGTCGTGGTACAGACGCGGCCCGCGCTGACGCGTCCAAGCTCAAGACCCTCCGTGATTACCGACGAGCTCGGGGGCTGTGCTTTAAGTGCGGTGAACCATGGGGGCACGATCATGTATGCCCCACCACAGTGCAGCTGCATGTAGTTGAGGAGCTGTTGGATATCTTCGGCCTTGACAGTTTCGTCGACACTCAAATGAGCTCCGAGGATGAGGTTTAGAATACAGCCATGCCCATCTCAGTTTCGGCAGTTACGGGAGGGGTCTCGGCCAAAGCTTTTCAGCTGCGAGCGTGGCTTCAAGGGCATGAAGTACTCATGCTGATCGACTCGGGCAGCTCCAATTCCTTCATCAACGAGCACTTAGCAAGTCGACTTTCAGGGGTTCGACCTCTGCCTAATCCAAGTCGTGTGCGTGTGGCAGATGGGGGAGAACTGTTCTGCACTGAGGTCGCGCCGCAATGCGCGTGGTATGCTCAAGGGCACGAATTCTACACGGATCTGAAAGTTTTGGCTCTGGGCACGTACGATGTTATACTCGGCATGGATTGGTTAGAGGAACACAGCCCGATGCAGGTAGACTGGCATGCTCGTTTCATTGAGATTCCCACTCCAGCAGGGCCGCTTCATCTCACGGGGCACGATGCGGCTTCCACCAGTTGTCAGTCCATCAACAGCTTGCAGTTGCAGAACCTGTGCAGCAACGGATCGATCACACACATTATACACCTTTGTGTGGTGGCTGCCCAGCAGGAGGAATTGGAGCAAACTCCAGCGTGCATTCAGGAAATCTTGGACCAATTTCCGGATGTGTTTGCGGAACCAGTAGGGCTTCCACCTCGAAGGGCGTGCGATCACCGCATTCCGCTAATACCTGGAGCTCAGCCAGTAAATGTCAGGCAATATCGTTACAAACCAGAACAGAAGACGGAGATAGAAGCTCAAGTCGAAGCACTTCTGAAATCAGGAGTCATTCAGCGAAGCAACAGTCCTTTTTCATCTCCAGTCATACTTGTTAAGAAGAAAGATGGAACCTGGCGTCTCTGTATAGATTACAGACAACTGAATGCCATTACAGTCGTCGGCAAGTTTCCAGTTCCTGTTATAGAAGAGCTCCTGGATGAGCTACATGGTGCAGCGTGGTTTTCAAAGCTCGACTTGCGCGCGGGCTATCATCAGATCAGGCTCGCGCCGGGGGAGGAGTACAAGATGGCATTCTCCACGCATCAGGGGCACTTCGAGTTCAAGGTTTTGTCCTTTGGGTTGGCTGGGGCTCCACCCACGTTCATAGAAGGGCTGACTACAACCCTCAAGCCAGTGCTACGTGTCTACGTGCTATGCTTCTTCGATGACATCTTAATCTTCAGTGCTACGTTAGAGGAGCACAAGTGCCACGTGCGGCAGGTGTTGGAACTGCTACGCAAGGATCAGTGGAAAGTTAAGCGCAGCAAGTGTGCGTTTGGGCAAAGCCAGGTATCCTACCTAGGCCATGTCATCAGTGCTCGCGGGGTAGCCACGGACCCGGCCAAGATAGCAACAGTTACCAACTGGACCTCACCGCAGGATATCAAGGGAGTCCGAAGCTTTCTGGGTCTCGCAGGGTACTATCGCCATTTTGCGCGCAATTTCAGAGTGATAGCACGACCGTTGTTCAATTTGTTGAAGAAAGGCGTGCCATTTCAGTGGACATCGATCACGGAAACAGCTTCCCAAGTCCTGAAGAAGCACCTAATCTCCGCACCAGTGCTAGCATTGTCGAACTTCGAGCAGCCTTTCACAATGGAGACAGATGCATGCGACACAGGCATTGGAGCAATTCTGCAGCAACAAGGACACCCCATTGCATTCATGAGCAAAGCATTGAGTCCGAGATATCAGGGTCTGTCCACATACGAAAAAGAATATCTGGCAATCATCGTGGCCGTAGATCAATGGCGCCCTTATTTGCAACACGCAGAATTTGTCATATATACAGATCAGAAGAGCCTCATTCACCTGGAGGAACAGTGGCTGAACACACCATGGCAACAGAAAGCTTTTACCAAGCTGTTGGGACTCCAGTATCGCATCAAGTACAAGAAGGGATATGAAAACAACGGCGCGGACGCCTTGTCACGCGCCAGTCCAGCGGAGGTGCTATCGGTGATCACGTCATGTCAACCTAGTTGGTTAGAAGATGTTATCAACAGTTATAACAACAACCCGCAGGCGCAGAAACTGTTGGAACAGCTGGCTGTGCGTGACAATCCCAAAGGCAGGTTCTTACTGCAGCAAGGCATCATCAGGTTCAGAGGCAGAATTTGGCTGGGAGGAGGAACACACATACAACAACGTATAATCCAAGCGTTTCATGATAGCCCAGTAGGGGGTCACTCGGGATTCCCAGTCACTTACAGACGCATCAGGCGTCTCTTTGCATGGCCCAAAATGAAAGTTCAAATCAAACACTACGTGCAGTGTTGTGTCATATGCCGGCAAGCGAAACCAGATCGGGCAGCTTCACCAGGTCTCTTGCTGCCGTTACCAATCCCTAACAAACCTTGGGATATGATATCCATGGATTTTGTGGACGGCCTCCCACAATCCAGCCGGTTCAACTGTCTCCTGGTAATTGTAGACAAGCGAACCAAGTTCAGCTACTTCTTGCCACTAGCGCACCCATACACAGCAGCATCGGTGGCCCAACTTTTCATCCAACAAGTTTACAGAGTGCATGGTCTCCCGGGAGCAATAGTATCAGATTGCGATCCTGTGTTCACTAGCCACTTTTGGCAGGAGCTTTTCAAGGCTGCAGGCACACAACTTAGACTCAGCACAGCCAACCACCCGCAAACGGATGGCCAAACAGAGCGAGTTAACCAGTGTGTGGAAACATTCTTGAGGTGTTTCACTCAAGCTTATCCCAGGCGGTGGAGTTTTTGGATCCCGTTAGCTCAGTTCTGGTACAACAACTCACACCATTCGGCCATAGGCATGACGCCCTTCAAAGCTATGTTCGGTTACGAGCCACGGCACTGGGGGATAACAGCAGACAACACATGTTCAGTGCCAGCACTCATCTCGTGGCTCGAGGAAAGGGATACGGTGCAGGAACTGTTACAGCAACACCTGAACAGAGCAAAACAGCTGATGAAAAGCCAGGCGGATAAGAAGCGATCGTTCCGTCAGTTTGAAGTGGGCGATCAAGTGTACCTGAAACTGCAACCATATATCCAAACCTCCGTCGCGCCACGAGAAAATCACAAGCTGGCATTCAAGTACTACGGTCCATTTCCTATCATCGGCAAGATCAACGATGTTGCCTACAAGCTCCAGCTTCCTTCGCAAGCAACTATCCATCCAGTCTTCCACGTCTCGCTCCTTCGACGCGTCCTGAGCACGGGTATGGCTGTTGAACCTCAGTTACCTCATTGTTATGACGAGCTCGCGGTTCCTGTGGCAGTTCTGCAATCAAGATGGCTCCAGGAGAAGGGCAAGATGAGGGAACAAGTGCTCGTCCGTTGGTCCAATTCAGAGACGCTCGGCGAAACTTGGGAAGACAAGGCGAGTCTCAGGGAGCGTTTCCCGCTCGCGGAGGCTTGGGGGCAAGCCTCTGCTCAAGAAGAGGGGGATGTCAGCGTCCCTGACAGGGCCGGCCCGCAAGGCAACACCAACGATCAGGTCTCCACGGCTCCACGTGCGGCCCGGCCCAGGAAGCCCAACCCACGCGTCTCCGGCCCAGCGTGGGTTAACTGAAGCCCGTCCTGGAAGCTACTTGAGGAGAGGAGCGGCAGCGTCCTAGGGTTATCCAGAGGATCACGACAACGGCGGCTCGGCTCTTTTCCCCTTTCCTCTTCCTGTCTCGCGTCGAACCCTAGCAACCAAATTCTTGTATCGTTCCTGTAATCGCCACCAAACTTGTATCCGCAAGTGATTGCTACTAGTAATCGAGAGAGTATCTACGAGTACCTTAACACAACTGTTTCGAGCATCGTCGGCAGTACTGACCGTCGATCCGGGTTTATCATGAACCTCTCACTCATGATATAATTTGTTAAGAGCATCTAAGCCGTGGGTCCCAAACCGGCCTCAAATGCCCGGCAGTCCGTCCAGTCACTCATCGGTCATGTTTTTTCGATTCAGATAGACATCTCAAACAGACTTCAAACGCCCGGGCTGACCGACACCCTCATATCCAGTCTAAATATGTGACGGATATGGGGCGTCCGAACGCGTCCGGGCACGCCTGCCACGTCGAACTGACGGCGGGGTCCCAGCTGAAAACACCTGGAAACCCGACGATCCGAAGCTCGTCTCCTTCTGAGCACTGGTCGCGTGACGCAGCTCCGGCGGGTCGCTTAGTGCCTAGACCAGCTATTTAAGTCGACCGGCGGCGCCGAAACCCTACCGTCCATCCACATTTTCTTCCACATGTCCGTTCACATCGCCACTTTTCACTTCACCCGTCCGCTTAGTAGCCATGCCTCTACGCCGTCGGGTGAAGAGCGGGCCATTTATGGCGCCGGAGTGCCGGCTCGAGCTCCTTCAGCAGATCCGGGCTAAGCGTGAAGTCCGGATCGCCGAGGGGCTACCTCCGGATGCAGTGGATCCGGAGGAGTAGGAGGAGTAGGAGGAGGAGGAGGGCGTGGGGGCCGCTGGCGACGTGGATTTGCAGGCGGAGCAGCAGACCATCCTCGATTCCCTCCCGTCGGAATCGGCTGCGGAGGCCAGACGCCGTCCCGGCAGGAGATGGAGGCGCAGTAGGTCGCGGAGGAGACGGAGATGCTCGCCTATATGGATGAGGTCGAGCAGCCGGCACCCTCCTACCCGCCCGTGCAACCGGCGCCCAGCACATTGTTGTGGACGTCTCCGACGACGAAGATTAGTTAGGGTACGTACGTATGATTTTTTTTTGCATGCTTTATATGGATCTAAGGATTAAAATGTAAAAAAGGTGATACAGAATGATTAATTTAAGACGTGACCGGTCACTATCTGCGGACGTTTGAGGAGCTGGATTTGCAAAGTCCGATTGTAAGTGCTCTAATTTTGCCGTTTCACCGAAGCAATAAGCTGCGGTGCACCAGGAAAGGAAACAAAACAGACGAGCAAATGCACTCTTTCCCGAAAAGAAAAGAATTAATCGATCAAAAGCTGGAGCACTCGAGAAGAGAACCTGCACTAAAAATATACCCGTGTGCACATGTATAAAGGCAAAGAAGGCCCCAGAACCTGCAAAATAAAAAGACAGAACACCGAAGCACAGCACCTCCATTTCACACTCTCCCCTGCTTCACTTCACTGAGAAGCAAGCGCACGGACGAAAAGCTGCTTGCTGGGAGCCATGGCTCCCCCGCTCATCCTCCTCGTCGTCTTCCTCCTCCCGGCCCTCGCCGCCGGCCACCAGCACCCCTCCTCCTACGGCTCCTCCGCCCTATCCGAATGGCGCAACGCCAAGTCCTCCTACTTCGCCGCCGACCCCGGGGACGCCATCGGTAAGCACCAACAAACCTCGCCTAGCTCTCCGTCATGGCAGCAGTCCAAGAAACGAATCCACCAAACCGTCCTTGCGCTCCTACCAAAATTCCTCGCGTCCATGCTGCAGGCATTAATTAGTTCACTTTTCCTCTTTCGGTATGTTGCCGCCAACGGAATTTCCACAAACCGCACGCTCGGTTACCGGAGCTTCTCTGCTCGTACCACAGTCGGTTCTTGCGATCCTGGCGGCCATGGACATGGGCACGGAGCTGATCTGTGATTTTCTTTTTGTGGGGTGCGGCGTGCAGGTGGCGCGTGCGGGTTCGGGGATCTGGGGAAGCACGGGTACGGGATGGCAACGGTGGGGCTGAGCACGGCGCTGTTCGAGCGCGGCGCCGCCTGCGGGGGCTGCTACGAGGTCAAGTGCGTGGAGGACCTCAAGTACTGCCTCCCCGGCACCTCCATCGTCGTCACCGCCACCAACTTCTGCCCGCCCAACTACGGATTCCCCGCCGACGCCGGCGGCGTCTGCAACCCGCCCAACCACCATTTCCTCCTCCCCATCCAGGCATTCGAGAAGATTGCGCTCTGGAAGGCCGGCGTCATGCCCATCCAGTACCGCCGGTACGTATGCTCCATTCTTGCCTGCACTCGATCTCGCTCTGCTTTGCACTCCATGTTCGGCTAGATCTAAGGCCAAAGTTTCCTCGGTTTCCTGATTCAATTTGTGTAGAGCTGGGAAAGTGCTTGCCAAGCTAGAGATTGCTTTGGTTTGCCGCAATGTGGGATCCCAAAAAAGCTGAATTGCAAGTGTCCGTTGGTGAGGAAAGTGTGGAGGGGATCAAGTGGACCCTCTTCCACTGTGGTGAAGTGCAAGTTCTTTTGGTTAGGATTCGAATTAGGGTAGTTTTATCTGCTCTAATGTGGCCTTCCTTTACTAACAAGGTAGTACAAAGATGCATAGAACCAAGTGTAAATAAATGTACTAATGTGATTTGGTGTTTGGGTTAGGAGGAAAGCACCTATGAGCCTTTTGATGCAGCATCGAGCCATTGACTATCTAGAGTATCACATGCTCGGTTTGCGTGATTTGATCAATTATAGTACTGTACTACAGTTTGGTTCAGTATTTGCATCATATTCATTGGTGTAAGCATTAGACTTCCGTGGCTCCTTGAGTTTATTTTGTTCTTTGGGGCTCTCTTAGAATTAAAACAGCGCTATCATCTTGATGATGATAATGCAGCTGGTGATAACTAGTTGTCCTCCCTCCGTTTTTATTTACTCCGCATATTACGTTTGTCTGAAGTCAAACTTTATATACTTTAAACAAGTTTGTAGAAAAATATATTAACATATACACCACCAAATATATATCATTGGATTCATCATTGCATATATTTTCACATCATCTAAATTTTATTCCACAATTCACGACAGTCTATGGTTACTAGAGTGCAGAATCGGTATGCTGAGCTATGATAACTCATATGAAAATTAATTAAAAACATAAAGAAACTAAGCACCTCTTATCTGAGTGATTATCCTGTATTTTGTTGATAACTGAGGAATTCTGGGAAATGTGGATCTTATTGACAGTTAGTGCTTAAATATTCTATTGACTGCTGCAAGGACTGGTTGAACCATATTAATGGAGAGGTTGCAAGATTTTTTTTGGAACTTCTAGAGTTGTTGATGTGCACCGAACTAGCATCACCAGGTTATTTGCTTCTGGGTTTACATGATGTGCCCTCCAGTACCCGGTATCACCAAACTGGCCCTACAAATAGTAGTGGCGCATTAACTGGTGTTGTCCTTAATATTCTGTGGTTATGTTTGATATTTATGCCAGTTGGTAGCTCCTTGGGATCCTTTAAACAACTTGATTTATTTTCTTGAGGGAAATCTAGTTGATTATTTGTACTACTAAAACTGTGTTAAAAAGGAACTTTGGATAGTGACTTGCCTGATTGTTTAATCATCTTAGCTTTACCCTTTTTTTGGTTTGTTATTGGTATTTAAGATCCAAACATATTAGGATATGGCGAATGGCAACACTTCACACTCAAATTTGGTAAATTAGCAAGCACTATGCTGGTGCTGTTCAGAACATAAAGTTAGGAACCTGCATATATGCCACACTTAAAAGGTGTAGCAGAGACAGGTACTTCTTCTAGATGCTTTGATGAATGACAGGTTTAATGAAATGTGCTGTTAATGTGCATTTTTTATCCTCAAGATTTGATGTTCCAAATCATCGCCTGAGGCAATTGGCAGCAATATCAACCCTGCTGTGCTCTGCAACTAAACTATGTCAGACTTTAGCTTCATCAGCTGTTATATAGCTCCTTTACTGTTAGCGAATAGCAATTAGCACTATCCAAAGAGAAAGAATAAATGTATGGTAGAGAACAAACCACTGTTTCACGAAACAGCAAAAATGCACATCATCACTAATAAAGCTACACAAGTTATCTGCTTCTCAGGTACTACCTGGTGACAATCAAACTGGCCCTGCAAGTTGTAGTGGCACATTATTTGTGGTTGTCCTTAATATTCTATGTTTGTGTTAGATATTTATGCACTGGTTGGTAGCTCTTTGAGTTCCCTTTGAAACAACTTCATTTGATTATTTTTCCAGAGAAAACTTCATTAATTATTTTTACTACTAGGACTTTCTTGAACTGAAACTAATCATCTTAGCTTGTGCTTACACTTCATTTAATTTGTTACTGTTTGAGATTCAAACAGACTACGATCGCATCTGTAAATTAGTGAGGTTCTACTCCTGTGCCATTCAGAATACAAAGTTAAAAACGTGCATGTATGCTAAACTGAAAAGTATATTATAGAAGGGTGTAATAATCTTTACGTGCGTCTAAGTTGTCTAGTAATTTGAAAAATTGAGGTGATTCTTTGAGATGGTTTCCTGAATGACGGATTTGTACAACATTCTGCTATCAATGTGTTTTCGTGATCCTGGAGATTTCATGTTTCGTAGGACAATTGACATGGAAATATACATCCTACTATGATCTGGGACTCATCTATGTCACACCATTTCATTACTTGTTAAGTACTCCCCCCGTCCCACAATGTAAGGCGTTTTTTGACACTACACTAGTGTGAAAAAACGTCTTACATTATGGGGCGGAGGGAGTAGTTTGCAGGATTTGCATGAGAACAAACAACAAGGACAAATAAAGCTACTAATAGCATTAACCTGTCAGAAAAAATGCCTCTGATTCTTTGCTGAGATTGACTTGTTTTCTTATGAACAGCGTCAAGTGCCTTCGTGAAGGCGGCGTGCGGTTCTCGGTCTCCGGGAAGAGCTTCTTCTTCACAGTCCTAATCAGCAATGTCGGTGGCGCTGGCGATGTCAGATCAGTGAAGATCAAAGGAACAGAGTCTGGCTGGCTCGATATGGGCCGCAACTGGGGCCAGATATGGCACATCAACTTAGATCTCACAGGGCAGCCGGTGTCCTTTGAGCTCACCTCGAGTGACGGCACGACGATGACCAATTTTAACGTTGTGCCCAAGGATTGGGAGTTTGGCAAAACATACACCGGCAAGCAATTCCTGCTCTAGAGAATTATTGATAGGGACTTACAATTTCTCAAAGAAGAAAAATCATCCTACGAGTTGGTTGTAGTACTGTATATCCTTCTGAGGAACAAGATTATTATTAGGAAAGGAATATAATCTCTACTGTACATTCCTCTGAGGAACGAGCTGATTATTAGGAAAAATATCAGTTTAGTGCAGAGCCTCAGATAGTTGTTCTACATACAACATGCAGTTGTAATTGTCGGATGTACTATTTCAAATCTGATGGTTGCTCCAGAGGCTTGATGTATCATTCAGAAATGTTTTGATTGCCCCAGTGCTTAATGTATCATTCAGAAACATTCTGATAGTTGCTCCACATGCTCGTTGTTGTTTCATTCAGGAATAGAAGGCCATATTTGGCGTTTTGATTTCATATTTGTATTGACTAGATTATTTACACCCCACCAACATTGAAACATTCAAAATTTTATATACTCCAGAGGCTTGATGTATCATTCAGAAATTTTATATACATTTGGAGTATGTAGATCTGCAGAAAAAAAAAATCAAGATTCACTCCCCAGCAAAACCAAAACCAAACAGAAGGGTCCGTCTCTTCTACAGATTGCAATGAGTGATAATTATTCATTCAATTGCATTTCAGCAACAACTCGAACGTTCAATACTGGATCCATTGCAGTTCAGCTATCTGTCCAATGTAAACATTGGTTCAGTTGCATTTCAATTATAACTCAAATGTACAGTCCAGCAGTAGAGCTATACGATCTAAAGCAAGAAATATATTAATAAAACAAATTAACCAGACTTACAAAAATCAAAACCGGATCCAACACATCGAAGCACTTGGTGAAGATTTCAGGAATAGGTATCTTGCATCTTGATTTCACATTTTAATGGAGGGTTCGTACCACTCCAACAACCACACCTCTGCATCTGTAGATCTGCACAGAAAAAAAAAACAAGATTCGTTCCCCAGTGAAACCAAACCAAATCAAAAGGATGCGCCCCTTCTACAGGTTGCAACGAGTGGTAAATCGTTCAATCAACTGCAGTTCAGCTAAGACAAATCAACTGCACTTCAGCTATACACGATCTAAAATGAGAAATCTAATATCAAACCAATCAACCTTAGAAAACCAAAACCGAATTCAACACAGCGAAGCACTTGGTCAGTATTTCAGGAATATGCATCTGGCGTCTTGATTCACATTTTACCACTCCAACAATACTTCTGCATCTGTACAGATTGCAACGAGTGATAAATCGTTCATCCAATTGCATTTCATCTAAGTCAAACCAATTGCACTTCAGGTCAGGATTCAGAACAGAACTAGTTTCATTGACCGCAACAAGGAATTACAGCCTAATGAACACAAGACGGAACACAACGACGCACGCCAAAGCAGTAGTAAAACCCGTCTTCCACAGCACAAACGGACACACGACACGAATCTAGCCGCCGAAGCCGTAGAGGGTGCGGCCCTGGCGCTTGAGCGCGTAGACGACGTCCATGGCGGTGACGGTCTTGCGGCGAGCGTGCTCGGTGTAGGTGACGGCGTCGCGGATGACGTTCTCGAGGAAGATCTTGAGCACGCCGCGGGTCTCCTCGTAGATGAGCCCCGAGATGCGCTTCACGCCGCCCCTCCTGGCCAGCCTCCGGATCGCCGGCTTGGTGATGCCCTGGATGTTGTCGCGGAGCACCTTCCGGTGGCGCTTGGCGCCGCCCTTCCCCAGCCCCTTGCCGCCCTTGCCGCGCCCCGACATCGCCGATCCACCTAGCTCCGAGGGATGTGTGCGCTTAGGAAGAAGAGGAAGTGCTTGGGAAGAAGCTTGTGCTGGGATTGTGGGGTGGTGGCGAGTTTATATCGGGAGGATTTGGGGGGGAAGCGCGGGATTTTCGTGGCTTTGGGGCGGGACCGCGGGAGGCGCTCGCTGGGATCGATCCGTGGGACGGCGGGGGTGGGACGTTGGATTGAAATGAAGGGTGGGATGGAGGTGCGGGTGCGAGGCTGGTGGCGCGGATCGATGACGTGGCGGCGGATACGGGGATGGATTTGAAATTGGAGACCGCGGAGACTAGAGGAGCGCGGTGGATCGGAAAGTGTCTGCTTTTTTTTTATGACTAGCAACCTGTGCATTGCACAGAACATCAAGATGCATTTTTTTACAAAACACTTATTGTGATTGACTCATGCAGGAGTAATCCCATGTGTAAAAACTAATGATATCTCGAGAATTTCATCGAAAAAATGATATCTCGAGAAAGATGAGAGATAAGGTGAGGAGTGGGGCGCGGTGGTGACTGGTGGTCGGACTTATCAGAGGCATGGAGATGGACGACGCCGGCAGCGGCCATCATGCCAGATTGTTCCGGAGGCTTCTTTTTTAATTACTCAACAATGAAGTTGTGGGAGATAAGGATGAACGAGAGGTGCGGATATCCTTTTGCAAAATTGTCATAGTTTGCTTTCTATCTGTCAGATATAGATCGAACGGTCTATATTATAAGATGGCGGGCACACCATCATCACTAACTCGGTTTTTTATAAGAATAGAGAAGTGTCTATCGGTGAGGACGGTTTGGAACATGGGAGGCCAAAACGTTGCTCCAGAGCAAGGGTCGCATGAGCACTTCATTTCAAATAGTTTGAAAATCATGTTTGAAAGTCTTTAAAATACGAACACGAATTTTATGCGGTAGTATGGAGATATACTGTACACGGGCAAAGTTTGATGACGAAGTAAATTAACATGTGCTACGCAAAGAAGACAAGAGCGTGGATTTTTTTTAGCGGTGAACAATGTGTGCATGGTTTAACTTCTCAAAATTAACAATTTGTCATCTTTATGTAGCTCACATGTCAACTTGTTTCATCATCAAACTTTACACTTGTGTGGTATACATTCATATTAGCGTAGGGTTTGTTTTGGATATTTTTTTAATTCAAATGTGATTTTCAAATTATTCAAAATAAAGTGTTCGGGACACCCGTGTTCCAGAAATGCTTCTTGCAGGGGACCCATGCCAACTAAGCAATTTAGGGGCTAGTTCTTTTGAGTGATTCTTCCAGAATTGGCCCCCTCCCCAACTTCTCCCAGAATCGTCACTTCATATTTTTTTGACAATCTTGTCTAGTTAAGGTCTAATTAGCTAGGATTGTAAAAAATATATGAAGTGGTGATTCTGGAAGAAGTCGGGGAGGGGGGCGATTCTGGAGAATCGCCGAAAAGAACTGGAGGTGACATAGAATTAAATGAAGAAAGAGAGGTTTGGGTATCATATCATGATACCGTATCATATTAAATGGTGTGCTTTTTTTGTGTCATGCATGACAATAACTGTAGTACCCTATGATACCAACATATCATACCAACATATAATACTATGCATTACGGATGTAGTATCATAGACTAGTATCATATGCATGATACTAGTATATGATACTTATTACAACCAGTCTTAGAACACGACCAATGCTATGCCACAGGGAGTTGTCTCGGCTCTAACGTCGTGCTCAATTGTCTACTTAAGTCGATCTAACCCCACAGCAGGGTTGGACTCCTTATGACCTTGGGGAGCATGCATAGACATGGCACGGAGCTTGTACACATCGATGTGGTGGATCTTGACTCATCCTTCAGTGCCAAACTTGACCGCTTCTGTGATACGGTACATCGGGCCCAATGGACCAATCGCCGTATGTGGGGCACAATCCTCCAGTCGTAGTATATTCAACATTAATAAGTGTAGCTCGCTAGGTAAGAAGTCTTCGCCTGAATTGTTTGCACTGAAGCATGCTCCCCGCCCAAGAGTTCATAGTTAGGTACATCAGAGTGAATTGCACGTACAGTCCCTGTATTCGCTGGTTTGGTCCAGAACGGTCCTGGAACTTGCGCGTTGCCTCGTTACGATCCTGCTACTTGCGAAACTGGTCCATCGACGGTCCTGCGGCAGGCCCACGTACGTACACGACTACATGTCCTGCCACATCAGCACAGGCCGATGCGGGCCGATTCAGTTTCTCCTAACCCGAGCGAGAAAAAAGGAAATCCCCCAATTCGATCCCCAAAATTAGATAGAAATCGCTAACCCTAGAACCACGGCCGGCGGCGGCGGCAGCGGCGGCGACCTTCGGTAGCTCCGTTCCCGGCCCCGGCAAGAGTAGGAGTCCTTCGGGCCGAGGCAGTGTTGTCCCAGCCTGCGCCGGCCCCTTCCTTCTTATGCGGGCGGAGGCGAAGCTGTCCCAGCCGTCACCCGCCCCGGCTAGAGCATGAGCGCCGCTTCCTGTGCGGGCGGAGGCAAAGCTAGCCCAACAGTGGCCCGCGCCTGCGATTCCACCGTCCACCGTCAGCGTGCACGGGTGGGTTTCCCGCAGCAGGTGTGGCGCCGCGGAGAGCCACCATGTCTTCTGCCGGAGCCGAGCCGCACCCGCAATGAAGGCCTCCCTGACGGTGCGTGTGAGCCGGACTTCGCATGGGCGTGCTGAAGGAGCTTCACGGCAAGCTGATTGACATCGAGCTGCCCTCTGACAGGTGGGAATTACAGGTCAATGCATTGCTGCGTGACTCGTGTATCGATCGGAAGGTGCTCAAGGTGGTGGTGCCTCTGCCAAAGGTTGGAATGCTGTCAAGGAGGACGGTCTCCGCCTGCTCCGGCGTCACCGACGAGAACGCGGGAGTTGTTGGAGGCGTGTCAAGTTTGGACAGTACTGAAGTTTAGTACTTTGGCTTGTGTAATGGCATTGGGATGTTTGTTACCATCCTGTTTGAAATGTTGTTAGTTAAGTTAGATGATCTGGGGTGTGTGTAATCTTTTGGTAATTTCATAGTTGTGATATGTGCTTGTTCTTACATGAGCTTTGTAATTTGAACAAAAATTCTAATGTGATATACTGTGTTGTGAGCTGGGCTATATTAGAGCTTTGCCATTTGGTCAGGTGCCATTTGGTCATGTATGCTGTGTATTTTCTCCTGGAATTGGTACTGTGATGTGCCATTTGATCATGTCAAGTGCAGGATAAAGTACATGGATTATATATATGTATGTATGAACAGTACAAGCATTATATGGTCATGTGTTGTTACATATGGTCATTCTCTGCATTTTTTACATAATTTAGACATGAGCCTGGGCAATGTTCATAGAACCTGGGCAATGTATGAGCATGAACAGTACATGTATATGCATAGTGCAGGCATTATATGGTTATGTGCTGTACCATTTGGTGTTGCACTGCATTTTCTACATGATTTAGATATATGAAGATGCAATGTTAATAGAAACTGGGCAATGTATGAACATATCACAGGGAATATGCAAATCTGAGGACAGAAAATATCATAGGAAATTTGAAAATCTCAGGAAACGAAATGTCATAGTTTTCCAAATATCCTCCAAAATAAGATGATCATTACATCCTGGGCACCATGATCATGAACATAAGATGATCATGTGGAAAAATAAACATGGTTTCAACTACATAATAGTCCAGAAGAAACTGAATTTGACACATCACATGAACTAGACTACTACTTGAAATAATCAAACATTCTAACTTTTCTTGGCATCTTAAATTGAGTGTTTTGCTGGCTTGGAAGACTTCTTTTGTTGGAAGTGCCTTGTTGACCATTTGCTTGGTCCATTTCCTTCTCTTTTTGCAGCCATGCCCTATACCTCTCCTCATCAGCTCTTAACCTCATTGCTGCCATATCATCTAGCTTTTTTTTTCTCTTCAAAGGCTTTCCTTGTTGTAGATGATTGAGGCCTATTAACCTCCTCTTCCATTACTGGAGTAGTTTGAACCCTATTAACCTCTGTCTCGCATGTTTTTTCTTTTGCTTGCATCTGCTCCTCACAGGCCTTTTGCTTTGCTTTCTCCTCTTGCTGCTGATATTCTTTCCATCTCTGCTACCTTTCTTGCTCCTCTTGTTGCATGAACAGGAAATTCATTTCCTCCCTTTCATATGCTTGCTCTGCCTCTCTCTTCTTCTCTTCTTGAATTCTTTTTTTTCTTCCGACCTCTTTTGCTTTGCCTCTAGTGCTTCTCTCTTTTTGGCTTGCATAGCTAACCTTTTTGCCTCGGCAAGTGCAAATTTCTCCTCTTGAGCTTTCCTTTTTTTTTCTTCAGCAGCTCTTTTTCTTGCCTCGGCTGCTAACTTTTTCTCCTCCAGTATTGCTTTTTTCCTCTCTTCAGCACCTTGCCTCTTTTCTTCCATCTCTTGCTTTCTCCGCTGAGCTGCTATCATTAATTTGTTCTCTTCTTCTCTAAGCTTTGCCATTGCTGCATTAAATTTGGCTTGATCCGCAACCTCCCTTCTCTCAGCAGCTGCCTTCAATTTGGCCAAAGCTAAAACCTCTCTCTTCCTATGAACATTTCCATGGATTGTGGCAGTTGTCTCCTGCATAGGGGGCTGCATTTGGACATTTGCTTGAATGAAAGCATTTTCTAGTAAAGCAGTTGGCTGCACATTTTGTCTCTGGCATGACTGCGTCTGCAATGTTAAATATTGGATTTGAGTTATGCACGTGGCATAGATAAATATTTCAGAAATGTCACTAAGAAAGCACATACAAACAAACCTCAACAATCAATGTAGAAATGACCTCTGCTTCATATGGAGTATGTTCTGGTTGACTCAAACCCATGGTGTGCATATTTTGCTCCTATATTAATAATGACACTTGCTATTAATTAAATACATTGGGAAATGACACACACAGTTAATTAAATATATATATGGGAAATGATACATGCTATTAGAGATATTACCTGTGTTAGGACAGGATCCTCATTTTCTGAATCAGAGGAAACTGGTGGCTTGGCTCTAACTATCTTGCCCTTTTTCTTTGGTCTCAAACCAAGCTTGAAATCAGTGCATCCTCCAATATTGTGGCCTGCAGCACCACAATAGCTGCAATGGATAACAGCCCCTCCTCTACCCATTTTTCTCCCTGCCCTGCCTTCTTTCTCTTCTGGTTGTTGCCTCCTATTTTTCTTTCTTCTTCCCTTCTTTTTCAGAATTGGTGGAGGAAGTATTTCTCTGCCATACATCCTCTGCCACTCAGCCACATCTCTGCATGGCATGATAATATGCTCATATGCTTTCAAATATGTCTCAATGGAGTAGCATGAGTGCACCATTTCTTCAGGAGGTATTTTTTCATGCCTACAAGCAGCCACTCCATGACAACATGGAATTCCAGTCAAATCCCATCTCCTGCAGCTGCAAGTCCTCGACTTGATGTCCACTTCAAAATCAGCACCTCTATCATTAACTTGGAATATCCCAAGTCCTGCTGGGTCAGTAGTGCATGTGTTAGCAGCTTCCACATGCCTCTCAAGTCTTTTCCTAATTTTTGGACATATCTTGCCATGCCACTTCCCTGCTTCTTCCTTCTTCGAATAAATTCTTGCCATTATCTGCCCCTTTATTGTCTGCACCATGCTTAGGAAGGGCATTTCTCTTGCTTCTAAGATGTACTTGTTGAACACCTCACAATTATTGTTCAATAGCACATCACACTTAGGGAATTCATTTTGAGAAGCTCTAACCCATGTTTTCGGATCTAACTCATCCAACCAATCATGAGCTTCTTTATTTAAAATAAGCATCTGATCCATGTTGGCCCTAAATTGACCTTTTGTAGTACTTCTTGCACATCTCCACAGTTGGTTCTTCAAGATTTCACCTTTGAAGTTTTTTGTGAAATTCTGCCATAAATGCCTAACACAAAATCTATGCTCCGAGTCACTAAATAGTTCCTTAACAGCCCTAATTAATCCCTGGTTGAGATAAATCAATGTAAGCATGCCGAATTAATTATGATAATAAAACTATGTAAGCATGTAGAATTTATTAGAACAATAAAATGCATGTGAGCATTAATAAAATACATGAGACATATGATCTTACTTTTTGCTTGTCTGACATAATGCTCCATCGCGAGGTGTTCGCAATGCCTAAGTCTTCTTTCAAAGCAGTCAAAAACCATCTCCAACTTTTGGTATTCTCAACTTCGACAACACCAAAAGCTATTGGAAAGATGCAATCATTGGGGTCCATTCCAATAGCTGTCAAGAGAATGCCTCCAAATTGGGTCTTCAAATGGGTTCCATCAAGAAAGAGAACTGGCCTACAAGATGATAAAAAACCCCTCTTGCATGCATCAAATGAGAAGTAACATTTCCTAAATTGACCATCATTGGCAAGCTCAACAAAGAAAGTGTTGCCTGGATTAGATCTCCTCAACTCATGCCCATAGTCCCACAACTTATTGTATTGTGCAATTTCATCTCCATATATTATGTTGTGTGCAATTTTCCTAGCTCTACCAAGTTTTCCCCTCTTGACTTTCATGTTCCATTCTTGTTGCACTAGTGACCCTAAACCCTTTAGTGTCATTTTCTCATCTGCTCTGATCTTCTCCACATACTTATGAGCTATATATCTGGCAGTAAAAGCTTTTACTTGCCACTTCTTGCAACAAGTGTGTTCATCTATGAATGTCTTGATCATAATTGATTGTGTCCTGTTGTCATATGATGCATACAAATACCAAGGACATCCATCATTGCATTTAGCTCCAAGTCTAGTTTTGTCATTCTTCGGAAATGTTATGTTCAACCTCTCTTTGCAGCTGTACTCTCTAATTGCTTTCCTCAACTGATCAATAGACGAGAACACTTGACCCAAATGGAACTTTGGCTCATTCATATCTGCCTCTGTAAAGTATTTGAAATTGAATTTCATGTCTTCTTCATCTGAATCTGGAAGGTCCAGTCTATCATCTTCAGAAATGTCATCTTCTACAACTTCTTTTCCTTTCCCTTTCCATTCCTTCTCCGCACCATTCTGCTTCCTGTGAATGAACAAATCTTCATCACCATCCTCTAGATCATAGTCACTATCTACTAATGATGGAGCATAATCGGAGTCAGACGATTCATCATCACTGCCCGCGTCATCTTCTTTCTCTGTTTTTCCTCTCACTCTGCATGTACTTGTCCCTTCTTTTGTACCCTCATCAACATGACTGTATGGCACATTGCTCTGCTCCAAAACACTCTCATGCTCCTGCTCTCTGTTGCACTTCATAGGCCTGATAACATCATGCAATTGAGGGGTGGGGTTTGCAATAACAATATCCCATGTTTCTGTGGTAATGTTATCCCCATGCTCAAGATAAAACATGAGAAACCTATGTCCCTCTCTAACCATTGCCCTGATGCAGGTTGTGTCGCTGTCCTTTGATAACAATCGAAGACCATCTTCATTGATTTGCATACCAGGCAGCAACAAGTACGTGTTAATACTTGCTTTCCTTTCATAACCCAATGTCTCAATTAACTCATCAAACATGGCCATACATGTCATGTCAGCCTCGCAATAATCATAACAAACCTTCCTTCCATTAACATAGGACCTATTGCCTCCTATCCCCATGAAAAATCCACCATGAACGAACTCTGTAGTGAAGTGATCAGTTTCGTGTGCTGTCAAACAAAGGAAAAACAAATTTTTCAGTTTATCCGTTCAAAAACCCTACGACTGCATCCAAACCCTAACCAAATCAGTACCAACTTGAACTAAATTGATGATCATGGAAAGGCTCCAAATCAATAAACAATATTTCCCTACTAACAACAGCCAGAGGAGAGGTATGAGCCGGAAACGAACTCACCATATTTGGGTACAGGACCCTTGTTGTGCCGCCGGACGGGAACCATCGCTGCCGATGACGACTCACAGTGGCTATGTCCTCGCAGCCATCGCCAATCGCCTTCTACTCTCTCCCTCAATGCTCGCTATCGCGTTGCCGATCGCCACCGATCTCAATCAACCGCCGCCGCTGCTCGTCGTTGCCTCTGCCTACCTCGACGGGTGCAGGACTCGACTGAAAGCAAGGGCCCCCTTTGCAAAAACTGAATCGGCCCGCGTCGGCCTGTGCTGATGTGGCAGGACATGTAGTCGTGTACGTACGTGGGCCTGCCGCAGGACCATCGATGGACCAGTTTCGCAAGTAGCGGGATCGTAACGAGGCAACGCGCAAGTTCCAGGACCGTTCTGGACCAAACCAGCGAGTACAGGGACTGTACGTGCAATTCACTCGGTACATCAACACCCTTGCTTGTGATGTGCAAGCCTCGTTAGGGAAGGACATCCCCAAAGCATCTGCCTCGTCTTTGTCGAGGCGAAGCTAAATGGGGACCTTTTGTAACACCCCTATGTAATGGAGCTATAGTAATCCATCATGATGATGCTAAGCTACTAAGATTTGCAATGATAATCATGTTGGGATAATATCTCATTTCAAATTCCTTCTTTGGAATTCCATTCAACTTCAAAGTGCAAAATGAAGTTGATCAAAACTTGTTGGAAAAATGTTCACCTTTTAGCAAAAAGTCCAAAACTATTTTCTGTTAAGGAACACAACATCACCATCAACTCTAAATGGGCCTAATACTTTTTAACAGAGCCAAAACAGCCTTTTAAAATGCCATATTCTTTTTGAATAAATCCAAAGGGATTCAAAACATTCCCAACATTTTTGTGACAGTGCACAGTACTTCTTTGAATTTATTTTGGCCAGTGGCATATTTTTTCAAAGTCATTTGTGGCAAAATATAATGCAAAAGCTGCTGGAAAAAGAGAAACAAAAAAAGAAAAAAGAAACTCGGAGGAGAGAGAGAAAGCCCATGGCCTCCCCTTAGGCTTCGGCCCATCCCAGTAGGCCGGCCCACTCCCCCTCCCCCGGTCGCTTCCTGCTCCTCCGACCGGGCGGGGCAGCACGCGCCCGTCGCCGCCCAGCCACCTCGCCAGCAACGCCCCCGCGAGAGGATAAGAGCGCCCCTCCGGCTCCTCGAGTCCCCCCCCCACCTACCTCCACCCACTCCCAGAATCCCCTCGCCTCCCTGCTCCACTTCCCCCCTCTCCGCCCTCTCCCAGATCCACCTCCTCCCCCCCCTATGGACTTGCCTTTGCCCTCGAGCGCCCGAGCGCGGCCACTGCCGTCCATCGCATGCCACTGTCCACCCTCACCTCGCCGAGTTGTCTTGAAGCTCTGCCCGTGCACGCTACGCCGTCCCCGACCACGAGTCGAAGCCGCGGACCTCTACAGCGCCGGATCCCCTTCGTCGTCTTCCTCGGGTCGCCGTCGTCACCTTCGACTCTGGCCACCGCCCTACGCTACTAAGCCCCCGATGGCCTTCGTGTGCCGCAACGTGAGCTCCCGCCCCTCTCCTTTCCTTCGTTTATACGTCGTCGATCCGTAGTCTTCTCCCCGCGCCGTTGCCGCCATTGCCGAAGCTCGCGCCACCACTGCTCGTTATGCCGCTGCTCTCGTGCTTCTCCAGTTCGACCGAGCACGCCACCGCGCTCGTGGCATCTCGTAGGAGTCCTCCAGCCGGATAGCCCGTCGGGACCGAGCCGCTATGCTCATTTTGTTCGACGCTCGACTTTGGCCGCCGCATATTGTCGTCGTGACCCGCCTCCCGCCGCTGGCCACTGCGTCGTCCGGTTACCCGCTGTCGCCGCAGCGGCCTCGCCCGCCGTCCTCACGCCACTCGCGCCGCCCCTAGCCGCGTTGTTTGCCACCACGGCCCGCGCCCTGCGCCTGGTCTTGCCCGGCTCCGCCGTTGCGCGCCCGCGCCTTGCCTCCTGCGCCGTCTGCCCGCCCGCCGCAGCGCGCTACCTCGTAGCAGTCGCCGCTCGCCGTGGCCTCGTCCACCCCGTCGTCCTATGCTGCCCCCGCATGTGTCGCGCCGCCGCTCATCGCGCCGACCCGCCGAGTCCGCCCTGGCCGCCTCCCCCTCGCGCGCCGCCTCGCCGGCGCTGCTGCGACGCCGCAGCCCGCTCGCCCCACGGCCTCGCTTCCCCTGGCCGGCGCCCCACCGCGCCCCGATGGCCATCGCCGGCCACGGCCTCGCCGTGCCCCGTTCGACGGGCGCCCACGCCCATACCCCTCCGCCCATTAACCCGCTCCACTAGGATGGCCTTATGCCACTGCCAGCGGGCCCCACGCGCCCTGGCTTTTATTAAAAAAGGTTTTTAAAAAAATAAAAAAATAAATAGTTAATTAATTAATTAGTTGGATAATTAATTAACTTAATTAATCTTGCTTAATTAGCCTAATGAACTAGATTAGTCTAATTAAACCTGCTCAATTAGTTGAGTCTATGACAGATGGGCCCCACTACTCCTTTTGACCAGTCAACACGGTCAGAGTTGAATGTTGACCCTGCTGACATCAGGATGGTGTCATGCTGATGCAGTATTATCTTTTTAGTTAATAATAATTACAGAATATTGTTAGATCTTTGAAAATCATAGAAAATAATCCGTAACTCGGATGAAAAAGTTTTATACATGAAAGTTTCTCAAAACGACGAGACAAATCCGGATACGCGGTCCGTTTACCTGTCAGATGCCTCTAACTATCTGAACATGGAACATTCCCCCTTCGGTCATGTGTCCGACACAGGTCCGGAACCGGGAAAACATTCCCGGTTGTTTTCCCCCTTCACCTTTATCGTGTAGCCATATGTTAGGTCACACCCGGCACAACATATTGCCATGTTATGCTTTGTGATGCTTTGTTTGCTTTATATTTATTGTTTCTTCCCCCTCTTCTCTCCGGTAGACCCCGAGACCGATGCCGCCCCTGTGATCGACTATGTCGACGACACCTCTTCCTTTTGAGCAGAGCTTCCAGGCAAGCAAACCCCTTGAGGGAGTCCTGGATTAGGGGGTGTCCGGATGGCCAGACTATACCTTCAGCCGGACTCCTGGACTATGAAGATACAAGATTGAAGACTCCGTCCCGTGTCCGGAAGGGACTTTCCTTGGCATGGAAGGCAAGCTTGGCGATACGGATATGTAGATCTCCTACCATTGTAACCGACTTTGTGTAACCCTAACCCTCTCCGGTGTCTATATAAACCGGAGGGTTTTAGTCCGTAGGACAAGATACAAAACAACAATCATACCATAGGCTAGCTTCTAGGGTTTAGCCTCTCCGATCTCGTGGTAGATCTACTCTTGTACTACCCATATCATCAATATTAATCAAGCAGGACGTAGGGTTTTACCTCCATCGAGAGGGCCCGAATCTGGGTAAAACTTCGTGTTCCTTACCTCCTGTTACCATCTGGCCTAGACGCACAATTCGGGACCCCCTACCCGAGATCCGCCGGTTTTGACACCGACATTGGTGCTTTCATTGAGAGTTCCTCTGTGTCGTCGCCATCAGGAAGGATGCCTCGCCCCGTCTTTAAAGACGGCACCGTTGCTAAGGGAGATTTGGCTGTCGGCCAAACCCTCCGGCTAGGTGGTTTTCTTATGACCGCCTGTTCGGCTTCTGCGCCGACAATGACCTCTCGAGCCATCGAAAACAATCTTCATGTCAGCTCGAAACTCGCCGAGCAGTTAGATCCAATGGAGCTCTCCTCAATAAACGAGCTCTTGGATCGCATCGCCGCCCTGGGAGTCGCTACGGATTATGACCAGATTGGGCCTAAACCCGATCTGAGAGAGATTAACTCTCCCCAAGTCACCCATCACGTTGCCGTGGTAGAGGGACAGTGCGGCGACCCTTCATCTATCTTAAGGACTAGCTACGTCCGAATTCCCGATCCCTCCAAGCCGGATACCCGCGGAGGGGAGGATATCACTCAAGACCTGAACTTAGAGTCAGGCGACGGGCTGGATTCATTGGACAGCATCCAGGAATCCAAATTTTTGAGTTCGGAAATTCCTCGGCCTCTGAGCCTCAGATGGGGTGAGGCTTCGGATTTAGTTCCTCCCACCCACCCGAACATAAGCGATCTATCCCAAATTAGGCAAGAGCCCGATGAAACAGTACATCATTACTGGGCCAGATTCCTCCTGGTTAAGAACAGGATAAAGGACTGCCACGAGGAAGACGCAATCTCAATCTTTTGCAATAATTGCACGGACAAGGGAATCCTCAATGCCATAAGTCGCCGTGATATTACACGCTTCGCTGAGTTGGCGTCCATCGTACGAAAGTACTATGCGATGGAAAGCGCCTGGAAAACCGAAATAAAATTTTGGGACGATCCGGCCCTGAATACAAACCCAATCCGAAATAAAAGGGTGCATCATCGCCAGACACCCAGGTCAAACACCAAAAAGCAAAAACCCTCTACAGGGCATGGAACCGTACTGGAAGGATGGCTTAATGGACCCTGTAAAATTCACAGTACAGAGGACGCCACACCAACTCACAGCCTTAGAGCATGTTGCATACTCCGGCAGGTGGCCAAAATTGGCGAAAATCTCCTAATTCCAGAGGCCACAGAAAGCCACCCCAAAGACACCAATACGGTATTAACAGTCTTCGAGACTTTCGCATCAAATAATATGCGGAAAAGGACACTCCGCAGCCTTGCCGAAGTCTACCAAGTAGCAACAATAAACCCATGGAGTGACACGGCTATTACCTTTAACGCCAGTGATGAACCTAAATTCCGAACAGCCTGAGCACCAGCCGCATTGGTCCTCAGTCCAATAGTGGACGGCTTTCGTCTTACCAAGGTACTCATGGACGGCGGCGGCGGATTGAACCTCATTTATGAGGAAACCCTTCAAAAAATGGAAATAGACTGGAACCGCATTGAGCGAAGCAGCACAACCTTTAGAGGAATAATCCCCAGTTGGGAAGCGCGTTGTACAGGAAAAATCACACTATATGTGGTGTTCGGCACGCCGGATAATTACAGGTCCGAAGAGATCACGTTCCATGTGGCTCCGTTCAGCAGCGGTTATCACGCTCTGCTAGGGCGGGAAGCGTTTACAATCTTCCAAGCAATACCCAATTACGGGTACATGAAGCTCAAGATGCCCAGGCCTAACGGGATCATCACTCTCGCTAGTGATCCGGACAGAGCACTCCGCGCCAAAAACAAGACATTCGCACTGGCCCTCGAGGCATTCCGAAGCCCTAGCGGCTGAGGAACTGACTGCGCTATGCTCTACGGTGAATAGGGACGATGTGGTACTCGACAAAAGATCCAAGTCCACCTCCTTTAAGCCGGCGGATGAAATAGTCAAATTCCAAGTCCATCCAACGGACCCCAATAAAACAGCTTCCATCGGGGCACAGTTAAACCCTGATGTAGACGCCGCACTGCGAGAGTTCCTACGAGAGAACTGGGACATTTTCGCCTGGCACCCTTCAGACATGTCAGGAATCCCACGCAGGCTGGCCGAGCACAGCTTAAATATCCAAATAGGATTCAAACCTGTCAAACAGGCTCTTCGGCGTTTTCCGAACCTAAGAGACAGGCCATGGGAGAGGAGCTAGCAAAGCTATTGGAGGCCGGATTCATCAGAGATATAAAACATCTGGACTGGCTAGCAAACCTGGTGATGGTACCAAAGAAGGACAAATCCTGGCGCCTGTGTGTTGATTTTAAAGACCTTAACAAGGCTTTCCCAAAGGATCCCTTCCCCCTCCCCCGCATCGATCAAATTATCGACGCTACCGCAGGACACGATTCGTTGTGTTTCCTCGATGCATATTCCGGCTACCATCAAATCAAGATGGCAGAACCAGACCAAGCCGCAACGGCATTTATCACACCATACGGCCCATTCTGCTTCAACACGATGCCCTTCGGGCTTAAAAACGCCGGCGCAACATATCAACGCATGATTCAGACATGTCTGGCAAGCCAGATCAGCAAAACAGTGGAGGCATATGTAGATGATGTGGTCGTCAAAACAAGACATGTCGAATCTCTAATAGACGACTTGAGGCTCACATTTGATAACCTCCGAACAAACGACATCAAGCTCAACCCGGAAAAATGCGTTCTTGCCGGAAAGCTCTTGGGCTTCATTGTATCCGGTAGAGGAATCGAAGCAAATCCAGCCAAGATCTGAGCTTTGTCGCAACTGGATATCCCAAAGGACCTCAAACAAATACAAAAGTTAACCGGATGCGTGGCGGCTCTAAGCCACTTTATCTCCCGCTTGGGAGAAAAGGCCCTACCCCTTTACCGCCTCCTTCGGCGCACCGAACACTTCGAATGGACGGATGCAGCCACGGCCGGACTTGACGAAATAAAAGCCATACTGGCAACAAACCCAGTCCTGGCCGCGCCAAACATTGGCGAACCAATGCTATTATGCATTGCAGCAACACATCAGGTTGTAAGCGCAGTGCTCGTCGTCGAACAAGAAGCGGACGGACACAAATTCCCCCTTCAAAAGCCGGTCTATTATGTGTCCACTGTCCTCACTCCCTGCAAATCACGGTACCCGCATTATCAAAAGATCACGTACGCGGTATTCATGGCATCCCGGAAGCTACGACACTACTTTCAAGAGTGTTCAATAACAGTAGCCTCGGAAGTACCACTTAACGATATTATAAACAACCGTGACGCAACGGGCCGGATTGCAAAATGGGCCATTGAGCTCCTCCCGTTCGACATAACTTATAAGCCACGGCGAGCCATCAAGTCGCAAGTCTTGGCCGACTTCGTCGCAGAATGGACGGAGGCCGAACTCCCTAAAGAGTACGACACATATTCAAATTGGATCATGCATTTCGACGGCTCCAAGATGTTGGCCAGACTGGGGGCTGGCGTCATTTTGACGTCCCCCACAGGAGACACAGTTCAATACGTACTCCAGATTATGTACACGAACTCCAACAATGCAGCCGAATATGAGGCCCTTTTACATGGTCTCCGGATGGTAGTATCCATGGGCATTCAACGCCTAGAGGTGCGCGGGGACTCGAACCTCGCAATATCCCAAATAAATGGAGACTTCGATGCCAAGGATCCAAAAATGGCAGCTTACCGCAACGCCGTCCTAAAAATGTCAGCTTGGTTCAAGGGGCTTGAATTTCACCATATAGCACGGGAAAATAATCAGGCGGCAGATGTCTTGGCACGCATCGGCGCAAAACGCGATGTAGTCCCCCCAACATCTTCTTGGAAAGGCTGTTCAAGCCATCCGTAGTATGGGAAGGGGAGCCGGACAATAACAGCCCGGACCCAACCGCACTGCCCGACACCGAACATTCTGACACAATCGGAGGCTCTGCCAATGAAATAACACCTTCAGCCCACGTAATAATGGTTGTCATCGCCCCGTGGACAGAACCATTCCTCGCCTACCTTACTAGGTAGGAACTCCCCGAGGACCAAAATGAGGCACGTTGCATAGTGCGGTGATCCAAAGCCTACAGAGTCCACGAGGGAGAGCTTTATAAGAAAAGCACTACCGGAGTCCTTCAAAGGTGCATCTCCGAAGAGGAGGGGCGGAACCTCCTGGCTGAAATTCATGCCGGACTCGGTGGTCATCACGCTGCAGCTCGGTCCCTTGTAAGCAAGGCCTTTCGTACAGGCTTTTATTGGCCGACGGCCTGGGCAGACGCTCAGGACTTAGTCCAACGATGCACCGGTTGCCAGCTCTCTGCAAACCAAAGCCATATGCCACCCACCACCCTCCAAACTATCCCCATTACTTGGCCCTTCGCGGTCTAGGGGCTTGACATGGTTGGACCCCTTAAAGGCGGAACCCACAAGCAAAAATACTTACTGGTCATGGTGGATAAGTTCACCAAATGGATAGAAGCCAAGCCTGTTAAGACGGCCGAATCCGGACCAGTGATAGACTTTATATCCGGGGTTGTACACCGTTACGGCATCCCCCACAACATCATCACTGATAACAGCACGAACTTCACGGCCGACGAGGTAAAACTTTGGTGCAACAACATGGGCATCAAGTTCGATTATGCCTCCGTCGATCACCCACAAACTAATGACCAGGTCAAACGTGCAAATGGTCTTATCATGAGCAGCATCAAACCCAGATTAGTGCGGTCCCTCAAGGAATCTAACACGCACTGGGTAGAGGAGCTCGACTCCGTACTCTGGGGGCTGCGGACCACGCCGAATCGCACCACCGGATACACACCATTCTTTATGGTGTACGGCGCAGAGGCAGTTTTGCCTTGCGACATAATTCATGACTCACCTCGAGTGCGCATGTACGAAGAAAGAGAAGACGAGCTCGATCGGCAGGACAGTTTGGACGCATTGGAGGAGGAGCGTGACGTGGCAAAAGCCCGTTCCGCATTCTATCAACAGCAGGCTCGAAGATACCAAAGCAGAGAAGTACGGGCCAAAAATTACAACGTTGGCGAATTAGTTCTACGACTACCGGACAAGAAAAAGGACAAACTCAAGCCCAAGTGGGAAGGTCCCTTCATAATTGACCAAGTCCTGACTGGAGGAGCGTACCGCCCGCGGGATGCATCGTTTAACCGACTCGAGCTGAACCCATGGAACGCAGCCCGTATCCAAAGATTCTATGCCTAGCACCGGACTCTGTGTTCGTCTCCATCCTCTGTCCATTTTTTATATATTTTCTGTCTTACATTTCTCTTCTTCTTCTTCTCTCTCTCTCTCTCTCTCTCTCTCTCTCTCTCTCTCTCTCTTATAGCCTTTAAAGGCTCATAAAGTGACGCGCTATCCGCGCTCATTAAACCTGGGGGCTTCTTTAAACAGAAGCTTATTCATACGGGCTTCATGCCCAACACATGTGTCACACTTCCGCATGTATCTTTTATTCACCATTATATGCATCGATATGTCTTAAGTTTTGGCCAAGATGGGTTGCCTGGCTCCTGTGCTTACCCCTACGTTCCCGATTGTTTGGCTAGGTGGTAAAGGGAGCACCTCTGCGATTGTTACTGTCGGGTCAGCCGGACGTGTACCTCAGACTGGGTGAAGCCAAAAGCTAGAATTCTTAAGGGAATATTCGGTCGGTGAACTAAAGATGATCTTTTTTTATTTTTATCTATACGCCCCCAGATGTTTTTCCTGCATTTCTTTTCGCAACATGGACATGCACCTTAGGGCATGCCTCCCAGGGAAAGGAACCCCTAACAGAACTATTCTCCCTGGAAGATGTTTCTTACTAACCATGTAATATAACATAACTAGTCGGGCACTTGTCTCTTCACGCACTAATGACCCCTACGCCTGGTCTCCATGCATTCCCCGGTTCCTATATAACCACATGGGAATTCAGACACACTCCGGACCGTCAGGTCCCGAGGCTGAAGCGAAAAGGTCGGCCATGACAAATGATCTACAATCCGGCTAGAAGGCATTATAAATGTCAACTAAATTACGTAGTCATTTTGACTGATTGTATTCCTCTTCAATACCATCTAACAGGCTGTCTAATTTATAGTCCTGCTGGGAATACTTTGCGGCCAACTCTACTTGGCCGTATACTAAGCTTACAGGGGTCTCCTTCCCATCGGGCCCTACAAGACCGACCTCGGCCATGTGGTTGGGGTCAGCATTTGCGTACCGCGTCTTCACCATGGCCCAGGCCTCCCTAGCGCCTTGACGGCAGGCCGATATCTTCCATAATCGGAAGCGCCGCCGTGCTCCCTTTAACTTCTCCGCAAGCTCTCCAAGACCTTCAGGCATGGAGACGGATGGCCACAGGGCCTGGGCGACGCCTTGCATCACCTGCCGAACTCGATCGAGCAGTTGCGAGAGCTCGGGAAGAAGGTCACCCGTAGAACCGGGCATCTCCTCTACAGGATGACCTGTTAGCACACCTACAGACATTGCTCTGTTAGTCGACTTCCTTGCCGAACTTTCTTTCAAAGGTTTGTTCAAGCACTTACTAAATATGCCGCGCCGAAGCCGCTGAGTCTCCTTCACGGAGTCTGACAGTTGGGCACGAACATCTTTCAGCTCAACACCCAGCTTGGTGTTGGCATCTTGGGGATTGTTCTTCTCCCGCCTCACCTTTGTCAGCACCTTCTCACCAGCCTTTAGCTGGCGTAGGAGGTGTTGCCTTTCCGGATTCAATCTGGCGCCATCTGCAATTTCATTTGTCAGATTCGCACCCATGCCGTGCTTCGCAAAATACTTATCTTTCGAAGTGTATATTACCAGAGGGGGTCTCCTTGGGCTCCCCTGCCGCGGCTAGTGCGGCCTCAAGTTGGGCTTTGCACTCTTCCAGCTCCTTGGACAGTAGGGAATTCTTTTCTGTAAGAACCTGCATAACAAATGATCCTTAAATCAATTATTCTAACTGTTTCAAGTCTCGGGGGCTACTGGTATATATATATAATTACCAAAATTTTCTTACCCGTATGTCTTTTACATATTGCTCCGTGGCTCTGGCTAGACCATTTTGAGCGGCACGGAGGTACGCATCTCCCGAGTTGAAGGCATCTAACGCCCCTTGGGGGAAACAAGCATCACAAAGAATTGTCCGGCGATGCCTGTGGTTCATGGCACTCTCCACCTCAGAGTTGGTGGCAGACAACCCGTCCACATCCTCCGTTGGAGGAGCGCCTGGCACGCGCCTTGCATTCGCCTCCGCCTCCGGACCAGGCTTTGGAGCCTGGCTGGTGGAGGCGCGATTGGCAGCCTCTCCGGATATAGTCCGGCGAGGTCTCTTTGTCCTAAAGAGAGCACGAGTGTCAATGTGCCTCGAAGGTATAACACCTGGGATAAGGGGGCGCGCCATACCTTTGCGTTGACACCTTGGTTCGGACTGCACTTCTTTTCTGCCCATGGGGCCCTGCGGCCCCTCGTTGGCTTGTCGCCGCAGGTTTGGCCTTCCGCCTTAAAAACCTCCCCTGCAAAGTTCGGTTGTAATCAGGAAACTGAAAACACGAGAGGGCGGACACCTATTCGGGGTACTGGGACTTCGATCTCAGTTACCTGGGAGGCCGGGATTAGCCCTGGGTAATCGGCCGTAATGGCCACCAATGCGTTGTCCTTGCTCAATTGATGGAACACTCCATCAATCAGCTCCACAGATATGTCCGGATCCTATCGAGAGGCCGGGTCGAGGGACCGTCTTGGGTCCTCGGGTTGTGGAGGAGGGCTGCTTATTTCCTTAACAGCCTGGCGCAGTTCCTGCGTTGAAGTCGTCAGCCTGAATATTTAACAATGGGAATACAAAACGGATGGGCAAGTAAATACGACCGCTTACCCAGCTGGGGATTGTGCATAGAGAATCCACCCTGTGGGTTGACGCGGAGAAATTCCTCCTCTTCTCCCTTATACAAAGTGGACAAGATCTTTAGCAGAGCGGCAGCTGAATCCGGCCCCTTACGGCCGTAGCGGGTGGCGTCGTCCTCCCCGTTGAAGTCCCACATGGGGTGGCTTCTATACTGAAGCGGTTGCACCCCCCGCATAATGCATTCGGCCATAACCCCGATCATGGTTAGTCCGGAATGGGCTAGCAATCTTATTCGTCCCATCAGGTAAATGATGTCCCTGTCACTTTTCCTCTGAGGGCTCCGGGGACGCCAGCTTAGGTGCTTCTCTAAGGGAGCACTATCGAATTCAGGAAGGCCGATCCGGACAGGATCCGGCAGCGGGACATCTTCTATATAAAACCATTCCGAGGGCCAGTCTTCGGACGCCTTCTTTGGGGTTCCGGACAGATATCCGGTCCCGGCGATGTGCCACACTTCGGCTCCGCCCACTTGATACATTGACCCCTCCTTAGAGCGGGGCACGAGGCAGAATAACCTTTTCCATAGCCCGAAATGAGCCTCAATACCCAAAAACAGCTCGCAGAGGGCTACGAAGACCGCGATATGCAATACGGAGGCAGGCGTGAGATTGTGTAGCTGGAGGCCATAGAACTCCAGGAGCCCCCAGAGAAATGGATGGATTGGAAATCCGAGCCCCCTTATTAAATAAGGGACGAGGCACACCCACTCTCCTTTGGAGGGATTAGGGGCACTCTCCGCTTGCTCTCCGCCATTATAAATGGCAAGGCCGGCTCGAACCGGGACCATATAGGCCGGGGGGAGAAATCCCTTGGTCTGGAGCATCACTAGCTCGCTATGTGGGATAGAGCATCTCTCCCAATATCCATGCTGAGGGCTGGAAGGGCGAGAGGAGGAGTCGCGACGGCTGGCCATGGTGGAATGGACCTTTGTCGGATGCATTCTGATGAACACTCACGAAGGGGGGAAGATGTAGTTTGGATCTAAATCCTCGTCCCCTTAAATAGGTCAGCTCATTTACGCAGCTAGGGGTGTGAATGTAAAAACACTCAGACTTTTCATATTCGTTTGACACGTGGGAAGCGGCCATTATTGGGCGTAGAAGCCAAAGAGCGCAACATCTACAAGAAACCAGACTTTATTCAACAGGTACACAGAATTTGGAGGAGAACCCGCCTTGCAATGCCAAAGACAATCTGCGCGCCGGACTCATCATCATTGAAGCCTGGTTCGGGGGCTACTGAGGGAGTCCTGGATTAGGGGGTGTCCGGATGGCCGAACTATACCTTCAGCCGGACTCCTGGACTATGAAGATACAAGATTGAAGACTCCGTCCCGTGTCCGGAAGGGACTTTCCTTGGTGTGGAAGGCAAGCTTGGCGATACGGATATGTAGATCTCCTACCATTGTAACCGACTTTGTGTAACCCTAACCCTCTCCGGTGTCTATATAAACCGGAGGGTTTTAGTCCGTAGGACAAGATACAAAACAACAATCATACCATAGGCTAGCTTCTAGGGTTTAGCCTCTCCGATCTCGTGGTAGATCTACTCTTGTACTACTCATATCATCAATATTAATCAAGCAGGACGTAGGGTTTTACCTCCATCGAGAGGGCCCGAACCTGGGTAAAACTTCGTGTTCCTTGCCTCCTGTTACCATCCGTCCTGACGCACAGTTCGGGACCCCCTACCCGAGATCCGCCGGTTTTGACACCGACACCCCCCTTTGAGCATTCCGATGTCGCCCATTTCTTTCCCTCTCATGCTTGCATTAGAACTACTACTGCTTTCTGTATGATACTATTCTGATGCATAGCCTGTTTTTATAACCTGCTTATTGTTACCTACCTGCTTATCCTAAACTGCTTAATATAGGTTGGTTAGTGATCCATCAGTGACCCCCACCTTGTCCTTGTTGCCCCGCTTTATGTTCGATGACTCGATCAACATGGTCGACGTCCAGGCCCCGACACCGCACATCACCCCCCTCCCTAGTTATACGACTCTGCAGAGTTACTATCGAGTGCCGAGGATGACACCTCATACATCACTCCTGATAAGATCTATGTAGTGTAGCTATTCGGTCGTGGTCATCGAGGGTGATTTCCTCCTTAACCACTTCCGATACGACTCTGTCGTGCAAACCCTCAAGTGTGAACCTCGAGGGTGGTTCTTCTTACGTTCACCTTGATGATGACATCGAGTGGAATACATCGAGGGTGGTTCCTCAGGGTTCCCCTTGGTGTTAGACACACGGTTACTATGCTTACTATGACTTTACCCTGAACCAGGTTACTAAAGACGGGTCGGCCCTGAGGGGTACCCGCGCGAGCTTAATTGTGAGTGATGTGGAGTCGGGTTGACCTGGAGGGTGCCCGCGAGATAACTACTAGGCGTGGTTGGGCATTCTTAGCCCTTGCCGCAAGTCCTCGAGACGGGGCGACGGGGTCACATCTTTCGCGAGTCTTTGCTTGTTACCGCGCGTTCCTAATCCACTATGATTTGGATATTTGATCCTAGGGGCCTCTGGCCTGATAGCACTAGCCATCACGTGGGCATTGTATGGGCGTTCTGCGTCGTATGCATCAGCCGAAGCTTAATAGACGTCAGCGACTGAGCGGCGCGACAGGTTGGACTGCGTAAGCACCTACCTTTTTAAGGAGGTAGATAGGTATGCTCACCAGCCGCGTTTGCAACGTGCAAGAGTTCCCGGGGCGATGGCTGATGACCCCTGGGGGATAGGTTTAGTCCGGCGTGCTGACCTCTCTATTAAGCCTAGGTCGTGTTGCGGCGTATTGTTTGGCCGAGGCCGGGCATGACCCAGGAAAGTGTGTCCGGCCGGAGTTAATCGAGCGTGGTGGGTAAGTTGGTGCACCCTTGCAGGGAAGAAAACATCTATCGATAGCCTGTCCTACGGTAACGGACACTTGGAGTTGTATCCCGATCGATACAACTAGAACTGGATACTTGAGGTGATAGCTAGATAGTATGGCTCTGGGATTGCTTTTTCGTAGGGAGTCGAGAAAGGATCTCTGGCCGAGGTTGATAACACTGCTACTACTTTACATTATGTTGATCTGTACTCTTCTAAATGCTGCAAGATGCTTGAAGATGCTAGTCTTTGATAGGCTAGGCTTTCCCCTTCTCTTCTGGCATTCTGCAGTTTAGTCCACAGATACAACCCATTCGTTTGATACAGATGCATACTTAGTTTAGATCTGATGTAAGTTGAGGGAGTCCTGAATTAGGGGGTCGCCGGACAGCCGGACTATATCCTTTGGCCGGACTTATGGACTATGAAGATACAAGATTAAAGACTTCGTCCCATGTCCGGATGGGACTTTCCTTGGCGTGGAAGCCAAGCTTAGCAATACGGATATGTAGATGTCCTCCCTTGTAACCGACTCTGTGTAACCCTAGCCCCTCCGGTGTCTATATAAACCGGAAGGTTTAGTCCATAGGACAACAACAATCATACCATAGGCTAGCTCCTAGGGTTTAGCCTCCACAATCTCGTTGTAGATCAACTCTTGTAATACTCATATCATCAAGATCAATCAAGCAGGACGTAGGGTATTACCTCCATCGAGAGGGGCCGAACCTGGGTAAACATCGTGTCCCCTGCCTCATGTTACCATCTGCCTTAGACGCATAGTTCGGGACCCCCTACCCGAGATCCGCCAGTTTTGACACCGACATTGGTGCTTTCATTGAGAGTTCCACTGTGTTGTCACCATAGGGCTTGATGGCTCCTTCGATCATCGGTAACGATGTGGTCCAGGGTGAGGTTTTCCTCCCCGGACAGATCTTCGTATTCGGCGCAGAAGTGAAAGCTCGAGTAGAAGAGTGAAGGTCGCTCGGTAACTCGAGTCGATCAGTCCCATTCATTCTTGCCCGAAACAAGTGGGCTATTCATTCCGGTGCCACCTTTGTTCAATCGAGTCCATGTTCTCTATTTCCCAAAACCCATTCGTTCACCGACCCGTGGACCAGAGGTGACTTCGCACTGCAGGCCAACTCACTTGGCCATCTGGAGCAGATCGAGAGCTACGCCCCTGGCCATCAGGTCAGGTTCGGAAACCTAAACTACACTGCCAACATCCGCGGAGACTTGATCTTCGACGGATTCAAGCCCATGTCAGGTGCGCCGCACGATCACGACGAGCATGATTTAGCTCTGTCGTCGGACAGTGTTCGGGAGATCACACCTACAACTACTCTGGCCTTCAATCCAGAGCAAATTGCGCCATCCGAGGACCGAGGGATAGACCCTGCCACGGAGGCCACACTCTTAGTGGCGATGAAGCCGGATACTGACTTCACCCCTTACGAGAGCCGTGTTGCCGAACCACTGGATTCGTCTCCGGCCACAGACTCCGAGCCGCCTACATCCGTGCCTATCGAATCTGATTGGGCGCCGACATGGAGTTCACCTCCGCGGATATCTTTCAGCACTCAACTTCCGGCGACGTGCTAAATTCATTAAGGTCTCTCTCCTTGTCAGGAGATCCTTGGCCGAACTATGTCCGGCTAGAATGGGATGCGGACGATGAAGGAATTCGCTGCCCACCCACCACCCACTTAGTAGCCTCTGTCAACGATTTAACCGACATGCTCGATTTTGACTCTGCAAAAATCAACGACATGGACGACGATGCAGCAGAGGAATAGGAACTAGTGCCCACAGGGCACTGGATAGCCACTTCATCACATGACATATACATGGTGGATACACCCAAAGAAAACGATGACGAGGAACGGGAGGAGACATCGGAGGATGACCCCTCCAAGAAGCAAACAAAGCATCGGCGTAGGCGCCGCTCCAAATCCCGCATCGGCAAAAACAACGATAACAGCACAAGAGAAAATAACACTCCAGTCAACTCCAGAGGAAATGACGACCACATTGCCCCGGCGGCAGAGCACGATGAAGCTGCAAATGGCGAACATAGTACGGATTCGACGTCCGAACACGGCGACGCCGAGGATAAACCTCATCAAACCCCCTCCGGGGAGGAAAACAGTCCGGACGAAGATGCACACATCATCCCGGAAACGCACTTTGAGCAAGAGAACCTCCGTAGAAGGCTTATTGCCACAGCGAGGAGTCTGAAGAAGCAGAAGCAAAGGCTTAAGGCCATATAAAATACGCTCAACAGCAGGTGGAACAAAGTGCTCGACAACGAAGAAAAGTATGGTGGAGGTTACCACACAAAGAGCTATCCAAAGCGCAAGCTATTACCCGAATTCGACGATGAGTCCTTAGACCCCATACGGCCGAAAAATAAAACGGCTAACTGGCCGGATCAACCACCTTGTGACCGCGATAGAGCGGCTAACAAGGTCGCACATAAGTCAACACACGATCTACGTGAGGACTTGCGCCAAAAATCCAGTATGACCAGATCCATTTATGGATCTAGGAAGCGTGCTCCGGCACAAAATCAAAACCGAATACTACAACCATCCGAACGCCATGATACATCCAAATAAAGGGGTGCCGCACACCCCGTATGTTTCACCAATGAGGTGATGAACCATGAATTCCCAGAAGGATTCAAACCAGTGAACATAGAGGCATACGACGGGACCACAGACCCTGGGGTCTGGATTGAGGACTTTATCCTCCATATCCATATGGCTCGCGGAGACGATCTCCATGCCATCAAGTACTTGCCCCTCAAGCTTAAAGGACCATCTCGGCACTGGTTGAAAATCCTCCCTGAAAACTCAATTGGAAGTTGGGAGGAGCTCGAGGACGCTTTTCGGGCTAATTTTCAAGGGACCTATGTCTAACCTCCGGATGCAGACGATTTAAGTCATATAATTCAACAGCCCGGAGAGTCAGCCCGAAAGCTTTGGAATAGGTTTCTCACTAAGAAGAACCAAATCGTCGACTGTCCGGACGCCGAAGCCTTAGCAGCTTTCAAACATAGCATCCGAGACGAATGGCTCGCCAGACACCTCGGCCAAGAAAAACCGAGAACAATGGCAGCCCTGACAAGCCTCATGACCCGCTTTTGCGCGGGCGAAGATAGTTGGTTAGCCCACAGTAGCACCAGCGACCCAAGCACATCCGAAGTCAGAGATGTCAATGGAAAACCACGATGCAGTAAAAACAAGCGTCGAAATAAAGAAGACAACCCAGATAATACGGCGGTCAACACCGGATTCAGGGGCTCTCGACCAGGTCAGCGGGAAAAGCCTTTCAAAGGCAGCAGAGATGGACTGTCTAGCCTAAACAAGATTCTCGACAAACTATGTCAGATTCATGGCACCCCCGATAAACCTGCAAACCACACCCGCAGAGAATGCTGGGTCTTCAAGCAGGCCGGTAAGCTAAACGCCGAACACAAGGGGGGGTGAGACACCAAGCGAAGACGAGGACGAACCTCGCCAGCAAAGCACTGGAGGACAGAAAAAATTCCCGCCAGAGGTTAAAACAGTAAACATGATCCATGTGACGAAGAGGAAAAGCAAACATGCACTCCGAGGCATACGCGCCATAGAGCCCGTCACCCCTAAGTTCAACCCCTAGTTGGCCTGCCCGATCAGTTTTGATCGAGGGGATCACGCGACAAGCATCCGGCATGAAGGATTGGTTGCCTTGGTGTTAGACCCAATAATAAAGGGATACCATCTCACACGACTCCTTATGGACGGCGGAAGTGGTCTAAATCTGATATATCAGGACACAGTCCGCAAAATGGGGATAGACCCGACAAAAATAAGCCACAGTAATACTACCTTCAAGGGAGCAATACCAGGCCCAGAGGCCCACTGTACGGGCTCTCTATTACTAGAGGTTGTATTCGGTTCTCCCGACAACTTCCGAAGCGAAAAGTTAACTTTCTACATCGCTCCATTCCGAAGTGGCTATCAAGCACTACTCGGAAGAGCGACTTTTGCTCGTTTTAATGCAGTACCGCATTACGATTCTCTCAAGCTTAAGATGCCCGGTCCACGTGGCACCATCACAGTTAGTGGAAATATTGAGCGTTCTCTACGCGCGGAAGAATGTGCGGCGGCTTTAACAGCCGAGCACTAGACGGCCTCACCAACCAGAATAAATGACAGGTCGTCAAGACCACGGACACAGTTAGACGAGTCTGGTGCATCACTACATATACATGAGATTGGTTTGATGGTTAAACCCTCATAGACGGTACCAGGGGCTTCCCGCTTGTAATCAGGGCTAGTTCGGCTCAACTTGACTTATCTTGAATTTTAATGGTTTATTGATAATAACCAATTTTCTGGCACGGCAACTTTCACCTAAGTTCTTCTCTTTTACAGATGACAATCATGCTACACCCATCCAGGACACGGCACAACGGAGACACAGGCGCAGACTGCATCAAGGACCCGCTCAAAGGTTTCTTTTCAGATTAAGACCCTGCGTAAACCTTTTTTACTGTCTCTTGTTGTTCACATCCTCCGGATACTCAATACAACCGAGAAGGATGCTGATGTTATTGGCATGTGGCCACGTCAGGATATTGCACATACCTGGACACTCGGGGTTTATTATTAAGGGCATTGCTCAGCCCGACATATGTTATAAAGACCGAATACCTTAGGGAGTGTTCGGCATCGCGAGTTTGGCCTTATACGCATCAGCTCTGAATCATGCCTTTGGTCAAATGTTGGGTTTGCCCGGCTCCCGTGTTTTGCTACCTTATGTTCCTCTCTATCGGCTAAGGCGGCACCGGGAGAACTACTGCGATTGTGCCCTGGTTCATCCGGATGAGCACCTCAGTAGAGAAAGCCGAAAACTGACTGTCATGATAAAGCGCGAGACTGGTTAACCACTTGATGACTTAGCGGAATCTTCGGGATTCCTCCGCATTAACGAAGGGCCGTTTCCCGGTCATGTACGTACGCGCCCCATATTCGCACGAGCGCGGAAGTACCAGGGGCTATATAGTAGTCCCACCGTCAAACTCCTATGGCTAAGTGAAAGTGTTAAAGCAATATAGTCCGATTGCCTTGTTCGCTCCGCTACCACCTCCTTCATGGATCAAGTGTGAATACGCGTTTTTTGTGAACACCCCCGCATTATATGCGTGGGGGCTGAAACCGACGACTGCAATCTTTCAGGTTATATACATATATACATAAACGGCCGCACATGAGGCATCATAATACTTTCAGGAAAAAGTATAAACATAGCCTTTATAATTCAATAGAACATTGTTTTTACAATGGGAATACATGTCACTAGAACATAATATTCTTCGAGCACCGAGCCTCTATCGAACGAGCGCCTTCAAGGACTTCTTCAAAGTAGTGCTCGGCAGCTACTCGGCCCACGGCCGAACCCTGTGTTCCAATAGTGGTGGCCTCCATCTCTGCTAAGGATGGAAATTTTACCCATGGACATGGATATCCATGGAAATCCTGTTGGAAATATGCCCTAGAGGCAATAATAAAAGCATTATTATTATATTTCTTTGTTCATGATAATTGTCTTTATTCATGCTATAATTGTATTATCCGGAAATCGTAATACATGTGTGAATAACAGACACCAACATGTCCCTAGTAAGCCTCTAGTTGACTAGCTCGTTGATCAACAGATAGTCATGGTTTCTTGGCTATGGACATTGGATGTCATTGATAACAGGATCACATCATTAGGAGAATGATGTGATGGACAAGACCCAATCCTAAACATAGCATAAAGATCGTGTAGTTCGTTTGCTAGAGTTTTTCCAATGTCAAGTATCTTTTCCTTTGACCATGAGATCGTGTAACTCCCGGATACCGTAGGAGTGCTTTGGGTGTACCAGTAACTGGGTGACTATAAAGGTGCACTACAGGTATCTCCGAAAGTGTCTGTTGGGTTGACATAGATCGAGACTGGGATTTGTCACTCCGTATGACGGAGAGGTATCACTGGGCCCACTCGGTAATGCGTCATCATAATGAGCTCAAAGTGACCAAGTGTCTGGTCACGGGATCATGCATTACGGTACGGGTAAAGTGACTTGCCGGTAACGAGATTGAACGAGGTATTGGGATACCGACGATCGAATCTCGGGCAAGTAACATATCGATTGACAAAGGGAATTGCATACGGGGTTGATTGAATCCTCGACATCGTGGTTCATCTGATGAGATCATCGTGGAGCATGTGGGAGCCAACATGGGTATCCAGATCCCGCTGTTGGTTATTGACCGGAGAGTCGTCTCGGTCATGTCTGCATGTCTCCCGAACCCGTAGGGTCTACACACTTAAGGTTCGGTGACGCTAGGGTTGTAGGGATATGTATATGCAGTAACCCGAATGTTGTTCGGAGTCCCGGATGAGATCCCGGACGTCACGAGGAGTTCCGGAATGGTCCGGAGGTAAAGATTTATATATGGGAAGTCCTGTTTCGGGCATCGGGACAAGTTTCGGGGTTATCGGTATTGTACCGGGACCACCAGAAGGGTCCCGGGGGTCCACCGGGTGGGGCCACCTGTCCCGGGGGCCACATGGGCTGTAGGGGGTGCGCCTTGGCCTACATGGGCCAAGGGCACCAGCCCCAAGATGCCCATGCGCCTAGGGTTTCAAGGGAGGAAGAGTCCTAGGAGGGGAAGGCACCTCCTAGGTGCCTTGGGGAGGAGGGATTCCTCCCCCTTGGCCGCACCCCCCTAGGAGATTGGATCTCCTAGGGCCGGCGCCCCCCCTTGGCCCTCCTATATATAGTGGGGGAAGGAGGGCTTTCATCCCACGCCTTTGGTTGCCTCCTTCTCCCTCTCCAACACCCCCTCCTCCTCCATAGCGCTTGGCGAAGCCCTGACGGAGTACTGCAGCTCCATCACCACCACGCCGTCGTGCTGCTGCTGGAGCCATCTTCCTCAACCTCTCCTTTCCCTCTTGCTGGATCAAGAAGAAGGAGACGTTACGCTAACCGTACGTGTGTTGAACGCGGAGGTACCGTTCGTTCGGTGCTAGGATATTCGGTGATTCGAATCACGTTGAGTATGACTACCTCATCCCCGTTCTTTGAACGCTTCCGCTCGCGATCTACAAGGTACGTAGATGCATCTAATCACTCGTTGCTAGATGAACTCCTAGATGGATCTTGGTGAAACCGTAGGGAATTTTTTTTGTTTTCTGCTACGTTCCCCAACATATCCGACCCGAATGGACATGATCTGGATATGCTTTTGTGTCCATGGATGCCGCCCAAACCCGACCCGGTTGCTCGTGGGTAGGGCATGGATATAATATTGTACCCGTGGATATATCCAAACCCGATCCGATAGTGTGACTTAATGGGCCAAAATCTGCTATCCCTACCCCACAGTCACATGTCCCACTGCAATTTTACACTTTGTTATCTAAAACATGTAAAAGAAATTGCACAATCTCTATCATAACTTTTATTAGTTGACATTCAATCCCCTCTGTAACATACTCCAATGCCCCTTCCCTTATTTTTATCTCCTTGTTAAATGACTTGTCATTCACAACTATTAGAAAAATACTAAATGATCTTAGCATGTTAGTGGATGTTGATTTACCATAAGTTGATGTTTAACATAAGTGAGGCCTAGCCTGCCACAAGGTGAAGAATGGAGGAGCTTATGTTAACGCTATGTTATGTGTAATTTATATTTCTTGAGAGGACCCAATGGATACCAATGGGTATGGATATCTATCGGGTTTGGACATGGACACAATTTATCACCCATGGATTTTTTCGTGGATGGACAAAGACTGTCTTCATGGATATGGATATGGATTTAATATTGTTCAACCCGATCCAAACCCGACCCATTGCCATCCTTAATCTCTGCCTAATATGTCTTGACACGGGCAAGTGCCATCCGCGCACCCTCTATGCACGCTGACCTTTTCATAGCGTCGATGTGCGGCACAACACCAAGGAATTGTTGCACTAAACTAAAGTAACTATTCGGCCTTGGCCCTTCCGGCCACAGATGATCCACAAAAGACCTCATGGCAAGTCCGGACAACCTATGGAGCTCGGCCCACTCGGCCATTCGCTCATTCAACAGCAGCGGACGCACTGGAGCATGGAACTATGACCAGAACAGCTTTTCCACTTCACGATCTTTTTGATCCTTGAAGTACTCGCCCGCATCAACAGCACTTGCCGCCAAATCCACGTATGCGTCTGCAGAACTCCATAGTTGATCAAGAGGGGCATACTTCGGATCTCTGAACTTAGTCCGCAAAAAAAAGGGCTTCCCAGCCATGATATCTCCAGCTTGACGCAGCTCCTCCTTCGTCGCTCTGATTTTGGAGCGGGCTTCCTTGGCTGCTACCATGGCCTTCTCTAGGTCCGTTGCCTTCGCTCGGCTTTCTTTTTCAAGAAGCTGGTAACGGTCGGCGGCATCTTTCAACTCAACGCCATCTTGGCCATTCTTTCCTTGCTCTGGCAATGCGCGGCTTGTTCGGCCCTCAACTCTTCGACTGCCTTTAGAGCGGCCGCATCGCTATTTCTGGCTTGTTCCTTGGCTCGGGCAAGTTCTGCCTGAAGGATCTCCACGGTGGCAGCTCCATCTGCAGTCACAACATATTAAAGATACTGGCATCATGCTCCTCTTACTATGTGTTGATCACCGGAGAAATCACATACCCTGTGCCTCGTCGAGCCGCTTGTTGACAAGCACGATGTCGGCATCTGCCGCATCAAGTTGCCGCTTCAGCTCGGCAAACTCACCAGTCCGGCTAGCCACCGGAGCTTCAGCCACCTACACATGACGGTGGTCTGATTATTTCTTGGGACTATGATCCTCTGTTTGCCGCCATTCTCGACGGCAACCAGAGTCTCAGGGGCTACTATCTGCATAGGGCACACCTAACGTGTGCGGTACTGTCAAAAACATACACTATTTCACGTACCTCAAAGCCTTTCAGCAGACTCATAAAACCTTCATGCAACCCGCTTTTGGCGCATGAAATCCTTTCAATCACCATACCCATTAGCGTATGATGCTCTTCTGAGATGGCCACTTGCTCTAGAAGATCCTTCAGTGCGTCCGACCGCACACTGTATGGTTCCGGACTCTTTCTGTTGCTCTCTTTAGGATCCAAATACTGAGGACTTCGGGTGGCCAAAGGATTACCCTCTGGCCTTGGCGGATCAGGAGAAACCCTCCGCGACGACACTTCAGGGTCGCCCGGCTCATGAGGCGGGGTGGCAGGGGGAGGTGTTTCGCTCTCCATCATCTCCGGAAGAAGATCCCCCAAAGACGAACTCTGTCGAGAAGGGCTACGATCTGAACTGCAAGATATATGCTTCTGTTATTATCTTCAGAAGTAATGTAGGATATTTTTACCATTAAGTACTTTTTGTTTACTTACAGCTCGGTAGAGGGCTGATCCCCTTGCGGACACTGTGCGGCAAGAGTACCCTCCGAGGCTGGACCCTCTAGTGAAGATTTCTTCCCCCGTTTGGAAACCTTTGTTTCCGGGTCTTCAGAGGTGGTCCTCTTCCTTCCTTGGGGAGAGGGAATTTCAGATTCTTCTCCGTGGTTATCCTCCTTCACGGAGGCGCTAATTCCCCCGGTTTGGATGAATAATGAGCAAGGCCCGCTTCCAGCCTCTTTATTCTCCCCTTTATCTTCCCCTGAGGGCGCCTGATAAGGCGCCAGCTCAAGCATTCTGGCTAGTACTAGATTTGCTGAACCTTCGGGAAGGGGGGCTGAACACCTGATCATCTTCGCCTTTGTTACCAAGTCCTGGTCAAAGAGCGACTTTTCATAATGATGTTATGATAAATAAAAAGACAGTGTGTTCGGCCACGGGCTTACTTACTTGGGTATCTGGGCGATTGCAGCTCAGACCCGCATCCTAGATGGTGTCCGGACACCTTATTTGTGGTCCGAAGAACAATTTGTACATCTCTTCGAGCGTCATGCCGAGGAAGTGCTGAATAATTCATGGTCCTTCCGGGTTGAACTCCCACATACGGAGGGGTCGACGTTTGCAAGGCGGGACCCGGCGAACTAGCATGACTTGCATTACCAAGACCAGGCTGACATCTCTCTCAAGGAGATCTCGGATGCGACTCTGCAATATCGGCACATCATTTACTGGCCCCCAGTTCAGCCCCTTGTTGATCCATGACATCAGTTGTGGTGGGGGGCCTGAGCGAAAGGCAGGGGCGGCTACCTACTTGGTACTCCGGGGAGCTGTGATATAAAACCACCCCCGCTGCCACAAACTGGACACCTCTGGGAAGGAACCCTCTGGCCATGGAGCATCAACGCTTTTGCTTATTACGGCGCCTCCGCACTCTGCGTGTCGCCCCTCGATCATCTTTAGCTTCACATTGGAAGTCTTGAGCCACAGGCTGAAGTGTGGGGTAATGCGGAGGAAGGCCTCACACACGATGATGAACGACGAGATGTGAAGGAGGGAATCCGGGGCCAGATCATGGAAATCCAGCCCATAATAGAACATGAGCCCCCTAACAAAGGGATCCAGAGCGAGGCCTAGCCCTCGGAGGAAGTGAAAGATGAACACAACACTCTCGTTGGGTTCGGGAGTGGGGATGACCCGCCCTCGGACAGGCAGCCTGTGCGAGATTTCGGCGGTCAGATACCTGGCCTCTCTCAGCTTCTTGATGTCCTCCTCTGTGATAGAGGAAGGCATCCACCGACCTTGGAGGCTGGATCCGGACATGGTTGAAGGTCCGAAGCGCCTGACCTGAGCCTTGGGTGTTGGAACTCGAGGCGGGGGAAGGATTCAATTGAGCACGAGAGGGAAAAAGGACATGTCTTGGCCTCTTTATAAAGAGGGTGAATATCAAGCGTCCTCCTCGTGTCTATTTGGGACTTGCCTAAAATCGAGGAGTCATACCCACAGGCACGATTGGGTTACCCACGTCCGTATTGATGAGAATCCCGTAATAAGGGGGACACGATCTCTGCTTTGACAAGACGTGTCAGGAAAACCGCCTCGCGATATGTGCAGTGCTGGTTGAGAAAAACGGTTCGAATAAAGACTGGGCCATGGCATGATGTCATGTTGCTAAACGTGTTAGCAGATTAGATTTGTGGAAATATTATTCTCTCTACGGTGGTATGTGGAACTTGTTTTGTAGAGCCGGACACTATCCCTGTGTTCAAAATCTTCTATGGAGTATTCGGAGGAGGAACCCGCCTTGCAATGCCGAAGATGAATCTCCGCGCCGGACTCATCGTCATTGAAGCCTGGTTCAGGGGCTACTGAGGGAGTCCTGGATTAGGGGGTCTTTGGACAGCCGGACTATATCCTTTGGCCGGACTGTTGGACTATGAAGATACAAGATTAAAGACTTTGTCCCGTGTCCGAATGGGACTTTCCTTGGCGTGGAAGGCAAGCTTGGCAATACGGATATGTAGATCTCCTCCCTTGTAACCGACTCTGTGTAACCCTAGCCCCCTCCAGTGTCTATATAAACCAGAGGGTTTAGTCCATAGGACAACAACAATCATACCATAGGCTAGCTCCTAGGGTTTAGCCTCTACGATCTCGTGGTAGATCAACTCTTGTAATACTCATATCATCAAGACCAATCAAGCAGGACGTAGGGTATTACCTCCATCGAGAGGGCCCGAACTTGAGAAAACATCGTGTCCCCTGCCTCCTGTTACCATCCGCCTTAGACGCACAGTTCGGGACCCCCTACCCGAGATCCGCCGGTTTTGTCACCGACATAAGTCTTGAGAGTACTTTGGATGAGTACTCACGGTTGCTTTGCTCCCTCTTTTCCCCCTTTCTTCTTTCCGAATGTCGCAACCAGATGGTGGAGCTCAGGAGCCAAATGACACCACCTACGATTACTACTACACCGAGGGTGACTACTACTTCATGGAGGCTGCCGACGACCAGGAGTAGTTAGGAGGCTCCCAGGCAGAAGGCCTTGCCTTTTCGATCATTGTCTTTTGTGCTAGCCTTCTTAAGGCAAACTTGTCTAACTTATGTCTGTACTCAAATATTGTTGCTTCCGCTGACTCTTGTGTATTCGAGCTTATGTATTCGAGCCCTCGAAGCCCCTGGCTTGTAATATAAAGCTTGTATTATTTGAATTTGTGTCTAGAGTTGTGTTGTGATATCTTCCCGTGAGTCCTTGATCTTGATCATACACATTTGCGTGTATGATTAGTGTATGATTGAGTCGAGTGCGTCACAAGTTGGTATCAGAGCCGACTGCCTGTAGGTAGCCCCCTTTCCAACTCCTTGGTCGAAGTTGAGTCTAGTCACTAAAAAACTTTTACTAACATTGGCTGTGTGTCTTACGAGCCTACGTCGCCATTTGGGTGGTATTAGGATCTTTTACGCCTCGTCTATACTTTGGGGCTCTAATCTCTCTTCCATTCGGGTTAGACAAATTTACTAACTCTAACATTAGGATCCCGTGACCACATTCACCCCAAAGTTGGATAAGCCATAGTTATTCCTTAGAATAGTATTCTGAATAGTACACACACTATCGTGTTGACTACTATGTGGTATCCATCGTACCTCTTTCATTATGCATGTTTCATCATGAATGATCCTTGTCATTGCAAATGCTCAATGTTGAACTACCCATGTTACATGTTAGCAGGATGGTTAGACCCGCTGGTCGTGGCCGTGGTGCCCATGCTCCACCGCCGTCTGAATTCATGGCCGGAATGATGCAATAATTTGAGCTGAATCACCAGTTCATGGAAGGAATGATGGCTCAGTTTCCTCGTCCGAACATGAATCAATAGCCAACCCCAGTAACTCTACAGGACTTCATGCGCCTCAACCCAACTATCTACCGCAGCTCAACTCAACCCCTTGATGCTGATGACTGGCTCCGCGACATCACATATGAAATGGAGTCTGCTGATGTAGCCACTGCAAGCTATGTCACCTTCGCATCCTTCTTCCTCAAGGGTCCCGCTGCTCAATGGCGGGACAGCCATAGGCGTACCCTGCCTACTGGAACAATCATCACTTGGCCGGATTTCCAAGCTGCCTTCCGTGCCCGCTTCATTCCTTAGGGAATCATGGACAGGAAGAAGCGAGATTTCCGCAACCTCACCCAAGGCAACAAGACTGTAGATGCTTATCAGCGGGAATTTCTGGACTTGTCACGTTATGTTGAAGAAGACATTGCAACTGATGCTCGTAAGCAAGAGAAGTTTCATGATGGACTTCACCCTGATATCAAACTAGCACTGCTCGTTCATGACTTTGCCTACTTCGCCACCTTGGTGAACAAGGCCATTAAGGTTGAGACTTGTCTTCAGGAACACCAGGGATCCCTTAGGCGCAGCCGTGACGCTGGCTCACCTTCGGGCCCGTCAGCGCAGAAGCGTCGATATGGATTCCCCACAGCATGTATCATCCAACTGCACCTACACCAAGACAGTCCTATGCTGCTCCGCGTCTGCCTCCTCCACCAATGAGGTAGCCTCTTCGGACTGCACCACCCCAAGCTCCTGCTTCCAATCCCAATGATGGTCTGTGCTTCAAGTGTGGCCTTCCAGGTCACCGTTCCAGGAACTGCCCTCAGAATCAGAATCAGTTGGCTCTGCCTTCTAATGCTCGTGTATCAATCAACCCTGCAACAACAATGCCAGACCTTATGGTCATGGTCAGGCTAATCATGTTGATCTAAACGAAGCTCAAGACCAGCCTGCTACTGTGATGGGTACTCTTCTAGTTAATTCAGTACCAGCATCTGTCTTGTTTGATTCAGGAGCATCACATTCTTTCATATAAGAAGATTTTGCATTCATGCATGGCATTTAATACGAAGAGATGCACACTCCACTAGTGGTAAAAACCACTGCGGGCCAATGCCAAACCTCCATGGTTAGCCACAACGTTTCAATTGAAATCGAAGGGTTGGAATTTTTTGCCTCCCCCATTATTCTGAAGTCTTCCAATATTGACCTCATTCTGGGAATGGATTGGTTGAAAGCACATATGGCTTCTATTGTTTGCGCCACTAAAACCGTCCACCTTCTACACCCTTCAGATGAGATAGTAAGCTACAATGCTCGTCTGGTTCAAAATGCCGAGGCCCGGCTCTATCTCTTGAATGTGTTGAACGCAGCACCTCTTGAGGGAATTGAAAAGATTCCAGTTGTTCATGACTTCCTAGATGTCTTTCCGGAAGAACTTCCAGGAATACCTCCTACTCGGGCTGTGGAGTTCGTCATCGACTTGAAACCAGGCACCGTTCCTATCGCCAAGCGACCCTACAAGATGCCACCTCATGAGCTCCTTGAACTTAAGGAGGAAATCGACAAATCCCTTCGCAAGGGTTTCATTCTTCCAAGTTCCTCCGCCTGGGGAGCACATTCTCTCTTCGTCAAGAAGAAGGACGGAACGAATCGTTTGGTCCAAGACTATCGTCCTATCAACCAAGCTACAATTCAGAACAAATATCCCCTTCCATGGATCAATGATCTGTATGATCAACTGGCTGGTTCATCAATATTGTCTAAACTCGACTTGTGGTTGGGTTACCACCAGATCCGTGTTCGCAAAGACGATATTCCAAAGACTGCATTCGTCACTCGTTATGGTTCTTACGAGTACACCGTCATGTCTTTTGGCTTGACCAATGCTCCGGCCACATTCCCACGTCTGATGAACTACATATTCATGGATTACCTCACAAGTTCGTCGTGGTCTATCTGGATGATATTCTGGTATATTCGAAGAACAAAGAAGAACATGTCGAACATCTTCGTCTTGTTCTGGAAAAGCTTCGAGAGCATCAACTTTATGCCAAGTATTCCAAGTGCGAATTATGGTTACCCGAAGTCACATACCTTGGTCATGTCATCTCCAAGGATGGTATTGCCTTCAACCCAGAGCGCGTTCAGGCTATTCTTGATTGGACCCCTCTGAAGACTGTCAAGCAAGTCAGAAGCTTTCTCAGACTAGCCAGCTATTGTCGCCGCTTTGTCCAGAACTTATCCAAGATCGCCAAGCCACTGACCAATCTGCTACACAAAGGCGTTAAGTTTGATTGGACTAAAAAGTGTCAGGAAAGTTTCCAGACACTCAAGGTCAAGCTGACATCTGCCCCAGTGCTTGCTCCCCTGATTCTCACAAGGACTTCGTCATCTATTGCGACGCTTCACGACAAGGATTAGGCTGTGTCCTAATGCAAGAGCACAGAGTGATTGCTTATGCCTCCCGTCAAGTGCGTCCTCATGAAGAGAACTACCCAGTTCACGACCTCGAGCTTGCTGCGGTTATCTTTGCACTGAAGCTATGGTGACAGTACCTTCTCGGCAATCATTGCGATATCTTCACTGATCATCAGAGTCGGAAGTACCTGTTTACTCAGCCAGACCTGAACCTCCGTCAGCAGCGATGGATGGAAGCTATTGCTGACTACAACTGCGGTATATCCTATACCCATGGTAAGGCTAATGTCATGGCCGATGCTCTGAGCCGCAAGTCATATTGCAATAATCACATGGCCTACAAAGCTCAACCCTGCCTTTATGAAGAGCTATGCAAGCTGAACCTTCAGCTAGTTCCACAAGGTTCTCTAAATAACCTCGTATTGGAACCAACTCTTCTAAAAGCAATGAAGTTTGCTCAAGCCAAAGGTGCTCATGTTGATCTGATGAAAAAGGATCTTGCCTTAGAGAAAGCTGGAGATTTCTCACTTGGTGAAGATGGAACCTTATACTTCAGAGATCGTATTGTAGTACCCCAGTTCGATCTTATGACAAAGAAGGTGATGAAAGAAGTGCATGACACCCCTCTCTCTATTCATCCGGGAAGTACCGAGATGTACTTAGACATTCGTCAGAAGTATTGGTGGTCCAAGATGAAGCAAGATATTGCTCGATATATCAAAGAATGTGACGTTTGCCGTCGCGTCAAAGCAGAACATCAGAAACCGACTGGACTTCTACAACCTCTCCCTATTCCTGAATGGAAATGGGATAAGATTCAGATGGACTTTGTCACTGGCCTTCCCAAGTCTTAGAAAGGTAACAATGCTATCTTTGTCGTCATCAACCAATTCTCGAAGGTTGCTCACTTTCTGCCAGTCAAGGAGACAATCACTGCTAGTCAATTAGCAAACTTGTATATCTCCCGAATTGTGTCACTCCATGGCATTCCGAAGGAGATCGGTTCAGACCACGACAATATATTCACTTCGAAGATTTGGGATAGTTTCCAAGAGGCAATGGGAACTCATATTACTTGGAGCACTTCTTATCATCCCCAATCCCAAGGCCAAGTCGAGCGAGTCAATCAAATTCTTGAAGACATGCTTCGAGCTTGTGTTATTTCTTTCGGCAAGAAGTGGGAAGAATCTCTCCCTTATGTGGAGTTCTCTTATAACAACACTTATCAAGCCAGCTTGAAAATGGCACCCTTCGAAGTGCTTTATGGACGTAAGTGCCGAACCCCTCTGAATTGGTCAGAAACTGGGGAACGGATGCTCATTGGTCCAGACATTATTCAACAAGCTGAAGAGCAGGTTCACATTGTACGGGATAATCTCAAGGCGGCCCAGTCCCGCCATAAGAGCAACTATGACCGGAAACACTAGGGTTCAACTTATCAACCTGGTGAACAAGCTTATTTGCGTGTCACCCCTTTGAGAGGCACTCATCGGTTTGGAGTCAAGGGCAAGCTAGCTCCTCGCTACATTGGTCCTTTTCGCATTCTCTCCCATCGTGGACTGGTGACTTATCAATTGGAGTTGCCACCTCAGTTCTCTCACGTCCATGACGTCTTCCACGTGTCGCAACTTCGCCGATGCTTCAAGAATCCGGAACGTGAAGTGGATCCAGGACTGATTGAAGTTCAAGATGATCTCACATACAAAGAGCATCCGATCCGCATTCTTGAAGAAGCTGAACGTCAAACACGCCAGAAGGTTACCAAGTTCCTCAAGGTGCAATGGTCAAATCATACTAAGGATGAAGCCACTTGGGAACGCGAGGATAACCCCTGTGCCAAATACCCCGATCTTTTCCCTTCTACCTCCTAATTCTCGGGACGAGAATTTCTTTTAGAGGAGGAGAATTGTAACACCCCTATGTAATGGAGCTATAGTAATCCATCATGATGATGCTAAGCTACTGAGATTTGCAATGATAATCATGTTGGGATAATATCTCATTTCAAATTCCTTCTTTGGAATTCCATTCAACTTCAAAGTGCAAAATGAAGTTGATCAAAACTTGTTGGAAAAATGTTCACCTTTTAGCAAATAATCCAAAACTATTTGTTGTTAAGGAACACAACATCATCACCAACTCTAAATGGGCCTAATGCTTTTTAATAGAGCCAAAACAGCCTTTCAAAATGCCCTATTCTTTTTGAATAAATCCAAAGGGATTCAAAACATTCCCAACATTTTTGTGGCAGTGCACAGTACTTCTTTGAATTTGTTTTGGCTAGTGGCATATTTTTGCAAAGTCATTTGTGGCAAAATAAAATGCAAAAGCTGCTAGAAAAAGAGAAACAAAAAAAAGAAAAAAGAAAAAGGAAACTCAAAGGAGAGAGAGAATGCCCCTGGCCTCCCCTTAGGCTTCGGCCCATCCCAGTAGGCCGGCCCAATCCCCCTCCCCCGGTCGCTTCCTGCTCCTCCGACCGGGCGGGTGATACGACTCCGTCGTATCTACTTTTCCAAACACTTTTGCCCTTGTTTTGGACTCTAACTTGCATGATTTGAATGGAACTAACCCGGACTGACGCTGTTTTCAGCAAAATTGCCATGGTGTTATTTTTGTGCAGAAATAAAAGTTCTCGGACTGACCTGAAAATCAACAAAGATTATTTTTGAAATATATAAAAAATACTGGAAGAAGAATCCACGTCAGGGGGCCCACACCTTGTCCACGAGGGTGGGGGCGCCTCGTGGGCCCCCTGATGCTCCACCGACGTCCATCTTGACTCCATATATTCACTTTCGGGGAGAAAAAATTAGAGAGAAGGATTCATCACCTTTTACGATACGCAACCGCCGCCAAGCCCTAATCTCTCCCGGGAGGGCTGATCTGGAGTCCGTTCGGGGCTCCGAAGAGGGGAATCTGTCGCCACCATCATCATCAACCTTCCTCCATCACCAATTTCATGATGCTCACCGCCGTGCGTGAGTAATTCCATCGTAGGCTTGCTGGACGGTGATGGGCTAGATGAGATTTATCATGTAATCGAGTTAGTTTTGTTAGGGTTTGATCCCTAGTATCCACTATGTTCTGAGATTGATGTTGCTATGACTTTTCTATGCTTAATGCTTGTCACTAGGGCCCGAGTGCTATGATTTCAGATCTGAACCTATTATGTTTTCATGAATATATGTGAGTTCTTGATACTATCTTGCAAGTCTATAGTCACATATTATGTGTTATGATCCATTAACCCCGAAGTGACAATAACCGGGATACTTACTGGTGATGACCGTAGTTTGAGGAGTTCATGTATTCACTATGTGTTAATGCTTTGGTCCGATACTCTATTAAAAGGAGGCATTAATATCCCTTAGTTTCCAATAGGACCCCACTGCCACGGGAGGGTGGGACAAAAGATGTCATGCAAGTTCTTTTCCATAAGCACGTATGACTATATTCGGAATACATGCCTACATTACATTGATGAACTGGAGCTATTTATATGTCACCCTATGTTATAACTGTTGCATGATTGAATTATCCATCACCGATCCAATGCCTACGAGCTTTTCATATATTGATCTTCGCTTATTTACTTTTCCGTTGCTACTGTTACAATCACTATAAAACCAAAACTCCTACCATTACTTTTGCTACCATTACCACTACTATCATATTACTTTGCTACTAAACACTCTGCTGCAGATATTAAGTTTCCAGGTGTGGTTGAATTGACAACTCAGCTGCTAATACTTGAGAATATTCTTTGGCTCCCCTTGTGTCGAATCAATAAATTTGGGTTGAATACTCTACCCTCGAAAACTGTTGCGATCCCCTATACTTGTGGGTTATCAAGACTATTTTCTGGCGCTGTTGCCGGGGAGCATAGCTATATTCTTTGAGTCACTTGGGATTTATATCTGCATATAATTATTAAGAACTTGAAACATAAAAGAACCAAGATTTTTCCCTCAACTACGAGGGGAGGTAAGGAACTGCCATCTAGCTCTGAACTTGATTCACCTTCTGTTTTGAGTAAACTTGCGACACCTACTCCTGCTATTCATCTGATATGTCGCATGTTATTGATGATGCCACTTCTGCTTTGCATGATACTTATGATGGAATTACTTCTATGCTTGATACTACTATGCCACTAGGTGAATTTCTTGATGAACAACTTGCTAGGGTTAGAGAGAATGAAATTATTGAAACTGATAATATTGATGAAAGTGATGATGAAGATTCTCCACCTAGATATGAATTGCCTATTGTGCCCGAGGGTTATGTTATGGATGAAGAAACTGCTAGAGACTTCTTAGCTTGCAATGATAGATCTGATCTTAAGAAATTATTAGCTAAGCTTAAAGAAAAGTCTTTGAATGCTAGAATGAAATATGACCCTGCTTTTGCTACTTCACCTATCTTTATTACTGATAAGGATTATGATTTCTCTGTCGATCCTGAGTTAATTACTTTGGTTGAATCTGGTCCTTTATATGGCTATGAATCTGAAACTGTTGTGGCACATCTTACTAAATTAAATGATATAGCCACCCTGTTCACTAATGATGAGAAAACTTGCTATTACTTTATCCTTAAGTTGTTTCCATTCTCATTAAAGGGTGATGCTAAAACATGGTTTAATTCTCTTGATCCTGGTTGTGTGCGTAGTCCCCAGGATATGATTTATTACTTCTCTGCTAAATACTCATAAGAAACAAGCTGCCTTAAGGGAAATATATAATTTTGTGCAAATTGAAGAGAGTCTCCCACAAGCTTGGGGGAGGCTTCTCGATTACTTAATGCTTTGCCTGATCATCCTCTTAAGAAAAATGAAATACTTGATATCTTTTATAATGGACTAACTGATGCTTCCAGAGACCACATGGATAGTTGTGTTGGTTGTGTTTTCAGGGAAAGAACTGTTGATCAAGCCGAATTGCTATTGAATAATATGTTGAGTAATGAAAATGATTGGACACTTCCTGAACCAACTCCTAAGCCAACTCCGAAGAAAAGGGGTATTCTATTTCTCAGTCCTGAAGATATGCAAGAGGCAAAAAATCTATGAAATAAAAAGGTATTAAAGCTGAAGATGTTAAGAATTTACCACCTATTGAAGAAATACATGGTCTTGATAACCCGACACAGGTAGTAAAGGTAAATTCTCTCTATAGATTTGATGAAGGTGATATTCCTCGTTATAAGTCTGCTAGCCAATGCTTAGATGAGTTTGATAATTTTATTGTTAAACAAGAAAACTTCAATGCTTATGTTGGTAGACAATTAAAACACAATGCTGATATGCTTGAACACTTGAGTGATTATATGTCTAGAGTTAAAGGTGAACTTAAACTTATTAGTAAACATGCTTCTATGGTTACCACTCAAGTAGAACAAGTACTTAAGGCTCAGAATGATTTGCTCAATGAATTAAATAATAATAAGAATGATAATGTTGTTAGAGTTATGACTAGAGGGGGTGAAATGACTCAGGAACCTTTGTATCTTAAGGGCCATCCCAAGAGGATTGAGCAAGATTCTTAGAGAACTAATATTGATGCACCTAGTTCTTCTAAGAAGAAGAAAAAGAAAAATGATAGGACTTTGCATGCTTCTAGTGAACCTGTTGTTGACACACATGAGAATCCCAATGATATTTCTATTTTTGATGCTGAAACACAATCTGATAATGAACATGAACCTAGTGATAATGTTAATGATGATGTTCATGTTGATGCTCAACCTAGCAATGATAATGATGTAGAGATTGAACCTGCCATTGATCTTGATAACCCACAATCAAAGAATCAATGTTATGATAAGAGAGACTTCATTGCTAGGAAACACAGTAAAGAAAGAGAACCATGGGTTCAGAAACCCATGCCTTTTCCTCCTAGACCATCCAAGAAAAAGGATGATGAGGATTTTGAGCGCTTTGCTGAAATGATTAGACCTATCTTTTTGCATATGCGTTTGACTGATATGCTTAAAATGAACCCTTATGCTAAATACATGAAAGATATTGTTACAAATAAAAGAAAGATACTAGAGGCTGAAATTTCCACCATGCTTGCTCATTACACTTTTAAGGGTGGAATACCAAAGAAACTAGGAGATCCCGGAGTACCAACTATACCATGCTCTATTAAAAGAAACTATGTTAAAACTGCTTTATGTGATCTTGGAGCTGGTGTTAGTGTTATTCCTCTCTCTTTATATCGTAGACTTGATTTGAATAAGTTGACACCTATTGAAATATCTTTGCAAATGGCTGATAAATCAACTGCTATAGCTGTCGGTATTTGTGAGTATGTGCCTGTTGTGGTTGCAAACGTTACTATTTTAATGGACTTTGTTATTCTTGATATTCCCGAGGACGATAGTATGTCGATTATCCTTGGTAGACCCTTTTTGAATATTGCAGGGGCTGTTATTGATTGCAATAAAGGCAATGTCACTTTTCATGTTAATGGTAATGAGCATATGGTACACTTTCCGAGGAAACAACCTCAAGTCCAAAGTATCAATTCTATTGGAAAAATTTCAACAGTTACTATTGGAGGTTTTGAATTTCCTCTTCCTACTGTCAAGAAGAAATATGATATTCTTATTGTTGGGGATGTGCATATCCCCATTGAGGTAACCTAGTGTTATTTGAAAATTCTCCGGTTTCATGTTATTCGAAATGAGTTTGTTAACAAGACTTGGTCAACCTTGTTAGTGGATTCCTTTTGATGAGCATGAGATGGATGAATTTAGAAAACACAACTCTCTGTACCCTCCTTTTACTTTCTGTTATTTATATTAAATAAAGAAAAAAATAGTATTTTCTGTCTGTTTTCTAAATTATCCTTGCAATAAAAAATACCCCGAAAATAAAAGTTCTCCAAATGCCGTGAAAATGAAATATGATTTTTTCCAGAATATTTAAGGATTTTAGGCACTAAGAACACAACAAGGGGAGCAGCCACGTGCCCACGAGGGTGGAGGGCGCGCCCCTTGCCTCGTGGACCCCACGTGGGTCCCCTCCACTTATACTTACACCCACACACTTCGTCTTGCTCCAGAAAAATCACTAGCCAGCTCAAACCCGAGTTCTTGCTCATCTTGCTGCCATTTTCGATCTCCTTACTCAAAAGCTCCATTCACAAAACTGATTTGAGGGATTGTTCTTCGGTATGTGACTCCTCCAATGGTCCAATTAGTTTTTGTTCTAGTGCCTTATTCATTGCAAAATTTTGCTGCTTAGGTGACCCTGTTCTTGAGCTTGCATGTCAAATTTATGTGGTCAAAAGTAGTTTTAATGCATGATATAGCCTCTAGGCACTTGTAGGAGTAGTTGCTATCAATTTTGTTGAGTTTGGTTCACTTTTATTTTTAAGTTACTAAAAAATTTAGAAATTTTTCAGAGGAAGAAATATGTTTAGGAAAATGTACCAAGGTGGTTCCTCAAGGAAGCAAGGCCCAAGGCCCGCAATACGTGAGCTGGACAATGAACTACCAAGAGATGCTCAAGTGCGGCCTTGTGAATGGTCGTTAGAGGACTTCATGGTTCAGGCAGGAATTAAGGAGGAATTTGAAGCATATGTGCGTAACGCTGATCTTGAGAGCTTCGTGGCAGATAAGTGCCCTCAGTACTACTACCTAACTGATTCATTTGTGAGAAGGTTTAAATTTACATCATCACGCAATTCTCAAACTGTCCTATTTGATCTTTACTATTTGTTCATTGCTGGATATCTTGGAGTATTTTGCCTTTAAGCCGTCGCCCCAGTTTAATGTGCGAGTACACAGGGGACTCAAAAGATCCTCGATGGCACACTGAAATTCAGTTAACGGACGTTGAAATCACTGAAGCTGTTAAAAAGATACTGAATGAATCGGTGGCTGTCTGCAGCAAAACAGGGCTAAGTCCCTTCTGCGTTTTGAATAAATCGCCAGCTATAAGAATTTGCCTAACTCCTGTTTGTACCTGATATTCTTGACTTTTTCTTATAACCTTTGTCAATCTTTTAACAGGGTGACGTCCCATTTTGGAAGAAGAAACCTTAGGATAAACCGGCCAAGACCCCTCGTCCCAAGACAAAGGTCGTCAAAAAACCTGCTAAGAAGAAAACAACTGAATCCACCGGGCTGAACCTCGACGAGGATCTTTATAATCTGGACTCATAGGTAGAACTTGATTCTCTTGGTTCATTTTTCATACACCTCATTGACAATGACCCTTATCAGGAGGACGCTGAAGCTAGCCGGGATGAAGATGTAGAGGTAATTATTCTTTCCTTCGGTTCAGATCCTCAACCAAAACAGAAAAACCGTCAAGCAAACTGGAAAGTAAAATTTTCACACCCTCTAGCTTATCTGGATCCCAACTTTCTTTTGAAGAAATAGCAGCATGAATCTCGCCGCACAACCCGGCACAGTGGCCATGTAGCTACTTCAGTCGGTTTACCGAACACTCCAACCCGGAAACGTCGATCGGAGGTCTCATATATTTCTGATACTCCTTATCCCAAGGTGGGTTATTTCAGGCAACCTCTTAATCCGTCTGATTCAAACTATCAGGGAACACCTCATTCATCATCCAGCGAGTCAATGGCCACACAACTCCCTCCTCTCAAGACTGTTCCTGGGTGAACACTTTAAACTTAACTCTTTGACGCTTTATACTTGTTTGTTATACTAACCTTTATATCTTTTCCTTTCAGAGCCAAGGCCAGGCCTAGCAAAAAGGCCAAATTGAATAAACCAACTGATGATAAACCGACTGATGATAATCCGGTTGATGATAACCCGGAACAGATCCCAGAACAATTTGAGCCTAATGTTGACGCTATACATGATGATCCGCCACCAGAACATCATGAAAGCTTTGCTGAACCGATGGAAGAGGATCCCACCGGCCATGCTACTGACCCGCCAAGCCCGGCTAAAGCTGCAGACAAGCCGCCAAGCCCAGCCAAAGCAGCTAATGACCAATCGGATGATGTCATTGTCACCAGCGTCGGCCACACCACCCCTGGCAATCCTATCGCTTTATCAACGCATAGTGCCAAGGAAGAGTTTTCTGCTATGGATAAGGGCAAGTGGAAAATGGATTTATCCAGCTATGCCCACCTCAACGCCCAAGAGATTCATTCTGGCTTCTTAAATCGCCTGTATACAAGCCGCGACTATGAAGCCGGTTTAGTGGGCCTTATGATGGAGCGATATGAGGTAAACACTGTTAACTCTTCATAATTGTTTCTCTTGTGTCCAATTTCTAATATCAACTCCAGCAGCCCCCAGGGCCGGTTTATGATATCATCATGAACCGGGACTTTGTAATGCTTCAACTTTTGCCTGCGTAGTCCCCAAGGGCCGGTTTATCGTTTCAGGATGAACTGGGACTTTAAAGTATGAATCTTGCAATTTTTGCTTGTGTAGCCCCCAGGGATCGGTTTATACCTTTAGGATGAATCGGTACCTTTTTGTCGTGAAGCTTCCAAAACTCTTGACACCATCTTTGTAAACCGATTGATGAAGAAAAATCCATAATTTTGACTTGAGAAAATATACATTAGCCCCCAAGTGCCAAGTGTATAAGTTGTTATGTGCTTGGGACTTGAAAATGTTAGTTGATAAAAGCCATACGCATTAGCCCCCAAGTGCCAAGTGTATAACCTGTTATATGCCTGGGACTTCAAATATGCATTACTAACTCATTACATGTTGCTTGCAGGCCGATCTAAGCCAAAAAGTATCTCAAATCACCGACCTTCAGGAAAATATCAAGTCCCAACAGGCAGAAATTTCCAAGGCTAAAGAAGAGCTGACTGGCGCTTTAACAGCCATGGAACAACTGAAAGAAGGCTTTAAAGGCGAACGGGCAGGATGGGACGCTGAAAAAGCAACTCTGCTAAAGCGGGCGGAGGACGCTGGAACAACTCTTAAACCGGTAGCAGAAGAATTGACTGGCTTGAAGCAGCAAATCAATGCCATGACCACTGCTGTGTTTGGTAAGTACCCTTATGATAAGCTTCAACATGTATTATCCCATAAACTGTCGGTTTATCAATATGTTCAATGATGCAGGATCTCGCATTACCCACCTGGGCTCTGATATGCAGAAGAAGTTGAAGGCTGCCTATACTCTTATAGAGCAGTTATATACCGGCGCACAACGGATCATTTGCACTGCCGCTCATAACAAACCACCCCCAAACCTGATCAAGGAAACGTTAGAAAAGTTGTCAATGCTGCCTGCCCAGTTGGACGAGTTAAAAAGATCAGCTGCAAGGGTGGGTGCTCTGACTGCGCTAATCCGGGCTAATGCCTGGATACCAGATCTTGACTCGGCCGATATAGGACGCAGCTATCCGAGCATAAAGGAAGATGGGTTAGAGTTTGATAATGATGATCTTCGAGCTTTGACAAAGGAAATGCGCCCATTAGCGAGCAAACTGGCCGAAGAAACAGATCTCTCTCACTATCAGCCGGTTTATGATGTTGACAACAAATGACTTGTTGCACCAACTCATGATGTGGAGAATCTTATCCCACCAATCCGTAAGCATACCTACGCTCCTGATGTTGACCCCTCCACCCTTATAAGCGACGAAGCTGTATTCAAGGCCCTAACTGGAATCGACTGGACCACCATTGATTTCCAGCCGCTGGGTGGAGAGGAGGAGGGTGAACCGGTGCAGGATGATTGATGACCCACAAGTATAGGGGATCTATCATAGTCCTTTCGATAAGTAAGAGTGTCGAACCCAACGAGGAGCAGAAGGAAATGATAAGCGGTTTCCAGCAAGGTATTCTCTGCAAGTACTAAAATAAGTGGTAACATATAGTCTTGTGATAGGATAATTTGTAACGAGCAACAAGTAACAAAAGTAAATAAAGTGCAGCAAGGTGTCCCAATCCTTTTTGTAGCAAAGGACAAGCCTGGAAAACTCTTATATAGAGAAAAGCGCTCCCGAGGACACATGGGAATATCGTCAAGCTAGTTTTCATCATGTTCATATGATTCACGTTCGGTACTTTGATAATTTGGTATGTGGGTGGACCGGTGCTTGGGTACTGTCCTTACTTGGACAAGCATCCCACTTATGATTAACCTCTATTGCAAGCATCCGCAACTACAACAAAAGTATTAAGGTAAACCTAACCATAGCATGAAACATATGGATCCAAATCAGCCCCTTACGAAGCAATGCATAAACTAGGGTTTAAGCTTCTGTCACTCTAGCAACCCATCATCTACTTATTACTTCCCAATGCCTTCCTCTAGGCCCAAATAATGGTGAAGTGTTATGTAGTCGATGTTCACATAACACCACTAGAGGGGAGACAACATACATCTCATCAAAATATCGAACGAATACCAAATTCACATGACTACTAATAGAAAGACTTCTCCCATGTCCTCAGGAACAAATGTAACTACTCACAAAGCATAATCATGTTCATAATCAGAGGGGTATTAATATGCATATAGGATCTGAACATATGATCTTCCACTAAATAAACCAACTAGCATCAACTACAAGGAGTAATTAACACTACTAGCAACCTACTAGTACCAATCCCGGACTTGGAGACAAGAATTGGATACAAGAGATGAACTAGGGTTTTGAGAGGAGATGGTGCTGGTGAAGATGTTGATGGAGATTGCCCTCTCCCAATGAGAGGAGCGTTGGTGATGACGATGGCGATGATTTCCCCCTCCTGAAGGGAAGTTTCCCTGGCAGGACAGCTCTGTCGGAGCCCTAGATTGGAGTTTCATCCGAGGAGATGGCTTATGATTATTTCCTCATCGAAAGACTCCATATAGCAGAAGATGGCCATCGGAGGGCCACACGAGGTAGGGGGCGCGCCCAGGGGGGTTGGGCGCGCCCCCACCCTCGTGGGCAGGGTGTGGCCCCCCTGGTGAACTTCTTGCGCTCAGTATTTTTTATATATTCTGAAAACGTCTTCCGTGAAGTTTCAGGACTTTTGGAGCTGTGCAGAATAGGTCTCTAATATTTGCTCCTTTTCCAGCCCAGAATCCCAGCTGCCGGCATTCTCCCTCTTTATGTAAACCTTGTAAAATAAGATAGAATAGGCATAAGTATTGTGACATAATGTGTAATAACAACCCATAATGCAATAAATATCGATATAAAAGCATGATGCAAAATGGACGTATCAACTCCCCCAAGCTTAGACCTCACTTGTCCTCAAGCGAAAGCCGAAATCGAAAAATATGTCCACATGTTTAGAGATAGAGGTGTCGATAAAAGTAAAATATGGACATGAGGGCATCATGATCATTCTTAGAACAGCAACTTACATAATTCTTGTCATATGATTTCTTATGCTAGAGTAATAATTCAATCACAATTTCAAGTATGAATCGTAAACTTCATTGAAAACTAACAAACTATAATCTCAGTCATTGGAGCAATTGCAATTTAGCAGAACATAGGAAAGAGTCAATATATAAGAGCTTTTCAGCAATTCCACATACTCAACTATCATATAGTCTTTCACAATTGCTGACACTCACACAATACTTATGGGTATGGAGTTTTAATCGGACACAGAGAGAGATAGGGGCTTATAGTTTTGCCTCCCAACGTTTTACCTCAAGCGTAATGTCAACAATAATAGTTCATGAAAACTCACATCCAATTAGCCATATATACCGGGATCTTTCCAACATACTGTGCTTGCCAAAGGATAAAATGTAAAAAGGAAGGGTGAAGATCACCATGACTCTTATGCAAGGTAGGAGGTAAAAGTAAAAGATAGGCCCTTCGCAGAGGGAAGCAGAGGTTGTCATGCGCTTTTATGGTTGGATGCACGAAATCTTAATGCGAAAGAACGTCACTTTATGTTGCCACTTGTGATATGGACCTTTATTATGCAGTCTGTCGCTTTTATTTCTTCCATATCACACGATCGTATAAAGCTTATTTACTCCCACACTAATAAGTCATACATATTTAGAGAGCAATTTTTATTGCTTGCACCGGTGACAACTTACTTGGAGGATCTTACTCAATCCATAGGTAGGTATGGTGGACTCTCATGGCAAAACTGGTTTAAGGGTATTTGGAAGCAGAAGTAGTATCTCTACTTGGTGCGATGAATTTGGCTAGCATGAGGGGGAAAGGCAAGCTCAACCATGTTGGATGATCCACGAAATATAATTTATCTCATATGTAAGAAAACATAACCCATTACGTTGTCTTCCTTGTTCAACGTCAACTCTTTAGCATGTCATATTTTAATGAGTGCTCACAATCATAAAAGATGTCCAAGATAGTATATTTATATGTGAAGACCTCTCTTTCTTTATTACTTCCTATTAATTGCAACAATGACCAAAACTATGTTTGTCAAGTCTCAACAACTTTTATTCATCATACTTTTTCTATGTGAGCTCATTACTCTCCATAAGATCCATATGATCTCTTTGTTTCCTTTTTTATTTATTTCTCTTTTCTTTTATTCACTTAGGATCATGGCAAAATAATCAAGCCCTTGACTCAACACTAATCTTTATTATATAGCTCACGGACTCGATTACATAGAGGGATCATAAAGCAAAACTCAAAACTAGATCATGCCATAAACTTTATTCTACTAGATCAAGATATTACCAAAAGGATCAAACTAAGAAAAACAGTAAAGATAAAAGTGATGGTGATACGATACCGGGGCACTCCCCCAAGCTTGGCAGTTGCCAAGGGGAGTGCCCATACCAGATACTCAATTCTTCTTTGTTGGTGGAGAAGGTGATGGTTTTGTTGATGGCATAGGATTCTTCCTTAATTTATGCTTGAGGACAGAGTTTTGGTCCCTTAGGTCATCGATCTCCCTCCAGGCTCAGTATCTTTTTGCATAGTTCCTGCTTGTTTTCCTGCAAGAGGCGAAAAGGGATAAACTCGATCTTAGGTTTATTTACTCTATCCGGGAGGCTTGACTTTTTGAACTCCACATGGATGTCCCCAGGTTGAGGTAATGGGATTTCATCTTCTTCTGAGCTCGTCTCCTCCCTTCCCTTGGCTTCATAGTCCTCTTCTTCTTCCGTAGTCCAACCACAATGCTCCACATCCCCATAGACCTTAGGATCTGCAAGGTAATCATCCACATAGCTTTCTCCTTCCAAATCCTGGGACGACATGTTGCTCTAATCTGTAGCAGGACAACTCGAAACAAAAACAGAGAATATTTGCGTGATACAGGAGTCAAAACCTTCGGGAGATTATATAATGAATTTTTACCGACCAAAATACGTGTCGTGCAAGAAAATAGAGTCCGGAGAGCGCACGAGGTGCCCACGAGGTAGGGGGGCGCGCCCAATAGGGTAGGGCGCGCCCTCCACCCTCGTGGAGGCCTCGTGTCCTTCCTGGACTGCTTCTTATTTTTCTATTTCCTAAATATTCCAAAACGGAGAAATATTGCCTTAAAAACTATTTTGGAGTCGGTTTACTTACCGTACCACATACCTATTCCTTTTCGGAGTCTAAAACGTTCCGGAAAGTGTCCCTTATGTATTCCTCCGGGGTTACGGTTTCAATAACATTGGTTTCAACATTTATGGGATTACCTGAGATATAATGTTCGATTCTTTGACCGTTCACCACCTTCGGATTTGTGCCTTCGAAGTTGTTGATTTTTATGGCACCGGAATGATAGACCTCCTCGATAACGTAAGGACCTTCCCATTTAGAGAGAAGTTTTCCTGCAAAAAATCTTAAATGAGAGTTGTATAGCAATACATAATCACCTACATTAAACTCACGCTTTTGTATCCTTTTATCATGCCATCTTTTAACTTTTTCTTTAAACAACTTGGCATTTTTGTAGGCTTGGGTTCTCCATTCATCGAGTGAGCTAATATCAAATAACCTCTTCTCACTGGCAAGTTTAAAATCATAATTGAGCTCTTTAATAGCCCAATATGCCTTGTGTTCTAGTTCGAGAGGTAAGTGACATGCTTTTCCATAAACCATTTTATAGGGAGACATACCCATAGGATTTTTATATGCAGTTCTATAGGCCCATAATGCATCATCAAGTTTCTTGGACCAATTCTTTCTAGACCTATTGACAGTCTTTTGCAAAATTAATTTGAGCTCTCTATTACTCAATTCTACTTGACCACTAGACTGAGGGTGATAAGGAGATGCAATTCTATGATTAACATCATACTTAGCAAGCATTTTACAGAAAGCACCATGAATAAAATGTGAACCACCATCAGTCATTAAATATCTAGGGACTCCAAATCTTGGAAAAATAACTTCTTTAAGCATTTTAATAGAAGTGTTATGATCAACACTACTAGTTGGAATAGCTTCTACCCACTTAGTAACGTAATTAACAGCAACTAAAATATGTGTATAACTATTAGAGGCAGGAAAATGTCCCATATAGTCAAAGCCCCAAACATCAAATGGTTCAATAACGAGTGAATAGTTCATAGGCATTTCTTGACGTCTACTAATATTACCAATTCTTTGACATTCATCACAAGATAAGACAAACTTACGAGCATCTTTGAAGAGAGTAGGCCAATAAAAACCAGATTGCAATACCTTATGTGCAGTTCTATCTCTAGCATGGTGTCCTCCATAAGCTTCAGAGTGACACTTGTGTAGGATCTGTTCCTGTTCATGCTCAGGTACACAACGTCTAATAACACCATCTACTCCTTCTTTATAAAGATATGGGACATCCCAAAAGTAATGTCTCAAATCATAGAAGAACTTTTTCTTTTGTTGGTATGTGAAACTAGGTGGTATGAATTTGGCAACAATGTAATTAGCATAATCAGCATACCATGGAGCAGTATGAGAAGCATTTATGACATTTAATTGCTCATCAGGAAAGCTATCATCAATAGGTAGTGGGTCATCAAGCATATTTTCTAACCTAGACAAGTTGTCTGCAACGGGGTTCTCAGCTCCCTTTCTATAAACAATATGTAAATCAAATTCTTGTAGCAAGAGAACCCATCTAATAAGTCTAGGTTTAGCATCTTTCTTTTCCATAAGATATTTAATAGCAGCATGATCAGTGTGAATAGTTACTTTAGAATCAGCAATATAAGGTCTGAACTTATCACAAGCAAATACAACTGCTAAGAATTCTTTTTCAGTAGTAGCATAATTTCTTTGAGCATTGTCTAGGGTTTTACTAGCATATTTAATAACGTTTAATTTCTTATCAACTCTTTGCCCTAGAACATCACCTACAACACAATCACTAGCATCACACATAATTTCAAAAGGTAGATTCCAATCAGGTGGCTGAACAATAGGTGCAGAGATCAATGCTTTCTTAAGTATTTCAAATGCTTCTACACAATCATCATCAAAGACAAATGGTATATCTTTTTGTAATAAATTAGTCAGAGGCCGAGAAATCTTTGAGAAGTCCTTAATGAACCTCCTATAAAATCCGGCGTGACCAAGGAAACTTCTTATACCTTTGATGTCCTTGGGGCATGGCATCTTTTCAATAGCATCAACCTTGGCTTTATCAACTTCAATACCTCTTTCAAAAACTTTATGCCCCAAGACAATACCTTCATTAACCATAAAGTGGCACTTTTCCCAATTCAAGACAAGATTAGTTTCTTCACATCTCTGCAAAACTCGATCAAGGTTGCTCAAGCAATCATCAAAAGAAGATCCATAGACGGAGAAATCGTCCATGAAAACCTCACAACTCTTTTCACAAAAGTCAGAGAATATAGCCATCACGCATCTTTGAAAGGTAGCAGGTGCATTACATATACCAAAAGGCATAGGTCTATAAGCAAAAGTACCAAAAGGGCAAGTAAAAGTAGTCTTTGATTGATCCTTGGCTGACACAGGTATTTGAGAGAAACCAGAATAGCCATCTAGAAAGAAAAAATGTGTATGTTTGGATAATCTTCCTAGCATTTGATCGATAAAAGGTAAGGGGTAATGATCCTTTTTAGTGGCCTTATTTAATTTGCAGAAATCAATTACCATCCTATAACCTGTAATAATTCTTTGAGGAATCAATTCATCTTTATTATTAGGAACGACAGTAATACCTCCCTTCTTAGGGACACAATGGACAGGACTTACCCACTGACTATCAGCAACGGAATAGATTATACCTGCCTCAAGGAGCTTTAGTATTTCCTTTCTTACCACTTCTTTCATTTTAGGATTCAGCTGTCGTTGATGATCACGAACTGGTTTAGCATCTTCTTCCAAATATATTTTATGTTGACATAGAGTGGGACTAATGCCCTTAAGATCATCAAGAGTATACCCAATAGCAGCACGGTTCTTCTTCAGAGTTTTCAATAATCTCTCTTCCTCATGATCTGAAAGGTTAGCACTAATAATAACAGGATATATCTTTTTCTCATCAAGATAAGCATATTTAAGAGTATTAGGCAACAGTTTAAGCTCAAACACGGGATCACCCTTGGGTGGAGGAAGATCCCCTAGGATTTCAACAGGCAAATTGTGTTTCAGAATAGGTTCCTGTTTAAAGAATACTTCATCTATTTCCCTTCTTTCATTCATAAACATATCATTTTCATGGTCTAGCAAATATTGCTCTAAAGGATCACTAGGAGGTATGGCAATAGAAGCAAGACCAATAATTTCATCCTTACTAGGTAATTCTTCTTCATGGTGTTGTCTACTAAATTTAGAGAAATTAAATGCATGAGACATATCATCTAAACCGACAGTAACAACATCCTTTTTGCAATCTATCTTAGCATTAACCGTGTTTAAGAAGGGTCTACCAAATATAATGGGACAAAAACTATCTTGTGGGGAACCAAGAACAAGAAAATCAGCAGGATATTTAGTTTTCCCTCACAATACTTCAACATCTCTAACAATTCCCATTGGTGAAATAGTATCTCAATTGGCAAGTTTAATTGTGACATCAATATCTTCTATCTCAGCAGGTGCAATATCATGCATAATTTCTTTGTATAAGTCGTAAGGTATTGCACTAGCACTAGCACCCATATCACATAAGCCATGATAACAATGATCTCCTATTTTAACAGAAATAACAGGCATGCCTACCACAGGTCTGTTTTTATCTTTTGCACAAGGTTTAACAATTCTAGCAGTCTCATCAAGGAAATGAATAACATGCCCATCAATATTATCAGACAAGAGATCTTTAACAATAGCAATATCAGGTTCAACTTTAATTTGCTGAGGAGGTGTATAAGTTTTAATATTGCTTTTATGAACCACAGTTAAAGCTTTAGCATGATCCTTTATCCTAACAGGGAAAAGTGGTTTCTCAACATAAGAAGTAGGAACAATAGGATCATTATAAGTGACAGTCTTTTCTTCAACTTCAATAGGTGCAGCTACTTTTACTTCTATGGGAGGATGATATTTAAACCACTTCTCCTTGGGGAGATTGAGGGAGTCCTGGATTAGGGGGTCTCCGGATAGCCGGACTATCTCCATTGGCCGGACTGTTAGACTATGAAGATACAAGATTGAAGACTTCGTCTCGTGTCCGGATAGGACTCTACTTGGCGTGGAAGGCAAGCTAGGCAATACGGATATGGATATCTGCTCCTTTGTAACCGACCTTGTGTAACCCTAACCCTCTCCGGTGTCTATATAAACCGAAGGGTTTTAGTCCGTAGGACAACAACCACAACATACAATCATACCATAGGCTAGCTTCTAGGGTTTAGCCTCTCTGATCTCGTGGTAGATCTACTCTTGTACTACCCATATCATCAATATTAATCAAGCAGGATGTAGGGTTTTACCTCCATCAAGAGGGCCCGAACCTGGGTAAAACATTGTGTCCCCCGCCTCCTGTTACCATCCGGCCTAGACGCACAGTTTGGGACCCCCTATCCGAGATCCGCCGGTTTTGACACCGACATTAGTGCTTTCATTGAGAGTTCCTCTGTGTCGTCGCCGTTAGGCTCGATGGCTCCTCCGATCATCAACAACGATGTAGTCCAGGGTGAGACTTTTCTCCCCGGACAGATCTTCGTATTCGGCGGCTTTGCACTGCGGGCTAATTCACTTGGCCATCTGGAGAAGATTGAAAGCTACGCCCCTGGACATCAGGTCAGATTTGGAAGTTTGAACTACACGGCCGACATCCGCGGAGACTTGATCTTCGATGGATTCGAGCCGCAGCCGGGCGCGCTGCACTGTCACGATGGGTATGACCTAGCTCTGCCACCGAACAGTACCCCAGAAGGCGCGCCCGCATCAGCTCCGACCCTTAGCTCAGAGCCAACTGCGCCAATCGAGGACGGGTGGTTAGACACCGCCTCAGGGGCTGCAGTCTCGACGGCGATCGAGCCGAACACCAGCCTAATCCTCTGCAAAGCCCGTGACTCCAAGGTGCCGGACTCTTTTCCGAACTCCGAACCGCCCGCGCCCCTGCCAATCGAATCTGATTGGGCGCCGATCATGGAATTCACCCCCGCAGATATCTTTCAACACTCGCCCTTCGGCGACATTCTGAATTCACTAAAGTCTCTCTCTTTGTCAGGAGAGCCCTGGCCGGACTATGGCCAACAGGATTGGGATGCGGACGACGAAGAAATTCGACACCCACCCACCACCCACTTTGTAGCCACTGTCGATGATTTAACCAACATGCTCGACTTCGACTCCGAAGACATCGACGGTATTGACGACGATGTAGGAGACAAACATGAACCAGCGCCTATAGGGCACTGGAAAGCCACGTCGTCATATGACATATACATGGTGGATACACCCAAAGAAGGCAATGGCGACGAGATAACAGAGGATGACCCCTCTAAGAAGCAACCCAAGCGCCAACGTAAGCGGCGCCGCTCTAAGTCCCGCCAAAGCAAAAGTGGTGATACCGGCATAGGAGATAATAACACTCCGGATAGTGCCGAAGACAACAACAATCCCCTCCAGCAAGATTTAGAGCAGGAGGATGGAGAAGCTAGCCCTCCTGAGAGAGCGGCAGATGGAGAGGAGGAAGATGACAATTACATGCCCCCCTCCGAAGATGAGGCAAGCCTCGGCGATGATGAATTCGCCGTACCAGAGGATCCCGTCGAACAAGAGCGCTTCAAGCGCCGTCTTATGGCCACGGCAAATAGCCTCAAGAAAAAGCAGCATCAGCTTCAAGCTGATCAAGATCTGCTAGCTGACAGATGGACTGAAGTCCTCGCGGCCGAGGAATATAAACTCAAGCGCCCCTCCAAGAATTACCCAAAGTGCAGGTTACTACCCCGACTGGAGGAAGAAGCGTATGATACGGCTGATCGACCACCTAGTGGCCGCGATAGAGAAGCATTCCAGCCAGAAACTCAGCCTCCACCCCGATGCCATTCACATAAAAAGGCCTGGGGAGATACGCCAGACCTGCGGGACATATTGGAGGACAAAGCAAAGCATGCAAGATCGATCTACGGATCACGAAGGCGCACCACTCTGCGAGACGATAAACGTTATGCCGGATATAGTAAAAGCAAATCCGGCCAGGCCGAACACAGCGGGCAAGACCCATTCGAGCTGCGTCGCGATATAGCCCAATACAGAGGCGCCGCACAACCCTTATGCTTCACAGACGAAGTAATGGATCATCAATTCCCAGAAGGTTTCAAACCCATAAATATTGAATCATACGACGGCACAACTGATCCCGCAGTATGGATCGAGGATTTCCTCCTCCACATCCACATGGTCCGCGGTGATGACTTACACGCCATCAAATACCTCCCACTAAAGCTCAAAGGACCAGCGTGGCATTGGCTTAACAACTTGCCGGCAGACTCCATTAGCTGTTGGGAAGATCTGGAAGCCGCATTCCTCGACAACTTTCAGGGCACTTATGTGCGACCACCAGACGCCGATGACTTGAGCCACATAATTCAGCAGCCAAAAGAGTCGGCCAGGCAATTCTGGACTCGGTTCCTTACAAAGAAAAATCAAATCGTTGACTGTCCGGATGCAGAGGCCTTAGCGGCTTTCAAACACAACATCCGAGACGAGTGGCTAGCCCGGCACCTTGGTCAGGAAAAGCCAAAATCTATGGCAGCTCTCACGACGCTCATGACCCGCTTTTGTGCGGGAGAAGACAGCTGGCTGGCTCGTAGTAATAATATATCAAAGAACCATGGTACCTCGGATACCAAGGACGACAGTAGCAGGTCACGTCGCAACAAACATAAGCACCACATTAACAGCGAAAATACCGAGGATACGGCAGTCAATGCCGGATTCAAAGGCTCTAAGCCCGGTCAGCGGAAAAAGCCATTCAAACAAAGTACGCCGGGTCCGTTCAGCTTGGACCGTATACTTGATCGCTCGTGTCAAATACACGGCACCCCAGACAAGCCAGCCAATCACACCAACAGGGATTGTTGGGTGTTCAAGCAGGCCGGCAAGTTGCTTGCCGAAAACAAAGACAAGGGGCCGCATAGCGATGACGAGGGGGAATCACGTCAGCCACACACCGGAGGACAGAAGAGGTTTTCCCCACAAGTGCGGACGGTGAACATGATATACGCAACCCACATCCCCAAGAGGGAGCGGAAGCATGCGCTCAGGGACGTATATGCGTTGGAGCCGGTCGCCCCAAAGTTCAACCCTTGGTCCTCCTGTCCGATCACCTTCGATCGCAGGGACCACCCCACTAGTATCCATCATGGCGGATTCGCCGCATTGGTCCTAGACCCAATCATTGACGGATTTCACCTCACTCAAGTCCTTATGGATGGCGGTAGCATCCTGAACCTGCTTTATCAGGACACAGTGCGCAAAAATGGGTATAGAACCCTCAAGGATCAAACCCACAAAAACGACCTTTAAAGGCGTCATTCCAGGTGTAGAGGCCCATTGCACAGACTCAATTACACTGGAAGTGGTCTTCGGATCCCCGGATAACTTCCAAAGCGAAGAGTTAATCTTCGACATAGTCCCGTTCCGCAGTGGTTATCATGCGCTGCTCTGGCGAACCGCATTTGTTAGATTCAATGCGGTGCCACATTATGCATACCTCAAGCTCAAGATGCCAGGACCTCGCGGAGTTATTACAGTCAATGGAAACACAGATTGCTCTCTCCGAACAGAGGAGCACACCGCGGCCCTCACAGCAGAAGCGCAAAGCAGCCTCTCAAGGCAATCAACCAGTTCAGCGCTTCAAAGCCCGGACACCTTCAAGCGCACTCAGAGCAATCGGCAAACGGACCGCCTGGCACGATCTGAGCTCGCGTAGCAATACGGCGCCCACCCAAATCCCAGCCCAACAGCAAAACTCGTGCCACGCGTACACAATTATGCACTAAAAATACCATGGGCACAGGCGGGGAGGGGGGGGGGGGCAAAACTGCGGCACGCCCCAAGACGTGGTTTAAAACGCACTAGGGGCTTCCCGTTTTGTAATTTTTCTCTTTTTTTAGGACCTTAATCTCTGGAAACACTGTCCGGTAGCACTATTGCCGAACACATCATGCAGCAACCAAGGAGGCAACCAGCTACGTCATACCACAGAATTCCCAGGTGGATTACAGTAATAAGCGAAATATTCGATTTCATATCATTCCTCAGCTTGCCCTTGGAAGGGACATAGTCCTACTCTTTGCTTATCGCACTACCTGTATCACTCTGCTTTAACGCGATCTTTTGACTAAACAATGCATGACATTACGACTATTATTGCATTCCTATTATATATATATATATATATCCATGTGTTCATTAATGACGCCTTGCAACCGTACACTTTGGTACGGCCAACACACCAGGGGCTTACGTACCCCATAATACGGTGTGACAAGTCCGAACACTTTCACAAGTGCGGCACCCCGAACTTATAGCATTATATGCATCAGCTCCGAATCATGTCTTTGGTCAAATGTTGGGTTTTCCCGGCTCCTATGTTTTGGTACCTTACGTTCCGCTCTATCGGCTAAGGTAGCGCTAGGAGAACTACTGCGATTGTGCCCCGGTTCTGCTAGGTTCAGCACCTCAGTAGAGAAAGCTAAAACTGACTGTCATGATAAGGCGAGAGACTGGTCGCTGTTCGGCGAGGTTTTCGAGTCCCTAAAGACTTATGCCGCTTAGGGCGAGGGGCCGGCCCTGTCCGGCTTAAAGGCATGTATCGCACCCCGAATTCGGCCTTTCAAATAGCAAGGGCTTCGCTAAAATTTAAAATTATAGAATTCTATGGCTAAGTGAGAGTGATAAATCATTATTAGTCTGGTTGCCTTGTTCATTGTGCTGAGCACCTCCCTCGAAGGACCCAAATATGGGAACAAGAGTGCTCAGATTTATCCCGAACACCCCAGCACTCGTGGCATGGGGGCAGAAGTCGAGGACTAGCCATCTCTCAGATTGATAAACGGCCAAACAGAAGGTAATATTTTAAATTCAAACAAGCGTTGCATAGCGCATATGAAACAAGTTTTCATAAATACAGGATAAAACGAGCAAGTCTCACTCAAATATTACATCTTTGGAACACTCGTCCGCTATGAGACGGGCACCCGGCAGAACACCCTCGTAGTACAACTCGGGGTGGCGGTGCTCCTTGCCCTTCGGCGGCCCCTCCTTGACCAGCTTCACGGCGTCTAGCTTGACCCACTGCAATTTCACACGAGCGAAAGCCCGGCGTGCACCTTCAATGCAGACCGATCACTTAACGACCTCCAGCCGCGGACAGGCATCCACAAGCCGCCTCACCAGGCCGAAGAAGCTGTTCGGAAGGGCATCGCCAGGCCACAGCCGGACTATAAAGCTCTTCATGGCCCGATCGGCCGCCTTATGTAGCTCAACCATCTGCTTCAGCTGGTCGCTCATTGGCACCGGGTGTTCGGCCTCAGCATACTGAGACCAGAACAGCTTCTCCGTTGAGCTTCCATCCTCGGACTGGTAAAATTGTGCGGCATCGGACACACTGCGGGGCAAATCTATGAATGCTCCTGGAGAGCTCCGGATTCGGGTAAGTAATCGGTAATTTACTCTTACATGCTTGCTTTGCATATAGAAAGCCTTACCCGCCGCTATCTTCTTCATTGCGTCGATCTCCTGGAGGGCCTTTTGGGCTTCGGCCTTGGCACTTTTTGCGCTCTCGAGGGCCGTGGAAAGCTCAGACTCCCGCGTCTTTGAGTCAAGCTCCAACGCCTCGTGCTTCGCCATGAGAGCCTGGAGCTCTTGATGCACCTCGCCCACCCGAGCCTCGCGCTTCTCTCGCTCGGTGCGCTCCTTGGCCGCGTTATCTTCGGCCTTGGTTAGCGCTTGCTTCAAGGTCGCCACCACAGTCATGGCCCCTGGCGAATATACGATGATCCTATCATTTTGCAATCGCTTCTTCTTTTATACATACATATCTATAGACAGGGTATTACTTACCCTTGTTCTCCTCGATCTGCCTCTTGACAAGGCCAAGCTCTTTCCTGGACCCCTCGAGGTCCTGCTTCAGTACGGTGACCTCCGCAGTCAGTGCGGTGGACGCCAGCAGCGAAGCCTGTATATGCATATTGACATACTTATATTAGACTCCTGCGATATTATTTGATCCTCTGTTCGGCTTTTCTTTGTGAACACCGAACAAAGCATCAGGGGCTACTGTCTATGCGGTAATATTTCTACTACATTTTAAAACACTTACCTCAAAGCCTGTTAGAAGGCTGGCACAGGCTTCAGTCAATCCGCTCTTGGCGGACTGAACCTTCTGGATCACCGCACTCATGATAGTGCGGTGCTCCTCATTGATGGAAGCGCTGCGAAGCGCTTCCAGCAGATTGTCTGGAGCCTCTGGATGGACAGAGGTCACCGGCACAGGCGTCTTGCCCCTCTTAGAAGGAGGCCGCCTGCCCGAGCCTAGAACCGCTGGAGGTTCCGGTGCGGTGTTCGGCTGAGGGCCGAACTCGGAGCTCTCAGGGGCCCAATCCCCTCGGCTCTCGGAGTCTGGAAGGTCGCCTTGAGGCGCCTCCGGGACTGTCTCCCCTTGGTCTGGTGCCTCTTGAGATAGCACCTCGGCGTCGTCGGCAGGATGAGGGGAGGTGGCGGTCAGGACTGGATCGCTATCCATGTCCGACGAGCCCAGGGAGCCGTCCGATGATACATCAATACTGGCTCGTGGCGGCCTGCATAATCATGTTCGGCGTTAGGGAAAGCAGTGCGACAAAGGAATGCTATGAGTTACTCTGGTATCCGAATACTTACAATCTCCCCATGGGCTTGGCCCTGGGCAACCACTCGTCTTCGCCTTCGTCGGCGGCGGTGGAACTGTCCGGAAGGAGAGTCCTTCCCTTCTTGGACCCTTCGCCCCCCCAGTTGGGGCGGCCTTCCTTTTCTTATCTCCCCCAGCTGGAGGGGGAGCATCTTCTTCTTATTCCTCGTCTTCGGGGGAGGAGTGCACCGTAGAGTCATCGGACGGAGAGTCCGACGACGCCTGGCATCGGGAACTCTTTCGGGTTCCCTTGGCCTTCTTGGTCTTCTCCGGCACCGTATAAGGGGCCGGAGTCAGCATCTTCGCCAGAAGAGCGTCTGCTGGGCCTTCAGGCAAAGGAGCCGGACAATCGATCTGTCCGGCCATCTCCTGCCAGTCCTATCAAAGGTACGGGAGTTTAGATCCCGCATGAAGTCAATCTATAAGAAATAAGTATCCTGTGAAAGGTAAAGCAGCTTACCGCACTGGCTTGGCACTTCGTGCTGAATCCGCGATCCTCAGTAATGGGAGGGGGGACCTCAGCGCTTTTGAACAGCACCCTCCAGGCATCTTCGTGAGTTGTGTCGAAGAGCCTGTTCAGAGTTCGGTGCTGTGCCGGGTCAAACTCCCACAAGTTGAACTCCCGTTGTTGGCACGGGAGGATCCGGCGGTGAAGCATGACCTGGACCACGTTGACAAGTTTGAGCTTCTTGTTCACCATGTTTTGAATACATGTTTGGAGTCCGGTCAGCTCTCCTGAACTACCCCAGGACAGGCCCTTCTCTTTCCAGGAGGTGAGCCACATGGGGATGCCAGATCGGAACTCGGGGGCCGCTGCCCATGCAGGGTCGCGCGGCTCGGTGATGTAGAACCACCCCGATTGCCACCCCTTTATGGTTTCCACAAAATAGCCCTCGAGCCATGTTACGTTGGGCATCTTGCCCACCATGGCGCCTCCACACTTCGCCTGGCGGCTGCCCACAACCTTCGGCTTGACATTGAAGGTCTTCAACCATAAGCTGAAGTGAGGCTTGATGCGGAGGAAGGCCTCGCACATGACGATAAACGCCGAGATGTTGAGGATGAAGTTCGGGGGCAGATCGTGGAAATCCAGGCCGAACATGAGCCCCCGGACGAATGGGTGGAGAGGGAATCCCAGTCCGCGGAGGAAATGGGTGAGGAACACTACCCTCTCATGGGGCCTGGGGGTGGGGATGAGCTGCCCCTCATCTGGGAGCCGATGCGCGATGTTGTCGGGCAGGTATCCGGCTCTCCTCAGCTTCTTGATGTCTCCATCCGTGACGGAGGAGACCATCCACCTTCCTCCCGCTCCGGACATAGTTGGAGAAGGTTGAGGTGGGAAGTGCGGACTTGGGCGCTAGAGCTCGAGTGTGCGAAAATGGATGAGCGAAGGAGGAAGAAGGCGTGGATAGAAAGGTGAATCCTTATCCCTTTATATGGGCGGACGAAACTAAGCGTCCCCACTGGCCTGGTAAAACTCGCTTATCCCCCAAGCGCCATAATCGATGGCGCGGTTGGGTTACCCACGCCCGTATTGATGAGAATCCCGTAATAAGGGGACACGATCTCTGCTTTCACAAGATGTGTCGAAAAACTGCCTCGCGTTATGTGCGGGGCTAGTTAAAGGAAACGGTTCGAGTAATCACCGGGCCATGACATAATGTCATGCTGTCAAAACAAGTCAGCAAATTAGATTTGCGAAAATATTATTCTCTCTACGGTGGTATGCGGAACTTATTTTGCAAGGTCGGACACTATCCTCGTATTCAAATTCTTCTGTGATGTATTCGGAGAAGGAACCCGCCTTGCAATGCCGAAGACAATACTACGCGCCGGACTCATCGTCATTGAAGCCTGGTTCAGGGGCTACTGAGGGAGTCCTGGATTAGGGGGTCTCCGGACAGCCGGACTATCTCCATTGGCCGGACTGTTAGACTATGAAGATACAAGATTGAAGACTTCGTCTCATGTCCGGATAGGACTCTACTTGGCATGGAAGGCAAGCTAGGCAATATGGATATGGATATCTCCTCCTTTGTAACCGACCTTGTGTAACCCTAACCCTCTCCGGTGTCTATATAAACTGAAGGGTTTTAGTCCATAGGACAACAACCACAACATACAGTCATACCATAGGCTAGCTTCTAGGGTTTAGCCTCTCTGATCTCGTGGTAGATCTACTCTTGTACTACCCATATCATCAATATTAATCAAGCAGGACGTAGGGTTTTACCTCCATCAAGAGGGCCCGAACCTGGGTAAAACATTGTGTCCCCTGCCTCCTGTTACCATCCGGCCTAGACGCACAGTTCGGGACCCCCTACCCGAGATCCGCCAGTTTTGACACCGACAGAGATCAACATAAGTAGCAAAAGATTCACAGAAAGAAGCTACTATCTCAGAGTCAAGTCCATATTTAGTGCTAAATTTACGGAAAACATCAGTATCCATAAAACATTTAACACAATCAAACTTAGGTGTCATACCTGACTCCTTACCTTTGTCGAGGTCCCAATATTCAGAGTTGCATTTAATTCTTTCCAACAAATCCCATTTGAATTCAATAGTCTTCGTCATAAAAGAGCCAGCAGAAGAAGTATCGAGCATGGTGCGATTGTTATCAGAAAGTCGAGCATATAAATTTTGAATAATCATTTCTCTTGAGAGCTCATGATTGGGGCATGAATATAACATTGATTTAAGCCTCCCCCAAGCTTGAGCGATGCTTTCTCCTTCGCGAGGCCAAAAAAAAATATATATATATAATTGCGATCACGATGAACAAGATGCATAGGATAAAACATCGTATGAAATTCCAATTTCAATCGTTTGTAGTTCCATGACCCCGTATCATCACATAGCCTATACCATGTTAATGCATCTTCCTTCAAAGATAGAGGGAAGACCTTCTTTTTAATAACATCTCCGGGTACACCTACAAGCTTAAATAATCCACAAACTTCATCCACATATATTAGGTGCTCATCAGGATGCGTTGTTCTGTCTCCTGCAAAAGGATTAGCTAGCAGTTTTTCTATCATACCTGAAGGAATTTCAAAACAGACATTTTCATTTTCAGTAGGTTCAGTAGGTTGAGGAGCAAATCTTTGCTCTACTGGCCGGGGTGAAGATACCCCGAACAAGCCCCTCAGAGGATTACTTTCCATAGTAACAAGTGACAGTAAATTTCAGCACACTATATAAATTTTCCTTACCAAATTCCACCTACCAAAGGCGCTTCACTCCCTGGCAACAACGCGAGAAAATAGTCTTGATGACCCACAAGTATAGGGGATCTATCGTAGTCCTTTCGATAAGTAAGAATGTCGAACCCAACGAGGAGCAGAAGGAAATGATAAGCGGTTTCCAGCAAGGTATTCTCTGCAAGTACTGCAATAAGTGGTAACAGATAGTTTTGTGATAGGATAATTTGTAACGAGCAACAAGTAACAAAATTAAATAAAGTGCAGCAAGGTGGCCCAATCCTTTTTGTAGCAAAGGACAAGCCTGGACAAACTCTTATATAGAGAAAAGCGCTCCCGAGGACACATGGGAATATCGTCAAGCTAGTTTTCATCACGTTCATATGATTCGCGTTCGGTACTTTGATAATTTGGTATGTGGGTGGACTGATGCTTGGGTACTGTCCTTACTTGGACAAGCATCCCACTTATGATTAACCTCTATTGCAAGCATCCGCAACTACAACAAAAGTATTAAGGTAAACCTAACCATAGCATGAAACATATGGATCCAAATCAGCCCCTTACGAAGCAACGCATAACTAGGGTTTAAGCTTCTGTCACTCTAGAAACCCATCATCTACTTATTACTTCCCAGTGCCTTCCTCTAGGCCCAAATAATGGTGAAGTGTTATGTAGTCGACGCACATAACACCACTAGAGGGGACACAACATATATCTCATCAAAATATCGAACGAATACCAAATTCACATGACTACTAATAGCAAGACTTCTCCCATGTCCTCAGGAACAAATGTAACTACTCACAAAGCATAATCATGTTCATAATCAGAGGGGTATTAATATGCATATAGGATCTGAACATATGATCTTCCACTAAATAAACCAACTAGCATCAACTACAAGGAGTAATTAACACTACTAGCAACCTACTAGTACCAATCCCGGACTTGGAGACAGGAATTGGATACAAGAGATGAACTAGGGTTTTGAGAGGAGATGGTGCTGGTGAAGATGTTGATGGAGATTGCCCTCTCCCAATGAGAGGAGCGTTGGTGATGACGATGGCGATGATTTCCCCCTCCCGGAGGGAAGTTTCCCCGACAGGACAGCTCTGCCGGAGCCCTAGATTGGATCCGCCAAGGTTCCGCCTCGTGGTGGCGGAGTTTCGTCCGAGGAGATGGCTTATGATTTTTTCCTCATTGAAAGACTCCATATAGCAGAAGATGGCCATCGGAGGGCTACCAGGGGACCCACAAGGTAGGGGGCGCACCCAGGGGGGTAAGGCGCGGCTCCACCCTCGTGGGCAGGGTGTGGCCCCCCTGGTGAACTTCTTGCGCTCAGTATTTTTTATATATTCTGAAAACGTCTTCCGTGAAGTTTCAGGACTTTTGGAGCTATGCAGAATAGGTCTCTAATATTTGCTCCTTTTCCAGCCCAGAATCCCAGCAGCCGGCATTCTCCCTCTTTATGTAAACCTTGTAAAATAAGAGAGAATAGGCATAAGTATTGTGACATAATGTGTAATAACAGCCCATAATGCAATAAATATCGATATAAAAGCATGATGCAAAATGGACGTATCAATGATCCACAACCGTCAAGCCAGCCTGGCGAAGAGTCATAATCCAGAGGCCAGTTTAATCTTCTGCGTACTGCAATACTTGTTGAAAACAATTATCCTTTTGGGCATCAAAACGCCTTGTAATAGGCTAGTTTAAACACTTGGTGTGCTATGCCATCGTGCATATTCACTTTGCATGATACTGTTAATCCGTCATGATTTATGTTATGTCTGCGTATGATCCTTAGCAGCTTTATTTGACATGTTTCTGCATATAACAAGTTGAAAGTGTCCTGGTGATTTATCGCTGGACGGGTCATAATGCCCAATATATAATCCGGGTTTATAACCAGGCTGTATTGAATGACAATCAAATATGAAATATATCATACCTGTGACATTGAATCACATCGTTGGCTCACCAACTTTCTGTAGTAAGGGTGATAACCCAAATCTTGAGTACTGATAACTCCTCCCTGTTTTGCCGGTTTATAGTAAAGCCGTACCGGGTTGTAATAAACACCGGATTATTCGTATATCATACTGGCGACTTGTAGTCGAAGCCAGACCGGGTCAATCAACACCGGAATATAGTTGAATGTATACTGACGACTTATAATCGACAGCAAAAACGGGTCAATAAACACCGGATTGGTATAAAACGGCTCAAAAAACATCAGAAAGATTTCAGAAGAAAATATGCAAAAACTGCGAGGCTTTTCATGGGCTGCCAGGCCACTGAGTTAAACCATTTTACAAAGCCTTATAAGATGGACCTCACATCAACCAATCGTCATTTTAACTATGACAAGTTCAGGGTCTTTATAAGATTGACTTGTCAAACGTTCGACGGGTCTACCAGGATTACCTGGACGGAGTGGCTTACTTAAAAAGGCAGGATAACCCGGGGTTTTAGGTGAATACAATTGGTGTCGGTGTCAAAACCGGCGGATCTCGGGTAGGGGGTCCCGAACTGTGCGTCTAGGTCGGATGGTAACAGGAGGCAGGGGACACGATGTTTTACCTAGGTTTGGGCCCTCTTGATGGAGGTAAAACCCTACGTCCTGCTTGATTAATATTGATGATATGGGTAGTACAAGAGTAGATCTACCACGAGATCAGAGAGGCTAAACCCTAGAAGCTAGCCTATGGTATGATTATTGTTCGTCCTACGGACTAAAACTCTCCGGTTTATATAGACACCGGAGAGGGCTAGGGTTACACAGAGTCGGTTACAATGGTAGGAGATCTAAATATCCGTATCGCCAAGCTTGCCTTCCACGCCAAGGAAAGTCCCTTCCGGACACAGGACGAAGTCTTCAATCTTGTATCTTCATAGTCCAGGAGTCCGGCCGAAGGTATAGTGTGGCTATCCGGACACCCCCTAATCTAGGACTCCCTCAGTAGCCCCTGAACCAGGCTTCAATGACGACGAGTCCGGCGCGCAGATTGTCTTTGGCATTGCAAGGCGGGTTCCTCCTCCAAGTACTTCATAGAAGATTTTGAACACAAAGGTAGTGTCCGGCTCTGCAAAATAAGTTTCCACATATTGCCATAGAGAGAATAATATTTACACAAATCTAATCTGCTGACGTATTCCGTAGCGTGACATCACACCACGGCCAAGTCTTTATTCAAATCGTTTTATTGTCCCACCTCAGCGCGTTTAGCGAGGCAGTTTTCTTGGCACGTCTTGTTAAAGCAGAGATCGTGTCCCCTTATTCCGGGATTCTCATCAATATGGGTGTGGGTAACCCAACCGCGCCATTGACTACGACGCTTGGGAGATAAGCGAGTTTTACCAGGCTGGTGGGGGCGCATAGTCGCGTCCGCCCATATAAGGGGATAAGGATCCACCTTTTCATCCACGCCTTCTTCCTCCTTTGCCTATCCATTTCCGCGCACTCGAGCTCCAGCGCCCAAGTCCGCACACCCCACCTCAACCTTCTCCAGCCATGTCCGGAGCGGGAGGCAAGTGGATGGTCTCCTCTGTCATGGAGGGACATATCAAAAGACTGAGGAAGGCCGGATACTTGTCTAACGACATTGCGCACCGGCTTCCCGAAGAGGGGCAGCTCATCCCCACCCCTAGGCCCCATGAGAGGGTGGTGTTCCTCCCTGATTTCCTCTGCGGACTGGGCTTCCCTCTCCACCCATATGTCCGGGGGCTCATGTTCTACTATGGCCTGGATTTCCACGATCTGGCCCCGAACTTTGTCCTCAACATCTCGGCATTTATCATCGTGTGCGAGGCTTTCTTCCGCATCCGCCCCCATTTCGGCCTATGGCTCAAGAATTTCGATGTCAAGCCGAAGGTGGTGCACGGTACCCAAGCAGAGTGCGGAGGCGCCATGGTGGGCAAGATGCCCAATGTCCTATGGTTCGAGGGCTCCTTTGTGGAGTCCCTAAAGGGGTGGCAATCGGGGTGGTTTTACATCACCGAGCCGCGCGACCCTGAATGGGTCGCAGCCCCCGAGTTCCGGTCTAGACCCCCTACGCGGCTCGCCTCCTGGAAAGAGACGGGCCTGTCATGGGGTAAAAAAGGAGAGCTGACCGGACTCCAAACATGCGTCCAAACCCTGGTGGACAGGAAGCTCAAACTTGTCAACATAGTCCAGGTTATGCTCATCCGCCGGATCCTCCCGTGTCAACAACGGGCTTTCAACCTGTGGGAGTTCGACCCGGTGCGGCACCGAACTCTGAGCAGGCTCTTCGACATGATGTACGAAGATGCCTGGAAGGTGCTTTTCAAGGGCGTCGAGGCCCCCACATCCGCTACCGAGGATCACGGATTCAGCACGCAGCGTCACACTCGTGCGGTAAGCTGTTTTTACCTTTTACAGGGTATTAGTTTTTTATAGTTTGACTCCATGCGGGATCTAAGCTCCCTTACCTTTGACAGGATTGGCAGGAGACGTCCGGACAGATCAACTGTCCGGCTCCTTTGCCTGAAGGCCCAGCGGACGCTCGCTTGGTGAAGCTACTGGTTCCGGCACCCTACGTGGTGCCGGAGAAGAAGGCTAAGAAGAAGGCCACGGGGACTCGAAAGACTGCCTGACGCCAAGAGGTGTCGGATTCATCATCCGACGACTCCAAGGCGCACTCCTCCCGTGAAGACGAGGAGGAGGAAGAAGAAGCCTCTCCCCCTCCAGCGAGGGGAGGGAAGAAAAGGAATGCCGCCCCAACCGGGGAGGCCGAAGGGTCCAAGAGGGGGAAGACCCCTCCTTCGGACTACTCCACCAATGCCGACGACGGCGAAGAGGAGTGGCCGCACAGGGCCAATCCCCTGGAGAGATCGCAAGTATCCGGATACCAGAGTGATTCATAGTATTCCCCCATTGCACAATTTTTCCTTACATCGAACATGATTGTGCAGTCCGCCCAAGGCCGGGCTCGACGAGTCGTCGAGCGGCTCCCTGGATTCGTCGGATGTGAATTCGCTTCCGACGGCTTCCTCCCCCCACCCTACGGACGGCGCCGAGGTGGCGTCCCAACAGGTTCCAAGCCAGGAGGAGGTGGTCCTGGAGGCGCCGCAAGGCAACCTCCCGGACTCCAGGCGTAAAGGGGATAGAACCCCCAAGGGCTCCAAGTCCGGCTTCGAGCCGGACACCGCGCCAGAACCTTCAACGGTTCCGGACTCCGGTAGGCAGCCTCCTTCCAAGAGGAGCAAGCCTACCGAGCCGGTGACCTCCGTCCAACCGGAGGCACCAGACAGTTTGCTGGAGACGCTTAACGGCGCCTCCATCGACGAGGAGCACCGCACTATTATGAGTGCGGTGATCCAGAAGGTTCAGTCCGCCAAGAGCGGACTGACTGAAGCCTGTGCCAGCCTTCTAACAAGCTTTGAGGTAAGTAAAGAATATGTAAAAATATTACCGCATAGACAATAGCCCCTGATGCTCTGTTCGGCGTTTGGAAAGAAAAGCCGAATAGAGGATCTAATAACATTCACAGGAGTCTAACATGATCAAGTCAATATGCGTATGCAGGCTTCGCTGCTGGCCTCTGCCGCACTGACTGCAAAGGTGGATACGCTGAAGCAAAACCTTGAGCGGTCCGAGCAAGAGCTCGGCCTAGCCAAGAGCAGCTCAAGGAGAAAGAAGGTAAGGAATACCTTATTGAAATATGTGAAAGGTGCAATTGCAAAAAGTGACAGGATTAACGCGGCTATTGTAGGGGCCACAACTGAGGTGGCGACCCTTAAGCAAGCGCTGTCCAAGGCCGAAAAGAGGGCGGCCACGGAGCGCACCGAGCGGGAGAAGCATGAGACGCAGGTTGGCGAGGTGCGGCAAGAGCTCCAGGCTCTCATGAAAAAACATGAGAGTTTGGAGCTTGACTCAAAGACACGAGAGTCTGAGCTCGCGGCGGCCATTGAAGATGCCAAGTCTGCCAAGGCTGAAGCCCAGCATGCCCTCCAGCAGCTTGAGGCGATAAAAAAGATAGCGGCGGGTAAGGCATTCTTTATGCAAAGCAAGCACGTAAAAGTGAATTACTTGTCACTTACCCGAATCCGGAGCTCTCCAGGAGCATTCGTAGACTTGCCCCGTAGTGTGTCGGATGCCGCCGCCTTCTACCGAGCCGAGGAGGGAAGCTCGACAGAGAAGGTGTTCTGGTCTCAGTATGCTGAGGCCTAACACCCGGTGCCCTTAAGCGACCAGCGGAAACAGCTGGTCGAGCTCCATAAGGTGGCCGAACAGGCCATGAAGGGCCTCATAGTCCGGCTGTGGCCTGGAGAGGCCATGCCTGGGAGCTACTTCAGGCTAGTGAGGCGGCTGGTGGAGGCCTGTCCGAGGCTCGAAGTCATCAAGCGCTCCGTATGCATCGAGGGTGCCCGTAGGGCGCTTGCCCGTGCAAAGGTGCACTGGGGCAAGCTGGATGCTGAGAAGCTTGTGAAGGACGGGCCACCGCCGGGCAAGGAGCATCGCAAGCCCGAGATGTATTATGAGGGTGTTCTGAAGGGTGCCCGCCTTGTGGCGGATGAATGTTCCATGAATGTAATTTTTCAGTGAACTCGCTCGTTTTGTCCTGTGCGCTGAAAACTTGTTCATGTGCGCTAAGCAATGCTTTTTGAATTTAAAATATTACCTTCTGTGCGGCCGTTTATCAAATTTGAGAGATGGCGAGTCGTCGGCTTCTGCCCCCATGGCACGAGTGCTGGGGTGTTCGGGATAAACATGAGCGCTCTTTTTCCCATTCTTGGGTCCTTCGAGGGAGGCGCTCAACACAACGAACAAGGCAATCAAACTATAATGCTTGAACACTCTCACTTAGCCATAGAATTCTATAATTTTAAATTTCGGCGAAGCCCCTAGTGTTCGGAAGACCGAGTTTGTGGTGCTATCCATGCCTAGGCCGGACAAAGCCGACTCCTCGCTCTAAGCGGCATAAGTCTTTAGGGACTCGAAAACCTCTCGAACAGCGACCAGCTCTCGCCTCATCATGACGGTCAGCTTTAGCTTTCTGTACTGAGGTGCTTAGCCTAGCTCAACTAGGGCACAATCGCAGTAGTTCTCCTAGTGCTACCTTAGCCGATATAATGGAACGTAAGGTACCAAAACATAGGAGCCGGGCAAACCCAACTATTGACCCACGACATGATTCGGAGCCGATGCATATAATGCTATAAGTTCGGGGTGCCGCACTTGTGAAAGTGTTCGGACTTCTCACACCATGTTGTGGGGTACTTAAGCGCCTGGCGTATTGGCCATACCAAAGTGTACGGGTGCAACATGTCATTAATGAACATATATTCGTAAAAAAGAGGTAATGCAATAATAGACAGAAGCTATGTATTGTTTATTTAAAAAAGCTGCGATCAAAGCAGAACGATACAAATAGTGCGATAAGCAAAAGATGGGACTATCAAATATGTCCTTTCCAGGGGCGAGCTGCGGAATGTTATGCGAAACAGGTATACTGATCGTTATAGAGACCACCTTAGAGTTCCGTAGTGCGGCGTAGCTTTCTGCTTCCCTGGTTGTATCGTTTGTGCGGCAATTGTACTGCCGGACAAGCCTTCCGAAGAATGGAGTCCTGAAAATAAGAGAAAATTAAGAAATCTGCAGCCCCTAGTGCGGTTTAAGCCGCGTTTCGGGCGTGCCATGATGGTGCCCCTCCCCCTGTGCCCATGGTATTTCCAGAGCGTAGTTATGTACGCGCAGCACTGGTTTCGCAAGTTCGCGAGGGCTGGGGTTGGGGCCGCATTGTTACGCTTGCTCTGAACATGCCGGGCGGTCTTGGTGTAGGTTACTCCGGGCGCGCTTGACGGTGTCCGGACGTTTAATGGCCGGACTGGAGAATTGCCTTGAGAGGCTGCTTTGTACTTCCGCTGCGATAGCCGCCGTGTGCTCCTCCGTTCGGAGAGAGCGTTCAGTATTTCCATTGACCGTGATGACGCCTCGAGGGCCTGGCATCTTGAGCTTGAGGTATGCGTAGTGTGGCACCGTATTGAACTTGGCAAATGCGGTTCGCCCGAGCAGTGCGTGATAGCCACTGCGGAACGGGACTATGTCGAAGATTAACTCCTTGCTTCGGAAATTATCCGGAGATCCGAAGACCACTTCGAGTGTAACTGAGCTTGTACAGTTGGCTTCTACACCTGGTATGACGCCTTTAAAGGTCGTTCTGGTGGGTTTAATCCTGGAGGGATCGATGTCCATTTTCCGCACTGTATCCTGATAAAGCAGGTTCAGGCTGCTGCCGCCGTCCATAAGGATTCTAGTGACGTGAAATCCGTCAATAATTGGGTCTAGAACCAATGCGGGGAATCCACCATGACGGATGCTTGTGGGGTGGTCCCTTCGATCAAAAGTGATCGGGCAGGAAGACCATGGGTTGAACTTTGGGGCGACTGGCTCCATCGCGTATACATCCCTTAGCACACGCTTCCGCTCCCTCTTGGGGACGTGGGTTGCATATATCATGTTCACCGTCCGCACTTGTGCGGGAAAACCTTTCTGTCCACTGTTGTTCGGCAGCCGGGGCTCCTCCTCGTCATCGCTATGCAGCCCCTTGTCTCTGCTTTCGGCATTTAACTTGCCTGCCTGCTTGAACACCCAACAATCCCTGTTGGTGTGATTGGCTGGTTTTTCGGGGGTGCCATGTATCTGGCATGAGCGGTCGAGTATTCGGTCCAAACTGGACGGGCCCGGAGTATTTCTTTTGAATGGCTTTTTCCGCAGACCGGGTTTAGAGCCTCTGAATCCGGCATTAACTGTCGTATCCTCAGCATTGTCGCTGGTAATGCGGCGCTTTTGCTTGTTGCGACGCGACCTGCCACTGCTGTCCTTGGTATCCGAATTACCAGGGCTCTTGGTCATGTTATTGCTGCAAGCTAGCCAGCTGTCTTCTCCCGCGCAAAAGCGAGTCATAAGTGTCGTGAGGGCTGCCATAGATTTTGGCTTTTCCTGTCCTAGGTGCCGTGCAAGCCACTCGCCGCAGATGTTATGCTTGAAGGTTGCTAGGGCCTCTGCGTCCGGACAGTCGACGATTTGATTTTTCTTGGTTAGGAACCGTGTCCAGAATTGTCTGGCCGATTCCTCTGGCTGCTGAATTATGTGGCTTAGGTCATCGGCGTCTGGTGGTCGCACATAAGTGCCCTGGAAATTATCGAGGAATGCGGCTTCCAGGTCCTCCCAACAACCAATTGATTCTGCTGGCAAGCTGTTAAGCCAATGCCGGGCTGGTCCTTTAAGCTTGAGCGGGAGGTATTTGATGGCGTGTAGGTCATCACCGCGGGCCATGTGGATATGAAGGAGATAGTCCTCGATCCATACCGCAGGATCTGTTGTGCCATCGTATGATTCGATGTTCATGGGTTTGAAACCCTCAGGGATTTGATGATCCATTACTTCATCTGTGAAGCATAGTGGGTGTGCGGCGCCTCTGTATTGGGCTACATCACGACGCAACTCAAACGAGCTTTGTCTACTGTGTTTGGCCCGACCGAATTTACTGTATCTGGCATGACGAGTACCGTCTCATGCCGTGGGGCGCCCACGTGATTCGTAGATCGATCTTGTTTGTCTTGCCTTGTCCTCCAATATATCTCGCAGGTCTGGTGCATTTTCCCATGCCTTGGTGGTTTTTGAGCGGTGCCAGGGTGCGGCTTGAGTGGAGGGCCGAGAGGCCTCTTTGTCGCGGCCACGGGGTGGCCGGTCAGCCGCATCATGCGTTGGTGATGTAGGTTTAAGTGCTTCCTCCTCTAATTGGGGTAGCAACCTGCGCTTTGGGTAGCTCTTGGAGGGGCGTTCGAGTTCATACTCTTCGGCCGCAAGGACTTCAGTCCATCTGTCGGTCAGCAAATCTTGATCAGCTCTAAGCTGTTGCTGTTTTTTCTTGAGGCTGCTCGCCGTGGCCATAAGCCTGCGTTTGAAACGCTCTTGTTCGACGGGATCCTCCGGCACGACAAATTCGTCGTCGTCGAGGCTTGCCTCGTCTTCGGAGGGAGGCATATAATTATCGTCCTCGACCTCTCTGTCTGCCGCTCTCTCATGAGGGCTGGCTTCTCTATCCTCCTGTGGTGAATCTTGCTGGAGGTGGTTGTCTTCGGCACTGTCCGGGGTGTTATTATCCCCCGTGACGGAATCACCGTTTTTGTTTTGGCGGGGTTTAGAGCGACGGCGCTGACGCTGGCGCTTAGGCATCTTCTTGGAGGGGTCATCCTCCGCTGTTCCATCGCCATTGCCTTCTTTTGGGGTGTCCACCATGTATATATCATACGACGAGGTGGCTTTCCAGTGCCCTATAGGCGCTGGTTCTTGATCGTCTCCTGCATCGGCATCCATACCGTCGATGTCTTCGGAGTCGAAGTCGAGCATGTCGGTTAAATCATCGATAGTGGCTATGAAGTGGGTGGTGGGTGGGCTTTGAATTTCTTCATCATCCGCATCCCAACCTTGCTGACCATCGTCCGGCCAGGGCTCTCCTGACAAAGAGAGATACTTTAGTGAATTCAGAATATCGCCGAAGGGCGAGTGCTGAAATATGTCCGTGGCGGTGAACTCCATGATCGGCGCCCAATCGGGTTCGATCGGTCGGGGCGCGGAGGGCTCGGAGTCTGGAGAGGAGTCTGGCTCCTTGGAGTCACAGGCTTCGCAGAGAATAGGGCTGGTGTTCGGCTCGATCGCCGTAGAGATTGCAGCCCCCGAGGCAGTGTCTAACCACCCATCCTCGGTTGGTGTGATCGACTCCGAGCTAGGGGTCGGAGCGGACACAGGTGCGGCCTCCAGGGCACTGTTCGGCGGCAGAGCTAAATCATGCCCATCGTGACAGTGCGGTGCGCTCGGGTGTGGCTCGAATCTGTCGAAGATCAAGTCTCCGCGGATGTCGGCCGTGTAGTTCAAACTTCCAATCTGACCTGATGGCCAGGGGCGTAGCTTTGGATCTGCTCCAGATGACCAAGCGAATTGGCCCGCAGTGCAAAGCCGTCGAATACGAAGATCTGTCCGGGGAGAAAAGTCTCACCCTGGATCGCATCGCCGTTGATGATCGGAGAAGCCATCGGGCCTAAAAGTTACGACACAGAGGAACTCTCAATGAAAGCACCAATGTCGGTGTCAAAACCGGCGGATCTCGGGTAGGGGGTCCCGAACTGTGCGTCTAGGTCGGATGGTAACAGGAGGCAGGGGACACGATGTTTTACCCAGGTTCGGGCCCTCTTGATGGAGGTAAAACCCTACGTCCTGCTTGATTAATATTGATGATATTGGTAGTACAAGAGTAGATCTACCACGAGATCAGAGAGGCTAAACCCTAGAAGCTAGCCTATGGTATGATTGTTGTTCGTCCTACGGACTAAAAATCTCCGGTTTATATAGACACCGGAGAGGGCTAGGGTTACACAGAGTCGGTTACAATGGTAGGAGATCTACATATCCGTATCGCCAAGCTTGCCTTCCACGCCAAGGAAAGTCCTTTCCGGACACGGGACGAAGTCTTCAATCTTGTATCTTCATAGTCCAGGAGTCCGACCGAAGGTATAGTCCGGCTATCCGGACACCCCCTAATCCAGGACTCCCTCACTTGGCTTCCAAGCATGGCTTTTATAGCCTATTACAAGGTTATAGACTCTTTGTTCTTGTAGAAGCAAAGCGCCCCTAGTAATATTTTGAGCTGTGCTCAATGGGTGCCTATGTTTGAGTTGTGCTTTGCAACAGACTCTCTTTGGCTCCTTTTGACCTTGGGTGGCAAGCCCCCAAGTGTTTTTTATGTGTGGCTTATGAGCCGGATCAATGGGTAATTAGATCTCCGCTTTATAAAGAGGATCCCCCATGTAACCTAAAACCTTTCAAAGAATAACAGCAGAGGCCCCGCTTTAGCAGGGATGTCGGTTTATTATATTGATCATCATAATATATACATTATAAATAATATGTAAATAAAGAGGAGCCTATGGCTCATGTGTAGTAAGGCCGAAGATGAGCTATATTCCACGCCGGTGGGTCTCCTCCTCCAATTTACGTGAGTCTTTGTGCTCTCGAACATTGAGAAGGTAGTATGACCCGTTGTGCAGATTCTTGCTGACCGCGAAGGGTCCTTCCCAAGGCGGGGATAACTTGTGCATATCAGTCTAATGCTGGATGAGCCGGAGCACCAGATCCCCTTCTTGAAATGTTCTGGTTTTAACCCGACAACTGTGATAATGACGCAGATCTTGCTGATAAATCGCCGAACGCGCCACTGCAATATCACGCTCCTCATCTAAAAGGTCAAGTGCTTCCTGACGTGCCTTCTCATTGTCAGCTTCAACATAAGCCGCCACATGGGGTGAGTCATGACGGATTTCACTACGGAGGACCGCCTCTGCTCCGTAAACCATGAAGAAAGGTTTATAACCCGTAGATCTGTTGGGCATAGTATTGATGCTCCATAACACAGAAGGTAACTCCACCCAACAACCCGACGTCCGCTGTAAAGGAACCATAAGCTGGGGCTTGATGCCTCTTAGGATCTCTTGATTGACTCTCTCCGCTTGACCATTAGATTGGGGGTGAGCCACTGATGACACGTCAAGCCGGATGTGCTCACGTTGACAAAATTCTTTCATGGCACCCTTGGACAGATTAGTGCCATTATTAGTTATAATGTTGTGTGGAAAACCAAACCGGAAAATCACCTTTTGATGAACTGAACCGCCGTGGCTGCATCACACTTACAAACTGGCTCTGCCTCCATCCACTTAGTGAATTTATCAACCGCCACCAGAAGGTGTGTCTTCTTATCCTTGGACCTCTTAAAAGGCCCAACCATATCCAGCCCCCAAGTTGCAAACAACCAAGTGATTAGAATCATCCTCAATTCCTGAGCCGGAACATGAGCTCGACGTGAAAACTTCTGACAACCATCACACCTTTTTACCAAATCCTCAGCATTAGCATGAGCCGTCAGCCAATGGAAACCATGACGAAAGGCCTTAGCTGCCAGGGACTTTGAACCGGCATGGTGACCACAATCTCCTTCATGGATCTTGCACAAAATCTCACCGTCTTCTTCAGGAGACACACAATGCTGAAACGCCCCTGTTACACTGCAATGATGCAATTCCCATTGATAATGGTCATTGACTTGGATCGCCGAATTATCTGCCTGGCCAAAGTTTCATCCTACGGTAACTCGTCCCGGTTCATATACGCCAACTACGGGACCGTCCAATCCGGGATAACATGAAGAGCAGCCACTAACTGAGTCTCCGGGCCAGAAACAGCCAAATCCTCCTCTGTAGGTAGCTTGACCGACGGGTTATGCAAAACATCCAGAAAAACATTGTATGGAACCGGTTTACGTTGGGAACCCAAACGGCTTAAAGCGTCCATCGCTTCGTTCTTACGCCGGTCCACATGGTCAACCTGATAACCCTTGAAGTGACCTGCAACAATATCTACTTCTCGACGATACGCTGCCATGAGTGGGTCCTTGGAATCCCAAGTACTAGATACTTGCTGAGCCACCAGGTCTGAGTCACCAAAGCACTTAACCCGGCTTAGATTCATCTCCTTAGCCATTCGAAGACCATGGAGTAAAGCCTCATATTCAGCTGCATTGTTAGTGCAAGGGAACATTAAACGGAGAACATAACAAAACTTATCACCTCGTGGGGAAGTTAACATGACTCCAGCCCCCAAGCCCTCCAATTGCCTGGACCCATCAAAATGAGTAGTCCAATAAGTATGATCCGGCTTTTCTTCTGGTGCCTGTAACTCTGTCCAGTCATTCATGAAATCCACAAGCGCTTGGGACTTGATTGCCGTACGAGGCACATATTTTAACCCGTGAGGTCCAAGCTCAATAGCCCACTTGGTAAATCGGCCGGTTGCCTCCCTGTTCTGGATTATATCTCCCAAAGGGGCAGAACTGACCAGCGTGATGGGATGACCTTGAAAATACTGCTTGAGCTTCCAGCTTGCCATAAAAACTCCATACACCAGCTTCGGCCAATGTGGGTACCTTTGCTTAGACTCAATAAGTACCTCACTGATATAATAAACCGGCCGTTGAACCGGATACTCCTTCCCAGCTTCCTTGCGCTCCACCACAATGGCCACACTAACAGCCCGGGCATTAGCAGCCACATATAACAACAACGGCTCTTTATCGACCGGAGCAGCAAGGATAGGTGGCTCAGCTAACTGCTTTTTCAATTCCTCAAACGCCGCATTAGTAGCATCACTCCAGACAAAATTACCTGTCTTTTTCATCATCTGATATAGAGGGATAGCCTCCTCTCCTAATCGGCTGATAAACCGACTCAATGCTGCAATATGACCCACCAGACGTTGAACATCATTAATACACGCCGGTTTAGCCAGAGACATAATAGCTTTGATCTTTTCTGGATTAGCTTCAATGCCCTTGTTAGACACTAGAAAACCCAAGAGCTTGCCTGCCGGAACACCAAAAACACACTTGGCCGGATTAAGCATCATCTTATAGACCCTGAGATTATCAAAAGTTTCCTTCAAGTCAGATATCAACATCTGCTGCTTTCTGGACTTCAGCATAATATCATCCACATAAGCATGAACATTGCGCCCAATCTGATTATGAAGACAATTCTGCACGCAGCGCTGGTAAGTCGCCTAGGCGCTCTTGAGCCCAAAAGGCATAGATACATAGCAGAAGGCTCCAAAGGGAGTTATAAAAGCTGTCTTCTCCTGGTCCTTAGCTGCCATTTTGATATGATGATAACCAAAATAAGCATCCAGAAAGCTCAAACGCTCACAACCCGCCGCAGCATCAATGATTTGATAAATACGAGGGAGAGCAAAGGGATCAGCTGGACAAGCCTTGTTCAAATCTGTGTAGTCCACACACATCCGCCAAGTGCCGTTCTTCTTAAGCACTAGCACCGGGTTAGCTAACCACTCAGGGTGAAAAACCTCCACAATAAACCCTGCTACCAAGAGCCGGGCTACCTCATCACCAATAGCCTTACGTCTTTCTTTATTGAAGCGGGGAAGAAACTGCCTGACCGATTTAAACTTAGGATCAATATTAAGAGTGTGCTCTGTGAGTTCCCTCGGTACACCTGGCATGTCAGAATGTTTCTATGCAAAGATGTCCCGGTTCTCACGGATGAACTCGATGAGCGCGCTTTCCTATTTTGGATCCAGATTAGCACTGAAGCTAAACTGCTTGGATGAATCACCACCAACAAAATCAACTAACTTGGTTTCCTCATACGATTTAAACTTCAATGCCGGATCATGCTCTGTAGTTGGTTTTTTCAAAGAAGTCATATCCACCGGATCAACATTGTCCTTATAAAATTTCAACTCCTCTGTTGCACAAAACGACTCAGCATAAGCCGCATCACCCTCTTCACATTCCAAAGCTATCTTACGGCTCCCATGTACCGTGATGGTCCCCTTATGACCCAACATCTTGAGCTGCAGATACACATAACAGGGCCTTGCCATGAACTTAGCATAAGCCGGCCGTCCAAACAAGGCATGATAAGGGCTCTTGATTTTCACCACTTCAAAAGTCAATGTCTCTGATCTTGAATCATGATCATCCCCGAAAGCAACCTCCAGAGCTATCTTACCAACTGGGTATGCCGATTTACCAGGTACCACACCATGGAAAATAGTATTCGACGGTTTAAGATTTTTATCCGTCAACCCCATGCGGTGGAAGGTTTCATACTAAAGGATATTATGCTGCTCCCTCCATCCATGAGCACCTTGGTGAACTTATACCCCGCAACCTGAGGTGCCACCACCAATTCCAGATGACCCGGGTTATCAACTCGGGGTGGATGATCCTCTCGACTCCACAAAATGGGTTGTTCAGACCAGCGCAGATAACGTGGCACTGCCGGTTCAACAGAGTTTACTGCCCTTTTATGAAGCTTCTGATCATGCCTGCATAAGCTAGTGGTGAAGACATGATGCTGCCCACTATTCAACTGCTTCGGATTACTCTGGTAACCCGATTGCTGCTGCTGCTGACTCCCCTGATGATTATAACCACCCTGGTTGCCCTGACTGCCTTGATTGCCATGTCCACTTTGGTTGCCTTGAAATCCCGAACCAGAACTGCCTCCACCATAACCTGGCCCATGAGAACCGCCTCCTGAACCGCCGGGAGGCCCATGATCATATTGAAAAAGATCCAAGTTTTTGAACTCCCGCATAATAAAGCAATCCTTCCAAAGGTGCGTGGCTGGTCTCTCTCGCGTCCCAAGCCTTGGACAAGGCTGGTTTAATAGGCGCTCAAGATTGACACTTGATCCTCCACTCCGCAGGGGCGGTTTACCCTTACGACGCTGATTATTATTCTGCTTGTTGGTGTTATCCACAAAATCCAAACTGTTATCTGCTTTGTGCTTACCGTTGTTTCCATGACCCGCCGGGTTATACTGCTGCCCCTTGTTACTGCCACTCTTCTTTCCCTTCCCCGGCTTTTCATCATCAGACTCCGGGTCCTTGATACTATCAGAGTCGGCATACTTAACCAGAGCTGCCATAAGCGTTCCCATGTCATTGCAGTGATGCTTGAGCCGTCCCAATTTCAGCTTCAAAGGCATGAACCGGCAATTGCCCTCCAACATTAAGACTGCTGTATCGGCATTAATGCGGTTCGATGAATGCAAGATTTCCGAAACCCGGCACACCCAATGGGTTGTCGATTCACCTTCTTCTTGGACACAGGCGGCTAATGTCGGCGTCCTAGGAACGGGGGTCCCTAGGCTTGCCTGCCTGCGGCCCGCTGCGTGGCTAAGCCAGCAGGCCGTACGGCCCATCTTCATCAACAAGGCATCCAAGACCCTCGCGAGGGGCCAAGCCTCGCGAGACGGACGACACAAGACCTCCTATGGAGCGGCCTAGTCAGGCAGGCTCATGAGGAGCGGAGATATCAAGGCGAGGCAAACCTCACAAAGCTCTTGTGACGTGAGCCATGACGATCGACACCAGGCTGGCGCCAGGCGGGCGCCAGTGCGCGCAGCGTCCTTGTTTCCTCTTTGGTGCTAAGGAGACCTGCGCAGGCGAGGAGTACCGAGGCATCAGTCAAAGGTTGCCATATCGGTGCAACAAGACCATGACCAGAAGGACCGCAAGACGGAGGTCATCGTGGAGCCCAAGACGGCGTCACCACCAGAGCCTTTGGCAGGCGAAGACCACTTTTGTCAGGATGGCTTGTACTAGCTGTCCCCCTTCAAATTAGCCCGCCGTTGTTGGCTCCCTTCCCGCTCAATATTTGGGAAGAGGACCAGGGCATATATAAGTAGAGCTAGCCACCACCGGGGGAAAAAGAGGAGAGAAAAGGGAGAAGAGAGGACATCTTAGATCACTCTCATCCACAAAAGTTAGCCAAGCACAAGAACACCCCACCCTCAGGAGGCTGTTCTTCCCATTGTATTGTTCATCATCAGCCCGAGAGGCAATCCACCACCACCACACTGGAGTAGGGTATTACACCACAACGGTGGCCCAAACCAGTATAAATCTTGTGTCTTTTTGTGTTGCGAGTTCATCGAGTTCGTCTGCTAGATCTTAGTGAGCTAGGGCGTAGATCGGTGGGAGGAAAAGACTTCGCGCGCACCCTAATGTTCGAACCTTAAGGGTTTGCCGGAACCCCACATCCGACATTTGGCGCGCCAGGTAGGGGTGCACCGTAGCTTCCCTTCCGTCAGTTCGTCGCTCCGTCGCTCCATCATCTCCATGGCGGATGCTCGCCGTGCTCGAGATGAGCGTCGGGCCACCTCGTCGTTCTCCATCTCCCACCGCCAACGCTGCGACCGGCCCGGTGGGGAACGAGCAGCAAGCGTCTTCGCTGCATCCTTCGGTACGGCAGGACGGCCGCACTGCCACTCCATCGTTGGCCCCAGCCGGTTCTTCGTCTCATGCACACCGCGCTCCCATGGAGGCGAGGGCCGCACTCCTTGCCGCAAATGAGCTCATGCGCTACCGCCCAGTCGACGACCTCTATGAGGAGTGACTCGAACGCGTCGCCGAGCTCGTCCGCGCCATAGGGGGCTCCCCGGCGCCGTCCCTCTCTCGGCCTCACCCGCAGCCAGCCACGGGCGACGAGGCCCGAGGCGCGCCTCCACCACCCCAGCCCAAAGACGGCGCCTTGGCATGAAGGCGTGCGGCCCTGCGATGCGATCCGCCACACCCGGTGCCCGCGCGCGAAGAGAGAAGCTGCCAAGAAATCCCACAGTCGCGAGGAGCTGCACCCGCGCTTCCCGCGCCGCCCGCGGCGGCGCCGCACAGACCTCGTCAAGACCAAGCTCCATCTCCAAGGCGGGCCCCAGTAACCACGGCCGGTTGCCACGCCTTCAGCCTCGAGCTGCGCAGCATCGCCTGGCCAGGCAAGTTCAAGCCGGACCTGCCTCCTCGCTACGACGGCACCGCCGACCCCGCGGAGTTCCTGCAGCTCTATGAGCTGAGCATCGAAGCAGCCAACGGCGACGAGAAAGTCATGGTGAACTGGTTTCCCATGGATCTCAAGGATGGGGCCCACACCTGGCTCCTGAACCTGCAGCACGGCTCGATCTCCTCCTGGGACGAGATGCGTGACCGCTTCATCGCCAACTTCCTGGGCACTCGCGACCACCCACCGGCCGCGACCGACCTGCGCCGCATAAAGCAACAACCAGGGGAGACCCTCCAGAAGTACATCCAGTGCTTCAACAACACCCGCCTCAAGATCCCCAAGGTCACGGATGAATCCATCATCTCCGCGTTCTCCGACAGCGTCCGTGACGTCAAGATGAAGGAAGATCTCGCTATCCACGAGGAGCTCTGCACGTCTCAGGAGCTGTTCAACCTGGCGACCAAGTGCGCAAGAGCTGAGGAGGGGCGCCTTTCCCTCCTTGAGCTGCCAGCCGCAGGCACAGAGGAGAAGAAAGCCAAGGCCAAGGACATGAAGCGCAAGGAAGCGGTAGTGCTGGCTGCGGAGCCCGACACCAAACGGGGCATAGATCAGCCCGAGTCATCCAAGAACAGCCGACCGTTCTGTGCCTTCCACAACCTGAACACCACAACACCAGCGACCGCCGAGAGCTCCGAGCCCTACGCGAGGGACGCTACGTTCGACGCCCTGAGCGTGACGACCGGGGCTACGACCATGGAGGAGGACGAGGAGGCGGACGCTGGGACGACCGTGGCCCGCGCCAGGAATGGCACGACAGGCCTTGTGAGGACCGCTGGCAGGACCATCCTCGCGAGGGGCCCTAGAGGGACCAACCTCGTGAGGATCTCCCCCAAGGCAACACCGGTCTTCCTCCACTGCCACCACCTAGAAGGAACGACGACCATCATCAGGACGAGGGGGCTGGGGGCTTCCAGGAGCCGCGTGCAATCGCCTGCATCTTGGGCGTCGACCAGGCCCTAGCCTCTCAGCGCATCTTCAAACTGTTCGCTCGCGAGGTGAATGCGGCACTCCCCAAGCTTGAGGCCGCGCGCCCGCTCAAGTGGTCCCAGTGCGCCATCACTTTCAGCTCGACAAATCAGCTCAAGTGCGCGGCCACCGCCGGCGTCCTCCCGATGTTGTGTTCCCCGGTCATCAGCAACATGCAGGTTACCAAAACCCTCATCGACGGCGGTGCAGGGCTCAACGTCCTGTCCGTCGACACCTTCGACAACCTCCAAGTGCCATATGAGCAGCTCCAGCCTACCTAACCTTTCTCAGGAGTGACCGACGGCTCCACCACACCGATAGGGCAGGTCCGCCTGCGTGTCACCTTCGGCACACGCGACAACTATCGCACCGAGCTCATCGACTTCGACGTCATGCACATCCGCCTGCCATACAATGCCATCCTCGGGTGTCCGGCCCTGGCCAAGTTCATGGCGGTCACCCACCACGGCTACAATGTCCTCAAGATGCCTGGAAGCGGCGGGGTCATCACGGTCCCGTGTGAAGAAAGGGATGCGGTCTGCTCCCTCGAGCGCGCCTTCCAAGCTGCAGCAATCGACGACCCCGATAGCAGAAGTGAGGGCCCTCTAGAGGCCACCCCAAGAAGAAGCAGCTGCGCCGCGCGGAACCTCAGGAGGATGGCGTTGCGGCAGGAGCCTCGTCAGGATCAGCGTCCGTCCCAGGGGCGCCTCTCTCCATCGCATAGGAAGGCGCGCTCGGCGCCCTCCTCGGGCAGGGCTCGGAGGCTCTCTTCTGGAGGGCCTCAGGCCTGGCAAGCCTCACGAGGGAGGCGCTCGGGCACCACTTGGAGGCGTGCTACGTGGCACGTTTTCCTTGGGAGAACATAGGGCAAGGGGTGCCCACCACTCAGGAGTTCATCGTCAAGACCACACAGGAGCTGCAAGACGCAAGAGCCATGCGCGGCGACAGCCGCTCACAAGGCGCAGCTCACCACCCAGGCGAGGGTGCCGAGCTGCACGTCTGCATCGACATCCCAGGGCTCAACAAGGCCGCGTCTCAGGAGCGCTTCTGGCCTTCGCGTGTGGGCCGTTGCGGGGGCCCACCACACAGCTACGTTCGCATGCCCCTCGGCTTGCCGAGCGTGGCGTCGGCCTACCAGCGCGCCATGCGGCCTGACCTGGCGGCCCAAGAGGTCAGGTATCACGCCGTCCTGGAGGAAATGGAGATGGTCTTCGGGAAGCTTCCTGAGCCCCCAGAGCCTCCCGAGGCTCAGGGCTCCGGTGGCTCATGAGGAGTCCTTTCTTTGACGCACGCCTTTAGCTGCACCAACTCCGCTTTGTCTACAGAATCAGGTGACTTCTTCCAAGACCGTTAAGCTGGGAGCGCCCCTTGGGCTGCATTATTCCCAGGCCATGTGGGTCCGTCCCTATGGCATGTATCCCATTTGCTCATGTCTTTAGCTTACCTTGCTGGGGACGCCCCTCGGGCTGCATCATCCCCAAGCCGCTCGGGCCGGACCCAGTGGCATGTATCTTCCTGCATTTACCCGAGCTAATTTGCCTTCCCTGCTTAACCTACCTACGGTTATTGCCTGCTCGATTGCCGCCCACCGCGGATACATTCACCCCGTGCAATTCGCTTGCGCGTTAAAAGGGGGGCTCCTGAGCATCGCGACTCAGGAGCTCTTACTGGCTCTCCAGCCCTCACTCTTGGCCTTGACCATGGCATCGCGACCTGGCATACCAGCAGCGGCTGAGATCGCTCGAGGGCCGGGACCTGAGGACGTAGAGCGCTTGCACCTGACCGCCTTGCAAGAACACACAGTCACCAAGACTCAAGACCAGGCACAACCCGCCTTGAGGTAGGGCCTCGTGAGCCCCGCGCTGGCTCACGAGTGCCCAAACACACCCCGCCACCCTGCCGTGCAAGCCACGTGTCAGGGTGGGCTGTACACGCCCCGGGGGCTCCTCCCAGAGGGCCCCCCATCCCACGCACAAGTGCAAGCACCATGCTCTGCGCTGGCCATCGACACTGCCGAGGAGCGGCTATGCCCGTGCACAAGCGGAAGCACTATGCTCCGCACTGGTGATAAACAACTGAGGGCGGCCCCGTGATCATACCAACCTCAGGGAGCCCAGAGCTCAACGTCCGGCCTCACCGCAACGCCTCCCTTCAAGAGAGCCGCGCGAGGGGGCTGGGCACGGGGGCTGCACTCGGGCCACACCCAAGCGCACGCCACCCAACCAGGTCTCTTGGACTTGGGCATCGCGCGCCCCTCCCAAGGCCTCGGCGAGGGCAGGTATGGAGATTGTTTGCGCATTAAGGGGGACTCCTGAGCATCGCGACTCAGGAGCCTAACTGGTCACGTAGCCCCTCACTCCTTGGTCCGTCTTGGTCTCCGGTCGGCCCAATGGCGGTTGAGGTATGCGCGGGGTCGGGCCTTGCCGACGTAGAACATCAGTCTATCCTCGCGAACTCTCCCTATAAGCTGTTTGCGTGTCAAGGGGGACTCCTGAGCATCGTGACTCAGGAGCCTAACTGGTCACGTAGCCCCTCACTCCTTGGTCCGTCCTGGTTTCCGGTCGGCCCAATGGCGGTCGAGGTATGCGCGGGGCCGGGCTCTGCCGACGCAGAACGCAAAGCAAATAGGAAAGAAATCGCAAAATCTCGAAGCAAATATTACAAACATATTGTCCTCACACGTTGTCCTCACGATACCAAATGAAAAGTCTAAACGCCTCCCCGAGGCCTAATGCATGTTGTAGGAACGAAACAGGAGAGTAGCCACAAGTCACCCCTGGACGCCGCCATCACCTGCGGAAGGCGCCACTTCATGAGCAACGTTGTCTTCGCCTTCACCACCAGCTGCAGGATCGCCGACATCGCGGGACAGAGGAGCGGAGACAAAGCCGCAGATCTTCTCCAACAAGGCCTCCACCTGACCTTGCACAGCTGCGGCGGCAACCTCGTATTGGTCCTCAGCCACAGGCTCTAGTAGCTCGTCAGGGCAAGCATCGGGGTCGCGAAGGTGCAGGTGGCTGAAGACGCGAGTCAATGCAGCTGAAGACAGGACGCGAGCCTCCGCCTCCGCCATAGGACGAACACCGTCAATGACTTCCTCGAGCGCCTGCACCAAGAGAGGAAGCAACTGGTGGGGCCGTCCTCATCGGTGGCCAGCAACCTCTCTAGGTCGTCCTCGTAAAGCGTCTTCAGCGCCTTGCGGGACCTCTTCTCGAGATCGGCAAAGGCCGCACGGTCTTCGGTTAGGACTCGCGCCTTGGTCACTCTTCTCTACTCATTTCTGACTCCTCTCCATTTTCTACACTATAGGATGGTGGACATGAGGAATAAGTTTACACAGCCGGATGAAGACACGCCTTTTGGACGACACTTGAAGGAAGTCACTAGGTACCTGAACATTGGGATACCAAGCTTCACCGGGACCTACAGTGCCACACTACCAGAAGAGGAGCGTTGCATGATCCGAGTTCAAGTTCTAGGAATGACATTCACGCTAGTAACGGAGCCCATAGAGTTTTCCTTTGATGCACCAACCTGGAGTCTAGGAAAGAGCATGGCAGCCCACATCACCATGGGACACATTGGTGAAGTTTATCACAAGGAGCTTAAGGGCACCATCTATCAGATATGTGGGCGCCGAGATGAGCAATGGGAGATAGTCAGCACCAGGAGGGACATGTTCGTTGCAGCTTTCATCCAGGAGCTAAACCAGCACATTCGTCGATAGGAGAATCAGACGTGCGCAAGCATGATAGATCTGAAGAAGTTGATGACTAGGAACATGGAGCTAGAAGAGGAACTCAAGTCTACACACGAAGGATACGAGGAGGAAATCATCATACTAGTGGAGAAGAATGATGACCTGACAAGGAAGCTAGGAGTATTCATGGGAGACCATGCACCAGGAGGAGATGATGACCACCCCAAGGACTACATCATCATCGACGACACCGACTCCGAGCCCAGTGATGACGATTATGAAGACGAAGCTGGAGCAAATATCATGGAGTCTTCTATTGATCAAAATTTCTAGTAGACTACCATATTATTAGTAGTATTCCCCCATGTATATATTAGTAGTCCGAGCACTGTAACGATAGTTAGATCGGTTGTATGCCCTTGATTGATTTTTTTGGAGTCATATTGATTGTGTTTGTCTCATGTGCATATGGTTAGTGCTTTCTTATTAGACCTCATTCTATTCGAATCTCTCCCCTCTAAACCCATCAGATGCCTCCGAGACGTGACCCCGGATTTGCCTTCCCACCGGAGCTCACTCAGTTGATCCAGCAGCAAAATACACTGATGCAGTTGCTAGTTCAGAATCAGGGCAACAACAACAATAACAACAACCCACCGCCACCACCTCCAATCGACAACTTAGCCCGTTTTCTGAGGTTACAACCACCGGTGTTTTCCAGTAGCACCGAGCCCATAGTTGCGGATGACTGGCTACATAGGATTGGAAGGGAGTTAACCACTGCCAGTTGCACAGATGCTGAGAAGGTGCGTTTTGCCGCACACCAATTGGATGGACCCACAGCCGCTTGCTGGGAGAATTACACAGCCACTTTCCCCATAGCCAATGTTACTTGGGAGCAGTTTCAGCAAGCATTCCGCACTGCTCATGTCTCGACTGGAGCTATGAGCATGAAGAAGCATGAGTTTCACAACTTACGCCAGGGCAACCGTACTGTAGGGCAGTACGTGGAGGAGTTTAGCAAGCTAGCCCGTTATACCCCAGATGACGTGGCCACCGATGCCGTGAAATAGGAGAAGTTTATGGAAGGGCTGAATGATGAGATGAGCATGCAGTTGATGTGGCAACATTCAACAACTACTGGGAGTTGGTAGACAAGGCTCTTATGATTGAAGGGAAGCAACAACAGATTGAGAGCCGCAAAAGGAAGTATGGGCAAGGGAAATACAATTCAGCAGCTCAGCAGAAACCCCGTTTCACCCTGAACTCGGAGGATTTACCCATAACCATGGAGGTGACACTCACAATGGAGGAAGTTCACATAACCATAGTGGCTCCAAGAATGGAAACGGGAATGGAGCAGGCAGCAGCTAGAACCACTCTAACCCAGCAACGCCCGCCAAGAAGGATCTAAGTCACATTACTTGTTTCAAGTGCGGAAGACTGGACATTACGCCACTGAATGTTCTGAAGCAAAGAATGGTAATGGCAATGGAACCTCTGGGAAGAAGCCCAACCCTTTCAACAGGGGACAAGTGAACCACGTGAACGTGGAGGAGGTGGAAGAGCAGCTAGATGCAGTCATCGGTAAGTTTTTAGTTAAGTCATTTACCCCTCTCGTTCTTTTTGATACTGGTGCATCGCATTCATACATTTCAAGGGGATTTGTGGACAAGTTTAAGCTACCCACTTCTACCTCTTGAGCACTGCGTTGGATTTCCTTGAAGAGGAAAGGATGATGCATCAAAGTAGCGTAAGTATTTCCCTCAGTTTTTGAGAACCAAGGTATCAATCCAGTAGGAGGTTGCGCGCGCGTCCCTAGTACCTTCACAAAACAAATAACTCCTCGCAACCAACGCGATAAGGGGTTGTCAATCCCTTCACGGTCACTTACGAGAGTGAGATCTGATAGATATGATAAGATAATATTTTTGGTATTTTTGTGATAAAGATGCAAAGTAAAATAAAAGCAAAGGAAATAACTAAGTATTGGAAGATTAATATGATGAAGATAGACCCGGGGGCCATAGGTTTCACTAGTGGATTCTCTCAAGAGCATAAGTATTTTACGGTGGGTGAACAAATTACTGTTGAGCAATTGACAAAATTGAGCATAGTTATGAGAATATCTAGGTATGATCATGTATATAGGCATCACGTCCGAGACAAGTAACACCGACTCCTGCCTGCAGCTACTACTATTACTCCACTCATCGACCGCTATCCAACATGCATCTAGAGTATTAAGTTCATGAAAACGATGACATGATGTAGATGGATAAACTCATGCAATATGATGAAAACCCCATCTTGTTATCCTCGATGGCAACAATACAATATGTGCCTTGCAACCCCTACTGTCACTGGGAAAGGACACCGCAAGATTGAACCCAAAGCTAAGCACTTCTCCCATTGCAAGAAAGATCAATCTAGTAGGCCAAACCAAACTGATAATTCGAAGAGACTTGCAAAGATAACCAATCATACATAAAAGAATTGAGAGAAGATTCAAATATTATTCATAGATAGACTTGATCATAAACCCACAATTCATCGGTCTCAACAAACACACTGCAAAAAGAAGATTATATCGAATAGATCTCCACAAGAGAGGGGGAGAACATTGTATTGAGATCCAAAAAGAGAGAACAATCCATCTAGCTAATAACTATGGACCCGAAGGTCTGAGGTAAACTACTCACACTTCATCGGAGAGGCTATGGTGTTGATGTAGAAGCCCTCCGTGATGGATGCCCCTCCAGCGGAGCTCCGGAACAGGCCCCAAGATGGGATCTCGTGGATACAGGAAGTTACGGCGGTGGAATTAGGGTTTTTGCTCCGTATCTGATCGTTTGGGGGTACGCAGGTATATATAGGAGGAAGTAGTACGTCGGTGGAGCAACAGGGGGCCCACGAGGGTGGAGGGCACGCTTGGGGGGTAGGCACGCCCCCTACCTCGTGGCCTCCTCCTTTGTTTCTTGACGTAGGGTCCAAGTCTCCTGGATCATGTTCGGTGAGAAAATCACGTTCCCGAAGGTTTCATTCCGTTTGGACTTCGTTTTATATTCCTTTTCTTCGAAACCCTAAAATAGGCAAAAAACAACAATTCTGGGCTGGGCCTCCGATTAATAGGTTAGTTCCAAAAATAAAATAAAAGTGGATAATAAAGCCCAATAATGTCCAAAACAGTAGAAATATAGCATGGAGCAATCAAAAATTATAGATACGTTGGAGATGTGTCAAGCATCCCCAAGCTTAATTCCCGCTCGTCCTCGAGTAGGTGAATGATAAAAACAGAATTTTTGATGTGGAATGCCACTTGGCATAATTTTAATGTAATTCTTTTTAATTGTGGTATGAATATTAAGATCCGAAAGATTCAAGATAAAAGTTCATATTGACATAAAAATAATAATACTTCAAGCATACTAACAAAGCAATCATGTCTTCTCAAAATAACATGGCCAAAGAAAGTTATCCCTACAAAATCATAAAGTCTGGCTATGCTCTATATCCACCACACAAAGTATTTAAATCATGCACAACCCCGATGAAAAGCCAAGCAATTGTTTCATACTTTTGACATTCTCAAACTTTTTCAATCTTCAAGCAATACATGAGCGTGAGCCATGGATATAGCACTATAGGTGGAATAGAATGTTGGTTGTGGAGAAGAAAAAAAGGGAGAAGATAGTCTCACGTCAACTAGGCGTATCAATGGGCTATGGAGATGCCCATCAATAGATATCAATGTGCATGAGTAGGGATTGCCATGCAACGGATGCACTAGAGCTATAAGTATATGAAAGCTCGAAAAGAAACTAAGTGGGTGTGCACCCAACTTGCTTGCTCATGAAGACCTAGGGAATTTTGAGGAAGCCCATCATTGGAATATACAAGCCAAGTTCTATAATGAAAAAATTCCCACTAGTATATGAAAGTGACAAAATGAGAGACTCTCTACTATGAAGATCATGGTGCTACTTTGAAGCACAAGTGTGGTAAAAGGATAGTAGCATTGTCCCTTCTCTCCTTTTCTCTCATTTTTTATTTGGGCCTTTTCTCTTTTTTATGGCCTCTTTTCTTTCTCTTTTTTTATTGTTTGTCTGGAGTCTCATCCCGACTTGTGGGGGAATCATAGTCTCCATCATCCTTTCGTCACTTGGGACAATGCTCTAATAATGATGATCATCACACTTTTATTTTCTTACAACTCAACAATTACAACTCGATACTTAGAACAAAATATGACTCTATATGAATGCCTCCGGCGGTGTACCGGGATATGCAATGACTCATGAGTGACATGTATGAAAGAATTATGAACGGTGGCTTTGCCACAAATACAATGTCAACTACATGATCATGCAAAGCAATATGACAATGATGGAGTGTGTCATAATAAATGGAACGGTGGAAAGTTGCATGGCAATATATCTCGTAATAGCTATGGAAATGCCATAATAGGTAGGTATGGTGGCTGTTTTGAGGAAGGTATATGGTGGGTGTATGATACCGGCGAAAGGTGCGCGGTATTAGAGAGGCTAGCAATGGTGGAAGGAAGAAAAGTGCGTATAATCCATGGACTCAACATTAGTCATAAAGAACTCATACACTTATTGCAAAAATCTACAAGTTATCAAAGCAAAGTATTACACGCATGCTCCTAGGGGGATAGATTGGTAGGAAAAGACCATCGCTCGTCCCCGACCGCCACTCATAAAGAAGACAATCAATAAATAAATCATGCTCCGACTTCATCACATAACGGTTCACCATACATGCATGCTACGGGAATCACAAACTTTAACACAAGTATTTATCAAATTCACAACTACTCAACTAGCACAACTTTAATATCACCATCTTCATATCTCAAAACAATTATCAAGCATCAAACTTCTCATAGCATTCAACACACTCATAAGAGAATATTATTATTAATCTTGTATACCTAGCATATAAGGATTTTTAAGCAAATTACCATGCTATTTAAGACTCTCAAAATAATCTAAGTGAAGCATGAGAGATCAATAGTTTCTATAAAACAATTCCACCACCGTGCTCTAAAAGATATAAGTGAAGTACTAGAGCAAAACTATATAACTCAAATGATATAAGTGAAGCACATAGAGTATTCTAACAAATTCCAAATCATATATGGATCTCTCAAAAGGTGTGTACATCAAGGATGATTGTGGTAAACTAACAAGCAAAGAATCAAATCATACAAGACGCTCCAAGCAAAACACATATCATGTGGTGAATAAAAATATAGCTCCAAGTAAAGTTACCGATAGAAGTAGACGAAAGAGGGGATGCCTTCCGGGGCATCCCCAAGCTTTGGCTTTTAGGTGTCCTTAGATTATCTTGGGGGTGCCATGGGAATACCCAACCTTAGGCTCTTTCCACTCCTTGCTCCATAATCCATCAAATCTTTACCCAAAACTTGAAAACTTCACAACACAAAACTTAAAGTAGAAAATCTCGTGAGCTTCGTTAGCGAAAGAAAACAAAAGACCACTTCAAGGTACTATAATGAACTCATTCTTTATTTATATTGGTGTTAAACCTACTGTATTCCAACTTGTCTATGGTTTATAAACTATTTTACTAGCCATAGATTCATCAAAATAAGCAAACAACACACGAAAAACAGAATCTGTCAAAAACAGAACAGTCTGTAGTAATCTGTAGCTAGCGCAAGATCTGGAACCCCAAAAATTCTAAAACAAATTTCGGGACGTGAGTAATTTATCTATTAATCATCTGTAAAAATAATTAACTACATAGCACTTTCCAAATAAAAATGGCAGCAGTTCTCGTGAGCACTAAAGTTTCTGTTTTTTACAGCATGATATCAAGACTTTCCCCAAGTCTTCCCAACGGTTCTACTTGGCACAAACACTAATTAAACACAAAAAACACAACCAAAAAAGAGGCTAGGTAAATTATTTATTACTAAACAGGAGCAAAAAGCAAGGAATAAAAATAAAATTGGGTTGCCTCCCAACAAGCGCTATCGTTTAACGCCCGTAGCTAGGCATAAAAAGCAAGGATAGATCTAAGTATTGCCATCTTTGGCAGGCAATCCATAAGTGGCTCTCATAATAGATTCATAAGGTAATTTAATTTTCTTTCTAGGAAATTGTTCCATGCCTTTACTTAACGGAAATTGGAATCTAATATTTCCTTCCTTCATATCAATAATTGCACCAATCGTTCTAAGGAAAGGTCTACCAAGAATAATAGGACATGAAGGATTGCAATCTATGTCAAGAACGATAAAATCTACGGGCACATAATTCCTATTTGAAAAAATAAGAACATCATTAATTCTTCCCATAGGTTTCTTAATAGTGTAATCCGCAAGGTGCAAGTTTAGAGAGCAATCATCAAAATCACGGAAACCTAACAAATCACACAAAGTCTTTGGAATTGTGGAAACACTAGCACCCAAATCACATAAAGCATAGAACTCATGATCTTTAATATTAATTTTAATAGTTGGTTCCCACTCACCATAAAGTTTTCTAGGGATAGAAACTTCCAACTCAAGTTTTTCTTCATAAGATTGCATCAAGGCATCAACGATATGTTTAGTAAACACTTTATTTTGACTATAAGCATGAGGAGAATTTAGCACGGATTGCAACAAGGAAATACAATCAATCAAAGGGCAGTTTTCATAATTAAATTCCTTGAAATTCAAAATAGTGGGTTTAGCAACATCTAGGGTTTTAATTTCTTCAATCCCACTTTCATCAAATTTAGCATCAAGATCTAAAAACTCCGAATTTTTGGAACGCCGTCTAGGTAAAGGTGGATCATATTCAGTCCCATCATTATTAAGATTCATATTGCAAAACAAAGATTTAATAGGGGACACATCAATAACTTTTAGATCTTCATCTTTATTTTCATAGGAACTAGAAGAACACGCTCTTATAAAGGCATATTAGCACGCATCCTAGCGGTTCTTTCTTTGCACTCATCAATGGAAATTCTCATGTCTTTGAGAGACTCATTGATATCATGCTTAGGAGGAATAGATCTAAGTTTTAAAGAATCAACATCAAGAGAAATTCTATGAACGTTCCTAGCCAACTCACCAATCTTAAGCAATTTTTCTTCAATCAAAGCATTGAAATTCTTTTGCGAAGTAAAAAATTATTTAATATTAGATTCAAAATAAGAGGGAATCTTATTATAATTTCCATAAGAATTGTTGTAGGAATTACCATAATTATTAGAGGGATTACTAGGATAAGGCCTAGGATTAAAGTTTCCTCTATACGCGTTGTTACCAAAATTATTCCTACCAACAAAATTCACATCCATAGATTCATTATTATTCTCAATCAAAGTAGACAAGGGCATATCATTAGGATTAGAAGAAACACTCTTACTAGCAAATAATTTCATAAGTTCATCCATCTTTCCACTCAAAACATTAATTTCTTCTATCACATGCACCTTTTTATTAGTAGATCTTTGAGTATGCCATTGAGAATAATTAACCATAATATTATCTAGGAGTTTAGTAGCTTCTCCTAAAGTGATTTCCATAAAAGTGCCTCCCGCGGCCGAATCTAAAAGATTTCTAGAAGCAAAATTCAATCCGGCATAAATTTTTTGTATAATCATCCACAAATTCAAACCATGAGTAGGGTAATTACGTATCATTAATTTCATCCTCTCCCAAGATTGTGCAACATGTTCATGATCAGGTTGCTTAAAATTCATAATATAGTTTCTAAGGGAGATGATCTTAGCGGGAGGAAAAAAATACTTAGAGATAAAAGCATCTTTGCACTTGTTCCAAGAGTCAATACTATTTTTAGGCAAAGACGAAAACCAAGCTTTAGCACGATCTCTAAGCGAAAAAGGAAATAGCTTCAATTTAACAATATCATTATCCACATATTTCTTATTTTTTATATCACACAAATCAACGAAGCTATTTAGATGGGTAGCGGCATCTTCACTAGGAAGGCCGGAAAACGGATCTTTCATGAAAAGATTCAGCAAAGCGGCATTAATTTCACAAGATTCAACATCGGTAAGAGGAGAAATCGGAGTGCTAATAAAATCATTGTTGTTGGTATTGGTAAAGTCGCACAATTTAGTGTTATCTTGAGCCATCGTGACAAGCAAGGAATCCAACACACAAGAAAACAAAGAGCGAGCGGGCAAAAAGAGGCAAATAGAGAAAGAGAGGGAGGATAGAGAGAGAGAGGGCGAATAAAACGACAAGGGTGAAGTGGGGGAGAGGAAAACGAGAGGCAAATGGCAAATATTGAAATGCGGGAGATAAGGGTTGTGATGGGTACTTGGTATGTTGACTTTTGCGTAGACTCCCCGGCAACGGCGCCAGGAATGGCTCGTTGTCGGGAGTCAAATCTTGACTTGCACGAACCTCCCTGGCAACAGCGCCAGAAATTCTTCTTGCTACCTCTTGAGCACTGCATTGGATTTCCTTGAAGAGGAAAGGATGATGCAGCAAAGTAGCGTAAGTATTACCCTCAGTTTTTGAGAACCAAGGTATCAATCCTGTAGGAGGTTGCGCGCATGTCCCTAGTACCTGCACAAAACAAATAACTCCTCGCAAAAAACGCGATAAGGGGTTGTCAATCCCTTCACGGTCACTTACGAGAGTGAGATATGATAGATATGATAAGATAATATTTTTTGGTATTTTTGTGATAAAGATGCAAAGTAAAATAAAAGCAAAGTAAAAGCAAAGGAAATAACTAAGTATTGGAAGATTAATATAATGAAGATAGACCCCGGGGCCATAGATTTCACTAGTGGCTTCTCTCAAGAGCATAAGTATTTTACGGTGGGTGAACGAATTACTGTTGAGCAATTGACAGAATTGAGCATAGTTATGAGAATATCTAGGTATGATCATGTATATAGGCATCACGTCCGAGACAAGTAGACCGACTCCTGCCTGCATCTACTACTATTACTCCACTCATCGACCGCTATCCAGCATGCATCTAGAGTATTAAGTTCATGAAAACAGAGTAACGCCTTAAGCAAGATGACATGATATAGAGGGATAAATTCATGCAATATCATAAAAAAACCATCTTGTTATCCTCGATGGCAACAATACAATACGTGCCTTGCTGCCCCTACTGTCATTGAGAAAGGACACCGCAAGATTGAACCCAAAGCTAAGCACTTCTCCCATTGCAAGAAAGATCAATCTAGTAGGGCAAACCAAACTGATAATTCGAAGAGACTTGCAAAGATAACCAATCATACATAAAAGAATTCAGAGAAGATTCAAATATTGTTCATAGATAATCTTGATCATAAACCCACAATTCATCGGTCTCAACAAACACACCGCAAAAGAAGATTACATCGAATAGATCTCCACAAGAGAGGGGGAGAACATTATATTGAGATCCAAAAAGAGAGAAGAAGCCATCTAGCTAATAACCATGGACCCAAAGGTCTGAGGTAAACTACTCACACTTCATCAGAGAGGCTATGGTGTTGATGTAGAAGCCCTCCATGATGGATGCCCCCTCTGGCGGAGCTCCGAAACAGGCCCCGAGATGGGATCTCGTGGATACAGGAAGTTACGGCGGTGGAATTAGGGTTTTTGCTCCGTATCTGATCGTTTGGGGGTACGTAGGTATATATAGGAGGAAGGAGTACGTTGGTCGAGCAACAGGGGGCCTCCGGTTAATAGGCTAGTCCCAAAAATAATATAAAAGTGGATAATAAAGCCCAATAATGTCCAAAACAGTAGATAATATAGCATGGAGCAATCAAAAATTATAGATACGTTGGAGACGTATCACCCACCCTAGCCCTTAGGACACCGTTGCTAGTGAGCTCACCCGGTGCAGAGTATATGGCCAGCTGATGGTGCGATCGGTTACCCTTAACCATTGGTAGCCATGTTTTCCCCTCAGACCTTATAATTTTGGAATCACAAGGATTGGATGTGATACTCGGTATGGATTGGCTATTGAAGTATGGAGGAAACATTGATTGCGCCAGTAGGTCAATTCTACTCACCACACCGGAGGGACAAAGGATTAAGTATGTATCTAGGCATACTCCTTAGAGTACTCACGTAAATTCCCTCACGGTAGTTGTTCAGGAAAAATTGCCGGTAGTGAAGGATTACCCGGATGTATTTCCAGAGGAACTACCAAGCATGTCCCCGGATCGAGACATTGAGTTTTTGATAGAGTTATTGCCAGGCACCGGACCAACATCAAAGAGACCATACCGGATGCCCGCAAATGATCTAGAAGAGATTAAGAAACAGATTAAGGAGTTATTGGAGAAAGGTTACATTCGACGAAGTTCGTCACCATGGGGAGCCCCAATGCTCTTGGTTGAGAAGAAGGATAAATCTCTGAGAATGGTTGTTGATTATCGCACATTGAATGAAGTGACGATCAAGAACAAGTACACACTACCGATGATTAATTATTTGTGTGACCAGTTGCAGGGAGCTAAAGTATTATCCAAGATCGATTTATAATCAGGGTACCACCAACTGAAGATTCGAGAACAGGATATACCTAAGACAACTTTCACCACAAGGTACGGGCTGTATGAGTACACAGTTATGTCATTCGGGTTGACTAACGCCCCTACCTATTTCATGAGTATGATGAACAAGGTGTTCATGGAAATCTTGGATAAGTTTGTTGTGGTGTTCATTGATGACATTTTGGTATACTCGAAGAATGAAGAGGAGCATAAGGAGCATTTGCGTTTAGTTCTCGAGAAGCTCAGGGAATATCAGTTATACGCCAAGTTCAGCAAATGTGAGTTTTGGTTGAAGGAAGTTGGATTCCTTGGACATGTTATATCATGAGAAGGTATAGTAGTAGACCCTACTAAGGTTCAGTCAGTCACTGAGTGGTTGGCACCACCTTAGTTGGAGAGATCCGCAGTTTTCTAGGACTCGCGGGATATTATCGGAGATTCATTGAGAATTTCTCTAAGATTGCAAAGCCCATGATAGAGCTATTGAAGAAGGACACTAAGTTCAAATGGAAAGATGAATGTGAGGCAAGCTTTCAGGAGTTGAAGAAACATTTGACTACAGCCCCAGTGTTGATTCTGCTAGATATACGTAAGGATTTCCAAGTGTATTGCGACGTGTCTCGCTTAGGACTTGGAAGTGTACTTATGCAAGACGGAAGAGTTGTTTCGTATGCCTCATGATAGCTTCGACCGCATGAATTAAATTATGCCACACATGATTTGGAGTTAGCAGCCTTAGTGCATGCACTCAAAACCTGGAGACATTTTTTTATTGGGAACCATTGTGATGTGTACACGGATCATAAGAGTTTGAAGTACATTTTCACACAGAAGGAGTTGAATCTCAGGCAAAGGAGATGGTTGGAGCTCATAAAGGATTTTGATATGAAGGTGCACTATCATCCAGGCAAGGCCAATGTCATAGCAGACGCTTTGAGCTGGAAGAGTTACGCCAATACCCTCGTAAGCAGAGGATTGCCAACGGAGTTAACTAAAGATCTCAGGGAGCTACGTGTGGAGATAGTCCCTAGAGGTTTTGTTGCAGCATTGGAGGTTCAGTCGACATTATTGGGAAAAAATCGAGAAGCTCGGAAGGATGATAAGGAAATTGCTGAGATAAAGGAGAAGATGAGCAAAGGAAAGGCCAAAGGTTTTCGTGAGGATGAGCACGACACCTTGTGGTTTGAGGACCGTTTTTACGTGCCCAATAATGCAGAAATCAGGAAGTTGATACTTCAGGAGGCTCACGGCTCACCATACTCGATACACCCCGGAAACACCAAGATGTATTTGGATTTGAAGGAGTGTTTATGGTGGATGGGTATGAAGAAGGACATTGCCGAGTATGTAGCCGTATGTGATGTATGTCAGAGAGTGAAGGCAGAACATCAGAAGCCAGCAGGATTACTGCAGCCGATGCTGATACCCGAATGGAAGTGGGATAAGCTTGGCATGGATTTTATCACCGGATTACCCAGGACCCGATCGGGATACGATTCTATCTGGGTAGTAGTGGATCACTTGACCAAAGTGGCTCACTTTATCCCAGTGAAAACCACCTATACCCATGCGAAGTTGGCCAAGATATACATGACCATGATAGTATGTCTGCATGGAGTTCCGAGGGCTATTGTATCAGATAGAGGAACACAGTTTACTTCAAAGTTTTGGCACCAGCTGCACCAGACTTTGGGAACCAGGCTAGAATTCAGTACAGCTTTTCATCCGCAGACAGATGGACACACCGAGAGAGACAATCAGATTCTGGAGGACATGTTGAGAGATTGTGCGCTAGATTATGGATCTAGTTGGGATGATAACTTGTCCTACGCAGAGTTCTCATACAACAACAGCTACCAGGCCAATTTGAAGATGGCACCTTTCGAAGCTTTGTATGGAAGAAGGTGCAGGACGCTGTTGATGTGGGATGAAGTTGGAGACCGCCAGTTGTTTGGACCAGATTTGATCAAAGAGTCAGAAGGGAAGGTTAAGCTGATTCGAGATAGACTGAAGGTAGCTCAGTCCAGGCAGAAAAGTTATGCAGACTCAAAACGCAAGGAGGTAGTTACGAAATCGGAGACAGAGCATATCTTCGTGTGTCACCCCTGTGAGGAGTTAAACATTTTGGAGTTAAGGGAAAGTTAGCCCCAAGATTCGTAGGACCATACCAAGTTTTGGAACATGAGAGAGAAGTTGCCTACAAGTTGGAGTTACCCGAAGGACTATCAGGAGTTCATGATGTGTTTCATGTTTCCCAGTTGAAGAAGTGTCATGCTGAGATGGCAGATATTCCTCTGAGAGATACAGTGCCCCTGGAAGCAATTCAGTTGAATAGTGATCTGACCTATGAGGAGAAACCAGTTAAGATTCTTGAGTTTGCCAGCCGAGTTACACGCAACAAGGTTATCAAATTTTGCAAGGTTCAGTGGAGCCACCATGCCAAGGATGAAGCCACCTGGGAACGAGAGGAAGACCTACGCAAGGACCACCCACAACTATTTTCTAGCCAACCCGAATCTCGAGGACAAGATTCATCTTAAGGGGGGGGGGTAGATTTGTAACATCCCAAATTTTCAATTTGGAATGTTATACATAGGTCATCATTGTATCATATTTTATTGCATTTTGGTTGATCCTAGAAATTCTAAACAACTCAAGGACCCAGTGAGAGAGTTGGGAATTTCGTTATTTTCATATTTGAGTTTTTCTCAAATTTTGAAAAGAGGATCATTTGGTTTTAATTATTTTTCTCTTCAAATATTTCTAATATGAAAAATAAAAGACAGGGGATAAAATGACTTCTCCAAATAAAGAAATATTGGAGGAAAAATATTAAAATTAAATAAGTATTTTATTTGGACTTCTATTGCTATTTTATTTGAATTAGGAAAAATATGCATTTTTCAAAATTGCATTAGAGGCCCAAATAAATGTTCACTTTGTTCGCAATATTATTAGAGAACCGTGAAAATTTATTTCAGGATTTTTGGACTCGGTTTAGTATTTCTTTCATTGGTTTTTCCACATCAGGATTATTTAAAAAAAGTAAACCGACCTAACGGGCCGTTTCCGTCCCGGACACCTCGCCCCGACCGGCCCTTTAAAGGCCGAGGCCTCGCCCCGCCAGCCCAGCCGCCCCGCCCCCGTAATCCCTAGCGCCGCCGCCGCCGCGCGAAGCCGCCGCCGCCACCCCGTCGCCTCACTGCCGCCGTTTCCCACCACCGATCCCGCCGTTGCCGAGGTAGCCGCCGCCGCCGACTCGGTTTTCTCGGGAAAACCATCATTTTTTCGAAACCCTAGATCTAGTTTTCTTAGTTTCGGTTTGGTTTTTTCCAGTTTAGTTAAATAGCGGACGTTCGTCCGTACGTTCGTTTTAACAAGCGCTATTCATCAGTTAGCCGCAGACTGCGAACGTTCGTTCGTTAGCTTGTTCGTCTCATTTTTTCCAGGGTTTTTCCGTGATTATTTTCGATCATGATTTCTGCCCTGATCTTCGTTTTAGTTTATCTTTTTTCGCTCATTTATCCAAATCAGGTGAAACAAGCGCCTAGATCTTCGTCTCGAAGCCCTCTTTCTGTTTAACCAACTTGAACAAGATTTTGGTATTATAAAATTTGACTTTAGTCTAGATTAGTAAACGGATCTTGTTTCTTTCGTAGTTTGAGTTCCGTTGCTCCGTTTGATTTGATTCTTTTTGCAAACATGAGTTCTTCAGTTGAAGTTTCTGGTTAGATCTTCTTATTTGAGTTTTATCCATGCTTTTAGTTGAGTGCTTATGTATGCTATTGTTTATTTGCGATGGAATTCCCAAAGTGCGAAGCGTGCTACTATGAGTCTCTAGGTTTTGCGGATCGTCAGCAAGGCAAGTAACACTTTGATCATATCCCTCTTACCCAGTTTTTATGCATTAGTTTAACCCCTCAAACATTGCATGAGTAGGATCTCTTAACTTGTGGGTTTGGGAAGTAGATGATGAGGTAGAACCTATTACCCTTTTATTATCAAACCCTGGGAGTTACTTCTACGTTATGCTTATTGCCATGCTATGCTCGTAGACATGGTTTGGGTTTGAGAGTATCCATGACAGATGTGAGATTATTAATTAATGGTTTACTTAAGGTGGCTACTTAAATACACATCTGGGTGGATTGGTTGCGCCATTGCGGGCACCTGGAGAATCCAGTGTTGTCCTAGGATATCCCGGAGTACCCGTGTGATCATCCTATGGTTCGGCACCCAGGCTCAAAGGGATCATAAGATTATTCATGCTAGAAACTTCCATGTGCAGCCACAAGCTATTATGAGCTCTAGCATAGTTGAGTAGGTTGCATGACCTCTTCCAGTGGTAGGCTGGCAGATGTAGGGGATGTGGGTTGGTACTGTCTACCCAGGGTTAGAGTTAAAGCTTCCGAGAGACTGTATCTCGGTCATCCGTTTGTCAAACACCATGTAGTGCGAGAAATTCAACGGAGGAGATTGAGTCTTGTGGGGAAAAGTGCGCAAACCTCTGCAGAGTTTACAAACTAATCATGGTTAGCCGTGTCCGCGGTTATGGACAACTTGAGTATCTGGTACTTGAATTATTGATTTGATCTCATCACTCTAAATTAATTTGTTGGGTTGATAATGATTACTTTAATTGGGATTGAGTTGGAGGAACCTTCTCAATGTTTCAACCACCATGATAGTTAAATAAATCATATTCCTTTGTTGTAGGAAAAAAATGGCTTTTCGCAAAAACATTATAACCATAGAGCCTCCACCAGCCATATATGCATGTAGTGATAGCATTTATCTGTTCATTGCCCTACTGTGTTATATTGCCAGCATATTCCATGTGCTGACCCGTTTCGGGCTGCAACGTATCATGTTGCAGACTTTTCAGACGAAGAGTAAGGTGCGCTAGGTCCTTTGTCATGCACTCAGCTATGCCGTTGGAGTTGATGGACTCACTTTATCTTCCAAGCCTTCCGCTGTTATCTTACTTAGATGGCCTTAAGCCATATTTATTGTAATAAGTTCTCTCTTTGAGACTATCAGTGTAATAAGTGTGTGGTTGCTACTCTGTTATAAAACCATTTGAGTATTGTGTGTGTCAGCATTACTGATCCAGGGATGACACTGAAGCACAAAGACTTGACCGTCTGAGGTCGGGTCGCTACAGTTTATCAACTGAATTGCTTGAGGACAAGCAAAGGTTTAAGCTTGGGGGAGTTGATACATCTCCGTTGTACCTACTTTTCCAAACACTTCTGCCCTTGTTTTGGACTCTAACTTGCATGATTTGAATGGAACTAACCCGGACTGACGCTGTTTTCAGCAGAATTGCCATGTGTTATTTTTGTGCAGAAATAAAAGTTCTCGGAATGACCTGAAAATCAACGAAGATTATTTTTGGAATATATAAAAAAATACTGGAAGAAGAATCCACGTCAGGGGGCACACACCCTATCAACGAGGGTGGGGGCGCGCCCCCTGCCTCGTGGGCCCCCCTGATGCTCCACTGACATCCATCTTGACACCATATATTCACTTTCGGGGAGAAAAAAAATTAGAGAGAAGGATTCATCGTGTTTTACCATACGGAGCCGCCGCCAAGCCCTAATCTCTCTCGGGAGGGCTGATCTGGAGTCCGTTCGGGGCTCCGGAGAGGGGAATCTGTCGCCATCGTCATCATCAACCTTCCTCCATCACCAATTTCATGATGCTCACCGCCGTGCGTGAGTAATTCCATCGTAGGCTTGTTGGACGGTGATGGGTTGGATGAGATTTATCATGTAATCGAGTTAGTTTTGTTAGGGTTTGATCCCTAGTATCCACTATGTTCTGAGATTGATGTTGCTATGACTTTGCTATGCTTAATGCTTGTCACTAGGGCCCGAGTGCCATGATTTCAGATCTGAACCTATTATGTTTTCATGAATATATGAGAGTTCTTGATCCTATCTTGCAAGTCTATAGTCACCTATTATGTGTTATGATCCGTTAACCCTGAAGTGATAATAATCGGGATACTTACCGGTGATGACCGTAGTTTGAGGAGTTCATGTATTCACTATGTGTTAATGCTTTGGTCCTGTACTCTATTAAAAGGAGGCCTTAATATCCCTTAGTTTCCAATAGGACCCCGCTGCCACGGGAGGGTAGGACAAAAGATGCCATGCAAGTTCTTTTCCATAAGCACGTATGACTATATTCGGAATACATGCCTACATTACATTGATGAACTGGAGCTAGTTTTGTGTCACCCTATGTTATAACTGTTGCATGATTGATCACATCCGACATAATTATCCATCACCGATCCAATGCCTACGAGCTTTTCATATATTGATCTTCACTTATTTACTTTTCTGTTGCTACTGTTACAATCACTATAAAATCAAAACTGCTATGGTTACTTTTGCTACCGTTACCACTACTATCATATTACTTTGCTACTAAACACTTTGCTACATATATTAAGTTTCCAGGTGTGGTTGAATTGACAACTCAGCTGATAATACTTGAGAATATTCTTTGGCTCCCCTTGTGTCGAATCAATAAATTTGGGTTGCATACTCTACCCTCGAAAACTATTGCGATCCTCTATACTTGTGGGTTATCAGCGGGGCAACATGCGCCCGTCGCCGGCCAGCCACCCTGCCGGCGACGCCCCCGCGTGAGGATAAGAGCGTCCCCTCCGGCTCCTCGAGTCCTCCCCCACCTACCTCCACCCACTCCCAGAATCCCTCGCCTCCCTGCTCCACTTTCCCCCTCTGCGCCCTCTCCCAGATCCACTTCCTCCTCCCCCTCTGGACTTGCCTATGCCCTCGGGCACCCAAGCGCAGCCACCGCCGTCCATCACATGCCACTGGCCACCCCTCACCTCGCCGAGTTGTCCTAAAGCTCTCCGGATCCCCGTCATCGTCTTCCTTGGGTCGCCGCTATCACCTTCGACTCCAGCCACCGCCCTACGCTACTAAGCCCCCGATGGCCTTCGTGTACCGCAATGTGAGCTCCCGCCCCTCGCCCTTCCTTCGTTTATACATCGTCGATCCATAGTCTGCTCCCTACGCCGTTGCCGCCATTGCCGAAGCTTGCGCCACCACTTCTCGTTGTGCCGCTGCTGTCGTGCTTCTCCAGTTCGACCGAGCACGCCAATGCGCTCGTGGCATCTCGTAGGAGTCCTCCAGCCCGCTAGCCCGTCGGAACCGAGCCGCTATGCTCGTTTTGTTCGACGCTCGAATTTGGCCGCCGCATCGCGTTGTCGCGACCCGCCGCCCGCCGCTAGCCACTGCGCCGTCCGGCTGCCCATTGTCGCCGCTGCGGCCTCGCCCGCCGTCCTCACGCCACTCGCGCCGCCCCTAGCCGTGCCGTTCGCCACCGCGGCCCGCGCCCTGCTCCTGGTCTTGCCCGGCTCCGCCGCTGCGCGCCCGCACCTTGCCTCCTGCGTCATCCGCCCGCCTGCCACAGCGCACTCCCTCGCAGCAGCTGTCGCTCGCCGTGGCCTCGTCCACCCCACCGTCCTCTGCTGCCCCCGCATGTGTCGCGCCGCCACTCACCGTACTGACCCGTCGAGTCTGCCCTGGCTGCCTTCCCCTCGCGCGCTGCCTCGGCGGCGCTACTGCGACACCGCAGCCTGCTTGCCCCGTCGCACCCCACGGCCTCGCTTCCCCTAGCCGGCGCCCCATGGCACCCCAGTGGGCATCGCCGGCCACGGCCTCGCCGTGCCCCGTTCGACGGGCGCCCACGCCCCTCCGCCCGTTAACCCGCTCCGCTGGGATGGCCTTATGCCACTGTTGAGTATGTGGACTTGCTGAAAAGCTCTTATATTGACTCTTTCCTATGTTATGATAAATTGCAATTGCCTCAATGACTAATATTAGAGTTTGTTAGTTTTCAATGAAGTGTATGATTCATACTTGAAATTGTGATTGAATTGATACTTTAGCATAAGAGATCATATCACTATATATATATATGTTGCTGTTATAAGAATGATCATGATGCCCTCATGTCCGTATTTTATTTTTATCTACACCTCTATCTCTAAACATGTGGACATATTTTTCGATTTTGGCTTTCGCTTGAGGACAAGCGAGGTCTAAGCTTGCGGGAGTTGATACGTCCATTTTGCATCATGCTTTTATATAGATATTTATTACATTATGGGATGTTATTACACATTATGTCACAATACTTGTGCCTATTCTCTCTTATTTTACAAGGTTTACATGAAGAGGGAGAATGCCGGCAGCTGGGATTCTGGGCTGGAAAAGTAGCAAATATTATAGACCTATTCTGCACAGCTCCAAAAGTCCTGAAACTTCATGGAAGTTATTTCCAGAATATATAAAAAATACTGAGCGAGTTCCAGTGGGGGCCACACCCTGGCCACGAGGGTGGGGGCGCGCTCTACCCCCCTGGGCGCACCCCCTGCCTCATGGGCCCCCTGGTGGCCCTCTGATGCCCATCTTCTGCTATATGGAGTCTTTCGTCTGAGGAAAAATCATAAGCAAGCTCACGGAACGAAACTCCGCCACCATGAGGTGGAACCTTGGCGGAACCAATCTAGGGCTCTGGCGGAGCTGTTCTGCAGGGGAAACTTCCCTTTGGGAGGGGGAAATCATCACCATCGTCATCACCAAAGATCCTCTCATCGGGAGGGGGTCGATCTCCATCAACATCTTCACCAGCACCATCTCATCTCAAACCCTAGTTCATCTCTTGTATCCAATCTTTGTATCCAAACCTCATATTGGTACCTGTGGGTTGCTAGTAGTGTTGATTACTCCTTTTAGTTGATGCTAGTTGGTTTACTTGGTGGAAGATCATATGTTCAGATCCATTATGCATATTAATACTGAAAGGATCGAGAAGAGGTGTCTAGAGGGGGGGGTGATTAGACACTAAGTACCAAAAGTTGCAGTTTTTAATTTCTTTAAGTTGAAGTGGAGTTTTGGCACAAGTTTAACAAGCACAATACATATCAAGCAAGCATGCAAAGAGTATATGAGCAGCAGAAAGTAAAGCATGCAACTTGCAAGAATGTAAAAGGATGGGATTGGAGTGTGCAAACACAATTTGGAGACACGGAAATTTTTGAGACATGGTTCCAATAGGTGGTGCTATCGTACATACACGTTGATGGATACTTCAACCCACGAAGGGTAACGGCTGCGCGAGTCCACGAAGGGCTCCACCCATGAAGGGTCCACGAAGGAGCAACCTTGTCTATCCCACCATGGCCGTCGCCCACGAAGGACTTGCCTCACTAGCGGTAGATCTTCACGAAGTAGGTGATCTCCTTGCCCTTAAAAACTCGTTGGTTCAACTCCACAATCTTGTCGGAGGCTCCCAAGTGACACCTAGCCAATCTAGGAGACACCACTCTCCAAGAAGTAACAAATGGTGTGTTGATGATGAACTCCTTGCTCTTGTGCTTCAAATGATAGTCTCCCCAACACTCAACTCTCTCTCACAGGATATGGATTTTGTGGAAAGAAGATTTGAGTGGAAAGCAACTTGGGGAAGGCTAGAGATCAAGATTCATATGGTAGGAATGGAATATCTTGGCCTTAACACAAGTGTAGGTGGTTCTCTCACAGAAAATGTATATTGGAAGTGTAGGTTCGTTCTGATGGCTCTCTCCATGAATGAAGAGGAGGTGGAGGGGTATATATAGCCTCCACATAAAATCTAACCGTTACACACAACTTGCCAATCTCGGTGGGACCGAATTGATAAACTCGGTTGGACTGATTCAGCAAATCTAGTGACCGTTTGGATTTTCGATGGGACTGACACGCAACTTGGTAGGACCGATATGGTTAGGGTTAGGGCATAACGTAATCTCAGTGAGACCGATTACACAAACTCAGTGAGACCGATTTTTGTAATAAGCTAACCAGCGAGTTCTATTGCAATCTCGGTAGGACCGATTAACCAAACTCGGTGAGACCGATTTTGGTAATAGATCCATACAGAGAGATTGCAATCCCATCTCGGTGAGACCGAGATCCCTATCGGTGAGACCGATTTGCCTAGGCTTTGTGGCAGTGGCTATGACATCTGAACTCGGTGGCGCCGGATAGAAAGAATCTGTGGGGCCGAGTTTGACTTTTGGTTTAGGTCATATGTGGATGTGAGAAAGTAGTTGAGGGCTTTGGAGCATATTACTAAGAACTTTGAGCAAGAGCCTCATTAAGCAACACTAAAATAGAATTGGATCACTAAATGATAGTATTGGCTTTTCCTATAGACTCAATGTGGTCTTGGATCACTAAAATAGAAAATGTAGAGTCTTGAGCTTGGAGCTTGAGCCAATCCTTTTGTCCTTAGCATATTGAAGGGGTTCCACATCCTCTAGTCCATGCCACTTCATTGTTGAACTTATCTGAAACATACTAGGTAAAAGTGTTAGTCCAACAAGAGATATGTTGACATTAATTACCAAAACCACCTAGGGAGCACTTGTGCTTTCAAATACCCCTCCGATTATGAACATGAATATGCTTTGTGAGTAGTTACGTTTGTTCTTGAGGACATGGGAGAAGTCTTACTATAAGTAGTCATGTGAATTTGGTATTTGTTCGATATTTTGATGAGATGTATGTTGTCATCCCTCTAGTGGTGTCATGTGAACGTCGACTACATGATACTTCACCATTGTTTGGGCCTAGAGGGATGCATTGGGAAGTAATAAGTAGATGATGGGTTGCTAGAGTGACAGAAGCTTAAACCCTAGTTTATGCGTTGCTTCGTAAGGGGATGATTTGGATCCATATGTTTCATGCTATGGTTAGGTTTACCTTAATACTTCTATTGTAGTTGCGGATGCTTGCAATACAGGGGTTAATCATAAGGGGGATGCTTGTACAAGTAAGGGAAGTACCCAAGCACCGGTCCACCCACATATCAAATTATCAAAGTACCGAACGTGAATCATATGAACGTGATGAAAACTAGCTTGACGATAATGCCCATGTGTCCTCGGGAGCGATTTCCTTCATATAAGAGTTTGTCCAGGCTTGTCCTTTGCTACAAAAAGGATTGGGCCATCTTGCTGCACCTTATTTACTTTTATTACTTGCTACTCGTTACAAATTACCTTATCACAAAACTATCCGTTACCGATAATTTCAGTGCTTGCAGAGAATACCTTACTGAAAAACTGCTTATCATTTCCTTCTGCTCCTTGTTGGGTTCGACACTCTTACTTATCGAAAAGCTACGATAGATCCCCTACACTTGTGGGCCATCAAGCTTGACCGTCGAAATGCTTCTGAAGCTGTTCTCCTCCGATGGCTCCAGCCCCCGTTGAGGGAGTCCTAGACTAAGGGGTCCTCGGGCGTCGGGCCTGTTAGCCATGGGCCGGACTGATGGGCTGTGAAGATACGAAGACCGAAGACTGCACCCGTGTCCGGATGGGACTCTCCTTGGCGTGGAGGGCAAGCTTGGTGATCCACTATGTAGATTCCTTTCTTTGTAACCGACCTTATGTAACCCTAGATCCTCCTGGTGTCTATATAAATCGGAGGACTTAGTCCGGAGGGGGGAGAGACTCATTACCATAGCCATACAAGATAGACCTCTAGGGTTTAGCCATTATGATCTCGAGGTAGATCAACTCTTGTAATACTCGTATTCATCAATATCAATCAAGCAGGACGTAGGGTATTACCTCCATAGAGAGGGCCCGAACCTGGGTAAACATCGTGTTCCTTGTCTCATGTTACCATCGACCTTAGACGCATAGTACGGGACCCCCTACCCGAGATCCGCCGGTTTTGACACCGACATTGGTGCTTTCATTGAGAGTTCCACTGTGCCATCAACAAAAGGTTCGATGGCCCCTTCAATCATCAATAGTGACGTTGTCCAAGGAGAAACCTTCCTCCCCGGACAGATCTTCGTGTTCGGCGGCTTCGCACTGCGGGCCAACTCGTTTACATTGCAATCTCGGTAGGACCGATTACGCAAACTCGGTGAGACTGATTTTGGTAATAGACCCATACAAAGAGATTGCAATCCCATCTCGGTGAGACCAAGATCCCTATTGGTGAGACCGATTTGCCTAGGGTTTGTGGCAGTGGCTATGACATCTGAACTCGGTGGCGCCAGATAGAAAGAATCGGTGGGGCCGAGTTTGACTTTTGGTTTAGGTCATATGTGGATGTGAGAAAGTAGTTGAGGGCTTTGGAGCATATTACTAAGCAATTTGAGCAAGAGCCTCATTAAGCAACACCTCATCCCTCCTTGATAGTATTGGCTTTTCCTATAGACTCAATGTGATCTTGGATCACTAAAATAGAAAATGTAGAGTCTTGAGCTTGGAGCTTGAGAAAATCCTTTTGTCCTTAGCATCTTGAAGGGGTTCCACATCCTCTAGTCCATGCCACTTCATTGTTGAACTTATCTGAAACATACTAGGTAAAAGTGTTAGTCCAACAAGAGATATGTTGACATTAATTACCAAAACCACCTAGGGAGCACTTGTGCTTTCAATATCCCCCTTTTTGGTAATTGATAACAACATACATCAAAGCTTTAGATAAAGATATAGAGAATAGTAAGTAAAGCTTTGGAAAGACATGTAACATGCATAGGCTCCCCCTACATGTATGCAATCATGTGAATATGGAATATAGGAGCATGTGAATGCATAAACATGACAGAGTAAGCAATGTGTTACATGTATCTTGGCTATATGCATCAGAGCAAATGATGTGAATATGAGAAATGCACCTACATTCTCATGAGTCCTTCTTGCAAACAGTATGTACATCAGCAAGAATTTCTCATACACATGACTGTGATGCATATACTTACCTTGTGGTCTTGAGTTGGCTTAGGATGGGATGAACCTGCGTAAACAAGGTTAGATAACACAGATACACCTACTGGACAGAGAAAACAAAAGAAACCACAAGAGTACCAAGACTGGGATGACATGTAGATTGAGTACTAAGTACCACATTGGATATAGACATGTCTCCAAAGGTAAAGATGTGCAATAAATTCAAGTATTTCCTTCCCTTGGATGTCTTGCTCCTCCTGAATCTAGCATGGGATACTGGGAGAAGATAGGGAACAGAAAATCAAAGCAAAATCAGAGCTCAAACGAAATAAACAGAGCTAATGCACACGAGCAAATATGAACATGTCTTTCCCCTCTTGAAGACATGTGACTTCTCTCCTCTTGAACACCAAGCATCTAGGGTCCTTGATGATTACTCTTTCTTCCCTTGAGTATTCTCGCCCCCTATAGATATGATTAAGCTTTGATGTGATCTCTCTCTCCCCCTTTGACATCAATTTCCAAGAAGGGTTCTTTTGGATTTTTGTCCTGTTGGGTTTGGTCCTTGAGTCACAGAACAAAGCAGCAAGTTGAATGGGATGCTGGTCGAGGACAAGATTCATTGAGTGGAGCTGGATCAAAAAGAATGCAGAAACAAGTGGCAAGATGTCTTTCATGTAGTGAAATCGGTGACACCGAGTTGTATGGTTCGGTTGTACTGAGAGGATTCGGTTGGACTGAAACCATCAAACCGGTGAGATTGAGTTCATCGCAGAGAAAACACTTGTCACCTCAGCTCACTAGACAAGTAAGATCTCACAAGGATTTGTAAGGAATTAACTGAAAGATTTGCAATGAATTGGATGCAAGGAATGCAAAAAAGAGAAGAAACTAAAAATGAGTCTAGATGAAGTTGGAAACAAATATGCATGAGACAAATGCAAGAGCATAGAAAAGAACACAAGAGAACTTCATCTAGAACGGGTCGGCGACAAAGTCACCTATGTTAGAGTATATTGACTTAGGAGTCAAGTGAGATCACTTGATCATAGATCATACTCATCGTTTAAGCTCAAAATAGGGTTACCATTTTTTGTTTAAGCTTTTTGATGTATTCACATCTTGTCGAGTTGCTTTGACTCATGACTTGGAGTAAAGCTTCTCTAAGATGGAATAACATACCTTAGGTGGTGGTGTTGATCATGATCATGTAGTTGAACTTGTGTGGGTTGCTCAAGGTTGATATAGCTCATCAAGAGTTGGGAGCACCACTTGGAGTTTGAGTTCATCTTCCTACATGGGTTAGTTTTTGCAAGGAAGAGCACTTGTGTATCCAAAATGACAATCATGAAACTCAACATAAAATTTGTCAAAGGATATGTTTGAATGGTTGCATGCTTCCTTGTCTTCATCCACCATTGTGTAGAGACTTGGTGATACAGAAATTGCTCAAGATGTGAGTGAGTTGCAATCTCATAGATTTAGATTCATCCAAGTACCTACACGGGTTAGATAACATGCAAGGTGCAAATATATCCAAGACATAAGATAGTCAACATAAGAGAACTATCAAGGATTAGTCATAGGCTCATGCCTTGCATGTATCAAATGGAGTTCCTACTCCAAGTTTGAAGCATCAATGATGTTGAATTCACCTCTTAACCTGCAAAACACTTTCTCATCAAGTGGTTTTGTGAATATATCAGCTAACTGCTTTTCGGTGCGAACATGCTTAAGATTAATGTCCCCTTTAGCAACATGATCTCGAATGAAATGATGACGAAATTCAATATGCTTAGTTTGAGAATGTTGCACGAGATTGTGAGCAATCTTAATAGCACTTTCATTGTCACAAAGTAATGGAACATGTTTCACAGATATCCCATAATCTTTAAGAGTTTGGGTCATCCAAAGTAATTGAGCACAACATGATCCAGCGGCAATGTATTCCGCTTCGGCGGTGGATAAGGATACTGAGTTTTGTTTCTTAGAAGACCAAGACACAAGAGATATACCAAGAAATTGACAAGTACCCGAAGTGGACTTTCTATCAACCTTGTCACCAGCATAGTCCAAGTCAGAGTAGCCAACAAGATTAAAGGAGGCCCTCTTTGGATACCAAATGACAAAATTTGGTGTATGGATTAAGTATCTCACTATCCTTTTCACGGACTTAAGATGACATTCTTTAGGAGCGGCTTGATATCGTGCACACATGCACACACTTAGCATAATATCGGGATGTGAAGCACATAGCTATAATAATGAACCAATCATAGAGCGATAAACCTTTTGATCAACCAGTTCACCATCTTTGGTTAAATCAAGATGTCCACTGGTAGGCATGGGTGTAGTCATACCTTTGCATTCTTGCATATTGAACTTCTTGAATAAGTCCTTGGTGTACTTCATTTGAGAGACAAAGGTACCTTCCTTAGTTTGCTTGATTTGCAAACCAAGAAAGAATTTGAGTTCACTCATCCTCGACATCTCAGACTTCTCCGACATTAACTTTCCAAACTTTTCACTAAAATGAGGGTTACTTGATCCAAATATAATATCATCGACATAAATTTGGCACACAAATAGTTCTCCATTAACCCTTTTAGTAAAAAGAGTAGAATCTATTTTTCCAATATCAAAGCCTTTTTCAATAAGGAACTTGGTCAAGCATTTATACCATGCTCTAGGAGCTTGTTTAAGACCATAAAGAGCTTTGTGAAGTTTGTAAACATGATTAGGTTTCTTAGGATTGACAAATCCGGGAGGTTGCTTAACATAAACTTCCTCCTCTATTTCACCATTTAGAAAAGCACTTTTAATGTCCATTTGGTACAAGGTGATATCATGATGATTAGCATAGGCCAGTAAGATGCGAATGGACTCAAGTCTAGCAACGGGGGCATATGTCTCACCATAGTCCATACCTTCGACTTGAGTGTAGCCTTGGGCGACGAGACGTGCTTTGTTGCGAACTATTTGGCCATATTCATCTTGCTTGTTGCGAAACACCCATTTTGGTACTGATGATGTTGTGGTTGTTGTCGGGCTTCTCAACTAATGTCCAAACTTGATTTCTCTCAAAGTTGTGTAGCTCTTCATGCATGGCATTTAACCAATCCGGATCTTCCAAAGCTTCTTCAACCTTCATAGGTTCAATGCTAGAGATGAATGAATAGTGTTCACAAAAGTTAGCTAAACGAGTTTTTGAGTGAGTGATTCTCCCGGTTTGGATATCATTGTAGATTTGCTCGACGGGATGGTCTTTAGCAATTCTTGCTCGAACTCGTGAAAGCTTTTGCTTGGATCTTGGTTGAGCATCTTCTTCATCTTGTTCTTCTTCTTGGCCTTCTTCGTTGTTGACATTGTCGTTCTCTTGTCGTGGTGGAGAAGGAGGTTGTTGGCATTCATCTTGGTGCACTTCCTCGTTTTCTTCATCTTGGTGTGTCCCACTTGTGGATGCTTTCGTATCAACTCTTGGTTCACCTTGTCGTGAGGTAGAAGCTTCCACTTGGATGGACGAGGTACTATCCTTCACCTCCGTTGGACGAATCTTGCCAATAGTCAAGTCTTGGATTGCTTCCGAAGGGTCTTTGTCTCCTACAACAATTGGCAATTGCTCTACTTGCGAGCCGTTAGATTCATCAAACTTCACATCTACCGTCTCTTCAACCTTTCGGGTGAAATTATTGTAGACACGGTATGTGTGAGAGTTTGAGCCATAACCAAGTAGGAAACCTTCATGAGACTTAGGAGCAAATTTAGAACGACGATGCTTATCAAGAATGTAGCACTTTGAGCTGAATACTCCAAAGTATCCAACTTGTGGTTTGTTACTAGTGAGGAGCTCGTATGCCGTCTTGCCGAGTAGCTTGTGAAGATACAAGCGATTTGTTGCATGACAAGCTGTCTCAACCGCTTCTGCCCAAAAGTGCTTTGGCGTCTTGTACTCATCAAGCATCGCTCTCGCCATTTCGATGAGTGTCCGGTTCTTCCTCTCAACAACTCCATTCCGTTGAGGTGTGTACGTAGCCGAGAACTCATGTGAAATCCCTTCTTCGTCAAGAAATGTGTCCACATTTGCGTTCTTGAAATCCGTTTCGTTGTCGCTGCGAACCTTCTTGATTTTCACTTCAAATTGATTTTGGGCCTTCCTAGCGAAGTTTTTTGAAAATCTTTTGGACCTGCGATTTATCATCGAGAAAGAACACCCACATAAATCTTGAAAAATCATCAACTATAACTAGACCAAAAGAATTTCCACCAAGACTTTTGTAAGCGTTAGGACCAAAAAGATCCATGTGAAGTAGCTTGAGTGGCGTCCTTGTGGTCATGATGTTCTTCACGGGATGCCTTCCTCCAACCTGTTTACCTGCTTGACAAGCGTTGCAAAGTCTATCCTTATCAAATATGACATCGTTAACGCCAAGGATATGATTTCCTTTAATAAGCTTGTCAAGGTTTCGCATACCAACATGACCTAATCGTCTATGCGATAACCAACCTTTAGAGGATTTAGCAGTTAAGCAAGTTCTAGGTTGAGATTTTTTAGTGAAATCAATAATGTAAAGATCACCTCTGCGTATACCGGTAAAGACTATTTTATGATTATCTCTACGAAACACTTGGCAATCTACTTCAGTAAATAGGACATTGAAACCGAAATCAGCAAGTCCAGATACTGAAAGTAAATTGTAGCCAAGAAATTCAACGAGCATGGCATTTTGTATGGAGCTATCATGTGATATGGCCACCTTATCGAGGCCAACCACCTTACCCTTTGAGTTGTCACCGAAAGTGACATACTTTCGAGGACCATCGTTTTCAGCAAGCTCAAGAAACATGTCTTTATCTCCGGTCATGTGATCGGTACATCCACTATCAAGAACCCATTCCTTTCCTCCTGCCATATATCCCCGAAGATTTGCCATAAGACCAAAGTGTCTCATTGCATCATCAAGATCAAAATCACTATCATCATCCTCATCATAGTATCCATGTTCAACATCGTCATGTGGTGGATCAAATCCTAGAGAGGGTGATTCGTTAGAGTGAGTTTGACAATGATCTTCTTTATGAATTTTAATAGCTTCGGAAATAATATCACTAATAATTCCAACATCTCCTTTGGCACGCATAAGGTTAGTAAGCTCAAATAGACAATCACCAAACATAGGATCATTGGAATTCATCTTACTCAAGGCAATAGACTTATGGAGAATTTTATCTAGATTTTTCAAGGAATAATTTGGAAAGCGTTCCTCAAGAAATTTCCATATGGTGTAGGCACACTTAAGAGTAGGCAAACATCCAATCAAGTTTCTAGGAAAGCCTCTAGTGATAAGATTAACAGTTCTATGATTTTGAATCATGTCAATTGACTCATCAAGGGTAGGATGCATGGGATCAACATGAGGTGCACAAGGGCTAGCAATATACTTGTTCAAATGATATTCATTGAAAATCACAAGCATCTCATTTTTCCACTCATGAAAATACTCTCCATCAAGTATAGGCACTCTATGTCTAAGACTACCCAAAGTAGACTCATCCATCTTCCTCCAATGGTGTTTAAACCAAAGCAATGGAGACCAATGCTCTGATACCAATTGAAAGGATCGAGAAGAGGTGTCCATAGGGGTGGTGTTTAGACACTAAGTACCAGAAGTTGCAGTTTTTAATTTCTTTAAGTTGAAGTGGAGTTTTGGCACAAGTTTAACAAGCACAATACATATCAAGCAAGCATGCAAAGAGTATATGAGTAGCGGAAAGTAAAGCATGCAACTTGCAAGAATGTAAAAGGATGGGATTGGAGTGTGCAAACGCAATTTGGAGACACGGAGATTTTTGAGACGAGGTTCCGATAGGTGGTGCTATCGTACATCCACGTTGATGGAGACTTCAACCCACGAAGGGTAACGGCTGCGCGAGTCCACGGAGGGCTCCACCCATGAAGGGTCCACAAAGAAGCAACCTTGTCTATCCCACCATGGCCATTGCCCACAAAGGACTTGCCTCACTAGCGGTAGATCTTCACGAAGTAGGCGATCTCCTTGCCCTTACAAACTCCTTGGTTCAACTCCACAATCTTGTCGGAGGCTCCCAAGTGACACCTAGCCAATCTAGGAGACACCACTCTCCAAGAAGTAACAAATGGTGTGTTGATGATGAACTCCTTGCTCTTGTGCTTCAAATGATAGTCTCCCCAACACTCAACTCTCTCTCACAGGATATGGATTTTGTGGAAAGAAGATTTGAGTGGAAAGCAACTTGGGGAAGGCTAGAGATCAGGATTCATATGGTAGGAATGGAATATCTTGGCCTCAACACAAGTGTAGGTTGTTCTCTCTCAGAAAATGTATGTTGGAAGTGTAGGTTCATTCTGATGGCTCTCTCCACGAATGAAGAGGAAGTGGAGGGGTATATATAGCCTCCACATAAAATCTAACCGTTACACACAACTTGCCAATCTCGGTGGGACTGAATTGATAAACCCGGTTGGATCGATTCAGCAAATCTAGTGACCGTTACGATTTCTGGTGGGACCAACATGCAACTCGGTAGGACCGATATGGTTAGGGTTAGGGCATAACGTAATCTCGGTGAGACCGATTACACAAACTCGGTGAGACCGATTTTGGTAATAAGCTAACCAGAGAGTTGGTCAGGTAAACTCGGTGGGACCGATTCGCTCATTTTGGTGAGACCGAAATGTTACGAAAAGGAAACAGAGAGTTTACATTGCAATCTCGGTAGGACCGATTACGCAAACTCGGTGAGACCGATTTTGGTAATAGATCCATACAGAGAGATTGCAACCCCATCTCGATGAGACCGAGATCCCTATCGGTGAGACCGATTTTCCTAGAGTTTGTGGCAGTGGCTATGACATCGGAACTCGGTGGCGCCGGATAGAAAGAATCGGTGGGGCCGAGTTTGACTTTTGGTTTAGGTCATATGTGGATGTGAGAAAGTAGTTGAGGGCTTTGGAGCGTATTACTAAGCACTTTGAGCAAGAGCCTCATTAAGCAACACCTCATACCTCCTTGATAGTATTGGCTTTTCCTATAGACTCAATGTGATCTTGGATCACTAAAATAGAAAATGTGGAGTCTTGAGCTTGGATCTTGAGCCAATCCTTTTGTCCTTAGCATCTTGAAGGGGTTCCACATCCTCTAGTCCATGCCACTTCATTGTTGAACTTATCTGAAACATACTAGGTAAAAGTGTTAGTCCAACAAGAGATATGTTGACATTAATTACCAAAACAACCTAGGGAGCACTTGTGCTTTCAAATACCCCTATGATTATGAACATGAATATGCTTTGTGAGTAGTTATGTTTGTTCCTGAGGACATGGGAGAAGTCTTGCTATAAGTAGTCATGTGAATTTGGTATTCGTTCGATATTTTGATGAGATGTATGTTGTCATCCCTCTAGTGGTGTCATGTGAACGTCGACTACATGGCACTTCACCATTGTTTGGGCCTAGAGGGAGGCATTGGGAAGTAATAAGTAGATGATGGGTTGCTAGAGTGACAGAAGCTTAAACCCTAGTTTATGCGTTGCTTCGTAAGGGGCTGATTTGGATCCATATGTTTCATGATATGGTTAGGTTTACCTTAATACTTCTGTTGTAGCTGCGGATGCTTGCAATAGGGGTTAATCATAAGTGGGATGCTTGTACAAGTAAGGGAAGTACCCAAGCATCGGTCCACCCACATATCAAATTATCAAAGTACCGGATGCGAATCATATGAACGTGATGAAAACTAGCTTGACGATAATTCCCATGTGTCCTCGGGAGTGATTTCCTTCATATAAGAGTTTGTCCAGGCTTTTCCTTTGCTATAAAAAGGATTGGGCCATCTTTCTGCACCTTATTTACTTTTATTACTTGCTACTCGTTATAAATTACCTTATCACAAAACTATCTGTTACCGATAATTTCAGTGCTTTGCAGAGAATACCTTACTGAAAACTGCTTATCATTTCCTTCTGCTCCTCGTTGGGTTCGACACTCTTACTTATCGAAAAGCTACGATAGATCCCCTACACTTGTGGGCCATCAAGCTTGACTGTCGAAATGCTGCTGGAGATATTCTCCTCCGACGACTCCAACCCCCGTTGAGGGAGTCCTGGACTAAGGGGTCCTCGGGCGTCCGGCCTATTAGCCATGGGCCGGATTGATGGGCTATGAAAATACGAAGACCGAAGACTGCACCCGTGTCTGGATGGGACTCTCCTTGGCGTGGAGGATAAGCTTGGCGATCAACTATGTAGATCCTTTCTTTGTTACCGACCTTATGTAACCCTAGATCTTCCTGGTGTCTATATAAACTGGAGGACTTAGTCCGGAGGGGGAGAGACTCATTACCATAGCCATACAAGCTAGACCTCTAGGGTTTAGCCATTATGATCTCGAGGTAGATCAACTCTTGTAATACTCGTATTCATCAATATCAATCAAGCAAGACGTAGGGTATTACCTCCATAGAGAGGGCCCAAACCTGGGTAAACATCGTGTTCCTTGTCTCCTGTTACCATCGACCTTAGACGCATAGTACGGGACGCCCTACCCAAGATCCGCCGGTTTTGACACCGACATTGGTGCTTTCATTGAGAGTTCCACTGTGCCGTCAGCGAAAGGTTCGATGGCCCCTTCAATCGTCAATAGTGACGCTGTCCAAGGAGAAACCTTCTCCTCGGATAGATCTTCGTGTTCGGCGGCTTCGCAATGCGGGCCAACTCGTTTGGCCACCTGGAGCAGATCGAGAGCTTCGCCCCTGGTCATCAGGTCAGGTTTAGGAGCTTGAATTACTTTGCGGACATCTGTGGAGATTTGATCTTCGCCGGATCCGAGACCGCGGCGACCGCTCCTGGTCACCTTGACGAACATGACCTAAATCTGTCGTTTGACCGCATCTGGGAGATAGCTCCTGTAACCACTCCAGCCTTAGAATCGGAGCACACCGTGGCATCCAAGGATTGGAGGCTCATCCCCACCACGGAGGCCGCAGATTCCCCAGTGTTGGAGCCGCACATGGACTTAACCTCACACAATATTTGTGTCACCGGAACTCCGGACTCGTTTCTGGGTGTAAGTTCTGAACCATGTGAGTCTGCGGATGCCGAACTTGATCATTTGTCGATCTTTGAGTTCAGCGCCGCGGACATCTTCCAGCACTCACCCTTGGGCGACGTGCTAAGCTCATTAAAGAACCTGTCCTTGGCGGGGGACTCACAGCCGAACTATATCCGGTTCAAACTAGAAGCTGATGATAGGGAATTTCGCTCCCCACCCGCCACCCACTTTATAGCCACTGTCGAAGACTTAACTGACATGCTCGATTACGGCTCCGATGACATCGACAGTATGGATGACGATGCCGGAGAAGAAGAGGCCCAGGACCCGCCGTTCACCGGACGCTGGACGGCCACTTCCTCATACGATGTGTACATGGTGGATGCACCAAAGGAGAATAGCGGCGATGACAAGGAAGACCCAGTTGCGGATAAACCTCCTGAGATACAACCGAAACGCCGGCGTCAGTGGCGCCGCTCTAAGTCACACCGCAGTAAAGATAGCAACACCGGCACAATAGAAGATAACACTCTGAAAGGTGCCGAAGACAGCGAAGACCCCATCGATGCAGCTACCGAACGGGACGAACGTGAAGATGGGCAAGATAGCCCTGGTAGACAGGCCACACACGAGGACTCGGAGGACAGTAACTATCTTCCGCTCTCGGAGGATGAGGCGAGCCACGACACCAAGGATTTCATCGTGCCTGAGGAACCTCTTGAGCAGGAGCGCTTCAAGCGCCAGCTAATAGCCACTGCAAGGAGCCTGAAAAAGAAGCAACAGCAACTTCAAGCTGACCAAGATCTGCTCAACGATAAATGGACCGATGTCCTAACAGCCGAAGAATACGACCTCAAGCGCCCGGCCAAAAGCTACCCGAAGCGCAAATTACTACCTCAGTTCGACGACGAGGCGCCAGAACACATACCAACATCGCGCAATGCGGCTGACCGACCACCACGTAGACGGGACAAAGCGGCACCTCAAGCCGAACAGCAGCCCGCTCCGCCTCCTCGCAAAGGCAGATGTAAATCAGCTGACAGTTGCTACCTCTTGAGCACTGCGTTGGTTTTTCCCCAAAGAGGAAGGGATGATGCAGCAGAGTAGCGTAAGTATTTCCCTTAGAATTTGAGAACCAAGGTATCAATCTAGTAGGAGGCTACATGCGAGTCCCTCGTACCTGCACAAAACAAATAAATCCTCGCAACCAATGCGATAAGGGGTTGGCAATCCCTACACGGCCACTTACGAGAGTGAGATCTGATAGATATGATAAGATAATATTTTTGGTATTTTTATGATAAAGATGCAAAGTAAAATAAAAGCAAAGTAAAAGCAAAGGAAATAACTTAAGTATTGGAAGATTAATATGATGAAGATAGACCCGGGGGCCATAGGTTTCACTAGTGACTTCTCTCAAGAGCATAAGTATTTTACGGTGGGTGAACGAATTACTGTTGAGCAATTGACAGAATTGAGCATAGTTATGAGAATATCTAGGTATGATCATGTATATAGGCATCACGTCCGAGACAAGTAGACCGACTCCTGCCTGCATCTACTACTATTACTCCACTCATCGACCGCTATCCAGCATGCATCTAGAGTATTAAGTTAATGGAAACAGAGTAACGCCTTAAGCAAGATGACATGATGTAGAGGGATAAACTCATGCAATATGATGAAACCCCATCTTGTTATCCTTGATGGCAACAATACAATATGTGCCTTGCTGCCCCTACTGTCACTGGGAAAGGACACCGCAAGATTGAACCCAAAGCTAAGCACTTCTCCCATTGCAAGAAAGATCAATCTAGTATGCCAAACCAAACTGATAATTCGAAGAGACTTGCAAAGATAACCAATCATACATAAAAGAATTCAGAGAAGATTCAAATATTATTCATAGATAGACTTGATCATAAACCCACAATTCATCGGTCTCAACAAACACACCGCAAAAAGCAGATTACATCGAATAGTTCTCCACAAGAGAGGAGGAGAACATTGTATTGAGATCCAAAAAGAGAGAAGAAGGCATCTAGCTAATAACTATGGACCCGTAGGTCTGAGGTGAACTACTCACACTTCATCGGAGGGGCTATGGTGATGATGTAGAAGCCCTACATGATCGATGCCCCCTCCGTCGGAGCTCCGGAACAGGCCCCAAGATGGGATCTCGTGGATACCGAAAGTTCCGGCGGTGGAATTAGGATTTTGGCTCCGTATCTGATCGTTTGGGAGTACGTAGGTATATATAGGAGGAAGGAGTACGTCGGTGGAGCAACAGGGGGCCCACGAGGGTGGAGGGCGCGCCTGGGGGGGTAGGCACGACCCCCTACCTCATGGCCTCCTCTTTTGTGTCTTGACGTAGGGTCCAAGTCTCCTGGGTCTTGTTCGTTGAGAAAATCATGTTCCCGAAGGTTTCATTCCGTTTGGACTCCGTTTGATATTCCTTTTCTTCAAAACCCTAAAATAGGCAAAAAAACAGCAACTCTGGGTTGGGCCTCCGGTTAATAGGTTAGTCCCAAAAATAATATAAAAGTGGATAATAAAGCCCAATAATGTCCAAAACAGTAGATAATATAGCATGGAGCAATCAAAAATTATAGATACGTTGGAGACGTATCAACGGTCATACATATGACCTTCGACATGACCTCAATAACAAAGCGAGACATACCAGATCAATCTATGGATCATGAGGACGTGCCTCGACACGCGACGACGGCCACCTATTCGGACATGACAAACTTAGTCATGAGCGGGCTGAAAACCGCAGATGGACTCCATCAGAGCTACGTCGTGATACGGCCCGATATAGAGGTGCCGCACACCCTCATTGCTTCACTGATGAGGTCATGGATCATGAATTCCCAGAAGGGTTCAAACCCATGAATATAGAATCATACGATGGAACCACAGACCCCGCAATGTGGATCGAAGACTTCATTCTCCACATTCATATGGCCCGCGGCGATGACCTCCATGCCATCAAATACCTCCCTTTAAAACTCAAGGGGCCAGCTCGGCATTGGCTCAACATTCTGCCTGAATATTCTATTGGCAGCTGGGAGGACTTGGAAGAGGCCTTCCTCGATAACTTCCAAGGTACATATGTTCGACCTCCGGACGCTGATGACTTAGGTCATATAGTTCAGTAGCCCGGAGAATCCGCCAACAAATTCTGGACTAGGTTCTTAACTAAAAAAACCAAATCGTCAATTGTCCGGATGCCGAAGCCCTAGCAGCCTTCAAACACAGCATATGTGACGAATGGCTCGCTTGCCACCTCGGCCAAGAAAAGCCAAAATCCATGGCGGCCCTCATAGCACTCATGACACGCTTTTGTGCAGGCGAGGACGGTTGGTTGGCCCGTAACAAAAACAATGCAAGCAATGCCGGCACCCCTAAAGTTAAAAATAACAAAGAAAAGTCTCGACGCAACAGATACAAGCATCGAAACAACAGTGACAACACCGAGGATACGGCGGTCAATGCCGGATTTAGTGGCTCTAAGTTCGGTCAGCGGGAGAAGCCGTTTCGAAGGAACAATTCAGGCCCATCCAGCTTGGACTGCATACTTGATCGTCCGTGCCAGATTCATGGCACCCCGGACAAACCACCCAATCATACAAATAGAGATTGCTGGTTTTTAAATAGGCCGGCAAATTAAACACCGAGAACAGGGAAAAGGGATCGCAAAGCAAGGACGATGAAGAAGAGCCCCGGCAACCGAACACAGGGGGACAGAAGAAGTTTCCCCCTCAGGTCAAAACGGTGAACATGATATATGCTACCCACATCCCCAAGAGGGAGCGCAAGCATGTGCTCAGGGACGTCTACGCGATAGAGCCAGTCGCCCCAAAATTTAATCCATGGTCATCATGCCCGATCACTTTTGATCGTCGGGATCATCCGACTAGTATCCGTAACAGTGGCTCAGCTGCACTGGTCCTAGACCTAACAATTGACGGGTTTCACCTGACTCGCGTCCTTATGGACGGAGGTAGCAGCCTCAATCTGCTCTATCGGGATACAGCACGAAAAATGGGCATTAACCCATCACGGATCAAGCCCACCAGGACTACCTTCAAAGGTGTCATACCAGGTGTAGAGGCCCGCTGTACCGGCTCAATCACACTAGAGGTTATCTTCGGATCTCTGGACAACTTCCGAAGCAAGCATTTAATCTTCGATATCGTCCCCTTCTGCAGCGGCTATCACGCACTGCTCGAACGAACTGCGTTTGCTCGATTCAACGCGGTACCACACTATGCTTATCTCAAGCTCAAGATGCTCGGTCCATGCGGCGTCATAACGGTCAATGGAAATACGGAACGCTCCCTCCGTACAGAAGAGCACACAACTGCCTTAGCAGCAAAAGTGCAGAGCGGCCTTCTCAAGCAGAACCTTAATTCGGCTGCCGAGCGCACGGACACCGTTAAGAGGGTCCGAACTACTCTGCAACAGAAGAGCTCGGCTCGTCAGTATCTCTACTAGCAATCTGGCCTCCGTCTCAGTCCCGATCAAGTGGTGGCATTCGTGTCGCGCGTACATAACTACGCACTCAAAATCCCATGGGCATCGATGGAGGCATAGCTAGCTTGTGGTCCATAGTACGGCTCAACCGACATTAGATACACACATACTTTCACTTTTACTTGCCTTCTTTTCAGGTCTCAATCCCATAGGCCCCATCTGGTGGTCTGGTCATCGATCCTCTTGAAGGACAAACACACCAAGGCGGCAAGAAGCACAGGCATATGGGGGACTTCTCTAGGTGGTTTCATTAACGATCACTCTACGTGTTTTTCAGGACCCACGTGCAGCTCTCCCTTGGTCAAGGCATAGTACTAGCCTCCTTCTTATGGCATTACTTGTATAAACGCGCTTTAACGCACCAATGAAATTATAATAAGAACAATTTGTGGCTCAAATTTTACGGCCCTAGCTTATCACTTATTCTTCCTTTTTCCTATTTTGTCTTTTCTGGTAACTTTATCAGGTAGCACCCGTACACTACGGTACATTTGATGTTTGCCAGGGGCTTCATAGCACCCCACACTACGAAAACAAAAGTCCGAACACTTTTTATAAGTATAGTTCGGCACCTTGAATTTAGCATTATATGCATTGGCTCTGAATCATGTCTTTGGTCAATAGTTGGGTTGCCCGGCTCCTGTGCTTGCTACCTTACGTTCCGCTATATCGGCTAAGGTAGTAAAGGGAGAACTACTGCGATTGTGCCCTGGTTTATCCAAAGGAGCACCTCAGTAGAGAAAGCCAAAAACTGACTGTCATGATGCAGCGAGAGCCAGTCAGCTGTTCGGAGGTTGCAAATCGTTGAAGATTTTCTTCTGCGTTGCGCGAAGGATCGGTACTTCCCGATCAGACGCTTATAGCACTCTAGTTCGGAAACTAGGGGCTGCGTCCATGTTTTTATTGTCGAACTCCTATGGCAAAGTGAGGGTGTTACAGTCGCATAGTCTGGTTGCCTGGTTCTTTGCGCTAAACAACTCCTTCAAGGACCATCTAATTGGATCAAGATTGTTTAGATTCCATCCCGTACACCCCCGTACTACCTACATGGGGGCAGAAGCCGACGACTGGTTAACCCTCAGATTTCATACAACACGGCCGCACAAGAAGTAAAAATTTAAAAACATAACCAGCATTATATTGCATAATCACTTTGTTTTATCATACAAGGCAGAGGGAGCTCGAATACATTCATTCAAAGATAGTGTCTTTCGCACAATGATCCACAACAATGCGGGACCCCTCCAAGACATCGCCAAAGTATCGCTTGGGAATGCGGTGCTCCTTGCCCTCAGGCGGCCCCCCGGTCGCCAACTTGACGACATCCATCTTCGCCCACCAGACCTTGACATAGGAGAAGGCCAGACGCGCGCCTTCAATGCAGACGGACCGCTTGATGACGTCCAGCCGAGGACAGGCATCAACCAACCTCTTCATGAGGCCGAAGTAACTGCTGGGTATAGCTTCGGCTGGCCACAGCCGGATTGTTAAATCCTTCATGGCCAGTTTGGCCACCCTGTGCAGCTCGACCAGCTGTTTTAGTTGATCGCTGAAGGGCACCGGATGTTCTGGCGCAAGATATTGCAACCAGAACAGCTTCTCCGTGGACCCCCCTTCTTCGGCTCGGAAGAATTCCGCGGCGTCGGTCACACTGTGTGGCAGATCAACAAAGCCCCTGGAGAACTCCGAATCCGGGTCAGTAAAAGATATTTCCTCTTCACATTCTTGCTTTGCATATTGAATGCCTTACCCGCCGCGATCTTCCTGGCCTCCTAGATCTCCTGGAGGGCGCCCTGGGATTCACTCCGGGCCGTCTCCGCACTCTTACGAGCCTTGGCGAGTTCGGCCTCTTGAGCGGACGCATTGTGCTCCAAGGTCTCGCACTTCCTCACCGCGTCCTGGAGCTCCTGTTGGACTTCGTTGGCCCGGGCCTTGAGCCTCTTACAGGTGGCCTGCTCCTTGATAGCCTTCCCCTCGGCTTCGACTAGGGCCTCGACCTCGGTCGTCACTTTTGTACATATCATGGCACTTCGGTCAAATGCATGCCATTTTACTTTTTTCGAATACATAACTGGTTATCACATACCTTGTTTTCCTTGAAGCTGCCTCCTCACCTGGCCGAGCTCCTCCTCAGCCTGCTCCAGTCTCCGCTTCAGTTCGGAGACCTCGGCAGTATGAGAGGCGGCGGCCAACAACGACGCCTACGTATTCATTACAGACAATTTAGTTAGTTTCCTGCAATAAAGGATTGATCCTCTGTCCGGCTTTTCTTTCTGAACACTGGACAGATCTCAGGGGCTACTGTCTATATTGGGATTTTCTCCTTTTTTGCGCCGTTTACCTCAAAACCTGTTAACATGCTGCTGCAGGCTTCGGTTAGTCCGCTCTTAGCGGACTGAACCCTTTCAATTACCGTTCCCATAAGGACACGGTGCTCATCCACAATGGAAGCGCCTCGCAGCGCTTCCAGCAGATTATCCGGTGCCCCTGGTTGGACAGGGGTCACCAGGGGAACATGCATCCCCCTTCTTTCGAAGGAGGTTGTATGCCGGATTCCGGAGCCGCATCGGACTCCGGAATCGAGTCCGGCTGAGGGCCGAACTGAATACGACCCTCCCCACAAGTCTCCATGGGGATTGACTCCCCCTGGTGTCCGGCGACGGGGGTTTCGCCTTCTGGCGCCTCCCGAGCCTCTCCCCCGCCTGGAATAGTCCTTCAGGATAGCACCTCCGCATCTTCCTTCGCCCTGGGGGAGTGAGCAGCCGGTGGTGAATCGCTGGCCATCGCCTTTGAGTCCAGCGAACCTCGTGATGAGGATCGCTGGGAGTCGTCGTGGGCAGGACTGCTGTCGGTGTCAAAACCGGCGGATCTCGGGTAGGGGGTCCCGAACTGTGCGTCTAGGCGGATGGTAACAGGAGACAAGGGACACAATGTTTTTACCCAGGTTCGGGCCCTCTCGATGGAGGTAAAACCCTACTCCTGCTTGATTAATATTGATGATATGAGTAGTACAAGAGTAGATCTACCACGAGATCAAAGAGGCTAAACCCTAGAATCTAGCCTATGGTATGATTGTTGTTCGTCCTATGGACTAAAACCCTCCGGTTTATATAGACACCGGAGAGGGCTAGGGTTACACAAAGTCGGTTACAATGGGAGGAGATCTACATATCCGTATTGCCAAGCTTGCCTTCCACGCCAAGGAAAGTCCCATCCGGACACGGGACAAAGTCTTCAATCTTGTATCTTCATAGTCCGAGAGTCCGGCCAAAGGTTATAGTCCGGCTATCCGGACACTCCCTAATCCAGGACTCCCTCAGTAGCCCCCGAACCAGGCTTCAATGACGATGAGTGCGGCGCGCAGATTGTCTTCGGCATTGCAAGGCGGGTTCCATTCCAAATTCTGTGTACCTGTTTAAATAGTGCCTGGCTTCTTCTGAATGTTGCGCTCCTTGGCTTCCACGCCCAATAATGGCCACTTTCCACGTGTCGAGCGAATGTGAAAAGCCAGGATGTTTTTACATTTACCCCCCTAGCTGTGTGAATGAGTTGCCTATTAAAGAGACGAGGATTCAGATCCAAATCACACCATCCTCCCTTGGCGAGCCCTCATCGGAGCGCACCTGACAGAGATCCATTCCATCATGGCCGGTCGACGCAGCTCCTCCTCTCGCTCCCCTAGTCCCAAGCATGGAGATTGGGAGAGATGTTCCGTCCCGCACAGCAAATTAGTGATGCTTCAGACCAAGGGATTTCTTCCCCCAGCATACATGGTCCCGGTTCGAGCCGGACTCGCCACCTATAATGGCGGAGAGCAAGCGGAGATCCTTCCCAATCCCTCCAAGGGAGAGCGGATATGCCTTGTCCCTCATTTGGTAAGAGGGCTCGGATTTCCAATTCATCTGTTTCTCCGGGGGCTCCTGGAGTTCTACGACCTCCAGTTGCACAACCTTACGCATGCCTCCATATTGCATATCGCGGGCTTCGTAGCCCTTTGCGAGCTGTTTTTGGGCTGTGAGGCTCATTTCACGTTGTGGAAGAAGCTGTTCTGCCTTGTGCCCCGTTCTCAGGAGGGGTCAATATATCAAGTGGGCGGAGCCGAAGTGTGGCGTATTACCGGGACCGGATATCTATCCGGAACCCCAAAGATGACGTCCGAAGACTAGCCTTCAGAATGGTTTTATATAGAAGACGTCCCCCTCCCGGACCCTATTCGAATCGGCCTCCCTGAGTTCGACAACGCTCCTTTGAAGAAGCGCTGGAGCTAGCATCCATGGATCCCCCAGGAGGAAGATGACAGGGACGTTGTTTACCTGATGAGCCGGATAAGTTTGTTAGCTAGATCCGGATTGACCATGATCGAGGTCATGGCCACATGCATTATGCGGGGGGTGCAGCCGCTTCAGTATAGAGGCCACCCCATGTGGGATTTCAACGGGGAGGATGACGTCACCCGCTGCGGCCGTAAAGGGCTGGAATCGGTTGCTGCTCTAATAAAGATCTTATCCACTTTGTACAAGGGAGAAGAGGAGGAATTCCTCCGCGTCAACCCGCTGGGTAAGAGGACACTCTTTCTCGCCCATCTGTTTCATATTCCCATAGTTAAGTATTCAGTCTAGTGATTTCAATGCAGGAGCTGCGCCAGGCTGTAAGGGAGATAAACAGCCCTCCTCCACAACCCGAGGACCCGGAACGGTCCCTTGACACAGCCTCCCAAGAGGATCCGGACATATCTGTGGAGCTGATCGATGGGGTATTTTACCAATTGAGCAATGACAACGCCTTGGTGGCCATTACGGCCGATTACCCTGGGCTACTTCCAGCCTCACAGGTAACTGAGATCGAAGTCCCAGCACTTTGAAAAGGGATCCGTCCTTGCGTGTTTTTGATTACCGTATAACAACCGTGTTTTGCAGGGGAGGTCCTCGAGGCGGAAGGCCGAGCCTGCGGCGACTACCAACAAGGGGTCGCGAGGCCAGGCAAGCTGAAAAGACACGTAGTCCGGATTGAGACACCGGTGCAGCGGTACGGCACGTCGTCTTTATTCCAAGATATTATTCTCAAAGGCATACTAACGCCCATGCCTTCTTTTTAGGAAAAAGAGCGCTCGCCGGACTATATCCGGAGAGGCTACTAATCGTGCCTCCACCAGCCAGGCTCCAAGGCCGGATTCAGAGACGGGAACGAATACGAGGCGTGCGTCGGGCGCTTCTCAGACAGAGGATGCGGACAGACTGTCCGCCACCAATTCCGAGGTGGAAAGTGCCATGAACCACAGGCGTCGTCGGACTGTTCTTCATGACGCTTGTTTCTCCCAAGAGGCATTGGATGCCTTCAACTCGGGAGATGCGTACCTCCGTGCCGCTCAAAATGGTCTAGCCAGAGCCACGGAGCAGTATGTAAAAGACATACGGGTGAGAAAATTTGGTGGTTATATATATCAGTAGCCTTTGAGACTTGAAACAGTTAGAATAAATGATTTAAGGATCATTTGTTATGCAGGTTCTTACAGAAAAGAATACCCAACTGTCCCAGGAGCTGGAAGAGTGCAAAGCCCAACTTCAGGCTGCACTAGCCGCAGCAGGGGAGCCCAAAGAGACCCCCTCTCGTAATATATCCTTCAAATGATAAGTATCATATAAAGTGTGGCGTATATGCAGATCTAACGGTAAAATTGCAGATGACGCTGGAGTAAATCTGGATAAGCAACAGCTCCTACGCCAGCTAAAGGCCGGTGAGAGCGTGCTTACGAGGGTGAGGCAGGAGAAGAATGATCTCCTAGATGCCAACACCAAGCTGGGCGTGGAACTAAAGGATGTTCGTGCCCAACTGTCGGACTCCGTTAAGGAGAATCGGCGGCTTCGACGCGGCATATTTAGTAAGTGCTTGAACGAACTTTGAAAAAGAGTTCGGCGAGGAAGTTGGCTGATAGAGTTATGTCTGTAGGTATTCTAACGGGTCGTCCTGAAGAGGAAATGCCCGGTTCTACGGGTGACCTTCTTCCCGAGCTCTCACAACTGCACAAACGAGTTCGGCAGGTGATGCAAGGCGTCGCCCAGGCCTTGTGGCCATCCGTCTCCATGCCCGAAGGCCTTGGAGAGCTTGTAGAGAAGCTGAAGGCAGCGCGGCGGCGCTTCCGATTATGGAAGATATCGGCCTGCCATCAGGGCGCCAGGGAAGCCTGGGCCATGGTGAAGACGTGGTACACGAAGGCTAACCCAAACCACATGGCTGAGGTCGGACCTGCGGGGCCCGATGGGAAGGAGATCCCTATGAGCTTAGTGTACGGCCAAGTAGAATTGGCCGCAAAGTATTCCCAACAGGACTGTAAACTAGACAGCCTATTGGATGGTATTGAAGAGGAATTTAACCAGTCAAATTGACTATGTAATTGAAGGTGATATGTATAATGCCTTCTAGCCGGATTGTAGATTGTATGTCGTGGCGGACCTTTTCGCTTCAACCTCGGGACCCGACGGTCTAGAGTGTATCTGAATACCCTCTCGGTTATGTAAGAACCGGGGCATGCATGGAGACCAGGCGTAGGGGTCATTAGTGCTTAAACGGACAAGTGCCCAACTAGTTATGTTATATTACATGGTTAATAAGAAACATCTTCCAGGGAGAATAGTTCCGTTAAGGGTTCCTTTCCCTGGGAGGCATGCCCTAAAGTGCATGTCCGGATTGCGAAAAGAGACGCGGAAAAAACATCTGGGGGCGCATAAGTAAATAAGTGAAAAATCATCTTTAGTTCACCGACCGAATATTCCCTTAAAAATGCTAGCTTTCGGCTTCACCCAGTCTGAGGTACACATCCGGCTGACCCGGCAGTAATAATCGCAGAGGTGCTCCCCTTATGCCCTAGCCGAATTAACGGGAATGTAGGGCATAAATACAAGAGCCAGGCAACCCAGCTTGGCCAGAACTTAAGTCATATCGATGCATATAATGGTGAATAAAGGGTACATGTGGAAGGATAACACATGTGTTGGGCATAAAGCCCGTATGAATAAGCTTCTGTTTAAAGAAGCCCCCAGGTATGATGAGTGCGGATAGCGCGTCAGTTGCGTGCAAATAAGGCACAAATGGGACTTTAAAGGCTGTGAGAGAAGAGAAGGGGAGAAGGAGAAAAATATAAGGCAGATTGTGTATAAAAAATGGACAGAGGAAGGAGACGAACACAGAGTCCGGTGCTAGGAGTAGAATCTTTAGAGTCGGGCTGGGTTCCATGGGTTCGGCTCAAGTCGATTATCCGATGCATCCCGTAGACGGTACGCTCCACCAGTCAGGACTTGGTCAATAATGAAGGGACCTTCCCACTTGGGCTTGAGTTTGTCCTTTTTCTTATCCGGCAGGCGTAGAACTAAATCGCCAACATTGTAAGTTTTGGCCCGTACTTCTCTGCTTTGGTATCTTCGAGCCTGCTGTTGATAGAATGCGGAACGGGCTTTTGCCACGTCACGCTCCTCCTCCAAGGCGTCCAAACTGTCCTACCGATCGAGCTCGGCTTCTCTTTCTTCGTACATGCGCACTCGAGGTGAGTCATGTATTATGTCGCAGGGCAGAACTGCCTCTGCACCGTATACCATGAAGAATGGTGTGTATCCGGTAGTGCGGTTCGACGTGGTCCGCAGCCCCCCAGAGTACGGAGTCGAGCTCCTCTACCCAGTGCGTGTTAGATTCCTTGAGGGACCGCACTAACCTGGGTTTGATGCCGCTCATGATTAGACCATTTGCTCGCTCGACCTGACCGTTAGTTTGTGGGTGATAGGCTGAAGCATAGTCGAGCTTGATGCCCATGTTTTTGCACCAGAGTTTTACCTCGTCGGCCGTAAAGTTCGTGCCGTTATCAGTGATGATGCTGTGGGGGACGCCGTAACGGTGTACGACCCCGGATATGAAGTCTATCACCGGTCCGGATTCGGCCGTTTTAACAGGCTTGGCCTCTATCCATTTGGTGAACTTATCCACCATGACCAGTAAGTATTTTTGCTTGTGGGTTCCTCCTTTAAGGGGTCCAACCATGTCAAGCCCCCAGACCGTGAAGGGCCAGGTGATGGGGATAGTTTGGAGGGCGGTGGGTGGCATATGGCTTTGGTTAGCAAAAAGCTGGCAACCAATGCATCGTTGGACTAAGTCCTGAGCGTCTGCCCGGGCCGTCGGCCAATAGAAGCCTGTACGGAAGGCCTTGCTTACAAGGGCCCGAGCTGCAGTGTGGTGACTGCCGAGTCCGGCATGAATTTCAGCCAGAAGATTCCGCCCTTCCTCTTCAGAGATGCACCTTTGAAGGACTCCGGTGGTGCTTTTCTTATAAAGCTCTCCCTCATGGACTTTATAGGCTTTAGATCGCCGCACTATGCAGCGTGCCTCGTTTTGGTCCTCGGGAAGTTCCTGCTTAGTTAGGTAGGCTAGGAATGGTTCTATCCACGGGGCGATGACTCCCATTATTACATGGGCTGAAGATGTTATTTCATTGGCAGAGCCTCCAATTATGTCAAAATGTTCGGTGTCGGGCAGTGCGGTTGGGTCCGGGATGTTATTTCCGGGTTCCCCTTCCCATACTACGGATGGCTTGAACAGCCTCTCCAAGAAGATGTTGGGAGGGACGGCATCACGTTTTGCGCCGATGCATGCCAGGACGTCTGCTGCCTGATTGTTTTCCCGGGCTATATGGTGAAATTCGAGCCCCTCGAACCGAGCTGACATTTTTAGGACGGCGTTGCGATAAGCTACCATTTTCGGATCCTTGGCATCGAAGTCTCCATTTATTTGGGATATCGCGAGGTTCGAATCCCCGCGCACCTCTAGGCGTTCAATGCCCATGGATACTGCCATCCGGAGACCATGTAGAAGGGCCTCATATTAGGCTGCGTTGTTGGAGTCCGTATACATTATCTGGAGTATGTATTGAACTGTATCTCCTGTTGGGGACGTCAAAACGACGCCAGCCCCCAGACCAGCCAACATTTTGGAGCTGTCAAAGTGCATGATCCAGTTGGAATATGTGCCATACTCTTTAGGGAGTTCGGCTTCCATCCATTACGCGACCAAGTCGGCCAAAACTTGCGACTTAATAGCTCGCCATGGCTTGTAAGTTATGTCGAACGGGAGGAGCTCAATGGCCCATTTGGCAATCTGGCCCGTCACGTCGCGGTTGTTTATAATATCGTTAAGTGGTACTTCCGAGGCTACCGTTATCGAACACTCTTGAAAGTAGTGTCGCAGCTTCCGGGATGCCATAAATACCACGTACGCTATCTTTTGATAATGCAGGTACCGTGACATGCATGGAGTAAGGACAGTGGACACATCGTAAACCGGCTTTTTAAGGGGGAGTTTGTGTCCGTCCGTTTCTCGTTCGACGACGAGCACTGCGCTTACAACTTGATGAGTTGCCGCAATGTATAATAGAATTGGTTCGCCAATGTTTGGCGCAACCAGGACTGGGTTTGTTGCCAATATGGCTTTTATTTCGTCGAGTCCGTCCGTGGCGGCATCCGTCCACTCGAAGTGTTCGGTGCGCCAGAGGAGGCGATAAAGGGGTAATGCCTTTTCTCCCAAGCGGGAGATAAAGCGGCTTAGAGCCGCCACGCATCTGGTCAATTTTTGTATTTGTTTGAAGTCCTTTGGGATGTCCAATTGTGACAGAGCTCGGATCTTGGCTGGATTTGCTTCAATTCCTCTACCGGATACAATGAAGCCCAAGAGCTTTCCGGCTGGTACGCCGAAAACGCATTTTTCTGGGTTGAGCTTGATGTCGTATGTTCGGAGGTTATCGAATGTGAGCCTCAAGTCGTCTACTAGAGATTCGACATGCTTGGTTTTGACGACCACGTCATCTACGTATGCCTCCACTGTTTTGCCGATCTGGTTTGCCAGACATGTCTGAATCATGCGCTGATATGTTGCGCCGGCGTTTTTGAGCCCGAAGGGCATTGTGTTGAAGCAGAATGGGCCGTATGGTGTGATGAATGCCGTTATGGCTTGGTCTGGCTCTGCCATCTTAATTTGATGGTAGCCGGAGTATGCGTCGAGGAAACACAATGAATCGTGTCCTATGGTAGTGTCGATAATTTGATCTATGCGGGGGAGGGGGAAGGGATCCTTTGGGAAAGCCTTGTTGAGGTCCTTAAAATCGACGCACAAGCGCCAGGATTTGTCCTTATTTGGTACCATCACCAGGTTTGCTAGCCAGTCCGGATGTTTTACGTCTCTGATGAATCCAGCCTCCAATAGCTTGGCTAGTTCCTCTCCCATGGCTTGTCTCTTAGGTTCGGAGAAACGCCAAAGAGCCTGCTTGACTGGCTTGAATCCTTTTAGGATATTTAGGCTGTGCTCGGCCAGTGTAACGCCCCGAGACTGATGTGCCAGTTGTCGTCTAGTTTTTCGCTGTCGTTGCCGTGTCATTTGCTTGCGTGTTTCATCTTATCATGTCATCATGTGCATTGCATCATCATGTTTTCAAAACTTGCATCCGAGCATTTTTCCAGTTGTCCGTTTTGCATTCCGGCGCTTCGTTCTCCTCCGGTGGTCATTTCTACCTTTCTTTCTTGTGTGGGGGTTAAACATTTCCGGAATGGACCAAGACTTGCCAAGCGGCCTTGGTTTACTACCGGTAGACCGCCTGTCAAGTTTCGTACCATTTGGACTTCGTTTGATACTCCAACGGTTAACCGAGGGACCGAGAAGGCCTCGTGTGTGTTGCAGCCCAACACCCCTCCAATTTGGCCCAAAACCCACCTAACTCTGCTCCATTGTCTCGGTCGTTCGATCACGATCGTGTGGCCGAAAACCGCACCTCTTTTGGACTCTCCTAGCCCCCTCTACCTATAAATATGTGATCCCCTCCGAACTTTTCGCGCAGTCCAAACCCTAACCTTCGTCCACCTCGCGCCGCCGGACAATTTCGCCCGCGCCGGACATGTCCGTCCCCGCGCGCCACCTCACTCCTCCCAATGAGAGCGCGACATGTCACCCCGCCGCCGCTTCCCCTCCACTCACCGCGCGCCACGTCAGCGCCCAGCCTCCCCACTTCTCCGCCGGGCCCGAAAAGCCCGCAACCGGCCCGCGCGGGTCCATCTCCTCGCGCCGCCGCCCGGGAGGCTCCGCCTTCGTCCTCCCCGACGCCGTCCGCCGCCCGCCGCCTATCTCCACCGCGCTTCGACCCCGCCGTACTTCTCCCGTGCCGCCACCTACCAAGCTCCCCGCCGGCCCCGTCTTGCCGCGTCGTCGCCGGATCCGGGCCTTCCCTCGTCGGATCTGCCTCTCCCCATCCCCGCTGCTTCCCGTGCCGCAGCCGGGGAAGCCCCGCCGTTCCTCGCCGGCTTCACCATCGGGCGCCGCCGCCCCTGCCTCCCCGATCCGATCGGGATCGAGGGAGACGAGCCCCTCCTCGTGGGCCTCCGCACCAGCCCAGCTCGCCCGCGCCCCCGCGAAGGCCCAGCTCTCCGCGGTCCAGCCTCCCGCGCCTCCAGGCCCAGATCGCCCGCGCCCGAGTGGGCCACCTCCTCCGAACCGGGCCAGATCCATCTCCCACCGGCCTGCTTCCCCAGTGCGAGCGCCCCAAGGCCCAGCTCCAGCCGGCCTCGCCTCGACCTCCGTCCTCTTCATTTTGGGCCGCGCCTCCAAGGCCCAGGGTGAGCCGACCCCAACGCCCCCTCCTCTATATTTTTTCCCCTTCCTACTGTTGGGCTTGCCCCAGATTCGGCCCGCATCGTTTTTTTCCAGATCTGGACGATTTAGCTATTATTCCAGGGATTGCCAGTTTTACAGATTAGACCCTCATGTTCATGCATTTAATAACTCATGAACCGTGCATCGGATTAAAATGTTTTATATATGAAACTTGCTCAGAATTTTGTGTAGATTAATAATATCCAACTTTCATATATGTTGGAGATGTTTAAAATGTTGTTTGCATTAATTTGCGCCTATGCCATGCTAAAATGATTTAATTCATAACTTTATAACCGTAGCTCCGATTTAAATAAACTTTATATGTAAATGGGGTAGAAAAATGCCTAGTTTAACATGGCGCACTCATCTTGCATGTTTAACAACTCTAAAATAATGTTTAGGGCAGAACAGTACCAAACCTTAAATTATGCATATGAGGATTTTCCGGAATTGTTGTTCGTTGCTTCCGGCCTCATTTAAACTTGCCTAGATAGGTAGTTTTGTTTTGCTTCACCCTCTTGCCATGGTTAATAACATTTAATATTGTTGGGTACATAAACAAGATCGAACTAAATAATTGATGTGGTGTTCCGTCAATATGCAACTCCGTTGCATGTGGAGCTCCACTTAATTTGTAGGATTGCTTGTGCACTTTGCCATGCCATGCTTCATTAAACCGGACATGCATCATACTCGATTGTGCATCATGCCATGTTGATGTGTTGGTTGTTTACCATGTTGTTTGCTCTTTTCCGGTGATTGCTTCTTCGGGTTGGTTCCGATAACGTCGCGTTTGTGAGGATCCGTTCAACTTCGTCCGTTTGTCTTCTTCATGGACTCGTTCTTCTTCCTTGCGGGATTTCAGGCAAGATGATCATACCCTCGAAATCACTACTATCTTTGCTATGCTAGTTTGCTCGCTCTTTTGCTATGCCAATGCTACGATGCCTACCATTTGCTTGTCAGCCTCCCAAATTGCCATGTCAAACCTCTAACCCACCATGTCCTAGCAAACCGTTGATTGGCTATGTTACCGCTTTTCTCAGCCCCTCTTATAGCATTGCTAGTTGCAAGTGAAGATTGGAGGCCGTTCCTTGTTGGAACATATTTATTTACTTGTTGGGATATCACTATATATCTGATTTAATTAATGCATCTATATACTTGGTAAAGGGTGGAAGGCTCGGCCTTATGCCTGGTGTTTTGTTCCACTCTTGCCGCCCTAGTTTCCGTCATATCGGTGTTATGTTCCCGGATTTTGCGTTCCTCACACGGTTGGGCTATAATGGGAACTCCTTGACAGTTCGCCTTAAGTAAAGCTTTTCCAGCAATGCCCAACATTGGTTTTACCATTTGCCACCTAGCCTTTTCTTTTCCCTTGGGGGTCGCGCGCCCAAGGGTCATCATTATTTTACCCCCCGGGCCAGTGCTCCTCTGAGTGTTGGTCCACCTGTCAGCTACCGGTGACCACCAGGGGCAACTCTGGGCTGGCCTACCCGTACCTAGGACAATCTGGGTGTGCCCTGAGAAAGAGATATGTGCAGCTCCTATCAGGATTTGTCGGCACATTCGGGCGGTGTTGCTGGTTTAGTTTTACCCTGTCGAAATGTCTTGTTGTACCGGGATACCGAGTCTGATCGAAACGTCTCGGGTGGAGGTCTATTCCTTCATTGACCGTGAGAGCTTGTGATGGGCTAAGTTGGGACACCCCTGCAGGGATTTGAACTTTTGAAAGCCGTGCCCGCGGTTATGGGCAGATGGGAATTTGTTAACGTCCGGTTGTAGAAAACCTGAACTTGACCTTAATTAAAATGAATCAACCGCGTGTGTAACCGTGATGGTCTCTTTCCGGCGGTGTCCGGGAAGTGAACACGGTTGTTGGAGTTATGCTTGACGTAGGTTGCTATAGGATCACTTCTTGATCATAGTTTTATCGACCGTGCTTTGCCTTCTCTTCTCGCTCTCATTTGCGCATGATAGCCACCATATATGCTAGTCGCTTGCTGCAGCCCCACCTCATACTTTTACCTTACCCACAAGCTTAAATAGTCTTGATTGCGAGGGTGCGAGATTGCTGAGTCCCCGTGGCTCACAGATACTTCCAAAACCAGCTTGCAGGTGCCGATGAGTCCGTGCAGATGACGCAACCAAGCTCAGGAGGAGCTCGATGCAGATCTTGTCCTTTGTGTTGTTTCGTTCTAGTTGATCAGTAGTGGAGCCCAGTTGGGATCGATCGGGGACCTTTGTCGCATTTGGGGTTCTTCTTTTATTTTGGTTCCGTAGTCGGACCATGAGTGTATTTGATTGATGTAATGTTTATTCATGTAATTGTGTGAAGTGGCGATTGTAAGCCAACTATGTATCTCTTTCCCTTATTATATTACATGGGTTGTGTGAAGATTACCTCACTTGCGACATATGCCTTCAATGCGATTATGCCTCTAAGTCGTGCCTCGACACGTGGGAGATATAGTCGCATCGAGGGTGTTACAGCCAGCCTGCATGGGATTCCTGGCATGTCTGAAGGGTGCCAGGCAAAAATGTCCCAGTTCTCGCGTAGGAACTCTCGTAGTCCGGTGTCTACATCAGGGTTTAATTGTGCCTAGATGGAAGCTATTTTTGTAGGGTCCGTTGGATGGACTTGGAATTTGACTATTTCGTCCGCCGGTTTAAAGGAGGTGGACTTGGATCTTTTATCGAGTATCACGTCGTCCATGTTCACCGTAGAGCACAGCGCAGTCAGTTCCTCGGCTGCTAGGGCTTCAGATAGTGCCTCGAGGGCCAGTGCGGCTGTCTTATTTTCGGCGCGGAGTGCTATGTCCGGATCACTAGCAAGAGTGATGATTCCGTTGGGCCCGAGCATTTTGAGCTTCATGTACCCGTAATGGGGTATGGCTTGGAAGATTGTAAACGCCTCCCGCCCTAATAGAGCGTGGTATCCGCTACTAAACGGGGCCACTTGGAACGTGACCTCTTCGGACCTGTAATTATCCGGCGTGCTGAACACCACATCTAGTGTGATTTTTCCTGTACAGCGTGCTTCCCGACTGGGGATTATTCCTCTAAAGGTTGTGCTGCTTCACTCAATGCGCTTCCAGTCTATTTCCATTTTTCGAAGGTTTTCCTCATAAATGAGGTTCAATCCGCTGCCACCGTCCATGAGTACCTAGGTGAGTCGAAAGCCATCCACTATTGGACTGAGGACCAATGCGGCTGGTGCTCGGGCTGTTCGGAATTTAGGTTTGTCACTTGCATTAAAAGTAATAGCCGTGTCACTCCATGGGTTTATTGTTGCCACGTGGTAGACTTCGGCAAGGCTGCGGAGTGTTCGTTTTCGCATATTATTTGATGCGAAAGTCTCGAAGACTGTTAATACCATACTGGTATCCCTGGGCTGGTGCTCTGTGGCTTCTGGGGTTAGAAGATCTTCGCCACTTTTGGCCACCTGCCGGAGTATCCAACATGCTCTAAGGCTATGAGTTGGTGTGGCGCCCTTTGCACTGTGAATTTTACAGGGTCCATTGACCCATCCCTCCAGTACGGTTCCATGCCCTGTAGAGGGTTTTTGCTTTTTGGTGTTTATAACCCGGGTGTCTGGCGATAATGCACCCTTTTATTTTGGACTGGGTTTGTATTCAGGGCCGGATTGTCCCAAAATTTTATTTCGGTTTTCTAGGTGCTTTCCATCGCACAGTACTTTCATACTATGGACGCCAAGTCGGCAAAGCGTGTAATTTCACGGCAACTTATGGCGTTGAGGATTCCCTTGTCCGTGCAATTATGGCAGAAGAATGAAATTGCGTCTTCCTCGCGGCAATCCTTTATCATGTTCATGACAAGGAGGAATCTGGCCCAGTAATGGTGTACTGTTCCTTCGGGCTCTTGCCTAATTTGGGATAGATCGCTTATGTTTGGGTGGGTGGGTGGAATTGAATCCGAAACCTCACCCAATCTGAGACTCAGGGGCCAAGGAGTTTCCGAACTCGGAAGTTTGGGTTCTTGGGTGTTTTCCACTGAATCTAGCCCGCTGGCTGACTCTAGGTTCAGGTGTTGAGTGACGTCCTCCCCTCCGCGGGTATCCGGCTTGGAGGGATCTGGTATCCGGACATAGCTAGTCCTTAGGATAGATGAAGGGTCGCCGCATTGTTCCTCCACCACTGCAACGTGATGGGTGACCTGGGGAGAGTTGATCTCTCTCAGATCGGGTTTAGGCCCAATCTGATCATAGTCTGTAGCGACTCCCAGGGCGGCGATGCGATCCAAGAGCTCGTTTAGGGAAGAGAGCTCCATTGGATCTAACTGCTCGGCGAGTTCCGAGTTGACGTGAAGATTGCTTTTGATGACCCGAGAAGTCATCGTCGGCGCAGCGGCCGAACAGGCGGTCATAGGAAAACCACCCAGCCGGAGAGTTTGGCCGACAGCCAAAGCTCCCTTAGCAACAGTGCCGTCTTTAAAGACGGGATGAGGCATCCTTCCTGATGACGACGGCACAGCGGAACTCTCAATGAAAGCACCAATGTCGGTGTCAAAACCGGCGGATCTTGGGTAGGGGGTCCCGAACTGTGCGTCTAGGCGGATGGTAACAGGAGACAAGGGACACAATGTTTTTACCCAGGTTCGGGCCCTCTCGATGGAGGTAAAACCCTACTCCTGCTTGATTAATATTGATGGTATGGGTAGTACAAGAGTAGATCTACCACGAGATCAAAGAGGCTAAACCCTAGAAGCTAGCCTATGGTATGATTGTTGTTCGTCCTATGGACTAAAACCCTCCGGTTTATATAGACACCGAAGAGGGCTAGGGTTACACAAAGTCGGTTACAATGGGAGGAGATCTACATATCCGTATTGCCAAGCTTGCCTTCGACGCCAAGGAAAGTCCCATCCGGACACGGGACAAAGTCTTCAATCTTGTATCTTCATAGTCCGAGAGTCCGGCCAAAGGTTATAGTCCGGCTATCCGGACACCCCCTAATCGAGGACTCCCTCAACTGCAATAGCATAACCAATTATATCAATACAACGAAAAGGAAAGACTTGGTTTATGGGCGGATATGGGTTTTAGCACTTACGATGCGGCCCGATGCTTAGTGCGGGGGCATCTCTCCGGACTGCTGTCGACGTCCCATGCAGTGTTATCCGCAAGGGAGCTTTTCCCTTTCTTGGACGTCTCCGCCTCCAGATTCGCCGAAGCCGCCCTCTTCTTCCTCCCCTCATCAGGGGGATGGTTGTTCTCCTCCTCCTCTTCATCGTCGTTTCTTTGGCGGCGGAGGAGCGTGTCTTGTCTTCAGACGTCGCGTCCGAAGTGCCCTTGCGGCGGGGGCCACTCTGGACCCCCTTGGCCTTCCCTGTGGCCTTCTTCTCCGGCGCCTTATAGGGCGCCGGCACTAGCATCTTCACTAAACGCGGGATGACTGGTTCTTCAGGCAGCGGAGCCGAACATTGGATCCGCTTCGCCCTCTCCATCCAGTCCTGAAGAATCAATGACGACAAAAGCTTAGACATCATCCTTGAAAAAGCAAGTAAGGGATGCAGTAAGAATAATATACCTCGTTGGCGAGGTGGTTGATGTCATGCCTGCGGTCCGAATCTGTGGCCGACGGTGTTTCGTTGCTCTTAAAAAGAAACCTCCAGGCATCTTCGTGAGCGGTTTCGAAAAGCCTCTTCAGGGTATAGTGCTTCTTCGGATTAAACTTCCATACAGGGCGGCTTCGGCTCTGGCAGGGGACGATCCGGCGCACCAGCATCACTTGGATTATGTCAACGAGCTTGATGTCTTTGTCCACCATGCTTTGGATGCGTGTTTGTAGTGCTATCATCTCGTCTGACGAACACCAGTTTGGGCTCTTCTTGACCCAGGAGGTGGGTCGCATGGGAGCTCCAGAGTTGAATTTGGCAGCCGCAGTCCAGGTGGCATCATGGGATTCTGTGATGTAGAACCATTGTTTCTGCCATTCCTTGACGGTCTCCACGAAAGTTCCTTTTGGCCAGGAGACATTGGTCAGCTTGCTCACCATGGCGCCTCCGCATTCCGCGTGCTGGCCATCCACTACCTTTGGATTCACATTGAAGATTTTGAGCCACAGCCCGAAGTGGGGTTGGATGCGGAGGAAGGCCTCACACACGATGATGAACGCCAAGATATTGAGGAAGGAGTTCGGGGATAGGTCGTGGAAGTCTATCCCGTAGTAGAACATCAGCCCACGGACGAAAGGGTGTAGTGGAAACCCTAGCCCGCGGAGGAAATGAGGGATGAATACCACCCTCTCATTGGGCTTCGGTGTGGGGATGACTTGCCCTTGGGCTGGAAGACAGTGGGCGATTTCCTTCGCCAGGTACCCGGCCGTCCAAAGCTCAGTAATGTCCTCCTCCTTGACGGAGGAGACCATCCACTTGCCTTGACCTCCGGATCCGGACATGGTCGAGTGCTTGCTCGAGACAGTGAAGATGAGAACTTGGGCTCTAGAGCTTAAGAGTGGAAGGGCAGAGGAAGAGAGAAGGCGTGGGTGACGAAAAGGGATTCTTATCTCCTTATAAAGGCAGTAAATATCGAGCGCCTCCCCACTCGCCTTAAAATTCTCCTACTCCCAAGGGCGGTGTCGTGGTTTTGTCACGGCAGATGTCCTAGAGAAAGGACTTAGTCGTGGAGCCATCGCGACGGGTTAGCTTGAAGGGGTTAAAGCGGACATAGGGAGGCAAGAGAGTTTATACTAGTTCGGCCCCTTCGATGAAGGTAAAAGCCTACGTCTAGTTGTGATGGAATTGATGGGGTTTCGATGACTAGGGAGCAAACAAGCTTCGCCTAAGTCTCGAGTTGTTGTCTGTCGTCCTTGAACCGCCGCCGGGTCGTCCCCTTATATACACGGGTGACGCCCGTCGGTTCACAAAGTCCCAACGCCGGTCCATATTCGTATCCGGGTTGGTCTCTCCTTATTCCTAACTTATAGTACAAGTTTATATACAAATACCGGTTTACAGCTACAAGTCTTAAACCGACTACGGGCCTTAGGCCCTCATATGTCTTCTTGGGCTTTAGCACTCTTGAACTACTGATGAAGTTGACCCGGCCCAGATAGGCCGGTTTACGCCCAGCAGTAATATCCCCAACATTAGGCCCCAGATTGATTTGAACGGGTTCATGTCAATCCTTTAACAAAAACTTCATCTTCAACATCTTCTCATAAATTGGTAAACTGCCATGATGTCATCTTCTCTGATTGCTGTAAACCGGAGTGACGTCACCTGTCATAACGAAGCTATCCATTATGCTTCCTTGTTTAATAGATCTGCGGAAATCGAGGCGACAGCTCCGTTTCATGGCCCCTTGATTGTCGCGCCTGACACATGTCATTTTGCCTTATAAATAGGACCGAAGGGTCATTTCTTTTCTCCCCTTCATGCCTTTCTTCTTCGTCTTCCTCGCGTCGCCAGCCTCGGAGCTCCGCCGCCGCCGTCAACTTCTGCACCAACCTTGGCCGCTGCATCAACCTGAACGCACCAGAGCACCGCGGCAACCTTCCACGTCTTCCTCAACTCTGGTAAGCCTTCTGCTCTTCTCAACATAGATCTGTTCTAGGGTTTCGTGTTCTTGCAGTGTTCATCACCTGTTCCTGTTCATATACTAGCTCCTGGATGCATCTGTGAACCCCTGCTCTGTGTAGCGGTAGCTTTTAGTATCTGCCTTTAGTTTCATGCCCAAGACCATAGATCTCACATATATTTCTGCCCATTGATTCAATACTGTTCTGCTTTGAGCTTTTGGATATTTTTCTTATTTTCTGAACTTGCTTCAGATCCAACGCTATAGAGAAATCTTGTGAAATCTGTTTCTACATACTTATCCATCCGCAATCTCAGCTGTTTCAATGCTTAGATCAGGCGGTTTAACCTTGTAGAAAAAAATTGCCAAACCGGTATATACCATTAGTCCCCTTGTTGAACCGCCAGATGTTGTTGCTTCATAAAACTCCGGTTTAGATAGATCTGTCTCCGGTTTAACATTGCACATACCAATGTACCTTGATCAATGCATTTTTGAACCGGGATCTTCTACCTTGTAGATTTCATCATGGCCAAGCAAGTATATGAGTGCAATTGGGTTCCTTCTCGCGTCACAGAGGCTCAACTGGACGATTTAGTCCTGATCGGCGCTTTAGGCAGCAAAGATACCATCCATTGGAGGGCTCCTGGCAAAGAATGCCCTCCTACACCTCAAGAAGGAGAGATCGTTGTTTTCGTAGATCACTTAGCCCGGGGTTTTAAGCCGCCTGGTTCTAAATTTTACCGGGATGTTTTAGCCGATTTCCAACTCCATCCACAAGACACTGGCCCCAACTCTGTCACAAATATGTGTCACTTCCAAGTGCTCTGTGAGGCGTTCTTTCAAGAGGAGCCCACAGTGGAATTGTTCAGAGACATTTTCCATCTAAACCGCCGTACTGAGTTTACTGACGGCTCCAATACGGAGTTGGGTGGCGTGGCAATTCAGAAAAGGAAAGAGGTCACATACCCTCACGCCAAACTGCACAGCCACCCCAAAGAGTGGAATCGGACATGGTTCTATTGCAAAGACACCTCCCCTGCTGGTGAGAATCCCTTGCCTGGCTTTCGTCCGGAGCGGCTCAGCAATACACACCCCTTTCCGCAAAGGTTGACTGCCCAGGAGAGAAGCAAATATGCTCCTCAACTGTCGAAGCTCAGAGCCTTTATGGCCAACGGTTTAACAGGGGTTGATCTCGCTCGCTATTGGATATCATGGAGCATACTGCCTCTTAGTCAGCGCTCCGGTTTGATGTGCGAGTATACTGGCAGTGTTGATGACCCACTGCGACATTCCAACATCCAACTCGCCGATGAAGAAATCACAAAGGCTGTGAATAAGATGCTGAATGAACCGGAACACATCTGTGCTAAAAACGGCATGCTTCCCTTCTGTGCCACCAACAAACCGCCAGCTGTAAGACTTTGATTTTTCTTTTTGCTGAATATGTTATTGATATATTTGGTCATTGTTTAATATCAGTGTCTGTGTAATCAGGACAATGATCCATTTTGGAGCAAGAAACTGCCGCAGGAGAAACCAGAAAAACTAGACAAACCGGAAAGAGCAACCCGGCAAAAGACTAAAGCTATGAAGAAGACTGCCCACAGGAAAAGAACCACTGCATCCTCTAATCCGGCCCCTGATGATGATGTGGATAATCCGGACCTTGAGGTAGGGCTTGACTCACTTGGCTTATTTTTCATGCGTCTTATTGATGATGATATTTGTCAGGATGATGCCGAAGCCAGCCATGCTGATGCTGCAGAGGTAATTATTCACTCTTCCGATTCAGAACCTTTGCCTTCACTAAAAATCCGTCAGGCAAACCGGAAAGTTAAATTTTCTCATCCTCTTGCTTATTTGGATCCCAAATTTCTTATGAAGACCCAACAGCACGAAGCTCGTCGCACTACTCGGCACAGCGGCCAGGTAGTTACCTCCGCCAGTTTACCGAACAGTCCGGTTCGGAAACGCCGCTTAGAGCTCTCTAATTTGCTTGTCAGTGCTTGTCCTAAAGCGGGCTGCTTTCGTCAACCTCTTAATCCATCTGACTCCGATTACCAGGTTACTTCCCACTCATCCTCTGGCGAGTCATCGGCTACTCAGCTGCCACTGCTCAAAACGATGCTTGGGTAAGCTATACTTATCATAATATTTGCAGCACATCGCCTTGGAACATATGCTGTATTTGATTTTGTTATTCCTTTCAGGGCCAAACCTAGGCCAAGCAAGAAGGCTCGCCTGGACAAAGCGGCCGAAGAAGATGCCGTCCTTGAACCGGGCAAGACACCAGATCTTGAAGCTGCTATTCCTGAGGATATACCCAATGATCCACCGCAGCAAGACGATGATCTTATTGCTGAAGAGAGACCCATTGATACCTCAAATCCTGTCAATCAGCCCACAAGCTCCATCCGGATTGAGAAATCCACCGGTCCAGCAAAGCCTACTGACAAGCCAACAGCCCCAGTGCAAACCGACGATACCAAGGATGATGAGGTTGTCATTACTGGCATTGGCCATACAGAGCCAAGCAATCCTGTCGCTTTGTCCAAACATTCTGCCAAGGAAGAATTTGCTGCCTTTGGCAAAGGCAAGTGGAATGCTGATCTGGCGACTTACGCTGCTCTGAACGCCCAAGATATCCATTCCGGCTACCTGAACCGACTGTATACCAGTCATGACTATGAAGCCGGTCTGGTTAACATGATGAAATATAAATATGAGGTAACTTCCATATGCTCTTTCCTGCTTGTATGCTTCAATTCTTGCTGACTCTCCTAGCCCCCAAGGGCCGGTTTGTAACCTTCTTTCAAACTGGGACTTACTAACATAAATCTTAGTGCTTTGAAATTCGCTGATGTAGCCCCCAAGGGCCGGTTCAACTTAGCGTAGTTAAACCGGTACTTTAAGTAATTGAGATTGCCGCATCAGAATATATACGAGCAAATAGCCATTAGCCCCCAAGTGCCAAGTTGAATACTTGTATTGATCTTGGGACTTTGTAAGCAATTGAAAGATGAAGATCGAATATGCATTAGCCCCCAAGTGCCAAGTGCATAACTTGTTATGTGGTTGGTACTTCAATCCTTGTACCGTTTTGTTGAAGCATATAACTGTCTGCATGCAGGCTGAGCTGAAGACGAAAGAAAGCCAAGTCGCCGATCTCCAAGAAAACCTGAAATCCCAACAAGCTAAAACCTCCAAAGCAAAAGAGGAATTAGCCAGCGCTTTAAACGCCATGGAACAGCTTAAGGAGAGCTTCAAGAAGAAGCGGGCGGATTGGGCCACTGAAAAGTCCGCTTTAATCAAACGAGCAGAGGATGCCGAGGCTGCACTAAAACTGGTGGCGGATGAACTGACCAGCATAAAGCGGCACGTGCATGCCATGACCACTGCTATCTTTGGTAAGCCAGTTTGACTTCTGAATTGATTCTGCCTTCTTACAGAGCTGCCGGTTTGTTAACCCTTTATGATATTTCAGGGACACGCATTGGTCACTTGGGGTCAGATGTGCGGAAGAAATTGAAAGCCGCCTATACGTTGATCGAACAACTGTACACTGGTGCACAACGTATCATCTATACTGCATCCCACAACAAATCGGCGCCCACTTTGATTCAAGACACTCTGATGAAACTGTCGGTGCTTCCTGCCCGGGTTGAAGAACTGAAGAAATCTGCTGCTCGAACCGGTGCGATCAATGCCTTAATCCGGGCAAAAGCTTGGGTACCGGATTTTGATCCTATTGAAGCGGCTCAGGGCTATCCCAGCTTGAAGGAAGGCGGGTCAGAGTTTGGTGAAGCGGACCTTTGAGCAATAATCCGGGAGGTGCGTCCGCTAGCTTGTCAATTGGCTGAAGAAGCAGACTTGTCTCATTATCAAGCCCAATATGGCAATTAGAACAAGCGAATAGCTGCACCGATTCATGAATCGGAAAATCTTATCCCTCCAATCCGTAAGCATACTTACGCTCCCGATATTGACCCGTCATTGCTGATCCATGATGAAGCTGTCTTTCAAGCATTAATGGGAATTGACTGGACAACTGTTGATTTCCAGCCGCTGGGTAGAGAAACTGAAGCTGAAGCGGCGCGGGATGATCCACAACCATCAGGCCAGGCTGGTGGCCAAGCTTGAACCGGAAGCCGGTTTAAAACTGCTTCTTCCTTGCGAAAAACAATGATCTTATTGTGGGCACCATGTTGCCTTGTAATAGGCTAGCTGATACTTTTGATGTTGATATGCCTTCGTGCATAATTGCTGCAACTTGCTCTTCCTTTGGGTGATGAACTTTCCAAAGTACTTTCTGTAATAAAAAATCTTAAAGTGCCACCGTGGTTGTACCGTCAGGCGGAATATGATGTCTGCATACATGAAATCAAAACATCCGAATTTTTTTAAGTATATGACCAAATTTTTGAGATACATAATACCTGCCATCGTTGAGCGTGAAGTTGGCTTGGCCAATCTTGAAGCGGAGTTTTATAAACCCACCCTATTGGAGGAGATAGCAGCTCCTATATATGATGCCGGTTTACCATGTAAACCATGCCGGGTTATAATAAACACCGTGTTACTCCATAATAGGATGTTAACAAAAAATCAAACCGAGCAAATAGTCGCCTGGATTAAAAATGGACCGTGTTCCGTCAATTGACAGTGTGAACCGGTTGAAAACTTTGTCGGTTTAAAAAATGCAATAAAAAGAAAGAAATATCTTTCAAAGAAAAGTGTGAAGCAAAGGCAATGACAAAACCTTTTGCAAAAAAAGGCTTATTTAAGCTGATCAGATGGCGTTACCATGGCCGAACACGACCAAGCTCCCGATAGGTGTAACTATGGTTCTAGTCAGCCAGGTACCCAAATGAAACCGTGGCATTTATGCCGATCAAGTGGCATGGCAATAGTTCGGGTTCGACCAAGCCCCCAAGTGATTCTGTGGCCTTAGGCCGATCAAGAGGCATGACTGGTTCAGACGTGACCAAGTCCCCAAGTGATCTGGTGGCTCTCGCCTATCAAGAGGCATTGTATTGGTTCGGACACGACCAAACCCCCAAGTGATATAACATGATGCTTTTTTAAAAAGCCAACTCAAGGGGTAAACCGGAGGCCGCTTTAGAACAACTCCGTGTAACCACACATGATGTAAAAGAACGGATACCCCGCTTTAGCTGAGGTTCTGGTTTATTATATTTAATCATAATATATACATCGTTGTAATATGTACATAAGTAGAGCCAATGGCTCAGGTATAGTAAGGCCGAAGATGAGCTATGTTCCACGGCCTGTTGGTCTCCTCCTCTGATGTACGTGAGTCCTTATGCTCTCGAATATCGATCAGATAGTATGACCCGTTGTGCAGATTCTTGCTGACCACGAAAGGCCCCTCCCAAGATGGGGATAGCTTATGCATATCAGTCTGATCCTGGATGAGCCGAAGCACCAAATCTCCTTCCTGAAAGGTTCTGGTTCTGACTCGGCGACTGTGATAACGATGAAGATCCTGTTGGTAAATCGCCGAGCGGGTAGCTGCTATGTCACGTTCTTCATCCAACAGGTCCAAAGCGTCTTGCCGTGCTGTCTCATTGTCCGCTTCAACATAAGCCGTCACACGAGGTGAATCATGACGGATATCACTGGTGAGAACCGCCTCCGCTCCATAAACCATGAAGAACGGTGTGTATCATGTTGATCTGTTGGGTGTTGTATTGATGCTCCATAACACAGATGGTAATTCTTCTACCCAACAACTCGGCGTTCTCTGCAAAGGAACCATGAGCCGGGGCTTGATGCCTCTCAAGATCTCTTGATTAGCCCTTTCTGCTTGACCATTGGACTGTGGGTGTGCCACTGATGAAACGTCGAGCCGGATATGCTCCCGTTCACAGAACTCCTTCATGGCACCTTTGGACAAATTGGTACCGTTATATGTGATGATACTGTGTGGAAAGCCAAACCAAAAAATCACTTTTTTGATGAACTGAACCGCCCTGGCCGCATCACACTTGCTAACAGGTTCTGCCTCCACCCACTTTGTAAACTTGTCAACCGCCACCAGGAGGTGGGTCTTCTTATCTCTGGACCTTTTGAAAGGCCCAACCATATCCAGCCCCCAAGTCGCAAACGGCCAAGTAATTGGAATCATTCTCAATACTTGAGCCGGCACATGAGCATGTCTTGAAAACCTTTGGCAACCATCACATCGTCTGACCAAATCCTCTGCATCAGCATGGGCAGTTAACCAATAGAAGCCATGACGAAACGCTTTAGCCACCAGAGATTTTGAACCGGCATGGTGACCACAATCTCCTTCATGGATCTCACGCAAAATTTCACGGCCTTCTTCAGGAGACACACAGCGTTGAAACGCCCCTGACACACTGCAATGATGCAACCTGCCGTTGATAATAGTCATGGACTCGGATCGCCGGATTATCTGTCGGGCCAGAGTCTCATCCTCTGGTAACTCGCCCCGGTTCTTGTACACCAGGTAAGGAAGCGTCCAATCCGGAATAACATGAAGAGCTGCCACCAATTGAGCCTCCGGATCAGGAATAGCCAAATCCGCTTCACCAGGGATCTTGACCGACGGGTTGTGCAGCACATCCAGAAAAACATTGGGCGGGACTGGTTTGCGCTGAGAGCCCAGCCGGCTTAAGGCGTCCGCCGCTTCATTTTTCCGCCGGTCCACGTGGTCCACCTGATAGCCTTTAAAATGACCTGCAACAATATCCACCTCACGACGATATGCTGCCATGAGTGGGTCCTTGGAGTCCCAAGTGCCAGACACTTGCTAAGCCACGAGGTCCGAGTCACCGAAGCACTTAACTCGACTCAGATTCATCTCCTTAGCCATCCGGAGACCATGGAGCAAGGCTTCATACTCAGCTGCATTGTTAGTACAAGGGAACATTAAGCGGAGAACGTAACAAAACTTATCACCTCGTGGGGAAGTTAATACGACTCCAGCCCCCGAGCCTTCCAATTGCCTGGATCCGTCAAAATGGATGGTCCAATATGTGTGATCCGGCTTTTCTTCAGGTGCTTGCATTTCCGTCCAATCATTGATGAAATCAACAAGTGCTTGAGACTTAACCGCCGTCCAAGGCACATACTTCAAACCGTGCGGCCCAAGCTCTATAGCCCACTTGGCAATCCGGCCAGTTGCTTCCCGGTTCTGGATGAAATCCCCCAAAGGAGCAGAACTGACCACCATAATTGGGTGCCCTTGGAAGTATTGTTTAAGCTTCCGGCTTGCCATAAAAACTCCATACACCAGCTTCTGCCAATGCGGATACCTTTGCTTGGACTCAATGAGTACCTCGCTGATATAATAGACCGGATGCTCCTTACCTGCCTCCTTTTGCTCCACCACAATAGCCACGCTGACTGCCCGAGCATTAGCAGCAACATATAGCAGCAACGGCTCCTTGTCAATGGGAGCGACGAGCACAAGCAGATTGGCCAACTGCCGCTTTAAGTCCTCAAATGCTTCATCAGCAGCGGAACTCCAAACAAACTGATCCATCTTCTTCAACATCTGATACAAAGGGATTGCCTTCTCACCAAGACGACTGATAAACCGGCTTAACGCGGCAATCCGGCCTGCCAGGCGTTGAACATCATTGATACACTTCGGTTTAGCCAGGGAGGTGATGGCTGTGATCTTCTCCGGATTAGCCTCAATTCCCCTATTGGACACCAGAAAACCCAATAACTTGCCCGCCGGTACACCAAAGACACACTTGTCCGGATTAAGCATCATCTTGTATGTCCTCAGGTTATCAAAGGTTTCCTTCAAATCATCAATCAGAGTCTCCTTCTCCCTGGATTTAACCACGATATCATCCACGTAAGCATGTACATTACGGCCAATCTGCTTGTGAAGACAATTTTGCACACACCGTTGATAAGTTGCCTGGGCACTCTTGAGCCCAAAGGGCATAGACACATAGCAGAAGGCTCCAAAGGGAGTTATGAATGCCGTCTTCTCCTGGTCCTTAACTGCCATTTTGATCTGATGATAGCCAGAATATGCATCCAAAAAACTTAAACGCTCACAACCCGCTGTAGCATCAATAATTTGATCAATACAGGGGAGGGCAAAAGGATCTGCTGGACAAGCTTTATTAAGATCTGTGTAATCCACACACATGCGCCAGGTGCCGTTTTTCTTAAGGACCAGCACCGGATTGGCAAGCCACTTAGGGTGAAAAACTTCCACAATAAAGCCAGCTGCAAAGAGCCTGGCTACCTCTTCTCCAATCGCCTTGCGTCTTTCTTCGTTAAACCGGCGGAGGAACTGTTTCACCAGTTTGTATTTAGGATCCACATTAAGGGTGTGCTCAGCGAGTTGCCTCGGTACACCTGGCATGTCAGAGGGCTTCCATGCAAAAATGTCCCGATTCTCATGGATGAACTTGATGAGCGCGCTTTCCTATTTCGGATCCAAGTTGGCACTGATGCTGAACTGCTTGGATGAATCGCCAGGTACGAAGTCAACAAGTTTAGTTTCTGCTGCCGATTTGAACTTCAGGGCCGGATCATGCTCCGTAGTTGGCTTCTTTAATGGAGTCATGTCTGCCGGATCAACATGGTCCTTATAATACTTCAGCTCCTCAGTGGCACAAACCGACTCTGCATAGGCTGCATCTCCTTCCTCGCACTCCAAAGCGATTTTGCGGCTTCCATGAACCGTTATTGTCCCCTTGTGACCCGGCATCTTGAGCTGCAAATACACATAACAAGGTCGTGCCATAAACTTGGCGTAGGCCGGTCGCCCAAACAGGGCGTCATATGGACTTTGGATTTTCACCACTTCAAACGTCAATGTCTCCAACCTGGAATCATGATCATCCCCAAAGGCCACTTCCAAAGCTACCTTACCAACAGGATATGCTGATTTGCCAGGTACTACACCGTGGAACACCGTATTGGATGGTTTGAGATTTTTATCTGTTAGTCCCATACGACGGAAGGTCTCATAGTATAAGATATTAATGCTGCTCCCTCCATCCATGAGCACCTTGGTGAACTTGTAACCTCCCACCTGAGGCGCCACCACCAGAGCCAACTGACCCGGATTATCAACCTGGGGAGGGTGATCCTCTCTGCTCCATATGATTGGCTGTTCAGACCAGCGTAGA